>NW_027507790.1:3758109-4958109 GCF_037356315.1 Lithobates pipiens
AGAACACTGCTAGTCCATTTAGCTACAGTAGTAACACAGTAAGAGGGGAAAAAATGTGCACTTTCCACATGTTGATTAGACAGGACAAGCATCCCGTAAATATGATAGTGAGGGGAAAAGAAGCAGATGGCTCTTCCTGAGGGATATGTGTCATTCATAGTAAACCAAATTAACGGTCTCTTGAACACAGTTACATGGTACAATGTCCGGGCACTCTGGGACTCATATGCAGTAGAAATATAAAAAAAAAAAACAACAAATGTTTGTCCTCCGGTGCTTTTATCCTTGTTCAATATGGTAAATGCTGCTCGAGCAGCTCTTATAATGATAATTATCTCTCTGGTAAGCTCATCATCAGTGCACACTACAAAGTGGATAGGCCAGGAGCATGTCGAGTGTTTAGAAAATGTGTTTTACTGTATAGAATAATTTAATGATCTATGGTAACAGCAGCCTGAGCTGCTCGCAAAATTTAAAAGCCCTTGAGGATTTTTTTTCTTTATTATGGAAGATTCATAATAGAGACCAAGGTGAGAGAGCATGTGCGCACTTACCCTGCACATGTTCCAGTGCTTGCTTCTACCTTTTTATTATAGAAAATTCAGCTATGTATGAAACTAGTGTCTGCTTTTACTGCTTAATATAGAAGGTTCAGCTAAAAATAAGACCAAGGTGAGGGAGCATGTGTGTGCTACCCCTTCATATGTTCCAGTGCTTGCTTCTTCCCTTTATAATAGAAGGTTCAGCCAAGTATGGGAGCAAGGTGAGAAATCATGTGTACCTTTACCCTCAATATGTCCCAGTGCCTGCTTCTTCCTTTTATGATAGACCAGTATGAGAGCAAGATGAGACAGCATTGTGCTCTTCCGTTCGTATGTTCCAATGCCCACTTCATACTACTTTTTATAGAAGGCTTAGCCAAGTATAATACAAAGGTTGGAGAGGGTGTAAGCACTTGCCCTCTACATGTTCCAGTGGCCGATTTTACCAAAACAAAGACCGAGGTGAGAGAGCATGTGTGCTCTTACCATCCACATGTTCTACTGCCTACATCTACCTTTTTGTTAAGTCTCCAGCCAAAGTTCAGACCGAGGTGAGAAAGCATGCAAGTGTTTACATGTTCCAGTACCCACTTCTATCCTTTGTTATAGAAGGTTGAGTTAAGTATGACACTAAGGTGAGCAAGCACATGTGCTCTAATGTTCCAGTGCCCACTTCTTCCTTTTTATTATATAAGGTTCAGCCAAGTATAATGCAAATGTTAGAGAGGGTGTAAGCACTTGCCCTCTACATGTTCCAGCGCCCACTTCTACCTTTTATTATAAACAAGGTGTGAGAGCATGTGTGCTCTTACCAGCTGCATGTTTAATGCCTTTGTCTACCTTTTTGTTAAGAATGTCCAGCCAAGGTTCAGAACAAGGTGAGCGAGTGTGTGTGTGTGTGCGTGTGTACCCTCCACATGTTCCAGTGCCCACTTCTACCTTTTATTATAGTCAAGTATGTGACAAAGGTAAGGGGTGCATGTGTGCGGTTACCCTCCGTATGTTCCAATGCCCATCTACCTTTTTAATATTGAAGGTACAGCCAAGTATAATATCAGGGTTGGGCAGGGTGCAAGCCCTTGCCTTCCACATGTTCTAGTGCCCACTTCTACTTTTTATTATAGCCAAGTATGAGGCCGCGTTCACACGCGCGGACTGTTCGCCCAACTTTGTCCGTCAAACAGTTTCGGCAAACAGTCCGCTCAAAATTAGCATGGACGGACATGGCCACACACGACGGACGAACAGTTTGCTGAAACCGTGCGCGATGACGTGAACGGCACGTACGACGGGACGAAAAATACGACGTCCTATACACTGCATTATAACTTTCGGCGTGTAAATCCTTTCTGAGCATGCGCGGAACTTAGTTTGACGAACAAGCCTACACACGAGCGGACTGTTCGCTGAAACAAGGTTTCAGCGGACAGTTTTTCGGAAATTCCGTAAAACCTTGTTCGTCAAACTGTCCGCTGAAACTGTCCGCTGAAAGCCCACACACGAGCGGACTGTCCGCCCAAACACTGTTCAGCGGACAAAGTTGGGCGAACAGTCCGCCCGTGTGTACGCGGCCTGAGACTAAGGTGATAATGCATGTGTGCTGCTACCATCCATATGTTCTAATGCTCACATCTACCTTTTAATTAAGAAGGTCCAGCCAAGCATGTGACCAAGGCGAGAGAGCATGTGTGTGCATACCCTGCACACGTTTGAGTACATGTCACATCTTGAAAGAAAGATTGGAAACACGGCTCCACTTTTTTGACGTTTCTTTCTTCATTGATTTTACGTCCTGTGCTATTGCATTTTTTCTTTGCTCTCCTCCCTGAGCTCAGCACCCCTGCAGCCAGGTCCCATACTTTCTGCAAACTACAATGCAGTTAATCTGGAGAAGGGTTAGAACCTCTATCAGAATATTATATTCTAGTTGGATAGCAACAACTACACTGCACAAAAAAAGTGCAAAATTTGCAACAGGAGTTATGAGAAGTCATAGGTGGGATTTCCCCCTTGCTTTGTAAAGATTTACTCTTGCTTCATGTGGTGTCTTCAGGATGTTTGGAAATGCCTTTTCCTATGGGGATACAGGCAGCTTGGTTCAGGACCTGCCCAGCCTGCAATTCTCAATGGCAGCTCACTGAGGTGGTCATCTCTGTGCTTTCCCCTCCTGTAAGCATGTTCCCTGTGTTAAACTTACTGTTAGAAGTCCTAAACTGCATGGTTGTTCTGGTTTAGGGACTTAAAGCTAGAATCAGTATGACCGCCAGGTAACTAGCATTTGCAGAATAAAACATTCCACATGGCAGCCTCCATATTCCTCCTAGGAAAGATTTTCTCCTCTCAGTATATAGAAAAATAGCAGGAATTTACAGTGTTCTAGAAACACATTAGGTTTGATTTACTAAAACTGAAGAGTGCAAAATCTGGAGAAGCTCTGCATAGAAACCAACCAGTTTTCCAGGTTTTTTTTTTTTTGTCAAAACGTAATTGAACAAGCTGAAGTTATAAACTGGTTTCTATGCACAGCTGTACCAGATTTTGCACTCTCCAGTTTTAGTACATTAACCCCTGTGTGTTGTTGTGAACAAGCCCTCTTAAAAAACTGTGGATTTTCTCCATGTTCCTGATTTTAGCCTGCACTAGAAAATGCAGTACCATAAACTACTTGTTTTTGCTGTTATTGTTGAACCTTTAGCAGTTTAAAAAAAAATGTTCACGTTTCAATGGGCTCCAAGCTCTCATGCTACTCTACTCACCATCATTGCATCCATCCTTTTGCTGCTGTTTCTTCCACCAGTAGTGGGAAGTCTACTATTCCATTAGTATTTTCTGTATATGTAGGAAGAAGGTAGAATACCAACATTTTATTTTGTTATTTTACTTTAGTTTCAGAACTAGATGGCGGGTGTCAAAGATATTTTTATTTCTTTCCATACACCCCAGTTAAATAACAGGTATTTCTCGATCTCTTTTATGTAACCCAGGATCTCAAAAAAAAAAAAAAAAAATGTTAAATGAATAAAATTAAATGAGTGTTCTGCTCTTCTAGGAGCAGTTAGCCCTCTGGTCACTGGCTCAAGTCCACCAGCCCCTCGGTACTTCAGTATTTGTTACAGTGATGGGCCAAGAGGCAGTGGAGTCCGGGCCTCAGAGTTTTTAGCAACCCTGATCCTATGTTAAGAGATCGAGATTAGTGAGGAACCAGCTGAAGTTGCCTGCTTCTCAATGTAAATGTCAGAATAATAATGTTGCTGTGCATAGGGGTTGACAGTGCTTTCTTTAAACTTTTTTTTTTATTATTATTTAAATGGAAACATACAAAAAAACCTTGCAGATTAATTTATCTTCATTTGGAACAAATGTTTGAAAGTGTCTGGTCTGCATTCTAGCTACATGTTATGCAGGCCAACATAGAGAAATATTATGCAACAGTTTCTACATGTGAGTCTTTGCGTAGTTATTCCTTATGACTGTAAAGATTGTAGTGGGTCTATCCACTGGTATAGTTCAAGTTTTTTGGAACATTTCATAAAAGTGTTACAAAAAGTCAACATGAAGCCCAACTGTAACAAAAAATGCAGAATGTACCATCACAAAAAAACATCAAATCGTCATCAAACATCAAAAAGCAATTGTTAGCGTTGGCCTTCCTCCTACTGGTAGGAAGACCTATCCAGTTTTTTGCCGAAACAAACTTCATTTTTAAGGATTACCTTGGATAGCTTCCCTTCCATTGATATAACGTGGTGGCTTGTCATGCAGTCAGTTGAAGTCCACCCAAAATCTTTTCATGGTGGCTTGTCATGCAGTCAGTTGAAGTCCACCCAAAATCTTTTCATTTTACTCTGCTGCATAATAACGCTGTTTCAATAATCTTTTAGATGTGACAAAACCATGTAGTATAAGGGCATACTGCTATTGGATATAGATTTAATGGATTGTTTAGGTAGACAGGTACGTGGCCAATAGTGGAGAAAATTTGTGAAAAGATTTCCATGCTTCCTTCTCCAGCAGGTTATTTCATGGCATTTGTACAATGCTGCTGTTAGGAAGACTAATATATACTTTTTAAGGTTACAAGGGGTGAGGAGTACTCAGTAGGTCTAAAAATAGCCCAGAGGTTTGGGTATCGGGTTCTGCAGCAAGAACATGGCTTTATTTCTTTTCTGTGCTAAATAAACAGCAATTACTCTAACGTTACCGCTGAAGTAAACAATTTATATGTTCTGTATTACAGATCTGGAGATGTCGGAGTTACAAGAAGTTCAGATCACAGATGACAATGCTCTTCCACAGGACCCTTTAAAGGTAATGCCAAGATTCTCTGCTTTTGAATTTACAGGAAGATGCCACAATTGTTATCACACATATTTTATTTTGTGTTTATTTTTAGGCAACCGAATTAGCTGCAAAATTAATGCAAGTACAAGAGCAGGTATGTAATGTTTTGTGTTTTATACATACATGTTTGTGTACATAGCAGTACAGGCAGGGGTCAAGTCCTGCGGAAAAAAGTGTGGGAACTCCCACCCAAGATCCACTCCCCCACCAAAAAAAATAAAAATAAATAAAGGTATGCTCATATGCATATATATTTCACAGAAAATACAGTAAATTTATTGTAAAGTGCCAGTTTACAAAAACAAAATAAGTTAACTTGTCAAATAGAATAATCAACACAATGGGTGATGATCTTTCCCTCGCAGGGAATTTCTAACACAAATACACCCTGTTCCAAATTCAAATACAGCAAATTAGAAAATATCACACAAACTGGAATAACGTTGCCCTTGCCGTGCAAGATTATCGGCTACGGATCAAAAAACTCACGGATCGGATCATTCCTTGGATCTGAGTCACAGATTGGATCTTTTTTTCGGATCAGCAAATAATAATTGAATTTGCAAAAAACTGTGAAAAATGTCACCACCATATAGTCCCCACTGCAATATACATCTCCCCCACTGTAATATCAATGTCATCTCCCTCAATAATATTTTGGCTGAGCATGGATGGGTATGGCTGGGTATTAGCAAAATATGTATTGGCAGGGTATTGCAGAATATTGGCAGGATAAGTATTGGCAGGGTATGGCAGATTATTGCTGGGTATTGCAGATTATTGGCAGAGCATTGCTGGGTATTGCAGGGTAAGTATTGCAGAGTAAGTATCGGCAGGGTATGTATTGCAGAGTATCGGCGGGGTATGTATTGGCAGGGTAAGTATTGCAGAGTAAGTATCGGCAGGGTATGTAATGCAGAGTATTGGCAGGGTATTGCAGAGTAATGGCAGGGTATGTATTGCAGAGTGCTGGCAGGGTATTTCAGAGTATTGGGTAATGCAGAGTATTGGTTGTTGCAGAGTATTGGCGGGGTGTTGCAGTGTATTGGCGGGGTGTTGCAGTGTATTGGCGGGGTGTTGCAGTGTATTGGCGGGGTGTTGCAGTGTATTGGCGGGGTGTGGCAGTGTATTGGCGGGGTGTGGCAGTGTATTGGCGGGGTGTTGCAGTGTATTGGCGGGGTATTGCAGAGTATTGGCGGGGTATTGCAGAGTGCAACTTAACATACTAGTGACTAACCTGGTTTACTTCTAGGGAGAGAAGTAAACTGGTAGCAGTGCAGTGGCTGTGGCCCCAGGAGGCCTGGACTGTCTGGCACTGGGTAGAGGGGAGGGAGGAGACAGTCCGGATCCCAGCGGCATGTGTCTGTCGCTGGCTGCGCTGGAGACCGTATGCGCACTGCCCACTGACTCCAGTGCGTGCCCACGTGTACGACCGACGTCATGTGACCGGTTGCTAGACGCGGAGCGGCCCTAGCCTAGCAACCAGTCACTCGGGCGGCAGAGGAGCGGCAGGCTACGCATTGGCAGCGGGCTACTCAGGCGGCTAATGGGAACGGCGTCCCCATTGTGGAAATAGTACGGGAACGCCGTTCCCATGCATTCCCGCAGGACTCGAGCCCTGAGTACAGGCATATAAACACACCCATATTCATCACCGGTATCTGTTTTTACATCATAGGTATATCTTTTTTTATTCTGTTTAGATGACACTACATAGATATGGCCTTCTATTCCGGGTTTAAAATAGTAAACATAGATTACTATATTTGCTATTTTATATATACAGCCTTATTTAAAAGCTCACATTGTGAAAGAAGAACATGCATAGTTAATTTCTAGCGTCCTGTAGTAACGTATCAGCCAGCAAGAGGAAGTCAAGCATGTTACACGGGCATGTAAATTCTGGTTTAAACTTCTTAACAATAAAAAGATATATAGTTGGTGCAGGACATCTTATTTTGATAATATAAGGCTTAGGCTCGGTTCACACATGGGGCAAACCCAACTTATAGCATGACTTTGCAAAGCGATTTGGAGGCGACTTCAGTGAGACTTCAGCGTGAATTTGCACAACTTACAATGTGGCTTAAAGTTGCCTGCAGGATAGGCAACTTTGACTGTGGCCAATAGCAGAATAATCAGCTTTGTGGGAGGGAAGGGGTTGCCTGGGTAAATGTGGGAAATACCTGAGTAAATTATTTTCTTATTCCTGTAAAGTCGCTTCAATATAGATGGAGATCAGACTTGGAGGCCACTTCCATTGAAATCTATGGGTATAAGTTGCCTAGAAGTCACCTTGAAGTAGTACAGGAACCTTTTCTGAAGTCGGAGCAACCTCAGTAGTGTACATTAAGATGGCTCTCGTTCACTTTAATGTAATTTCTTATGTCCAGCGACTTGGGCCAACTTAAGGTCTGACAAGTCGAATCTCAAGTTGCTGTAATGTGAACCGACACTTGGTGTTTGACATGAGAAATTTAAATCTTATGTTATTGCAAAATGTTTCTTTGAGGTTCGCACTATAATAGCGCTTCATCATAATTGTGGTTGTAAAGGCTAAACTTTTTTTTTTTATCTTCATGCATTCTATGGTATGCCTGAAGATAAAAAACCTTTTGTGTGCAGCAGCCCCTCTAATACTTACCTGAATCCCATGTAGATCCAGCGATGTTTTAGGAGTGTCTGAGCTGCCCGGGACTCCCCTCCTCATTGGCTGAGACAGAAGCCTGGCACCATTGGCTCCCGCTGCTGTCAAAGTCAGTCAGCCAATGAGGAAGGAAAGGGGGCTGAGCAGCAGCTTTGTGTCTGAATAGATACAGGGAGCTGTGGCTCAGCCTGGGTGCCCCCCCATAGCAAGCTGCTTGCTGTGGGAGTACTCAACAGGAGGGAGGGGCCAGCAGCACCCAAGAAGGACCTGAGAAGAGGAGGATCGGGGCTGTCCTGTGCAAATCTACTGCACAGGACAGGTAAGTATAACATGCTTTGTTATTTTTAACTAATAAAAATAAATGAGTCAAAATTTATGGTTATGATTAAGCTCCAGTATAGCCTGAAATGCATCAAAATCTTTCCTTCATGCACTGTGATTTTTTTGACTGAATTTGATAAAGTCTACAAGGTGAGCAGGCATCCAGAGCACCTTACCATACTTAATTTCTATGGTATGGTGAGCAGGTGAGCAGGCATCCAGAGCACCATTCTTCATTTCTATGGTATGGCCAGCAAATGTAACTAGAGAAGCACAAATGCCTGGAGTGGTGTAGATCTTCTCTTCTTTGACCCATCCAGACTGTTTAACTGTATTGCAGTGCGCTGCATTACCCACATGAGCTAATGTACAACATTTAATTTTGTATGTCAATACCTGTAGCGGTAAGGAAGACCACTAATTTGAATGCCAGTGCACCAAAATGCAGGTTTTAACTGATCTGCCACATTTTTGTGTCACGTTTTGTCAGATTGGTTCACATATAAGTCTTGTGGTGTGCTAAAACACAAGTATGTTGTACACTTGCTAAGTATATTATGCTACCACTGTTTTGTACAGCTTGCTTATAGACTAGGTGTATTTGTGGTTTTGTGTATTTTTTTTTTTTTTTTTTTGTGGGATTAAAAATGTGAACATATACTTAAGGATTTTATGGACGTTGATATTTTCTAAAAGTTTTTGTTTGAACTTTCTGGTTTCATATCAAGCCCTGTTCCTTGAGTATATCATTAGCACTGGTATTCCAGTATAAACTCAACCTGTCTTCCTCTCTGTATCTCGTGGTGTAGAAGCACTGTATTGAGACTCCCTATGGGATGGTGACGGTTACAATTCAGGGCTCCCCCAAACCCAAGCGTCCAGCGATAGTAACATTCCATGATGTGGGGATGGACCGTGAGTATGAGGGTTATCTGTGTTCATCGTACCTGTTTGTGTCTGTGTGTCGTCTGTCTTTTGTGCCTTGTTCTTTGTACTACCACAACTGACCTTGTCTTTCCGTTTCTTCTCATTCTAATTTTGTCTTTTTCTGTGGTTGTCATTTACATCTTTATTATAGTCTGTTGGCTATGACTTTGGCTTTTTCTTGTGTCACTACTCCTTGGGCTCCTGTCTATTTTCTGCATTAACTATACATAGTCTATAGTAAACAGTAGTGATGTTATCAGAATTATACACACATACAGCTAATTGCTGGCTAGACATTTGTTAAAAAAATTATGGGAAAACCGTAATATGTAATGATCTCCATGAATGAGCTTTCTGCTTCCAGTGCTAGCGGAAATCCTCCCAAATGTTCTTGCTACACTGATTTTTCCAGCATGCTGTAGGGTTCTTGTGACCAATGACACCAGTTTTTTTCCCATTCATTTCCGCTTGTGGATTTGTTTAGATGGTAGTGGATTGTCTACTGCAAAATGTTGCACTATTTGGTATCACTTTAAAAAAATCACATTGTGTGTGACCAGGTCTAAACTACTCATATATAATTCATTTCTACTAGAAAGCACCAGACGTCAGTCTCCGATATCAATTTGTCCTTACACAAAGTTGACCCTGTATACTCTATAAGGGCAGGGCAACAGAATCACTTGTATGTCAGTTAGTGTAGCTGAGCTGGTAGATGGATGTACATGTCTACATATAAGCAAGCAATGCTCATTTTTGTGGAAGGATTTATGGATAAGCCTTAATTTGATTCGGGTTGTTCTGATATTTTTTCCAGTGTCCTCTAGGTGTTTCAGTTTTGGACTCTCTGTAACGTATTGCACACATCTTCATACACAACTTGCTAATCCTATGTCCTTTTTGCAAACTCCTCACAGTGGAACTATGTAGAAATAATATCAGATCTCGGTTCTTTCCATTGTCGTTGCTAAAATGCCAACAACTTCCTCTTTCGTTTTTTAACTTTAATGTTGTGCAGCCTCCGTTTTAATAAATTTACTTTCTGCTTACTCATCACTTTCCTTTTTTTTTTTTTCTGCCGCCCGCCAGATAAAATGTGTTTTGACACACTGTTTAATAATGAGGACATGCATGAGATCGTGAAGAATTTCGTTGTGTGCCACATTGATGCTCCAGGGCAAGAGGAGGGGGCAGCTGTCTACCCTGTTGGGTAAGTTTTCTTTTGCGGTTGGGATGCACAACAGATATGTAAAGTGCACCAAAATGAAGCTCTCCTATGCTGTTAACTATTGAAGATTACCAGTTTGGATAAACTTGTTCATTACTAAACTTCTATAATGGGGTAAAGTATGGTGGAAGTAAAATGTCTTGGTGCCCGATAAGCTATGTACCTCTTTTGTGATTTTTTTTTTTTTTTTTTTTTTTTTTTTTTTTTTTTTTTCCTTCTTCTCTTTTTTTTTTTTTTTTGTGAACTTAAGTGGAGTGCCTACTTTTGAATCAAACTACATTGTGTACAGTAACTAGCTTGTTCACCAGCACACAGAAGCAGTATATTGTCTAAAGCTGTGTCTCTTGACCTTTTTTTTTTTTTTTTTTTTTTTTTTAAGTCATTGCACCTTTTGAAAGTATGCAAAATCTTAAAAGCACTCAAGTCTAAAATAGGCTCCCCGTAACATCAGTATCTTCCCCTATGTATCACAGCCCTCAACCTCCCCCCCCCCACCCCCCCCCCCCTTTCAAATGAAAGTCCTACCTTTTGCTTTTATCACCACACAGTTTCGCCTGCATGGCAGTGGTCGGGAGGTGGATCCAGTCGAAATGGAGACAGTCTTCCATCCCCTTGTGAATATTGGGCTTGCCCTGGATTAGCGTCATACATTTTCATGGTGCTGGTGACCAGCCCATGATGCTGTGCAAAAATATCGGACATGGCGTGGGACTCCTGACAACTCCATGCAGTACACCAGGGTGCCATGGCATCTTGGTTAAGCAATACTGGCCTAGACTGACTTTGGTTCACTCTGATGGGCCTATAATAAGGTGGAGCTGTAGATAGCTTTCTTTCAAAGCAGCACATCCGTTAACAAAATGGCCTTTGGTAAACAGATTTGTTGCATATTTAGTAATGCAATCTAGGTTTTGCTCTTAATAATTCAAATAATATTTTGTACTATATGGTTCTTTGCTGTGAGTCTCGGAGCTGTCTTTATACCCATGGCTACATGAAACTATATACTATGCATGTTGTGTTTTCTAACCCTGTTACTCTGTTACATTGTGTCCAATCAGGTATCAATACCCATCACTTGATCAACTGGCAGAAACCATCCCCTGCGTGCTGCAGTACCTTAAGTGAGTAAACTTGCCAGATACAAACCTGGAACATAAACTAATGTGAATAATCATAGGTTGTATGTAACTTTGCCCTGTTTTTTTATGCAGTTTCCCCAGTATTATTGGAATTGGTGTTGGTGCTGGAGCCTATGTCTTTGCCAGATACACGGTACGTATCCCTGAGGATTATTCACGGCCATAGCAGTGGCACAAAATTAAAATAAACCCCTTTGGTGTAGTTATGGACACTTTGTTATTGAGGGCATGGCTGTATACTATTGCAAGATTCTTATTATGGAACCCAGAAGTGTATGTTTGAGTTGTGGCCTGGAGGATGAAAATAGAGAGTACAGTATAAAGTGTACAATGTAAAGACCTTTTTGTGTAGTCCGGAGGCTGGGAATAAACTCACCGATTTGTACATGTTGCCTGGAACCCTAGGCTGTTGGTGTCGGCCAGACCTATAAACCTCCACAAAGGGGAAGGAACACCTGGCCACAGTTCCTAACGGTTCTGAATCCATCTCTCTGATTCAGTCCGATGCATCCCTATTTAGTTTGAGGCTATAACTATTGAATGGCATGGTAACATCAGACCAGTTATTCATGTTTCTTCTGTTAAAGAATCAATCTATAGTTGCACAGACAAAAAAAAAAAAAGCACGTTGATTGAGTTCAAAACAGAAGATATCTTAAAGTGGGAAAAAAAACCCTAACACTAACTATTCTTAAACATTCCCTGTCCCCCTCCTCCTACCTATCCCGCATACCCTCTGTGTAAAAAAAAAAAAAAAAAAAAAGGATCTGTGTACTTGCCTCTTTTTAATCCACTCCAGTCTGGTCATGTGATTCTGCAACTCCATCTCCCCTGTGTCAGTGAGCAGCTCCTGCAGGGGAGAAGGGGGAGCAGCAACCACAGCTGGGCCAGAAGAACCTATAGGTCAGGGATATGCAATTAGTGGACCTCCAGCTGTTGCAAAACTACAAGTCCCATCATGCCTCTGCCTTTGGGTGTCATGCTTGTGGCTGTCAGTCTTGCTATGCCTTATGGGACTTGTAGTTCTGCAACAGCTGGAGGTCCGCTAATTGCACATCCCTGCTATAGGTGATGAAATTCATAGCTGTTATCAAGCGCTTCCCTACAGGAATGCCAAAGCTGCAGGATCACACGACCAGATTAAAAAAAAAAGGCAAATACGCTGATCTTTTTTTTTTTATACAGGGTATGCAGGATGGCTTGGAGGAGTGAGGGGAGGGAACGTTTTGAAAAAAATAAATAAAAAATTTGTTTAGATTTTCTTTCACTTTAACTTCTTAGCTGATCACAGGCAAGACATTTTTGCCAATTACTTTCATTTACGCTGTAAAATATCAAATACTTCTAATCTATAATTGTTCTTGTTCTACCGAATTTTATCAATTTTAGCTTCTGCTGTCTTTCATAAAATAAATCCTATCATTATTATCAAAGTAGTTACACTACTCAGAATCATTTTACTATTTTGAATGTCTAGTACTAAGTAGAGAACAAATGAGCTAGAAAGCAGAGAGGTGATTCCATTTATCAGATGTTGGTTTTAGAAATCCAGGGAAAGTACACTTGACATACTACTCCTAAAACTCTTAGGCCTCATGCACACGAGACGCAGTTAAACGCGCGTTCAGATGCAGTTGGACAGTTTTTTCAACTGCACCTGAACTCATTCAATGTTATCCTATGTGTCCATGCACACAGTCTGGTTTTTTTCCGTTTATATGCAGTTGCGTTTAATCTCGTTTTTCCAGAAGCAAAAAAATGCGTTCAGAAACAAAAATTTCTGCGTTTCAGACGCAAAACGCGGTAAAACGCCGCTACCGCGTTTAGCCGCGTTTGCGTTTATATGCGTTTTTAAAGGTGACCTTTTTTTTTACATTAAAAATCTCAAAAATGATTGCAAATGATGAAAAACCATTAGAAAAATATTTTAAACAATTGCAATTGCAAGTGGACAATCCACAACTTGTGGCAAGTGACGTGGCAAGTGGACAATCCACAACTTGTGGCAAGTGACATGGCAGGTGGCAAGTGATGTGGCAAGTGGACAATCCACAACTTGTGGCAAGTGACGTGGCAGGAGAAGTGGCAAGTGACGTGGAAAGTGGACAATAGACAACTTGTGGCAGGTGACGTGGCAAGTGACCTGGCAGGTGACGCGGCAAGTGACTTGGCAGGTGACGTGGCAAGTGGAAAATCAACAACTTGTGGCAGGTGACTGGCATGTGACGTGGCAAGTGGACAATCCATAACTTGTGGCAGGTGACGTGGCAAGTGACGTGGCAAGTGGACAATCCACTTGTGGCAGGGGATGTGGCAAGTGACGTGGCAAGTGGACAATCCACTTGTGGCAGGTGATGTGGCAAGTGACGTGGCGAGTGGACAATCCACAACTTGTGTCAGGTGACGTGGCAAGTGGACAATCCACAACTTGTGGCAGGTGATGGGGCAAGTGATGTGGCAAGTGGACAATCCACTTGTGGCAGGGGATGTGGCAAGTGACGTGGCGAGTGGACAATCCACAACTTGTGTCAGGTGACGTGGCAAGTGGACAATCCACAACTTGTGGCAGGTGATGTGGCAAGTGGACAATCCACTTGTGGCAGGTGACGTGGCAGGGGACGTGGCAAGGGACGTGGCAAGTGGACAATCCACAACTTGTGGCAGGTGATGTGGCTGGTGACGTGGCAAGTGGACAATCCACATCTTGTGGCAGGTGACGTGGCAGGTGACGTGGAAAGTGGTGTGGCAAGTGGACAATCCACAACTTGTGGCAGATGGCATGGCAGGTGACGTGGAAAGTGGACAATCCACATCTTGTGGCAAGTGACGTGGCAGGTGATGTGGCAAGTGACGTGGCAAGTGGACAATCCACAACTTGTGGCAGGTGACGTGGCAGGTGATGTGGCAAGTGATGTGGCAGGTGATGTGACAAGTGGACAATCCACATCTTGTAGCAAGTGACGTGGCAGGTGACGTGGCAAGTGACATGGCAAGTGGACAATCCACATCTTGTGGCAAGTGACGTGGCAGGTGACGTGGCAAGTGACATGGCAAGTGGACAATCCACATCTCGTGGCAAGTGACGTGGCAGGTGATGTGGTAAGTGGACAATCCACAACTTGTGGCAGGTGACGTGGCAGGTGATGTGACAAGTGACGTGGCAGCTGACGTGGCAAGTGACGTGGCAAGTGGACAATCCAAAACTTGTGGCAGGTGACGTGGCAAGTGACGTGGCAGGTGACGTGGCAAGTGATGTGGCAAGTGGACAATCCACAGCTTGTGGCAAGTGACGTGGCAAGTGGACAATCCACAACTTGTGGCAGGTGACGTGGCAAGTGAACAATCCACAACTTGTGGCAGGTGATGTGGCAAGTGATGTGGCAAGTGGACAATCCACTTGTGGCAGGGGACGTGGCAAGGGACGTGGCAAGTGGACAATCCACAACTTGTGGCAGGTGATGTGGCTGGTGACGTGGCAAGTGGACAATCCACATCTTGTGGCAGGTGACGTGGCAGGTGACGTGGAAAGTGGTGCGGCAAGTGGACAATCCACAGCTTGTGGCAGGTGGCATGGCAGATGACGTGGAAAGTGGACAATTCACATCTCGTGGCAAGTGACGTGGCAGGTGATGTGGCAAGTGACGTGGCAAGTGGACAATCCACAATTTGTGGCAGGTGACGTGGCAGGTGATGTGGCAAGTGGACAATCCCCAACTTGTGGCAAGTGACGTGGCAAGTGGACAATCCACAACTTGTGGCAGGTGCCGTGGCAAGTGACACGGCAAATGCAAGTGTACAACTGCTCTCTATGCTGCTGCTGCTCACTCTGATCAAAATAGCAGAAATAGTTAAAAAAAAATGCTTTGAGAGCTTGGGGAGGGTCTACATGATGTTATCTTTATAAACGCGTTTAAACGCAAACGCGTCTAAACGCGGCAAAACGCGCGTTTCTAAACGCGCGTTTCAGCTTTTTTTTAACAGAGGTTTCATCTGCGTCTCGTGTGCATGAGGCCTTACTCCTAGAAAAAAAAAACTTTTTTTAAACTAAAGCAATTGCCTTTATTTAAATCTTAATTGTAATAAGTGGAGTAATCTAGAATAAAAAAATGACCAGTAATAATGACAGGGACTAGGTAACCCTGACAGTATACAGTGTATCCGGAAAGTATTCCCTTTTTCCACATTTTGTTATGTTACAGGCTTGTTCCAAAAATGGATTCAATTCATTATTTTCCTCAAAATTCTACAAACAATACCCCATGATGACAACGTGAAAGTTTATTTAAAATCTTTACAAATGTATTAAAAACAAAAAAATCCCATGTACTTAATTGAGCTGGAAATGCACACACCTGTCTATATAAGGTACCACAGTTACCAGTGCACGTCCGAGCACAAACCAAGCCATGACGTCCAAGGAATTGTCTGTAGACCTCTGAGACAGGATTGTATAGAGGCACAGATCTGGGGAAGGGTACAGAAAACTGTCTGCAGCGTTGAAGGTCCCAATGAGCACAGTGGCCTTCATCATCCGTAAATGGAAGAAGTTTTGGAACCGCCAGGACTCTTCCTAGAGCGGGCCACCTGGCCACACTGAGCGATTGGGAGTCAGGGAGGTGACCAAGAACCCGATGGTCACTCTGACAGAGCTCCAGCGTTTCTCTGTGGAGGAAGGATTATCTTCCAGAAGAACAAATATCTCTGTAGCACTCCACCAATCAGGCCTAGTTGGTAGAGTGGTCAGATGGAAGCCACTTCTCAGTAAAAGGCACATGACAGCTCACCTGGAGTTTGCCCAAAGGCACCTGAAGGTCTGTCAGACCATAAGAAACACAATTCTCTGGTCTGATGAAACAAAGATTGAACTCTTTGTACACACGACTGGACTTTTCGAGGGACTAGGTCCGACGGACTTTCGGCGGAGTTCCCGACAGATTTTCCGAATGAACGGACTTGGCCACACACAATCACACCAAAGTCTGACGGATTCGAACGTGATGACGTACGACCGGACTAGAATAAGGAAGTTCATAGCCAGTAGCCAATAGCTGCCCTAGCATTGGTTTTTGTCCATCAGAATAGCATACACACGAACAAATTTTTCGGTCCGGCTGAGTTCCGGTGGGAAAATGTAAAACATGTTCTATTTCTAAAGTCCGCTGGATTTTCATCTTCCAACAGGACAACGACCCTAAGCACACAGCCAAGATAACACTCCAGCTAGGGGACAACTCTGTGAATGTCCTTGGGTGGCCCAGCCAAAGCCAAGACTTGAACCCGATTTGAACATCTCTGGAGAGATCTGCCCATCCAACCTGATGGCGTTTAAGAGGTCCTGCAAAGAAGAATGAGAGAAACTGCCCAAAAATAGGTGTGCCAAGCTTGTAGCATCATACTCAAAAAGACTTGAGGCTGTCATTTTTTTGCCAGAGGTGCTTCAACAAAGGATTGAGCAAAGGCTGTGAATACTTATGTACATGGGATTTTTTTTCCTGTTATTATTTTTAATAAATTTGCAAAGATTTCCAACAAAACTCTTTCACGTAGTCATTATGGGGTATTGTTTGTAGAATTTTGAGGAAAATAATGAATTTAATCAATTTTGGAATAAGGCTGTAACATAACAAAATGTGGAAAAAATGAAGCGCTGTGAATACTTTACGCATGCACTGTATATGTTCTCAGACAAATATGCACACAAAGAATCTCACTGAAAAAACATTAGCATAAATTACATCATTGCTTTATGACATCAGAGAACAGGTTTTTAATAAAACCTAAAAGTTCAAAGGGAAAAATCCTCATCCAGACCCATCAGCCTTAGCCCTTGTATACACGGTCGGAGATTCCGACAACCAAATCCGTCGGATTCTGGCCGTCGGATTTTGTCTGACGGATCTTGTCCGAAACTGTTGCATACGCACGGTCAGACCAAGTTGTCGGAAAATCCGATCGTTCAGAACGTGATGACGTAATTTACAACGGGACTATGTTCAGGCTAGTAGCCAATAGCTTTGATGTAGGAATTTGATCTGAGCATGCGTGGCACTTTGTCCGATCGGAATTCTCTACACATGATTGGAGTATGTCCGATCGGACATTTTGTCAGAAAATATTTCCGGCAAGTTGGAAAATTTGGTCCGACGGAAACAGTCCGATGCAGACCACACACAGTCGGAATATCCGACAAAACGGTCCGGACACATTCCGTCGGAATCTCCGATCGTGTGTTCAAGGGCTAATAGATACAGTGAATTGCTGTTTTTGAGTTTTCAATCTGATCGCCTTGTGAAACTAGGATTAAACTGAATGGAGACCTGTCACATAAAGTATTTTTGCTCTATGGCAGCCAGTCAGCATTTCCTGGTGCAGTATTGGAGGGTGAGAAGCAGAATCTGGTTGGCAGCTGTGGGCAACATGAACAGTACATTATTTTGCTTCTGGTTATGTAGATAAACTAGATTGCCACAATGTCAGCTGAAGGGTCTTCATTTGGGGGTTACCTCTGTACCCTGCATTTTTACAGACGTGTGTTTTTTTTATTTAGTTTTTTTTATTTTTTTACAGAAAGATCCATGTGCACTGGGCTTAACCTTAGATTATCTAGTGGGGAAAGTTTGCCTTTGCCATGGCCTCTAAAAAAACAAATTTCCTGGTTAGCTCTGGCTTTGATATTTTCCCACTTATAGAATTCCTTTAAAAATGATTAATATGAAGCTGGTGAAATGGATTGTAGGAGTTGATTGGGCAAATTGCCATTGGAGCAGATGTTGGATTATTCACTCGTGTCTGCTTATGACAACAGGCCTTATTATCAAGGTGTTCCGTGTTAGACACAAGCAGATTAGGGCATTGGGGGATTCTTCTAGGGTGATCCAATTTGCAGCAATGTAAACCTTATCAATTTACGTTTATTTGCTCTCGTTTTGGTCTGCTAAATAAACCATTAAAGGCATGTTGTCATATTGATACACTAAGTAAAAAAAAAAAAAAAAAAAAGTCTGTTATTCCTGTCAGAAACCCAGTGTTGTTTTGTGTACCCTGTCGTGTTATTAGCCCTGTTCAGTTCACTTCCGTGGACTACAGAACACCCCTGTGTTATGGGTATGAGGGGAGAAGTGTTCTGTAGTCCTAACACAACACACCAGGTGAATATAAATGCAGCCACCAAATCTAAGGGCAGGTAAGCTGCAATAGTTAGATAAACCTTCCTAAATCGGTAGATATAGTATGTGTTTTTTTTATAGTATTTATCAAACATTACGGTATCACAGCAGGGTGAAAGATTCTGACTGATTGGCTGTGTGCGTCAGACTGAGCCAGTTCATTTCTTTTTCCAAAACTTTTGTTAAATCTTTTGTTACATTTTTTTTCAGCGTGCCATCACCCAGTGTTCTTTTTCTTATTTTTAAAAATCTTGTTATTTCACATCAAAATTCCTAAAATATATTTCTGTTTTTATTGTTGTAAGAAAAATAAAATTATGGATGTTTAATATTTCATTGTAGTGCTTTCTATGGGATTTGCCAAAGTGCAACAGTATGCTCCTGCTGCAGCTCTGTCATTACTGAGAATCTGGTTATTGGGGAACAAGGTGCACTGGACTAGCAATGGTCTGTCCAATGAGCACAACCTTCTATTTCCTTTCAGTGCTGTCGTTTCCCACACATGACGTGGTCAAAACTGTTTACTGGTAAAAACATGGAGTACTAATACTTCCTTTTACTTAAAAAAAAAAAGAAAAGAAAAATAATATAAGAAACTAGCGTTTTTTCATCATAATAATTTTTTTTTTCTTATGGGCATGAAAGTGTATACACCAAGGAGCAGAACTGTTCAAACTGTTTTCCTCTGAAGTTAAGCTTCTAGTCTATTTTTAGGGTATGATACAGAAGGAGACACATTTTTTTTGGCGAAGGTCACTGGTAAAAGTCAGAAGGGTTTTTCTTATAGAGCTACAGCAAGATTTTTAAATGCTTAGTCCACCAACACCGGTATTTCAATTAAAGGCATCCTCCAAATAGCTAGGGAACATGGATAGTTCTTCAAATTCATTGTCGAACCTGTGGCAAGATCTTTTTAGTACACTTTCAGACTCGGTCTGATAATATATGGATCCCCTGCTGCATTGTTCTCTTTGTCCTTGCTTTGAAAGCTGGGTAGCGTTTGAAACCTGGCTGAAGAAACCTTGATGTCCACATCTCCAAGTGATCTAAATAGCCAGTAGGTGATTCAACCTCAAGCATTCACCAAAAATGCAGGTAGACATACCTTTTCATTTAATAATGAGCTGGTGCACAAAAAATAAAAATAAATATATAGATACTGTATAACACGCACCCCAAGTTTAGGAGGGAATTTTAAGGAAAAAAAACTTAATTTAAATGCCCATCAATGCAGCCTGTCGGTCATGTGCAGCCTGTCGGTCATGTGCAGCCTGTCGGTCATGTGCAGCCTGTCGGTCATGTGCAGCCTGTCGGTCATGTGCAGCCTTGTGCATCGTTGTCCCCTCAGTGATGACAGCTTATATTTTTAAAAATGGCGCCACCGGGATGTCCTGTGTATCTCGGCAGCGCCCAGTATTTCTCGGTGGCTTTTGCCCGCCTTCGGCCATACCTGGCGGCTTTTAGCCGCCATCGGCCGTACTCAGCGGCTTTTGGCCGTACTCGGCGGCTTTCGGCCGCTCTCGGCCCTTCTCGCTGTGAGAAGGGCCGAAGGCGGCTGAAAGGCGCCTAGAGCCCAGAAATCGCGGAGGAACGGCGTATAACACGCACCCGCGATTTTCCCCTGATTTTAAGGGGGAAAAGTGCGTATTATACGCCGATAAATACGGTGTGTGTGTGTGTATATATATATATATATATATATAATATAACAGTATACCTGTATTAAGGTAATGCTGCCACTCGCAACAGCCTTTGCTCAAAGAGGGTTGGCTATGCTTTTATTTGTATATAATACGTTTAGCAAAATGGTGGACTGGAGCAACTGATTATGACAGTAAGCCTGTAAATTAGCACACTGGCTAAATGACCCCCCAGACAAGTGGTTACTTCATACAACAGCACTTTTGCTAAAATTTACAATATAAATGCGTGCAAAACCCTTAAATGGGCAATGCAAAAAAAATAAAATAATTCTAACTTGTTCCAAGCATATGCAGTTGTCGGTGACAGAGGTATAAATTATCAATCCAGTGGGAACATCTGTACAAAGGTCTTAAACATTAGTTCCACAACATTTTTTGTTCTTAGATCATACAAGACATAAGACCAAGTATTCATTAAAAAAAAAAAGAGTAATATATCCACTTTATCAAGACTGTAGAGGTTGAATTGTATATAGATAAAGTCTTTATTATTCCTCCAATTATAGTGTCCTAATACATTGACCAGAGCATATCAGATATTCCTATTGTTTTCCAGAACAAACCTTGTTGCAGTATGATGATTGTTGCAAAATTGCCTAATTCATTAGCATCCCCCTGTCCCCTGTATAGGACAAGACCAAATGCACAACAAAATGCTACTATGACATTTCATGTCCTCCAGTCCTCTGTAGAACCACAGCTGAGATAATGTAAATGTTGAAACATTTGGATCAATGTCCGCCAAGATGTTAACAATTACTCTTTGCAAGGAGCAGTTGGGCAATACAACCAGGTCATCTCCTTGCCTCCAGCATGTGACTGGGTAATAAGGAAGCAGCAAGAGATTGATGGACTTATCTCTCTGCTCTCTTTGTTCTGAGAAAATTTCTTGTCATCGCATGTACATTGCAGTGGACCTCATTGGCCCAAATGTACTGCCCCTTCCATTCTGAGTTGTCTGTATAAGGAATTATGACATGCCGACACAGTCAGATTCAGGTGTTTACACCAGTTGCATTTAAAATACATTTTAAAGCAGAACTCCAGCCAAAAATGACAAGATAAAAATGAATAGCCCAATAAAATATACAGTATAATAGTAGCAAATGGAAAGATGTTACTCTTATGGGACTTTAAAGGGAAAAAAGCTACTCTGGGGTAATAATGCGTTTATATTTTTATTTTAGCAAGATAGGGGAGGTATAGATATCACAGATCTACAATGTACAAACATGGATACACATGGATACAATAAAATATACAGTATAATAGTAAAACCAGCTTTTGAGCAAAATATTCACCTTTACCCACTTGTATACCAGCCTGTAATACCCCTTTATGATTACCAGGCCATTTTTCAGGTTTCAGTGCTCTGACATTTGACTGATAATTGCTTTGTCATGCAACAATGTACCCAAATGAATTTAATCACTGCTTCAAGACAGATGGCGCTTTTGTTTTCGTGTTATTTAATACCACTGGATTTTTTATTTTTATTTTTTAAACTATGAAAAGGAAAAAAAGACCAAAGATTTTGAAAAAAACTTTTTTTCTGTTTAAAAATCTACCTAATCTACCAAATTTTTGGGGAAATGAAGAAACATGGCAGTACTGATGGGGATAAACAAGGTGCTTGGTAATGGTGCACCAGATACATTAATGTACAGGAAGGAGGAAGCACAAGGGTTAAAGTACTGGTCACATACAGTGACAGGATGAAAGGCCCATCCATTTGCTGTGGATGGATGTACAGTTAATCCAGAGATCTCCCCTGTAGTACTTTTTGCTGTCACTAGTGGTCATCATCTAGTCATCATGACCAACATCTTTCAAACCTTTTCCTCTGAACCCAGGTTGCCCTGGATCTGCCCCAGACTGAAAAGACAGTGAAATAAGAAGGAACACATCTCTTTTGTCACTAGGCTTTCTCTTCCTATATCAGCATGCGCCTTGTCATCACATGAACTGATTGGTTCCTTGTACTGCTTCTTCCTCTCACCCTCCAGCCTTGCTGTATGGGGACTGCAAAACATTTTTAGCAAGTCAAATTTGGGTACCTGCATTGCTTGCATTTAATCATGTATGAATGATTACAGAGCTGTCTTAATTTGTGTACTTTTTATATTTACCCAGAATTTTTCTAATCAATACAGAATTGCATTACTTGGTGTTTTTGCTCATATATGAATCCTACATTTGTACTTTACCTGCAACCTCTGAAGAAATGCCAGTTATGATGATTACCTAATCTGATGGTTCATCCATTTTTTTTATTTATTTTTTTTATTAGTAGCATGGCCTGGCTCTGTGTTTTGCATCCATCCTCGTGGAAAAACAAGATGTTCTGGTCACCAACAATGGGTGCTGTTTGTTGACGGCAATGAGATAAATGAGCGTCCCTGTTCTGAATGGCGATTTATTTTTTTTTTTATTTTTTTTTAGTAGGATGTACCAGGAGGCTACTGGCAATATTAAACAGGTTTCTCTTTAGTAAAAGTAACCCATCTTTCTTTTTTCAAGGTTGCCGGGCAAATCACAAATGTAAAATATTACGTGAAAGTACACTTCTAAATGAAAGGAGATCTGTAGTCTATGGTGGCATGTTTTAACAGTCCTATCTCTTTTCCTACAGCTTACACACCCTAATACAGTGGAAGGTCTAGTTCTCCTTAATATCGACCCAAATGCCAAAGGTTGGATGGACTGGGCAGCACATAAGGTGAGGTCTTATTATTATTATTATTGTTATTATTATTGTTATATATCATTTTTTTTTTTTTTGTTTTTTTGTTTTTTTTTTTGAAGAGCTCATTCACACTATGTCCGGTGACCTGCATTTGTCCGCACTGGATGAATGCAAGTGACTGTTAGGGCACATAGAAAACAATTGTTATCTTTTTCTTTTTTTTCCCTGGTTACACCACAACACTGGTGTAATGTACGCAGTGCTGCGGTGCGAAAGAATACAGTGTGGTGTAGAAAACTGAAGAAATGCTGTATGACACTTCATGTCACTGCGGTCATATGAATAAAGGGTCACTATGTGAAATATGTCAAATACAATCGAGAGGAAAGAAAAGTGATGCACTGAAATGTGCATCACACTGCTCAGTGCCAGAACTGGCAGTACACTAGTCTGCATGGTAAACGCTGTCTTTCTTCTAATGCTAGTGTGACTGTAAATGACCACAACAAAGGTCCCTGTAGCACCGGTGAACTTCTCCATCAATAGAAAACCTTTTTCTTTCATGACATTTTTGATATCTAGATTGCTCCCCACACCCCTCTGTTAATAAATGGTGACCTCTTTTAGGTTTTTTTTTCTTTGACATCCCACTTATTGTTCTGATCTTTTACAAAGTTTGATATTAAAATAGACAAAAATAGTCTGAAAGATGCGTCAATAATGTCATGATGTTAAAAGAGAATTTCATGTTTCATTTCACTTTAATTCGTTTGTGGCCCAAACAAATTATTTCCATGCCAGAATGGTCTCGCCACTGAGGCTGCTGTAATATAGGGTAGTAGTAGTATTAGCTACATACATTAAGTGGCGCTTGTAGCTGCTGTAATATACTGTAGTAGTATTAGCTACATAAAGTGGCGCTTGTAGCTGCTGTAATATACTGTAGTAGTATTAGCTACATAAAGTGGCGCTTGTAGCTGCTGTAATATACTGTAGTAGTATTAGCTACATAAAGTGGCGCTTGTAGCTGCTGTAATATACTGTAGTAGTATTAGCTACATACAGTAAGTGGCGCTGTGTTCTGGTAGTAGTACAAGCAATGTCCCTTCTGCTGCCGGGTATAAAGATAAAGAAAGCCTTGTATTTTTATCAGTGGGGTGAATATTAACATTTTTAACCCCTTGGTGATTGAGGCTAAAACAAATATTAATGCCTGAAATATATATATATATATATATATATATATATATATATATATATATATATATATATATATATGTATATGTGTGTATGTATGTATACACACTAAAATGGAAAAAACTGTGCTAAACCCAAAGAAATATCAGAAAAAAATCAGAAAAAAAGCAGCACACACTCAAACAAAGTATAATATATATAAGCATATATATAAGTAATAAGCACTGACACCAAAGAAGGGCAGATGGAAGATTGTTATTTGCTGGGGAAGGGGTGGTATATTAGGAGGTGCTGCCATTCAACCAATAAGATTTTGATTACTTTTTTTATTTTTGTTTTAAATGTACAGTCTTCTGGTAGGGTGATGATCAGGGCTGAGATTTTTCTATGCTGATTTATAATTGGGTAGTTCTGTTTCAAATGAAATAGAGTTTGACCCTTTTTTATAAACCAGCCCCTACATAGTTGTCATCTATTTTTTTTTTTCTTTCGTTATTTCCCTCTCCTGCTAACTAATAAACCTAGACTGTCTGTTTAATTTGAAGAATTTCTGTTTTTCAATGTGTTTCTGACCATATGGTGTGTCTTTGCCTACTCCAGCTTACAGGCCTGACATCTTCCATCCCGGAAATGATTCTATCTCATCTCTTCAGTACAGTAAGTAGAAGCATACTCCTAATATCGGATTGCCAGTTACACATCTGGGTAGTAGATTAACTCTGCCATGTTATGTTTGTGCAGGAAGAGCTTTCGGGCAACACAGACATTGTGCGTCAGTACAAAAGCGCCATCTTAAACTCCCCTATCGCCAGCAACAACCAGCTGTACTGGAACAGTTACAATAGGTAAGAACATGCAAATAGATTATTGGCTTTGACATCTTCTAGTCTAAGCAGGAATACTTGCAGATAGTTGGAAATACTTTGGCTCATATCAACAGATTTTTATTAATAGTTGTGTATCAAAATCAAATATTCTGTTTAGGTTATTCTGTTATTTTTTCATAATGCTTTAAGAGTTTGGTGCTCAAACAAGAAAGCAGAATCGACGCTATGGCATTTTTATGGCATATCTTTTCGTACATTAATTCTTTGATGGGAACTGTTTAATTAACTTTTTGAGCTCCATAGCTAAAGTGTGTGTGTGTGTGTCCAATAAATGCGATTTTAAAAGTCCTGCTTGCTACATTTTTGGTGCATGTTTAAATGGCTCACTGATCAGGTCTGAAGAGATGCATTTTTTTTCTTCCACTTTTTTCTCCTTCTTTTTGAACTGAACAACTGAATAAAATCTGATCAGTGTGTAAGCAGCCTTAAGATGACCAAATACTAGCAAACCTTCACTGTTAGAAATTTGAGAAGACTGTCTTGATCTGCTTTTTTTGATGTGCACCTGTATGTGTAACTTCTTAGCAAACCCTCTGTTGGTCATTGTGGTTGCCCCTCTTATTAAACCAGTTAGGTGGGTGGGGTTGCGCTCACGTTTTTACAGCAAAAGTCAAGATTTGTATAGACAGTCAGCTGCTTGTCTTCTCAAAACTATGTGATGATTTTAACGTTGTCCTGTTATGGAAAGTAACCTAGGTTTGCTTTGCTCAAATTTGAAATGGGCTAGTTAGGACAGGCTTGACTGTCTTAATTTATGTAAATATGGCATTTATTAACCCATTAAGTCAAAACTATGGATTTGTGTGTGTGTGTGTGTGTGTGTGTGTGTGTGTGTGTGTGTGTGTGTATATATATATATATATAATATATGTGTGTGTGTGTGTGTGTGTATGTATATGTATATGTATATATATATATATATATATATATGCACATACATATATGTATATATTATAAAATATGTATGTATATGTGTGTGTGTATATATATATATATATATATATATATATATATATATATATATATATATATATATATATATATATATATATTATACAGTATTTATCGGGGTATAACACGCACCGGCGTATAACACGCACCCCAAGTTTAGGAGGGCATTTTAAGGAAAAAAGTTTTAGGAGGGAAGTTTAAGGGGAAAAAAACTTACATTTAAATGCCCGTCAATGCAGCCTTATCAGTGTGCATCTGCAGCCTTGTCCATAATTGCAGAATGATCAGTGTCATTTGCAGCTTGCCCACCGCTGTTTGCAGCCTTGCAGAGTGTCATTTGCAGCTTGCCAGTGTCATTTCCAGCTCACCCAGCGCCATTTGCAGCCTTGCCCATGTTTAAATATCCCGCCGCCGAGACAGACCGAGCGCGCGCCGCCGAAAAAGACCGAGCGGCGCCAAAAAAAACAGAGCCGTCTGCTCGGCTCTGCTCATAGTCCCGCCTCCCTGCTGTTTCTGGAGCGAACGCTGCCGAAAAAGACAGTGCCGATTCTACTGTGTATTCGGCTTGGCTCGGCTCGCAGTCCCACCCTTTCAACCTCTCTCTGTCTATTTCTCAAAGACAACCTCTGGATATGATGCTGAGCACGTGCACTCAACTTCTTTGGTCGACCATGGAGAGGCCTGTTCTGAGTGGAACATGTCCTGTTAAACTGCTGTATGGTCTTGGCCACCGTGCTGCAGCTCGGTTTCAGGGTCTTGGCAATCTTCTTATAGCCTAGACCATCTTTATGTAGAGCAATAATTCTTTTTTTCAGATCCTCAAGAGTTCTATGCCACGAGGTGCCATGTTGAACTTCCAGTGACCAGTATGAGAGAGTGAGAGCGATAACAAATTTAACACACCTGCTAACACACTATGTGATGCATAGTAATCCATTATGCTTTACCTTTGCAGGGAATCAAAGAGGAAGTAAACCCATTAGGGTTTACTTCCTCTTTAAAGAACACTACGGTCTATTTTGTTTTAAGTTTATGTAACAAGTAGATGGTTGTAACCCTACCTAAAAAGGTTTACAACCACTATGATTTCACATCTCCCAAGACAGGAGATTAAACAAAATAGTTTTTTTTTTTTTTTTTCAGGGGGTTTGTACATTGAGGAAAAGGGAGTCCTAGTGTCAGTTTTTTATTGCCGTGTGCCCTCTGGGTGGGTCTCCTCAATTCTTGTTTGTTCACTACTAGTACAGGAAGTGAAGTTATACCGTGTTTCAACAGGGACACATATAGCAGTAAAAATCTGATAGACACTCTAATGCCAATACCCATTCTATCAACAACTATGTTTTGGCTGGAATTAAAAGTATACTTAATGAACACTGAACATTTTGCGAGAAATAATGAAAACTAAAAAAAGTACATGTTTACAAGTTCATTTTTAGTGTTGAAATTCACTTATGGAGCCTAGATTTTGCAGAAAAAAGGACCAGTTATGTTTGGCTGTCTTTTCTGTTCATATTGTTTCTAACATCTATGCCATTTCTTTTTTCCAGTCGCCGGGATTTGAACTTGGAACGTGGTGGAGACGTCACCCTAAAGTAAGTGTCTGTGTTATGCCATGCTACTTGTAGAAATCCTCCTGGGTATACCTTTCTAACATGCTTGATACTTAATTGCAGATGTCCTGTGATGCTAGTAGTTGGTGATCAGGCTCCTCATGAGGATGCAGTGGTAAGTCTGAATGGATCTATCTTGAGAATGAGAATTGCTTTATTATGATTTTGTTATAAACTGAACTTCTTCTGTGTGCCTTGTAGGTTGAGTGCAACTCAAAACTGGATCCAACACAGACTTCATTCTTGAAGGTAAGTGGACTGGAAGAGGTTCTAATGCAGGCACATAAAAGGTAACCAACTGCCTTTTTCTACTTTTAAGTAGAAAGTAGATTTTGGTACAAAAAAAAACATTTGCAGTGACTGTTACCCAAATAAAGGGGTCATTTGCAGGCACATAATGTCAAATTATTGTGACAGTGAATAATTCTCTTTTTTTTTTTTTTTTTTTTTTTTATGGTGACCCTTTTCAACCTCCATAGATGACATTACAAACTGTACCATCCACCCTCCATGTCATTGTAACACCCAGCATTTTAAGACTGTAGGGAGTACACTGGATTATATGATTTCCCTTGGTCTCTCCAACAGAAACAGACAAGCAAAAAATGCATTTTTTTTTGTGACTTGAGGAAGGGTCGCATTGTATTTGTTGCTATCCATGCTTTCCTGTCCGGTGACAACCTGCAATGTTTTTGTTGCTGTCCATGGCTTCCTGTACCATGTGACAACTACTCCCCCATTTCTTAGATAGGTATCACAGGGATGGGAAAGTGAGCAAAAGTTTCCCCATTGGGGGTCACCAACAAAAATTAAGACCTGAGCAAAAACAGCACTGTATAAATGATTAGTCTACTGCAGGGCTCAAAATTTTAAGTCCTGAGCTACTAGCCAGGCTTTAAGTGTTATTCCCCACTAGTTACCCCGCCCCCAATTCCATCCCTAATTGCACTCGGGAAGGACAAGAGGGGAGGAGGGGCCTGCAGGGAACAGCGCACTCCAGCTAATAGGATGCCAGTCGCTTCCCTCCCTATCTGTGCCTGTGTCCTCCTGTCAGCTGTCTGACTGACAGTCAGATCGCTGCAGAACCCCTGGGGACCTCTCGCGGAACCCCGGTTGAGAACCACTGATCTAGATAAAGGAAGACCTGTGGACGTGGTGTATCTTGATTTTGCAAAGGCATTTGATACAGTTCCCCACAAACGTTTTACTGTACTGTACAAGCATAGGGTGAGTACCTGGATTTAAAACTGGCTACAGGGGCGAGTCCAAACTGTGGTGATAAATAGGGAGTACTCGGAAATGGTCTTGTGTGGAAAGTGGGGGTCCCTCAATGATCTGTCCTGGGACCAATCCTGTTTTATTTAGTCATAAACGACCTGGAGGATGGGATCAACAGCTCAGTTTCAGTATTTGCAAACAATACAAAGTTAAGCAGGGCAATAGTTTCTACGCAGGGTGTTGAAACCTTGCAAGAAGACCTAAACAAATTAAAGGGATAGGCAAATACATGGCAAATGAGGTTTAATGTTGAAAAATGTAAAGTAATGCATTTGGGTGCCAAAAATATGAATGCAATTTACTCGCTAGGGCAAGAACCTCTGGGGGAATCTAGGATGGAAAAAGACCTGAGGGTCCTAGTAGATGACCGGGTCAGCAATGGCGTGCAATGCCAGGCCACTGCAAGCAAAGGCAACAGAATATTGTCATGCATTAAAAAGCGGATTCACTCCAGAGAAAAAAATGATAATTCTCCCACTATAGAAGACTCTGGTCTGGCCACACTTTGAGTATACCATCCAGTTCTGGGCACCAGTCCTCAGAAGGGATGTGCTGGAGAGAGTCCAGAGAAGAGCAGCAAAGCTAATAAAGGGACTGTAGGACCCCCGCTATGCGGAAAGGCTACAAGCATTGAACTTATTCTCTCTGGAGAGGAGACGCATAAGAGGGGATATATCTATGTACAAATACTCTACTGGTGATCCCTAGCAGTGAAAGGGAATTTAATAAGACACGCAGCCATTCACTAACATTAGAAGAGAAGCAGTTTAACCTTAAACTGCATAGAGGGTTCTTTACCATCAGAGCGGTAAGGATGTGGCATTCCCTTCCACAAGCAGTGGTATTAGCAGGGGGCATCGAATAATTCCAAAAAAAATTAGATGGGCACCTTAATGACCATAACACACAGGGGTATACAATGTACTATTAACATAAACGCGCACACACACAGGTTCAACTGAATGGACTTGTGTCTTTTTACAACCTCACCAACTATGTTAATATATAACTGTGTTTTAATGAAGTCCCTATTTATATTCTGTAATCAGTTATGTACATAAGGTAGCCATATTTGCTCACTACATGTGCAGGCTATGCTTCCTGCTTAGTACTGACACTTTTTACTTATTTCAGTGAGCACAGGAACAGTAAATTACAATCAGTAGGTAGTTTACCTTGTAGCTTGCTTCTTCCCTTTTTTTTTTTTTCTTTTTATGTAACTGTTGATGTAGACCACCAAGAAAAACATATTTTTTTCTTTGCTTCCCACACAGGAACTAATGAGATAATATTTGACATCAGAAATATTTTATTCTTTCTAAGTTTTGAATAGCATTAATAAAAAAAGATTGGATTTCCACTTTAGGTCTATATACTGATGTGTTGTGTCAACATGCCATAAAAAATGCAAAATTTAGGATGCAGTGTATGTTGCAGTGCAATTTATTTAGAATGACACCCCAATGCACCCACAGTACAGCACACTACAACCCATTGCATTATGTTGTGCTGCTTGCTGAAAATGCTGCAGCGCACCTTTACGTAGAGATAGCGTTTCAATAACACAATACATAGTGTGAATGGGCCTTGAAAGAAAATTGCCTACTGCAGTTGTCAGCCATGCAGAGAGTTACTCGAGGGAGTATCTAACAAAAAAAATAAAAAAATAATATACCATCATAATAATGTGAAATACCAAGCAAATACAAATGTTGACGTTGAACCAAAAATGACATTTATTTTAAAACACTCAATGTCTACTTACTGAAAACTTTAGAAGCATTGCGAGCAAATTTTAAAAAAAAACATACACGCACTGCAGGACAAACATATAATCTAAGATTGTATCTCAAAAAGTGTGAAAGGTGCAAAATGGACAGGCTGGTGGTATGAGGTTTGTACTTATAATAATATTTTGTATTATAGATGGCGGATTCTGGTGGACAGCCACAGATTACACAGGTAATAAACTCATTATTCTGTTATAAAACATTATCTAAGAAAAGCATCAACAAAACACATTACGGTTGATTTACTAAAACTGGAGAGTGCAAAATCTGGTGCAGCTGTGCATGGTAGCCAATCAGCTTCTAACTTCAGTTTGTTCAATTAAGCTTTGACAAAAAAAAAAAAAAAACTGCAAGCTGATTGGTCTCTATGCAGAGCTGCACCAGATTTTACACTCTCCAGTTTTACTAAAACAACCCTCATTGCCTTCATAGAACACATTCTGCTGCCCTTTCTGTAGAATCACAGTAGAATAACCACACAATAATAAATTGATTTAAATCCAGAGGATGTTGGAAATGTCGTCATTTATAATTCAAACCAGGAACGGAGGTTTACAAAACAGACTGGAAGGAAAGAGGGCCCCATGCCAAAAAGTGTTTGAAGAAAGGCCAATTGTTATCTACAACAACCAATCAGATTCTCCATTTCATTTTGGCACATGTCCCTAAAAACTTACTGGAGCTTATGCGTGTGTGAATGTGCTATAGAATGAAATTTGCAACCAATCGGCTGTCTGCAGTCCCGGTTTGAAAATGAAATAATGATTTGCTATAGGTGAGAAGAAATGTTCTGTAGCACACCTTTTATCATCAGTCCTTTTTCTTTAGGCGTTCAGTGTATGGTCCAGTGCTTGGTTTGACTATAGAAATCTGTAATGTCTTTCATATCCTAAAGTAAACATTCACTACTAGAATTTGTGAAAGGTTACATATGATGGGTCTATGCATTTTTATTTTTTTGCATTCTTTTATTTAAGAGATTTAAAGTATTACAAAGAAACAAAAACACATGAAAAGCACTCGCTACAAACACCAGTAAAATCTAAATGAATACTGAAATAAGCATAGGGAAAAAAACTTGGTTAAAGTAAATTAATAATAGAAAACTTATAAATATATATATATATATATATATATACACACACACAGTGCCTTGCGAAAGTATTCGGCCCCCTTGAACTTTTCAACCTTTTGCCACATTTCAGGCTTCAAACATAAAGATATAAAAATTTTATTTTTTGTGAAGAATCACCAACAAGTGGGACACAATTGTGAAGTGGAACGAAATCTATTGGATTTTTGAAACTTTTTTAATTAATAAAAAAAATGAAAAGTGGGGCGTGCAAAATTATATATACACACTAAAATAGAAAAAACTGCGCTAAACCCAAAGAAATATCAGAAAAAAATCAGAAAAAAGCAGCACACACTCAAACAAAGTTCAAAAATTCAAGAGCAAAAAAAAAGCGTTGCGCTAATTACTGCAAACAATATATCACTTTTTGGGGACCAGTGACACCAATACACAGTGATCAGCGCGAGAACAATGCACTGTCACAGTATAAATGACACTGGCAGGGAAGGGGTTAACACCAGGGGCGATCAAGGGGTTAAATGTGTCCCTGGGAAGTGCTTACTAACTGTGTGGGGGACAGATACACTGGAGGAAAATGGAGATCCGTGTTTCAGCTTAGCTGAAACACAAGATCTCTCTTTTGCTCCCTGACAGATCAGCGGTCTGCCTTGTTTACAAGGCAAATGTGAATATAGAGGTTACTGTGCTAACTATAGGTAAAAGGGGAAAAAAATCTGCTACATGAACAATGTGACAAACATATAAAACCTGGATGGTGGATAATGTAATGCTAACAAGTAAACACATATATCGATATATAAGTGAAATAGTGCTAAAATCAAATATACAAAAATAACACAAATGGAATTGTGAAAAAGTCCAATGGATGTGAAAGTCTTAAGAAGGGCCATATGCGTCAACCACCAAATTATGATCAATCAAAGATGGAATAAGCTGGCACTGTCCGGAATGGGAAGCATCAGGGGTGGTACATACTCAACCAAAAATGGAAGTATATCTACTCTTACCAGAACAGATGGACTCGAGTGTCAACGACGAGTCTTAAAGGCAAGGGTGCCAAAATCGGTGGATCAATGGGATTCCAAGGGACCCAGGGCCTCCAAACACAACTCCAGGGGTGTTGTGGGTAACCACCCAACCGAACCTCAGATGGAAGGAACACCGGGGCTGGACCTTAGGTGTGGAAAGACAAGGGAATTCTCATCCAGATGGTTATGTAAATAAAAAAATGCTTCCATATGGGGTCAAAAGATTGGGTTTTTTATTTCTAAAAAAAACCGGCATACAACAATAGGAATAAAAACTGATCACAGAATAAAATTCGGGGTAATGTGGGGAGCAAAAAGCCAAGCCTGACATGTTTCGTCCAAAAGGACTTCAACCGGGGCAGGGCTTTACATAGGCAGACCGCTGGTCTGTCACTCCACTGAACGTTTGGCGGGTCGCGGCGGACCTGCTAATAGGCTTCTGCTGTGTCCAATCACAGTGGGAGCAGCGCTCTGGCACCACAAGTGTGCCCCCTATACCACGTGCACAAAATCACATACAGATACGTGATTTTGCACAGCTGGGCCGCCCTGCTATATAGTATATATGCGGTGGGTGGTCTGGAAGCGGTTAACTGCCAACGTTGAACCTTGACATGGTGTTGCCCTGTCACAAAAAAAAATAACTACTATTGATTGTTTCTCTCTGATTTCCTTTTCTTACTTTTCTTACATATACATATGTCAACATTAAATTTCATATTGGTAACAAAAGAAATGCTCAATAAATGGTAACTGCACTTCTAGCACATAAAGCCATGGGCTCTGCTGTAACCTAGTAAATTAAACGATTTGTGATACACTGGAAGCTTTGTTCCCACTGCCCAGTTTGAAAGGACAAGCATGGTACAGGCTTACTATGTTGCTTAAATATGGTTACAAGGGGCAAGTGTCGGGGCTGAGAAGAAGTAGGTTATGCGTAGCTTGGTCAATGTTCTCTTTAAGCCAGTCTGCTATATACCCTGTCTGTCCTATCTTTAGCTTTACTGCAACTCTCACCACTTGTAACCACATATGAGTGCCATAGCACATAAACTATCTGCTGGCCTTCTCTATCTGGGCATGGGGAGAAGTATTCTAAGCAGTAAAGGTAATACATTCTGCTGTAGACTAAATAGTGCTGTATACCCTAACAAATGCTATTCTTTATTGTTTTATTTTGGTCATTGTATTAACTGCTTCCCGACCGCCTCACCGGACATACTGCGGCAGAAGGGCATGTGCAGGCAGATTAACGTACTTGTACGTTGCCCTTTAAGAGGCGGCTTGCGGGTGCCCGCCGGGAGCTCTGTGATCGCGGGTCCCGCAGACCTGATGTCCGCAGGTGAGAAAGAACGGGGAGATGCTAATTTAAACAGGCATCTCCCCGTTCTGCCTAGTGACGCTGTCACTGATCAGCACTCTCTGAAATCGGGGACCATGATCAGTGACGTGTCACACACAGCCCCCCCCCACAGTTAGAATCACTCCCTAGGACACACTTAACCCCTACAGTGCCACCTAGTGGTTAACCCCTTCACTCCCCGTGACATTTTTTACAGTAATCAATGCAACATTTTCGCATTGATTGCTGTATTAATGCCAATGGTCTCAAAAATGTGTCAAAATTGTCCGATGTGTCCCCCATAATGTCAGTCACAAAAAAAATCGCTGATCGCTGCCATTACTAGTAAAAAAAAAAAATATCAATAAGAATGCCATATAACTTTCCCCTATTTTGTAGACGCTATAACTTTTGCACAAACCAATCAATAACAAAAATATGTAGAAGAATACTTATCGGACTGAGAAAAAAAAAATTTTTTTAAATATTTTTGGGGGATATTTATTTTAGCAAAAATTAAAAAATATTGCATTTTTTTTTTTTTCAAAATTTTTTTGTTTTATAGTGCAAAAAAAAAAAAAAAAACGCCAAGGTGATCAAATAGCAACTAAAACTCTATTTGTGGGTGAAAAAAGACGTCAATTTTGTTTGGGAGCCATGTCGCACAACCACGCAATTGTCAGTTAAAGCGGCACAATGCCGAATCGCAAAAAGTGCTCTGGTCAGGAAGGGGGTAAATTCTTCTGGGGCTGAAGTGGTTAAAGAGTGATTCGCTGTCTGATGTTATACATGTTAAATGAACCAGGTCTTCTGTCATGTTTGGGTACACACTTAAAAATGTATTTTTCATTACTTTTCCATTCAATTTCAGCCTGGGAAACTCGCTGAAGCATTCAAATACTTTGTACAGGGAATGGGATACAGTGAGTATTGTTACAGCTTTTATTCACTTTTACAATTACATAGAGCAAAACTGTTCAAGGAGCAACGTTCATTATCCATAGTAACCAGTAAGAACCCATCTTCCATTGGTGTGGCTTTAGTAAGGTGAATCCTAATAAGCCTCTGCACTGTGCATTTTACCCTTCATTTAAATTCATCTGTTTATTTGTATGGTCTTTATTTCTGTAGTGTGGTATCATATGGGCGATACTATTCATTCACTTTTCTGCATGTTCATTTTGAACAGAGTTTGTCAAAGTATTATATCATATATACTGGTAATCGTCATAAAGTCCTTTTTTCACCCTGATGTGTAAGTGTATGGTGTATGTCTAAGTGGAACTCTGGTGTATGGTGGCTTAATCTTTTGGATTTCAGGTCCAATTTGTTTTTATTAGTAACTGAATCCTGTTAATTTTTTTAAATTATTTATAATGCCATAAGACATTCAAGAGTTATATATACTCATAACAATTTTAAATTAGTGGTCATATGGAAGTGTAGTGGGGGAGTAAAGGGGAGTCAAGGTAGTATGAAAAAGGCCCACTTCACATTTCTAATCAGCCAACTCATTTGAAAGGGTATCAGTCCAAAATAATTTATGTGAGTTCACTGCAGGATTTTTTTTCTTCATGTAAGAGTTTAAAAATGTATTTCTTTATCGTAAATCACGGGATACAGAGCAGCCATAGTAATTACTATGTGGGTTATACGCCACCTATAGGTGAATGGACTGGACACTGGCTCATCCAAAGACAGGAAGTGCCCATCTATATAACCCCTCCCATACAGGAAGTACCTCCAGGTTTTTTTTGCCAGTGTCTCAAGGTGATGGTCACGGTGGATTGAAGTACTATAATATAGACATCCCTGTTTGGAGAAATCCTTGCCAGGATCAAGGGGAATGCAGTCGGATCCATTCAAAGTGGCAAAGAAAGGCCAAGATGGATGGTACCTGAGCCTCAGGAAGAAGCAAGGTTTTTGCCTGTAATGCTCCTCTTTAGAGGACTGGACCAGGCCCTTGGATATATGACTAAAACCAAAGGATGTCCTTGGGGGACTCTGTCCTTAAAGGTCCGTTCGAGACCTGGCTTATCGTGATGGGTGAAGTTTAAGTCTGTCTGTGTATTCCAGCAGTATCCTGTGGCGGGAATGGTACGTTTAAAAAACAAAACAAAAAAACGAAGAACCTGGGAAAGGAACACATATGGTTCACTTCAGGGGATTCTTCTGAGTAGCAAATGCCTTGCCTGTGTTTCGCCACTAGAGGGTGTATTGTAACATACCTGGTGTTTGCTTGTCATGCTTCATTTTTTTCTGTTTTTGCAGCGCTGATTTTGGGGACAGCATTGCCCCTCATCCTGGTCTGACAGTTGCTCAAAGCCCTGGGGCCACCCACCTCCTTGCTTACAGCATGCAGCCCTCCCCCCAGAGGCTGGTTCAGAGGATGGGAGCAGGGCGGCGCCCCTCTCCGCCACGGCACACGGCCCTCCTAATATAGCCCCCCTCTCCCCTAAACGATCCCGATAGCGGGACCGCCTCGTCTGCGTGGGGATCAGTTCTGGTAAAGGCCACTGTAGGATGCAGGGGGCGTGGCTTAGACATGGCCAGCGTGCACATGGGGGGGGCATGCGTGCATATGGCGCAGGCTCAATGGCCATAAAGTTTATGACTTTGTAAAGAGTCTGGTGGCTGATGGAGGGACACAAAGTATACTGGGGCATGTAAGCACTGTATAGGTGTGGATAGAGGCATTTAAAAAGGCACATCTTCTGGACATTAGGCTGAGCAGTGATTAGTGGCATTTTTTTCCTTGACTACAGCTCAGCAGTGGATGCATATTTTGACTACCTCCTGCATTTTGTGCTTAGAACTATGCCTTCCCAAAAGAAAGATGGGGGGAAATACAGCAGGGAGGAGTTCAAGGACGCTGCTGTCGGGATCTGAGGATCCTAGTCATGCTTCCACAGTACTATCCTCCCCAAAAAGGCCAGAGGCAACTGGCCAGTCTGAGTCTTTAAGGCTGTCAGGCATAGTGGCTACATCCGTTTCAGCCTCTGCATACGTCACCAAGGACGATTTGGCTTCAGCATTAGCTAGGTTGGAGGGAAAAATAGCCAACATGATCATGTCTGTCTCCCAGTCTGGGAAAAAATACAAAAGGTCCCCTTCTCCCCTTCCAGTGTTGAAATGGGCAGATGACATTGAGGTTTCATTGGGTGACCGGGAAGGAGGACAGGCAGATGACACCTCTTCTGAGGATTCAATCTCAGAGGAGCCCTTCTCAGCCTCTCAATCCCAAAAACGACTAGTCCAATCCCTTACAGAATTGGTTTGTTCTGCATATAAGTGGCCCCCTTTTCTTCTTTGGGTTCTTTGAGGCCTTCACAGGGCACACATGCTTTCCTCTTGCACCCACTGCTGGAACAACTAATATATGCAGACTGGGATCACCCAGATAGGTATTTTGTTCCTCCCGGGAGATTTTCTCTTCTTTATCCCATGGAGGAATATTTCACTAAAAAGTGGAGTTTGCCAGCAGTGGATGCTTCTATTTCTTCTGTGAATATAAGTCTAACTTGTCCAGTGGACAATGTCGAGGTTTTCAAAGATCCAGTCGACAAAAAGCTGCAATCTTTACTTAAAGCCTCCCTTTCTATAGCTGTTTCAGCAGTACAGCCTGCTGTTGCAGCGATAGGAGTTTGTCAATCCTTAAAAGACCAGCTCAAGCAGGTCATTAAAGGTGTCCCTGCTCAAGGGGAAGTGGCCGGTGAGTTAGCCAAGGGCCTTATGTTTTGCAGTGGACGCCCTTAAAGATTCTATTCAACAGGCGTCACACATTGCCCTCTTATCTGTGCATAGGCGCAGAATTTTCTGGTTGAAGCATTGGTCAGCTGAATTGCCGTGCAAAAAGTTATTGGCAAGTTTTCCTTTTCATGAGGAACGGTTGTTCGGAGACAACTTGTATAAGCATATCCAAAACCTTTCAGGGGGAAAAAGTGTCCATTTACTGGATAAAAGGAGTAGGTGTCCTTCATTTAAATATTTTTCTTCCTCGGCACCAGGTGCTACAGCCTCCAGACAGTTTTGACGGCCTCCACTGTCGGGTTCTAGAGGTAAGCCTCAAGGCCAAGCACAAGGCCAGAAGAAGTCCTGGAGGCAGAAGCATACAAAAGAGTCCCAAAAGAGTGGGGGGAAGGCTTCTGCAGTTTTCAGGAGCCTGGTGGGAAGAGATCCAAGACAGATGGGTTATCTCCACAGTATCTCTAGGTTACAAGCTAGAGTTTTGAGAGTTTCCACCATTTTGTTTTCTAAGATCGAATCTTCCCAGAGACCCGTTAAAAAGGTCTTTATTTCAGGCACTGGACCGGTTGACGTCACAGGGTGCGATTACAGAAATTCCAACAGAGGAGCATGACATGGGTTTTTATTCAAATCTCTTCATGGTGCCAAAACAAATGGAGATGTCAGACCCATTCTAGATCTCAAAGGTCTAAATCGTTTCCTAACCATCCGCTCCTTTCCCATGGAATCAATCCAGTCAGTTGTGTCCTCTCACAGACATCAAAGATGCATATCTGCATGTGCCAATCTGCCCCGCTCACCAGACATTTCTGCGATTCGAGGTGGAACAGTGCCATTTTCAGTTTGTGGCCTTGCCCTTCGGGTTAGCCACTGTCCCCTGGTGTTCACAAAAATGGTGGTCCTGGTATTAACAAGATTAAGGATCTCAGTAGTGACATACCTAGACGACCTGCTTATAGATCACTTGGTTACATGGCTAGACCGCAGTGTGTCCAGCATGGGCAAGCATTTGGAACATCTGGATTGGATTCTCAACCTAGAGATGTCAGCCTTCTGTCCAGTAAGAAGGCTTGAGTACTTGGGTCTGGTCATAGACAAAGTCCAGGAAGAGGTCTTTTTGCCTCAGACGAAGGTCAGAGCTAAAACAGATCTGGTCCGTGTGGTCAAGGAGAAAAAAAAAAATCCCTCCATTCGTCTTTGCAAGAGATTGCTAGGGAAAATGGTGACTTCATTCAAAGCTATTCCCTAGGCCCAATTTTTCATTCGAGACTGTTTCACAACAGTATTCTGTCTGCTTGGAACAAGAGGATCTAAGCCTTGGACTACCCAATGTGTCTGTCCCCAAAGGTGCGCCAGAGTCTCACTTAGTGGTTGATAGCCAGAAATTTGCAGAAGGGGAAATCCTTCATGCCGGTAGCCTGGAAGGTAGTAACGATGGATGCCAGCCTCATGGGCTGAGGAGCCGTTCTGGAGGAGGTCACTGTCCAGGGGAAGACCAAAAAAGACATCAACATTCTCGAGATTCGGACAGCGCGTCTGGCTCTAATATCCTGGACTTTCAGGTTGCAGGGTTGTCCTGTCAGGATTCAGTCCGACAATGCTACAGCAGTTGCTTGCATCAACCACCAAGGGGGTACCAGGAGTCAGGCGGCCCAGAGGGCTGTGGACCATATTCTGACACGGGCAGAGAAGCATGTGCCTTTCCTGTCAGCAGTCGTCATTCCGAGGGTGGGAAATTGGTAGGCGGGGACTTCTTGAGCCGCCAACAATTGTCCCCGTGGGAATGGTCCCTGCATCCCAAGGTTTTTTTCAGCCATATTGCCAAAATTGGGGTACTCCAGACCTAGATCTGTTGGCATCCAGGTTCAACAAGAAGTTGGACAGCTTTGTGCCAAGGACAAGGGATCTGCTCGTATTCCGGACAGATGCACTAGTGACCCCTTGGGATCTGTTTTCACTGATTTATGCACCCCCCCCCCCCCCCCCCCCCCCAGTTCAGCTGCTACCATGGCTTCTACGCAGGATCAAGGAGGAAGGGAAGTCGTGAAAACTGGTAGCCCTGGTGGGGCCTAGAAGATCCTGGTATGCAGAGATAATTAGGCTGGTAGGGAAACCGTGGACTCTTCCATCCCATCCAGACCTTGCTTTCACAAGGTCCGGTGTTCCATCCTGCCTTACAATCACCAAGTTTAACTGTTTGGCTACTGAAGCCCACATTTTAAAGAATTGGGGGCTTTTGTGCTCAGTTTTGATTACCCTGATTAATTCAAGGAAGCTGGCTTCTGGGGCCATTTATTATAGGATCTGGAGGGCCTATATTTCCTGGTGTGAAGCCAAAAGATGGCATCCTCGAAAGTATGTCATAGAATTCTTTCCTTCCTACAATTGTGGGTGGAAATGAAGCTAGCCTTGAGTACCATTAAAGAGGAAGTAAACCCTGATGGGTTTACTTCCTCTTTCATTCCCTGCAAAGGCAAAGCATAATGGACTACTATGCATCGCATAGTAGCACATTATGTGTCACTTACCTGACACAGGAGCCAGCGATGTCACCGCTGTCCCCTGTAGTCCGGCGCATCCATCTTTTTGGTGGGGTCTCGCAGCTCCGCTGCTGTCATTCGGCGGAGCCGCGATGATGTCACTCCCGCGCATGCGCACAGCAGCCGACACGCGCGGCAGCTCCATTATTGGAAATGCCGCGCTCAGTGCGCATGCGCCGTACACAGCGGTGCCTGTCTTTGGGCAAATATCTCCTAAACCATATAGGTTTAGGAGATATTTCTTGGACCTACAGGTAAGCCTTAATCTAGGGTTTACAACCACTTTAAGAGTCAGATCTAGGCCTTGTCAGTATTTTTTTTCAAAGACCGTTTGCTTTGCATTCTTTGATCCAGGCCTTTTATACAAGGGGTAACTCGTATAACTCTGCCAGTCAGCCCGCCCCATGTGACCCATGGGATTTCAATCTAGTTTTATTGGTCTTGCAAAGACAACCCTTTGAGCCTATGAGCCATATTCCCTTGATCCTTTTGACAAGGAAATATTTTTTTTTGGCTGCAGTAACCTTGGTAAGGATGTTGTCAGAATTAGCAGCTTTTCCCTGTAAAGAGCCATACTTAATTATTCATAAAGACAAGGTGGTGTTGCGTCTTCATCAAACCTTTCTGCCTAAGGTAGTGTCCAGTTTTCACTTGAACCAAGATGTCTCTCTGTCGCCTTTTTTCCCCAGAAACTCGCTCTGCGGAAGAAAAATTGTTGCACTCGTCCGATGCGGTGAGAGCTGTAAGGATCTATCTGAAGGTGACAGCTCAGATGCGGTAGACTAATGCTTTGTTTGTGCTGCCAGAAGGGCCCAGGAAAGGTCAGGCAGTGTCAGTCGACTATTTCCCAGTGGATTCGGGAAGTTATAATTCAGGCTTATGGATTGAAAAGAAGGGTTTTGCCTTTTCAAATTAGAGCGTGCGCTACCAGGGGAGTGAGTGCTTCATGGGCAGTGTGTCACCAGGCTTCTGGCTCAGATTTGCAAGGCCGTGACTAGTCGTCAGTACATACGTTTACTAAATTTTACCAGATGGATGTAAGGCGGCAGGAGGATGCCGTTTTTAGGCGCAGTGTACTGCAGGCAGCAGTATAGGTCCTCATGTCTGATGGCGGCTTGCTTTTGATGTGTGTCTCCCTCCCCTCAGGGGCATTGCTTTGGGACATCCCACATAGAAATTACTATGGCTGCCCTGTGTCCCTTGATGTACGATAAAAGGAAATAGGAATTTTAATACAGCTTACCTGTGAAATCCTTTTCTTGGAGTATATCACGGGACCATTCACCTATAGGTGGCCTATAACCCACATAGTAACTATTATGGCTGCTCTGTGTCCCGTGGTGTACTCCAAGAAAAGGATTTTACAGGTAAGCTGTATTAAATAATCCTATTTCTCAAAATTATGATTTTCTTCTAACATTTGGTTACCGTCTCAGATGGATATTTAGCATATATATTAGAATAAGGAAAGGGATGGTCGGCACTTAGGATGACATCCAAAATGGTATTTTTTTTATTAAATACATGTACAAAGCTGTAAAACATCCTACGTGTTTTGGACGCGTATGATGCTTTACAGCTTTATACATGTATTTAATAAAGAAATATAATTTTGGATGTCATCCTGAGTGTCGACTATTCCTTTCCTTATTTTGGTACGTTGGAGGTGTCAGCAGCGTCAAGGTCTGAGCACCAGGTGGAGCTTTTATGTATGAAGGTTGCAGTGCCTACACACCTGTTTTCCTTGGATAGTTAGCATATATTGGTTTGAATAGAAAACGTAGGCATCTTGGACAGCTATTTTTTTTTTTTGTATAGTTTATGTAAGAAATAACCAGATAAACATGCCATGTCATCTCATGTCTCCTGCCTGCCATGAAACATCTCAGATTCTTTCATTTCCTCTTTTTCACATACAGTCATCATTTCTATGAGTGGCTGTTCCCAAGTATTTCCCATTTAAGTCCTTTCTTCAAAAAATATGTCCATTGTTATTAGCAATAAAGGTATAGTACAGTGCCTTGAAAAAATATTCATACCCCTTGAAATTCTCCACATTTTATCATGTTGCAACCAAAAAACATAAATTTAATTTATTGGGATTTTGTGTGATAGATCAACACAAAGTGGCACATAATTGTGAAGTGGAAAGTGTGGTGTGCTTTTGTATTCAGCCCCCTTTACACTAATACCCCTAACTAAAATCTAGCAGAACCAATTGCCTTCAGAAGTCACCTAATTAGTAAATGGAGTCCATCTGTGTGTAATTTAATCTCTGTATAAATACAGCTGTTTTGTGAAGCCCTCAGAAGTTTGTTAGAGAACCTTGGTGAACAAACGGCATCATGAAGGCCAAGGAACACATCAGACAGATCAGGGATAAAGTTGTGGAGACGTTTAAAGCAGGGTTAGGTAATAAAAAAATATCCCAAGCTCTGAACATCTCACGGAGCACTGTTCAAGCCATCATCCGAAAATGGAAAGAGTATGGCACAACTGCAAACCTACTAAGACATGGCTGTCCACCTAAACTGACAGGCCGAGCAAGGAGAAGCAGCTAAGAGGCCCATGGAGACTCTGGAGGAGCTGCAGAGATCCACAGTTCAGGTGGGAGAATATGTCCACAGGACAACTATTAGTTGTGCACTCCACAAATCTGAACTTTATGGAAAAGTGGCAAGAAGAAAGCCATTGTTGAAAGAAAGGCATAAGAAGTCCCGTTTGCAGTTTGTGAGAAGCCATGTGGGGGGCCAAAGCAAACATGTGGAAATAGGTGCTCTGGTGAGATGAGACCAAAATGTAACTTTTTGGCCTAAAAGCAAAACGCTGTGTGGCTAAAAACTAACACTGCACTTCTTCATGAACCATGAACACCAGGAAACATGGTGGTGGCAGAATCATGTTGTGGGGATGCTTTTCTTCAGGGAGAGGGAAGCTGGTCAGAGTTAATGGGAAAGATGGATGGAGCCAAATAAAGGGCAATTTTAGAAGAAAACCTGTTACGAGTCTGCAAAATACTTAAGACTGGGGTGGAGGTTCACCTTCCAGCAGGACAATGACCCTTAACATACAGCCAGAGCTACAATGGAATGGTTTTAGATGAAAGATTATTCATGTGTTAGAATGGGCCCAGTCAATGTCCAGACCTAAATACAATTGAGAATCTGTAGCAAGACTTAAAAATTGCTGTTCACAAATTGCTATCCAATCTAACAGAGCTTGAGATTTTTTGCAAAGAATGGGATAAAATTTCACTCTAGATGTGCGAAGCTGGTAGAGACATACTCAGAAAAAGACTTGCAGCTGCATCTGCAGCAAAAGGTTGTTCTATAAAATATTGACTCGGGGCTGAATACAAATGCACGCCACACTTTTCAGATATTTGTTAAAAAAATTGAAAACCATTTATAATTTTCCTTCCACTTCACAATTATGTGCCACTTTGTGTTGGTCTATCACCTAAAATCCCAGTAAAATACGTTTACTTTTTTTTTGGATAGATTTACATGGCTAATGAGTTTGTGCCCCGATTGCCATAACGGCTGCAGTAACTGTGCTTTGTAGATAGTGATTACTGTAAATGGACAGTGATTCCCCCCCAACCAGCAATGATTTCTCATAATTGGAGGACTAAAAAAAAAAAATCAAACCCATACAGAAATGCTATACTTGAGTTGGAGTCCTATCTTGGGCCTTTGTAGATGCTTGTACCTGGGTTTCTTCAGTTAACTATTCTAATTAAATGTACTCAGGATAAAGAAGTATTAATTTAAACAGAATACTTGGATAAGGCTAAAATCAAATATACGGCAATACTGCAGTGATACAAAGGGAGCCAGCTGGAAAATGGCTGAGCTCTTTGGTGGTTCTTTCATATTTTTTCCAAGGTCCATGCTACTGAAATACAGTAATGTATAAACCGGTATGTGAAATCATTACCGCAAAGGTCAGAGGGTACTATGTCTAGTGTTCGTCCCTCTTTGTCCTCGTTCTACAGGTCCTCCACCCCAACTCCTTTTCTAAGTAGTTCCAGAGTTTTTTTCATTTTTCTTGCTATTTCTTCTCCCCAGTCCCCCACATCCTGGATAAGAAGCGCAATATGGGGTGAAGTATCTTTTGAAGAACCTATCAATATCCCCCATCCTCTTTCACTGCTCTTGGTCCTTTGCATCCTTGCTGCCACTTCTCACCCAGCTTCTGTTCAGGTGCTTAGGCATGAGACACTCACCTCACCTACTGTATGTCTGATCTATACTGAGAACTGTGTTTTTTGTAGTTTTTTGTGTTATCCTACACCCAAATACCCAGTTATATCTTTAGTGTTGAAGAAGCCAGCAGTGTAATATTTGAAACGCATTGAAGCTTCTTTATGCATTAAAGACTTGTTTTCCCTTATAACCTTTCACCTATGACCTGTCGGCATGGCTAGCCTACTTTAGATTGCTGACTTGTGGTTTCCAAGTTGCCAGCACCCCCACCCACCTATCACATTTATGTTGAATGTCACTGTGTTGTCACCCATTATCAACATGCTTTATCTGATATTTAGTGCTGTGAAATGTTAAAAAGCGCCTGAAACGCAGTTTACACTACCAGATAAAAAAAAAGATTATTTCCAGCCTCCTGATCGTTCGTTTGTTTTGGACTCTGAAACCACCTTATCTGTGAAGTTGGCAATTTATGGACATATAGTTTAAATAATACTATAAAGAACATCTTTAATATCAATAGTGTTAAGCTGGCCGTACCCAGTAAAACGTTGACTATTTTAACAACATTGGTGGGTTAGTCTTTAAGTTTTGCAAATCTAGTTTGATGGCCTTCCTATTGCTGGTAAGCGTTGTTGAATTGGCCAAATCAAAATCTTGCTTTGTATGGCCAGCTTTATTGTCTTCAGCAAATGATCTGTTCATTGCAAAGGTACTGAAGAGTGAAGCAAAGTGTCCAGATCCACTACAGGCATCAACCCCTTCACTCATGCAACAATAGCGGTAGGCTTCCAACAGTCATTGGCCACTCTATAAAGTCCACTTCCAAGCAATAAAAAGGGAAAGACACTCTCCATTAAAAAACGTGCATATGTTTATTAAAGTACTCCAGGGACAAGCTGATCCACCTCTTCCCTCAGTTCTAACACGTTTCATTCCATCCGGAGCTTATCCGTAGTTGACTTTACGAATAAACTCCAGATAGGGTGAAACCCATTTGGGCTGTGGGACACATGGTTTGGCTTGAGCTTGAAGTACTTTTAATACATTAATTATCATATGCATGGGTTTTATTGGAGAGTGGCTTCCCTTTTTTTCTTGCTTGGAAGTGTACTGGAGAATGAAGCTTTGGGTGTAAATCTGTCTATAGAACCAAAGAGCAAGAATAAACGCAATGCTTTGTACATAAATCTGATGATTGAGAATCATCAGATCATTAGTTGTAATGAATGAAAGGTTTGGCCATGCATGGTAAATGTAATGCACTCTTAATACATATGAGACGTTGATAGAAATTCACACAGCAATGAAGGCATACGTTTTTTAGTTTTCTGTATTTATAATGTCAAAGGATAAGGCCCTTTTGGAGACCGATAGCAGGGTGTTCTGTACTGGCACCAAGTATTTGCACTAAGGCGCCAGTAGGGAGACCTCCCCGCAAGAGTTGCTAACTCCCCAACACACCCATAACCATCTTTCTCAATCTTTTTTGTTTATTAGGGAAGGCTGTGATGTGACTCACTAGAGTATCAGGTAGATAAAAGCAGGTGATATTCACTGTTAGGCAGAGTTCACACTGCTCTGACATGAAAGTCAGACTTCGATGCAACTTCAATGAACAGGATCGGACTTTGAGCTGACAATACCAGGCCCTTTTGAGTCTTGTTTGAATCTTGAGTGGGGGGAACCCCACGCCATCATTTTAAGACTGAAGGGTCTGGTATGGTCTTGGGGGGGGGGGGGGGGGGCACGCTGTGTTTTTTGTTTGTTTCAATTTTGTTTTTTAATTTGGGCGTGGGGTTGTTCCCCCCTCAACATCCTCAGAGTACAAGTCGCATGCCACAAGTCAGATCGGTTAAGACGATGATGTGACTTTCATTCAAACCATTGGGCTGAAATCGTGCTCAAGTCGGACCAAAGTAGTACAGGAACCTTTTTCAAAGTCGGACCAGTTAAGATGGCTCTCATAAGGAACCATTGATTTTTAAACGTCATGCGACATGTGCTCTCAAAGTCGGAGCGTATGTCACACTAGTGTTAACTAGCCTCAATGATACACTGAAGTTTCAGTCTTTGAAAACGTATTCTTTAAATGGCACCAGATAAACATTCACCATAACGTTATTGTGAGTCTGTTTTCCAACAACTATTTCTCACTTTTTTTTTTTCTTGCTTATTTGCAGTGGCTTCCTCTTGTATGACTCGTCTGTCTCGCTCCCGCACCGCCTCTCTTTCCAGCGAGGGGAATCGCTCACGCTCCCGTACCCTCTCCCAGAGCAGCGAGTCGGGGGGAGGACCAACAGGAACGTTCACGGAGGTGACCTGCTGAGAAGTCGCGACGCGGGAGACATGTGATCTCCTCCACTCTGTGTGAGGGGGAAATGGCATTTTAGCAGAGCTAATTATGCTACTTAGAAAACTAAAAACATACCCAGACTTCACATGGGCGATAACAAGATGTCTGTACCTGTCTCTCTCTCCTATCTCCAGATTTTTACTGTCCTTTGTTTTCTGATCACTTTGCCTTTTTCTTATTTTATACTTACATTTCATATAACTATGTAAACAAAATAAAAAAAAAAATGCAGGATTTGCTTACCTTGGATAAAGCTTAAGTGTTGGATAGATTAACCTGTGTTCCAAAGGGGTAGTTTGATTTTTAAGGCTTCCTTTCTCACCATATACTGTTTTCTGTATGTGATTCCTTATCCTTTATTTCTAGCTCTCTCCATGGTCAGGCAGAATACAGGACAGCTTTTTATAGTTCCACCTCCATGTGTCTTTATAAATCATTTTATTGCCCTAACAGCTTCTTTGTTCCCCTCTTTTTTGCACATAATAGTAAGTTGTAATATGGGGTAACATCTCCTAATACTGTATGCCCAGGAGAAGAGGGGGAGTTGGGAACTTGTGGGGAGAGATCTTGAAGGTCCAACCACTGGAACATACTCACTTTTGATTCTTGAGGTCACTGTAAAGATTGCAGCACAATGGAGAACTCCAGTACAAAATAACAAAGACCTTAATGCTACTACGAAACTTAGAGCTGCTGTCTGTTACTAAACCAGATGTCTTTGTACTGGTAGTTGTTTTAGTATTGTAGTAGTAATGTGAGATTTTTTTTCTTTTTTTTTTTTTTCTTTGCAGTAAACTAATACCCTCCACCCCACACCTGTTGCCACTTGCTCAGGGTAATTTCTGTGAGTCTTAGGGGGAGGTTTTTAGAAGAACAGAACTCGCTTTTTCAGTTGTAAAGACCTGTAGATAAAATATGTACTAGATGCTTTTTATGATTACTAAATCGGGGTGTAGCTTGGTTGAAAACCTATATAGTATTTGCATTGTCACTTGTCTCCATTTTGTTAATTGCATCCTGCCAGTCCCTCCCTTGTTGTAGATTAAAGCTGGTGATGGCACAAATTGCAGCAATTTCTGGGCATAAGACCAATGGCTTTTGTTAAGGAACTAAGGTTAGAACATTTAGAACGTCTCATGGCACAGTTAGTTATGGCTTACAGCCTGAAACTTTTAGGACCAGGGCACAATGGATTTCTATTCAGGTATAAAAGTAAGCTGTCAGAGGGTTTATTCTCATGCTGTACACTAAATATATTTTCAGCAATTGTTTGCTTGCTGACGCCTCAAATCCTACTGCTTGGAGGTGGTAATGTCAAGTTAAAATAAGACTGATGAAGTATTCTTTAATTGAATATATTGTGCCAACCACACATTTTTAGATGAAATCATTTTGCTTGGTTTCAGTACTTTTCCTGATGATTTTTAAAGCGCATAAATCTCTTAATTACACACATATGGAATTGTCATGCAGATAATACATATGCATACACTGAAAGCACATTCTTCTCTTGGAAAATGTATAGTTGGGGAAAAAAAAGTACACAGATACAGAGAACTTAAAATAAGAAGGTTGGACAAGGCTTTGTCCATCAGATGATACTAAAAGATTTCGGAGATTTGCTGCATTTGGCCGTAATTAGAATTTTGAAGGCAGGCTTGTTTCCACTATGCAATGGAGGTATGAATTGGGTGCCAGCATCAAAATGGTTAGCACTATTGCCTCCCCAGTTAGTTCCTCCCCTGCAGGGTGCCATTTTTTTCTCAAGTAGATTAACATTAAATGTTTTGTGCATAATAGCTTGCAAAAAAGGCTTTTAGACACGGATGATGAATTTAAACATGTAGGATGTTGAATTGTAATGGTAATTAACACACAGGTAGATTGAGTTCCAAGGTATAACACATGAATTTAAGCCAAGAAGTGAGATTTATGCACCAAACGTAACTTGCGCTCCTTCACTTTAAGCTTTTAGTCGACTTTTTTAATGTACAATTTTGAAATTTGCCAAATAACAGTTTTGTTATCTGTAACACGATTATATAACCTCTTACAATGTAATAATACAGTTCCATGATGTAGAGAGCAGATTATACTAAGCAAATGTAGTACAGAGACAAGGGAAAAACAGAGTGTGGGTGTTGTGTTACTTTTGCACATATGTAAATATACAGTATGTATCCCCTTTCAATGTGTAAATTGGGTGCAAAAGTAATGCAATTACCTAAGGGCTGCTTTAGTATTGTGTCTATATTGCCAAAGCTTACACAGCAGAGTGTGTTCTCCATTTATATAGTGACCTATCCAGCTTCATGTAATGTAGACAGATGCGATAAGCTCCACCATAGCTTCAGTTTGGATATTCAGAAAGATGGATGTATAGAAGGGGGCATTCTGTATAGGATCCATTTTGTTGTTCTCTTTATATGTTTCTGTTAGGTTTTTTTTCCTTACACTGAAAAATAAAATATTAAACAAAGAAATCACAGACTTTTTTTTTTTGTATAGAAAATGTTGTTTGTTGCGGTTATGGTACACATTAGTCACACAAACCTTTGAATTGAATTTGCTGCCTTGCTATGTAAAGTTAATCAAGCTTATTCATTAAAGCTGAATTCTGTGCTCAATCACTTTCAGGCTGGGTTCACACTGCTGCGGGGGGAGATCCGGATGTGATTCGCACCGCAAATCACATCCGATCTCCGTAGCGATGCGAGTTCAGCCATACAGATAGTATGGCTGAATTCGCAGCGCTCCCGCAGCAAACTCGCACGGGACCCTTTTTTTGGTCCGCAACAGAATCGGATCGCATGGGGGTTCACACCATGCGATCCGATTACTGTGCAAGTCGGCAGATCGCACTGCGATATGCGGACGGATCTGGGGGTGTCATTAACATAACATTGACACTCCCAGCCGTCCGCATAGGGCAGTGTGAACTGCCGGCGGGAGGTGTGCGATGCGGGAAAACGCCGCAGATTCGCGGCGTTCCCGCATCGCAGCGGTGTGAACCCGGCCTTAATTCCAATATCAATAAAGGATATAACTCCTCTTTGTGTACACCAAAATGCCTTTGCAAACCCAAGATATTACTCCACCCACTACAGGCTGCCTGGCGAAAACAACATTTAAGGGGGTGGAGACTAGACCAGGCACCCCGCACAAGGAACCATTGCAGCAGTGACTGGTCTTTATTACTGTAAGCGCTTGTGCAGAGGCAAAGCTTCACACTGTATTATACTGATCTGGAAGAAATGCACAAAGCAAACCAAAATCCCAGTAACAATACACATACCTCTTGTATTTAGATAATATTTGCTTCAACCAAGCTCTTCCTTTTTTTTTTTACCATGCAGCACAAGATAAGACTCCTGTTGAATTAGAGATGGCACTCTCTAATTTGCAGCGAGCATGAGCTTTACAGATTGCAGAACCAGAGGCCCAACACAACAGGGGGATGTGTTGGACTACTGAAGAGAGATCACTGCTTTCACACAGACATCAAGGGTCCTTCTCTGCATCATGCTAGCAGGGGACAGGCTTCTTTATTCAAGCGGAGGCTGTTTTTTTTTTTTGTTTTTTTTTTTTTCAATGAACTAATAAAGCTTTAAACACCTTTTTTGTTTTACTACAGCTGGAACATATTTAACCAATTTAAACTGGAAGTTACATTTGCATTTTGCACATTACTTGTGCCGAAAAGACCAGAGTTGTGGCAACCATAGAATGCATTATTTACTGACTTCACTAAACAGAAGCCATATGGTAATGGGTTAATCCAGTTTGTACATTGTCCCTTGTACCATCTTTTGAAATACACTTATACATTTTTCTAAAGATGCATAGTATGATCACGGGATACGTTGCCAAACTTTTGGAATGATCTAATGGCTATGGCCAAAAAGTTTGGTCAACCTGAATTAAACTCTATAAGCCTATTGATTTCCACCGTGCTTTATTACTTTTTGAGGAAAAACTGGAGTATCTTTGTCTTCACAGTATGGTATTATGTCTGTTATTGATTAATAAAAAAAATTTGAAACAGAAAATATAAAAAGGGTAAAAAAGGCAATGATAAAACTAAAAAGAAAAGTGACGCACAAGGGGGCCATTTGACATTCGCCTAGTTGGGTGATGGTGAGCACATCCAATGGCATTAAAAAGGCTCTGATGAAGAGGGGTCATCTCTTGAAACGTGTTAGCTGGAGAGTCTGTGATGCCAGGGTCATTTTGATACTCTACACTATGAAGGCTACCCTGCCACTTGGTTCTGTGTTTTTTTTTTTTTTGTATTGGCCTTCCGCTATTGTGAATTTGTGAGTAAGCATACTTTTTCCTTTTCCAATAAAGTTATATCTGGTAATGCACTAGGCCTTTATGCCCTTTTGTTCTTTTTTTCTGTCTGCATTAAAACTGAACTCTAAGCAAACCACTAACTACACAAATGAAGAAAACAGTTTTTTTTTTCTGTAGATCTAGTTCTGACATTACACAGCTCTGCCACACAAGAAGTCAAAACCTGAGGCGCTCTTCTTTCAAAAGATGTAGCCCTCCATACCAGACAAGTCTAAATCCAACTCTCTTCCCAGTAAAAGGGTGCCCACACTTGTCAGAGTAGGGAATGTCTATCGACCATCTAGTCCAAAAAGATCTCATATATTTGAGTGCAAAATGTAATTTCCAGTGGGATACAAGCAGATGTTTCAGACTCTGCCTCTTTCCCACTTAACGCTCTTGAATTTGCTATCTTACCCCACAAAAAAAGTTTGTATCTCCACCCTGCAATTTAACAGCTTGACTATTAATTAATTTTGGATCTGAAAACTTTCTATTTGTTCCTGCGAGTTTAAATGTTCTGCATGAAACCCCCAGGTTGGTCATTGCCTCTCTTTTTACCAAGGGACCTGCTGACATCTTTCCTCCTTATCAACGCTATTTGTGTTTTTGCTGTGGGCACACAACATCACCAATTTTTCACACTTCCCTTTGGCCTATCCACAGGACCCTGGGTCTTCCCAAAGTTGTTTAAGCCCTCTAGTCCTTGCTCTGCTCTCACAGTACTCACATAGTGGGATACCCAGACAATCTATCTATAAAAGACCAGTCTGCGCAAACTACTGAAGCCAATGAAAAATACATGCTGCAGCTTCTGCTGTGATTAGGATGGATCCTTAACCATCGCAAGATGTCGCCCATTGCCATAAGTCTGAATCTTCTGGCATCCAGATTCCACAATCAACAGGGAAGATTTCTTGCCAGGTCCAGGGGCCCTTAGACCTTCACAGTGGATGCTCTGGTGATTCTGTGGAATTAGTTCCACCCGGTCTGTTTTTCACCTGCATGGCTCCTCTTTCGTCTGCTCTGCAGGTTTAAAATTGAGGGCATTCCTTGATACTTATTGCATCAAACTGACCCACAAAGACATGGTATTTGGACATACTCAGCCTCCTGGTAGACATTCCAGGAGCCCTTCCAGATCATCTAGACTTCTTGTCCCAATGACTAGTTCACCATCTTTCTTCTCGGTCACTGGCTTTACCTCTGTGATTGTTGAAGCCCAGGTGCTGAGGGACAGAGGACTTTCAGATTCAGTCATCCCTACACTCCCAAAGAGTAGAAAGTCGTCTTCTCACAAAGTTTGCCATCACTCCTAGAAGGCCTACTTTGCATGGTGCAAGGCTAGGAGATTCCATCCTTGGAAGTAGTCTGTGGCGCATCCTGTCTTTTTTTTTTTTTTTCTGTCTGGTTTGGAGTACCATCAATGAGCAAATCTTGCTTCTGGCTGTTCCGTTTGAGAGACTGATGGCCTCTTTCCTTAGCTAAGGCCCTTTTGCAGGGTGTTGCACACATTCGCACGTCAAACCCATTCAGCATATTGCCTTATCTGATTTAAAATTCAAGTTTTTTTCTGTGTGCCATCACCTCACATCTCTGAGTTAGCCGCCATATCTTGTAAATAACCTTTTCTAATGGGATTAAAAGTAGTATGGGTTTTAAAAAAAAAATACAAAATAACTCGCCTAGGTGGATGCAGCATCAGTCCGACAATGCATCTGTCCCCGACCAATCCACAGCTTGGACTGGCTGAGTGATGTCAGCCAACTGCGAGTCTAAGGCCGCGTACACACGGGCGGACTGTTCGCCCAACTTTGTCCGCTGAACAGTGTTTGGGCGGACAGTCCGCTCGTGTGTGGGCTTTCAGCGGACAGTTTCAGCGGACAGTTGGACGGACAAGGTTTTTCGGAATTTCCGAAAAACTGTCCGCTGAAACCTTGTTTCAGCGAACAGCCCGCTCGTGTGTAGGCTTGTTCGTCAAACAAAGTTGCGCGCATGCTCAGAAAGGATTTTCACGCCGAAAGCTATAATGCAGTGTATAGGACGTCGTATTTTTCGTCCCGTCGTACGTGCTGTTCACGTCATCGCGCACGGTTTCAGCAAACTGTTCGTTTGTCGTGTGTGGGCATGTCCGTCCATGCTAATTTTGAGCGGACTGTTTGCTGAAACTGTTGGACGGACAAAGTTGGGCGAACAGTCCGCGCGTCTGTACGCGGCCTTAGCTTGCTGTTGGCTGAAAATGGGTCAAAGGAGTGCAGAACGAACTGCACATGTACTGGATCTCTCCACTGACTTGGCGTGGTACTGACTGTGATGGGTCTACCTCTCCACTACAGCCTTCTTTCAGCAATCCGATAGCCCATCCTATATTACAGCTTCTAGAAATGGGGGGGGGGGGGCAGAAAGGGTGTCATGGTTATGCAGTAATGTTTTTCTGTCAGCTTACCTCTCCATGTGTTCAGATTAAGAGGCCAGTCACTCTCACCTGGCTGCTTAAGTAATCTCTCCTCAAAGCACGGCTCCAACCCAGCCCCTATCAGGGAACTCCTATATTAACCTGTGCACTGCAAGCCAGCTCTGCTGATCAACATTGTGTGCTTGTTACCCTGATCTTTGGCTATCTCCTGACTATCCTTACCTGCTTGTTGCCCCGACCTTTGGCTATCTCCTGACTATCCTTTGTTGTTTCCGTCTGCTGCTTCCACTCTACCTCCCTTTAGTCTACCGTGAGCTGGGAGGCCCTAGGGGTCCTGACCTGAAGCCAGACTGCAGCTAAATCCATCCCCACCCCTAGGGGCTTTGGGTGAACACCCGCTGGCTCTTAGACTGTGAGCCCTGGGAAATCTCATGCTTTAGCTCCCAGTGTCATCCGTGTAGGTACTACTGAGTACCTGCTCTCCTATATCCTAGAGCTCCATCCGCAGCAGTCAGCCGTAGGGTCCACTACCTTGCAGTGCACTCCAGACCCCAAAGGGGTGCATCTGTCACCTGGACCCAAGTGACCTGACAAAGAGTCAGTGCTCTTAATGAGTGCCTGTGACAAGTCCAGTGGCTGTTTTAACTCCCACAGCATCAGAAGAATATGGCTGCAGAGTATTTTGGGAAGGGGGAACAGGACTTTGGATTTCAACTAATAGACCAGCCAATAGCAGAGAAGCTTCGCATTAAATATTGTGTCTTTATTTCAATTATCTGCACATGGTGGTAGGCTTTAAGCAGATAAATAGTTCTGACTGTTTTTTTAATCCATATCCACTCAGTCCAAAACCAAAAAAAGTATTCATACTTTAAGGCTGCTAATGCTTTGCCTAAAGTGTTTGTTAACCCCCCCCCCCCCCCCAAAAAAAAATGGATCCTGCTCCTTTAAAACATGCTATACAGCACAATGCTTGTGCTGTGTCATTGGCCCCCTGTAAGATCTAAAAAAAAACCTGGCTGATCATGCCTGGTTCTGCCCTCCTCCCTGTAAACTGACCACGGTTTATCATGGCTGCTGAGCCCTGACACCGTGGTTAGTTTACATGTCTCTGTCATCCGCAGCCCTGCTCTGTCTCCTCTGTGCTCCTGTGTAGGGATGGCCGAACGGTTTGCGGCGAATTTCGGCTGTTCACCCGGCGGACTTGCGTGTTTACTGTGTAAAAGAACTTTGACCTATGATGACACATCCATCATGTGGTACAGGACAGCCAATTGAGACATTACAGCACATGGACACTTGGACATTCCCCCTAACTTATAAATAGACCCGATCCGGTGGCCATTTTACATTCTTTCGTATGTCACTATAGGGAGAGGTTGCTGTGTGGAGCAGGGAGAGACTGCAGTGACCCAAATCGCTAGCTATTAGGTCCACAAAAGTTCTTTTAAGGACTGGTATGGTATAGGTGTAGTTCAGGATATAGGTTTGAGCCACTGCTATTCAAGTCATTGTTGCAGCAGCCTGTCTTTTGTCAGTGCAGAAAGGGACAGGACGCTGTGTGCAGCAGGGACAGTCAGTTTAATCATTAGCTGTTACTATTAGGTCCACAAAAGTCCTTTTCAGGACTGGTATGGTAAAGTAGTACAGGATATAGTTTTGAGTGCTATTCAAGTTATTGTTGCAGCAGCCTGTGTTTTGTCAGTTTAAATAGGGACAGGCAGGAAGCTGTGTGTGGCAGTGAGGGACGGTCAGTTTAATCAGTAGCTGTTACTATTAGGTCCACAAAGGTTCTTTTCAGGACTGGTATGGTAATAGGGTTGTACACGTATAATATTCTTTCTTCCAAATATAGAAGGAATATTATACTTGACTGCTGCCCTTCTGCTGCAGTAGTCCTTTGATTATAGGGACTGAGTTACAGTCTGCTAATCACGACCTACTAGTTGCACAAAGGTCCTTCTAAGGACTGGTAAGGTATAGCGTACTACAGTATATAGGGTTGAGTGAGGTACAGTCTGCTAATCCTTAAGGACTGGTATAGGTCCACAATATATAGGGTTGAGGTGCACTACTGCTGACTGCTGCCCTATTCTGCAGCAGTCCTTTATGAGTATAGGGACTGAGGTACAGTCTGCTAATCACAACCTACTAGTTCCACAAAGGTCCTTCTAAGGACTGGTAAGGTATAGCGTACTAGAGTATATAGGGTTGAGTGAGGTACAGTCTGCTAATCCTTAAGGACTGGTATAGGTCCACAATATATAGGGTTGAGGTGCACTACTGCTGACTGCTGCCCTATTCTGCAGCAGTCCTTTATGAGTATAGGGACTGAGGTACAGTCTGCTAATCACAACCTACTAGTTCCACAAAGGTCCTTCTAAGGACTGGTAAGGTATAGCGTACTAGAGTATATAGGGTTGAGTGAGGTACAGTCTGCTAATCCTTAAGGACTGGTATAGGTCCACAATATATAGGGTTGAGGTGCACTACTGCTGACTGCTGCCCTATTCTGCAGCAGTCCTTTATCAGTATAGGGACTGAGGTACAGTCTGCTAATCACAACCTACTAGTTCCACAAAGGTCCTTCTAAGGACTAGTAAGGTATAGTGTACTACACTATATAGGGTTGAGTAAGGTACAGTCTGCTAATCACAACCTACTAGTTGCACAAAGGTCCTTCTAAGGACTGGTAAGGTATAGTGTACTAGAGTATATAGGGTTGAGTGAGGTACAGTCTGCTAATCCTTAAGGACTGGTATAGGTCCACAATATATAGGGTTCAGGTGCACTACTGCTGACTGCTGCCCTATTCTGCAGCAGTCCTTTATGAGTATAGGGACTGAGGTACAGTCTGCTAATCACAAACGCAATCCAAAAAAAAAGTATTGTAACTGGTGTGATAGACCAGTGGCCCCCAAAAACAATAGATTGAAGCGGGGTGTTATATACCTTCTTCCACATACATACTGCACTTCTGTAGAGAGTTTTGTCACAGGGTCATTTAAAAAATGACAGGCAGAGAAAGAGGCAGGCCCTTCCGCAGGGGTGGTAGGGGTAGGGCAGGAGCAACAGGCTTGAGCCAAAGTGGGGAATTGCAGAAGGTGTGTGTGATTACGTCAAAGGAAGCACCAGAATTGGTTGGGTGGCTCACTCAGCCTTACTCTTCTGCACCCTCTGCTGTGCATATTATGAGGGGCTCCCACCATCCCTGTGCTATGCTGACTTCCTCCTGGGGCTGCTTACGGTGCAGGTGTCAGTGCTCTATATCACGGTGCTGGTGATCATCTCCTGCACCCTCTTCTTTGCCTACCCTGACTTTCCCTCGCCTCCATTGTCAAGAGTCCTGAATTGTCAGAATTTCACATATAAAAAAAGAATGCTCGTAGTTGTCTATCCCAGATTCACCTCATACATGTGTTATGTCATTGGCCATGTGGTGGGACTATGTGTGCACAGCTAGTAATTATTTTGTGGCTGCAAATATGACCTGTAGGTTTGTAAAGTTCACCATCCCTGTGCTGTGCTGACTTCCTCCTGGGGCTGTACCTCTGCTGTGCATATTATGAGAGGCTCCCACCATCCCTGTGCTATGCTCATTATGAGGGGCTCCCACCATCCCTGTGCTGTGCTGACTTCCTCCTGGGGCTGCTTATTATGAGGGGCTCCCACCATCCCTGTGCTATGCTGACTTACTCCTGGGGCTGTACCTCTGCTGTGCATATTATGAGGGGCTCCAACCATCCCTATGCTATGCTCATTATGAGGGGCTCCCACCATCCCTGTGCTATGCTGACTTCCTCCTGGGGCTGCTTACGGTGCAGGTGTCATTGCTGTATGTCACGCTGCTGATGTCAGTGCTCTCTATCACGGTGCTGGTGTCAGATCACTCTATCACGGTGCAGGTGTCATTGCTATATGTTGCGCTGCTGATGTCAGTGCTCTCTATCACGGTGCTGGTGTCGGATCACTCTATCACGGTGCAGGTGTCATTGCTGTATGTCACGCTGCTGATGTCAGTGCTCTCTATCACGGTGCTGGTGTCAGATCACTCTATCACGGTGCAGGTGTCATTGCTGTATGTTACGCTGCTAATGTCAGTGCTCTCTAGAGGTCGACCGATATGGGTTTTTCTCTGGCCGATGCCAATATTTAGAAATCGTGGTGGCCGATGGCCGATATATGATGCCGTTTTTTTTTGGGCCGATATGTTAGGCCGATTTTTTTATTTATTTTTTCCTTTTTTTTTCCCCCCCTTCATCTCATAAAATCTAAGTTGGACACCTTTCACACTGGGGCATTTTTCAGGCGATTTTAGGCTAAAAATAGTGCCTGTAAATTGCCTTCAAAACGGCTCCCCTGCAGTCTGTGTGAAAGCCCGAGTGCTTTCACAATGAGGACTGGCAGGACGTTAAAAAATAAATAAAAATCCTGCAAGCAGCATCTTTGGAGCGGTGTAAACAGCTCCTCCACCACTCCTGCCCATTGAAATGAATGGTCACCACTGCTGAAGCACATGCAATGCGATTTTGCAGCAGTGCTTCACTGCCCCGCTAGCAGCCGAATAGCGGGGCTAAAATGATGGTAAATCGCTGCTAAAACAGTGTGAAAGCAGCCTTAATAAGTGATGCAGAAAATTTCTTACACATTTATTAACCACTTGCCGACCAGCGCACGACGATGTACTTCGACAGAATGGCACGGGCAGGCAAATGGGCGTACATATACGTCCCTTTAAATTTGCCACCCTGCCATCAGGAGCGCGCCGCTGGTCGGGACCCCCGTGAGTCCGGTCGCGGGACCCACGGACTCGAACGCCGCGGGCATCCCCGCGATCGTCTCGCGGACCGGCCAAATGAAGAAATGCCGTTGTAAACAGCATTTTTTCATTCTGCCTAGCAACTAGTGACGCTGATCTCTGCTCCATGTGATTGGAGCAGAGATCAGTGTTCACTAAATGAAAGCCCAACCCCCCCACAGTTAGTAACACACTCCTAGGAACACTTAACCCCTACACTGCCACCCACTGGTTAACCCCTTCACTGCCAGTGTCATTTACACAGGAATCACTGCATTTATATAGCAGTGATTACTGTATAAATGACAATGGTCCCAAAAATGTCCGATGGGTCCCCCACAATGTCGCAGTCACAATAAAAATCGCTGATCGCCGCCATTACTAGTAAAAAAAAAAATAATAAAAAATTATTAATAAAAATGCTATAAAACTATCCCTATTTTGTAAACTCTATAACTTTTGCGCAAACTAATCAAAAATCGCTTATTGCGATTTTTTTTTTTACCAAAAATATGTAGAAGAATACGTATCGGCCTAAACTGAGGGAAAAAAATGTTTTTTTATATATTTTTGGGGGATATTTATTATAACAAAAAGTAAAAAATAATGCGCTTTTTTCAAAATTGTCGCTCTATTTTTGTTTATAGCGCAAAAAAATAAAAACCGCAGGGGTGATCAAATACCACCAAAAGAAAGCTCTATTTGTGGGAAAAAAAGGACGTCAATTTTGTTTGGGAGCCACGTCGCACGACCGCGCAATTGTCAGTTAAAGCGACGCAGTGCCGAATCGCAAAAAGTGGTCTGGTCTTTGACCAGCAAATTGGTCCGGTCTGAAAGTGGTTAAACAAAACAAACCTCCAATCAGTTCACTTGTATGTATAATTTAGATAAAAAAAAAAAAAAAAAAAAATATATATATATATATATATATATATAATATATTAAATACACAAAAACAGGTACTCAAAACTTTTGGACGAAAAAAAAAGGGCTAACTTGCGTTTGAAAGACCTCTGCGCAAATACCGCGTCACATAAAATATTGCAACAACCGCTATTTTATTCCTTAGGGTCTCTGCTAAAAAATATATATATCATTTTTGGGGCTTCTGAGTGATTTTCTAGCAGAAAATACTGGATTTTTACTTGTAAGCAACAAGTGCCAGAAAAGATTTAGTCTTTAAATGGTTAAACTGAGAACTTCTACACAGGGAGTTCAGCCCATTGAAGAAGAAACATTGTATCACTTTGATCTTTTCTTGGCAGCCTGCCCAGAGAGGATGAAAGTCCTTCACTGATGTCTTCTGGCAACTTACATTGACTTCTATTACAGAAGTCTTTTGCAAGTCGCACTGAACACGTAATCGGCTTTTTTATCAGCACAATCGGCCGATGCCGATTAATTAAAAAATGCCAAATATCGGCCGATATATCGGTCGACCTCTAGTGCTCTCTATCACGGTGCTGTTGTCAGATCACTCTATCACGGTGCAGGTGTCATTGCTGTATGTCACGCTGCTGATGTCAGTGCTCTCTATCATGGTGCGGTTGATCATCTCCTGCACCCTCTTTTTTGCCTACCCTGACCTTCCCTCTCCTCCATTGCCTTCATGCGCTCCACAGTCCTGAATTGTCACAATTTCACATATAAAAAAAGAATGCTTGTAGTTGTCGATCCCAGATTCACCTCATACATGTGTTATGTCATTGGCCATGTGGTGGGACTATGTGTGCACAGCTAGTAATTATTTTGTGGCTGCAAATTTGACCTGTAGGTTTGTAAAGTTCGCCTCCCATTGAAGTCAATGGGGCCCGCCGCGAACCGTAACAAACTATCGGCCGCGATCGCGGTTCACGTTCGCAAAACGTCCCGTCGGAAGTTCGTCCATCACTACTCCTGTGTCCTCCTCCCCCCTCCGCTCCTGCTGCTTGAATAACTATAACATTTATGCACCATCAGTGCTGTCTCCTATTGCAGTGCCTCCCTGTGTGTTTTAAAAAAAAAATAAAAAAATAGTTGACAGCATTTTTTTTATTTTTATAAATCACATACAGAGGGGGAAACTGCAATAGGAGGCAGCCTAGCTGCAGAAAGGCCATGGCCCGGGGGTTGGGGACCCCTGCTTTAGACCAAAAATGACCTACCCTGTTTCCCTGGAAATAAGCCCTACCCTGAAAATTAGACCTGCAAAGGACTTTCACTAGGACTTATTTGGGGAGTAGGGCTTATATTGCAGCCATCGCTGACAATCACGCTAGGTCTTCGTTTCGGGGAAACAGGGTAGCTGTTTGTACAGCTTCATAATCTGTGCCATTTTGACCCCGTTTGTGTTGTTGATCCTACTCTGCACCTGCTTAGTAAGGTTCGTTAGGTCTCATTCAGATGAGCACTGAGACCCGTCCTCCATGCTGGGCTCCTGTGTGCTGCGTGTGAATCCACAAAGGAGCTGCGCGCAGGCAGCCCATAAAAGTGGATGTAGGCACAGCGGCTGCACAGACACAATCTCATGTCAGAATTTGACATGTGGGCATAAGCGGGTATGTGCATCCGATAACCAACACTGTGTGTTGGGATTTGTGCACCTGCTCCTGCCCACATGCTAACTTATAATGACAGAATGTCTCCTGCGCATAAGTGTGATAACCTGGTACAGGTGTAAAAAAAAGACACCACCTCACCGGGGAGTGCTTCAAGCCTTATTGCCCTCTAGGATTGGGGATGTCCTGTAGCCACTACAAAAAACAAAAGTGGGCACACCAGCCTAGTGCATTATCCCACAGCATTTATTTAGGTTTAGAATAACAAGATTAATACTCACAAACTCGCACGGCTAACGCGTTTCCAAGGTTTTGATGAAGAAGGGGTTGCGGGGGATCGTTGTTGCGGGGTGTCAGTCGTTGTTGCGGGGTGTCAGGGTGTCAGCCGATCGGCTGCTCCTCTGACAGGGGGGGGGGGTCTGTGCTGATCGATTATCAGCACAGCCCCCCCAAGGATGCCCACACTGGACCACCAGGGATGCCACCAGACCACCAGGGATGCCCAGCAAAAGGTAATCCTCCCTAGACCACCAGGGATGCCAGTCAGTGCTACAATGGATGCCAATCAGTGCCCATAATGGATGCCAATCAGTGCCCACAATGGGCATCACTGATTGGCATGCATTATTGTTTGGCACTGATTGGCATCCATTAGTACAGTTTAACATAATACAATGCCGCCAGCTGCCACAATGAGTGCCCACCTGTGCCGCCTATCAGTGCCCACCTGTGCCGCCTATCAGTGCCCATCCGTGCCACCTATCAGTGCCCATCCATGCCCATCTGTGCCGCCTATCCATGCCCATCTGTGCTGCCTATCCATGCCCATCTGTGCCACCCATCCATGCCAATCCGTGCCAGCTATCAGTGCCAATTTATGCCACCTATCAGTGCCCATCCGTGTCGCCCATCAGTGCCGCCCATCAGTGCCACCTCATCAGTGCCACTTCATTGGTGCCACATTATTGGTGCCCATCAGTGCCCATCAGTGTAGCCCCATCAGTGAAGGAGAAAACGTACTTATTTACAAAGTTTTGAAACTGAAACAAAAAAAAACATTTTTTTTCAATATTTTCGGTATTTTTTTTATTTGTAGCGCAAAAAATAAAAACCGTAGAGGTGATGAAATACCACCAAAAGAAAGCTCTATTTGTGGGAAAAAAATGATAAAAATTTCATTTGGGTACAGTGTAGCATGACCGCGCAATTGTCATTTAAAGTGCAACAGCGCTGAAAGCTCAAAATTGGTCTGGGCAGGAAGGTGTTTAAGTGCCTGGTATTGAAGTGGTTAATAGGAAGCAGTTTTCGTGAGCTTTTCAGGTGCTTTTTGTAACGTAAAAGAGCTTGAAAAACTCCTCAGTGTGAAAGGGGTCTAATGCCCCATACATGAGTGGAATTTCCATCAGAAAAATATTGGATGGTTTTTCCAACGGAATTCCGCTCAAGCTTGGCTTGCATACACACACGGTCACACAAAAGATCTCTGAACTTTCGACCGTCAAGAACACGGTGGCGTAAAACACTACGACAAGCCGAGAAAATGAAGTTCAATGCTTCCAAACATGCGTCAAATTGTTTCCAAGCATACGTAGGAATTTTGTGTGTCGTAATTGCTACAGACGATCAGAAAGTTTTTCGTCTGAAAAATAGAGAACCTGCTCTCAATCTTTTGCTGGCGGAAATTCCGGAAGCCAAAGTCTGATGAAGCATATACACAGTCGGAATTTCCAACCAAAAGCTCACATCGGACTTTTGCTGGCAGCATTTCCGATCGTGTGTATGAGGCATAACATTTTCATAGCTCAGATGTACCTCTCAGATTTGATCAGAAGGTGGCAGTATTACCTTTGTACGAATAATACAACTTACATTGTCTGCAACTAGTGTTTTCAGGGTTCTTGAAAAGGGAATCACAATATTTAAAATGCAGCATTTTGTTCATCTAAAAATACACTATATTACCAAAAGTATTGGGACACCTGCCTTTAAACACACATGACTAGGGCTGCAACTAACGATTATTTTCATAATCGATTAGTTGGTCGATTTATTGTTTCAATTAATCGGTTAATAACCTTTAAAAAAAAAAATGGGTCAAATTGACGTTCATTTTCAACCACAGTGATGGGAAAATTTGTAAATAATAGAAAACGTCTTAGTCAAAGGAATTTTCAGACAATGTATGTGGTTTTCGTTCAGAAATGACATTCATTTTAACCACTTCAGCACCTTAAGGACCAGAGGTATTTTTGCAATTTCGCACTGCGCTGCTTTAACTGGTAATTGCGCGGTCATGCAATATTGCACCCAAACGAAATTTGCGTCCTTTTCTTCCCACAAATAGAGCTTTCTTTTGATGGTATTTGATTGCCTCTTTTTTTTTTTTTTTTGTGATATAAATGGAAAAAGAGCGAAAATTTTGAAAAAAAAAGATATTTTCTTCTTTTTGTTATAAGAAAAATCGAATAAACTAAATTTTAGTCATACATTGAGGGCAAAATTTATTCAGCCACATGTCTTTAGTAAAAAAAATGTCAATAAGCGTATATTTTTTGGTTTGCGCAAAAGTTATAGCGTCTACAAACTAGAGTACATTTTCTGGAATTTACACAGCATTTAATTTATGACTGCCGATCTCATTTCTTGAGGTGCTAAAATGGCAGGGCAGTACAAATCCCCCCCAAATTACCCCATTTTGGAAAGTAGACACCCCAAGGAAATTGCTGATGGGTATGTTGAGCCCATTGAATATTTATTTTTTTTGTCCTAAGGGATTGAATAATGACAAAAAAAAAAAAATTTTTTTACAAAAAGTTGTCACTAAATGATATATTGCTCACACATGCCATGGTTATATGTGGAATTGCACCCCAAAATATATTCCGCTACTTCTCCCGAGTATGGGGATACCACATGTGTGGGACTTTTTGGGAGTCTAGTCGCGCACGGCACCCCGAAAACCAATCACCACCTTCAGGATTTCTAAGGGTGCAAATTTTTGATTTCACTCCTCACTACCTATCACAGTTTCGAAGGCCATAAAATGCCAAAATAGCACAAAACCCCCCCAAATGACCCCATTTTGGAAAGTAGACACCCCAAGCTATTTACTGAGAGGCATGCTGAGTCCATGGAATATTTTATATTTTGCCAAAAGTTGCGGGAATATTACAAACTTTTTTTTTTTGCACAAAGTTGTCACTAAATGATATATTGCTCACACATGCTATGGGCAGAAGTCAAATTACACCCCAAAATAAATTCTGCTGCTTCTCCCGAGTACGGGGATACCACATGTGGGGGACTTTTTGGGAGCCTAGCCACGTACGGAACCCCGAAATCCAAGCACTGCCTTCCGGATTTAAATATAAAATGCTACCAAAAAACCTGTTAGCGATGGCAGGGATCAGGCCTGACTCTGCGATCGCTGCAGTTATGTGTTTAGTGTTTTGTAAGTGACAGTGATCGATCGATACTGCACTTGGGTGGGCTGGGCAGAGGGGCAAAACGCAGGTGCTAGCAGGTATCTGGGCTGATCCCGCTAACAATGCGTTTTTTGGAACCCTAAACTGCTGGGGACGCTAGTATAGATCTGATCAGATCAGATATTGATCTGTTCAGATTCTATAGCACTACGGGAGGTGTATGCTTTGCGTGTGGGTGTTAGCGGTACTGGCACTAACCTAGCGCTGCCTGGGGCGACGCAGACCCTGACCCTAAAACCTAATTGATATCACCCGCCGGGTGATCAGGGGGTTAAACCTTTATTGGGTAATAAATGGTGGGTGCCCTGATGCTATAAAAAACAAACTAACCAGAGTCACCCGTAACACTTATACGGTGATCAGTGGTGAAAGGGGTAACTAGGGGCAATCAGGGGGTTCAAATTTTTATTAGGTAGTATATGGGGGTCCCTGGCGCTATATAAAAACCTGACGGGGAACCTAAATAACTAACTGGCTAATCAGCGTCACCAGTGACACTTATACTGTGATCGCTGGTGAAAGGGGGTGAAAGGGTTAACTAGCAGCAATCAGGGGGTTAAAACCATTATTGGGTAGTATATCGGGGTACCTAGCGCTATAAAAACCTGGCGGTGAACCTAAAAAAATAACTAGCTACCTAGCGACACTGATGCAGCGATCAGAAAAATGATCGCTTAGTGACACTGGCAAAAGGGGGTGAAAGGGTTAACTAGCGGCAATCAGGGGGTTAAAACCATTATTGGGTAGTATATCGGGGTACCTAGCGCTATAAAAACCTGGCGGTGAACCTAAAAAAATAACTAGCGACCTAGCGACTGTAGCGACACTAATGCAGCGATCAGAAAAACGATCGCTTAGTGACACTGGCAAAAGGGGTGAAAGGGTTAACTAGCGGAAATCAGGGGGTTAAAACCATTATTGGGTAGTATATCGGGGTACCTAGCGATATAAAAACCTGGCGGTGAACCTAAAAAAATAACTAGCTACCTAGCGACACTAGCGACACTGATGCAGCGATCAGAAAAATGATCGCTTAGTGACACTGGCAAAAGGGGGTGAAAGGGTTAACTAGCGGCAATCAGGGGGTTAAAACCATTATTGGGTAGTATATCGGGGTACCTAGCGCTATAAAAACCTGGCGGTGAACCTAAAAAAATGACTAGCTACCTAGCGACTGTAGCGACACTGATGCAGCGATCAGAAAAACGATCGCTTAGTGACACTGGCAAAAGGGGGTGAAAGGGTTAACTAGCGGCAATCAGGGGGTTAAAACCATTATTGGGTAGTATATCGGGGTACCTAGCGCTATAAAAACCTGGCGGTGAACCTAAAAAAATAACTAGCTACCTAGCGACTGTAGCGACACTAATGCAGCGATCAGAAAAACGATCGCTTAGTGACACTGGCAAAAGGGGTGAAAGGGTTAACTAGCGGAAATCAGGGGGTTAAAACCATTATTGGGTAGTATATCGGGGTACCTAGCGATATAAAAACCTGGCGGTGAACCTAAAAAAATAACTAGCTACCTAGCGACACTAGCGACACTGATGCAGCGATCAGAAAAATGATCGCTTAGTGACACTGGCAAAAGGGGGTGAAAGGGTTAACTAGCGGCAATCAGGGGGTTAAAACCATTATTGGGTAGTATATCGGGGTACCTAGCGCTATAAAAACCTGGCGGTGAACCTAAAAAAATGACTAGCTACCTAGCGACTGTAGCGACACTAATGCAGCGATCAGAAAAACGATCGCTTAGTGACACTGGCAAAAGGGGGTGAAAGGGTTAACTAGCGGCAATCAGGGGGTTAAAACCATTATTGGGTAGTATATCGGGGTACCTAGCGATATAAAAACCTGGCGGTGAACCTAAAAAAATAACTAGCTACCTAGCGACACATGCAGCGATCAGAAAAATGATCGCTTAGTGACACTGGCAAAAGGGGGTGAAAGGGTTAACTCTAGGGGCAATCAGGGGGTTAAATCTTTATTGGGGGGTGATAGGGGGCTACCCTGGACCTAACACTAACTGTCCTGACAGTTTTTACTGTCACAACTGACACTGAATGCATTGATCAGTAAAGAAATGATCAATGCAATCAGTGACACTGTGACTGGGGGGGGAGGGGGGGCGGGGGGGGATCGGGGGGGGGGGGGGGGTTTGTGTGCCTGTGTGTACCTACATGTCAGTGTAGTGTTGGTGCACACTTACTATTAGTCTTCTCCTCGTAGTCCGGTCAAAAAGACCGCCCCGAGGAGAATGACATCACTTCCTCCTTCCTGTGTAAACAATACACAGTGGGAGGAAGCTTCTCATTGGCCAGGAGCGATCCAGAGGGGGCGGCCATCCCCTCATCACGGAGCACTCCTGGAGCGAACCGGACCGTCGTATCCAACGGGAGGGGGTCCGATCGGACCCCCCACCCGCTGGAAGGCAGGCACGTACATCTACGTGATTGTGCCTGCCTGTGCCATTGTGTTGACGTACATTGGCAATACGGCGGTCCTGAAGTGGTTAAAAACAGAATGTTAAAAACAAGTGAAAATTTCAAACAAAATTCTTTCATTCAGCGAATGTACAAAGATTTTTCGTCTGAATATTCTCATCTGAAAACTGATCAGTGTGGCCAGCATAAGGCTCGGTGCACACCTATGCAGTTTGCTTTTGATCTGCCGTGCTTTTTGCTGTACGTTTTGATTTTTGCGCACGTGATTTTACTGCATTTTTGCTTTTTTTTTTTGGGCAGATTAAAAAACACAAATTGCTGCAAAAACACATTACATGCTTTTCTGCAGCTTCTCCATTGAAGTATATTGAACCAATAAAGCACCATTTTGCGTTTTAAAAGTCCCTGAACCTTTCACATGTGAATTTGTCCCATAGTAAACCATGTAAATGAACTGTAGTGCATTTCTGCAAAAAAGCACCAATAAACACATAGATGTGAACCAGGCCTAAGATGTTTAGTAACATAATGGGGTTAAAAAAACTAAAATGAGCCCTTTATAGTAGAAAAACTTTTTTTACTGTAGAACAGTGAAAGTGGTATTTACAGTTGAGATTATTTGCTCTTTTTGTTCTATAAAGGGCTCATTTTAGTTTTTTTAACCCCATTATGTTACTGGGCGATTAATCGATTATTAAAATAGTAATCGATTAGTTGTCGATTAATCGATTAGTTGTTTCAGCCCTACACATGACCTTTAATGGCATCCCAGTCTTAAGCCCCAAACACACTATCAGATTTTCTCCAGATTTTTGTCTTCAGATTTACCAAAAACGTACAATATGATGTCAAACCTTAAGTGTTTCAATTTGTATGCAATCAGGCAGGCCTTTGCACTACATGGTTTTGGTAAATCTGAAGAGAAAAATCTGCAGAAAACCTATGTATGGGGCTTTAGTCTGTAGGGTTCAATATTGAGTTAGCCCACCCTTTGCAGCAATAACAGCTTCAACGAACTATTCTCAAGGTTTAGGAGTGTGTCTTGGAAGAATGGTCAAACATTTCCATAAAGTGAATTTGTAAGGTCAGGCGCTGATGTGAATGAGAAGGCCTGGCTCACAGTCTCCACTCTACTTCATCCCAAAGGTATCTGTTGGGTTGAGGTCAGGACTCTGGTGTCCTTTTATGAAGCAGTGAAACCTATTCACTGCTTCATTCTCCAGCATTCACAGAGGAGATCTTTCTCCTCTGTATGCCACTTTATGAAGCGGAGTAGATCGCTTCACCCTTGGAGGAGTGAAGTGATCTACAAACGCTTCTAACACTGGAGAACGGCCCCTAATACTGGAATCTCGTGAGACTTTACAAGATTACAGTACTAGAAATTCACCGATACACAGAGATGTCAATTTATTAAGCATTGATAAATTATCACAGCTCAATACACTGACACAAGGTGTGATTAATGTTAGTGAAATAAAGCGTCCCCCTACATAATATATACATGTATACACACACAGACATTATATATACACATGTATATACACACACATTATATATATATATATATATATATATATTGTTAGGTGTGACCTCAACAAGTCACCTATTTGTCAGGTTATGTTACCGTTTCCCAATTGTTAGTTTGATTTCTTATCCAAGCAAAGAGACACAGAGGTATTCAGTATTTCTGCTCAGAAGTCCGTCGTTAACTCTGACTGTCTCTGACTGACTCTGGCTCTGAGGCTTCTTTATTACATCTTTTATAGACAGAAAAGGGCAAACATCAGCAAATGTAAAAAAACAACATTTTTGCAAAGGAAAGACAATTCTCCGGGTGTTATCAGCTGATAAGACAATCTTCTGGGCGTAGACTGCTTTTTAGGGCTGATGCGGCCTCTTCTTGATGAGTACGTGACAATAGATGACGAGTCCTTATTTTACAGAGAAGGATAGAAAAATACATGTATTTAGTAAGACATACGGTCAACCATTTTGTTACAACATATACCTTAATCCTTACATTTCCCCCTTTGACATCACCACTCCCTCTTGCCCTGGGTCCACCTGAACAAGTTCTAGTCGGCCTATATCCAGAGTACTCTCCCTGACCGCGAGTTGTCAGAGGGGTATACACCCATCCCCCTGGACAGTACCAACATCTAAAATTCAGGAAGAGTGGCTTTTCTGACAGATGGGTGATGTCAAGAAACTAAATCTACCTATCTTCACAAAAGTTCCATCTTTTCCGCATCATTTACCTTGGCTTTCTTGCAAAAGCACATGAGCAGTTTAAAGCATGCATAAAAGAAAAATACGAATAAGAGCACCACTATAATCGTCATTGCTGCCTTCTTAACCCAAGAGAATAACCCTGAGAAACTAAAAGTTCCACCAAACGGATCCCAGTCGCGACCAATATTTCGGGCCTTCTCTTGTAAATTCTTTACTTCCGTACGGTGTTGTGCAATGATGTCATAATAGTCAGGTACCTCAATGCTGGTGTTATGTATCCAAGTACAGCACTCATAGTCCTCAGTAGTTTCACAGAGTCCTGTTAGTGCTGCACTCATACTTTCAATTGCTAATTCATGTAATTCTAATTGTTGTCTGATGGCTCTGGTCTCCAGATTTAACTTAGTAATGTCATCAGAGTTTTTCTCCAAAACATCATTAATAATTCCTGTATAGTTATTTAGTCTTTTCATTAAGTCTATACCCCATCCTGTCCAGGACGGGAACCAAGCCCATGCCATGTCCTTCTTCAGGAATATTTCTCTTTTACTACGATACCTGAGGGGATATCTAGGGTGCATGCTAGCTTCTAATAGGTGATCACCTCGTTCATCACCTACTACTCCCATTACTGGTACTAAACTTGCGAGGTAGCACCATCCCTGAGCTCTTCTAGGTATCCAAGTATAACATTTATCCTCACAACAGATGTATATATTGTTTCCTAGAGCTACTGATCTTGAACTGATATCATTTCTATAACGAGAGGTGTATCCATAGAGGGATAAGTTGGATACTAACCACCTAACATTATTATCCACAATGTTAGTGAGGAAGTCAGATAATGTCTGGTGTGTGCTGGAATTACTGGGATAGAAGCTTCCATTTAATACGACAATGGACAAATTAAACTTGCTGTCTTGGCATTCTCCATTTCCTCCCGTTGTGTTCCCTAAGTTGAAACACCAATCAGGGAAAAAGGCGAGACCATTTGACTTAAACATTACTGTCTCGCTGGTATTTGTTCTAATTATGTTAATGCTACTGTTAGCAAGATCAGTATAGTTTATAGGAACTGCCATCAGTGGTATACTTGCTGTGCTGGGGTGTAATTTGCTACAAATCCAACATTTCTCATATCCTGACTTCTGGGCATAAGCATATTTAAACTTCAGTAATAACATTTTTTTAGAAAATCCTTCATCCTTGTGTATTTTATTCTGTGAGGTAACCAAACTATTAGCCAGAATTACTGAAACAATAAAAAGATACATGTTGTCATTTGCCAACTGGCTCCTTTTTACAATGAGAAGCGTGGATCCAGGTAGGTTTCCCTTCCAATTTCACTGAGGTTGCTGTAATCAATAGCACCTGGAAAGGACCTTCAAACCTTGGTTCCAGTGTCTTTCTGGTATGTTTCTTTACATACACATAGTCTCCTGGTTGTAGATCGTGTGTACCTGTGACAGAATTAGGGTCTGGAAGAGAAGAATACACACTCTTGTGGATTTTAGTCAGACGCTGTTGCAACTGTATTACATACGTAGTTAAACTATCACATTGTAATTGCATACTTTGAGGAAAATATAAACCTAATCTAGGTGCACTTCCAAACAGTATTTCATATGGGGATAACCCAGTTTTTCCTGTTGGGGTGTACCTAATAGAGAACAAAGCTAAGGGTAGGCACTCAGGCCATGGTTTATTTAACTCTTGCATAGCTTTTTGTATTTTCAGCTTGATTGTACCATTTACTCTTTCTACTGATCCTGAACTCTGTGGGTGGTAAGGAGTATGAAAACTTTGTTGAACCCCTAACATTGCCATCACATTTTGCATTATTTCTCCCGTGAAATGTGTTCCCCTATCTGATTCTATGGTTTCTGGGAGACCAAACCTAGGTATCAGCTCAGTAATCAGTTTCTTGGCGGTGGCTTTTGCCGTAGCTGATTTCACAGGATAACTTTCGGCCAGCCTGAAAAATAGGCAGATGCACATGAGAACAAATTCAAAGGGGCCGCTCTTAGGCATTTGTATGTAGTCAATCTGCAGTCTCTGAAAGGGATATTGGGCCCGGACCTGATGTTTACGTGGAGTTTTCACTCTCTGTCCTGGGTTATTAATCAGACAGATTTGGCATGCAGCACAGTAGTTCCTTGCAGTACTACTGAATCCAGGGGCTAGCCATCCTTGGCTTACAATCCTATACATAGAATTGGAGCTGACATGAGTGGGTAAGTGGACAGCCGCTGCCATTGCGGGGTATAGAGAAGCGGGTAGACATATTTTGTCTCCTTCTCTCCATACATTGTCAAGGCCTGGTGCAGCTCCCTCCTTAACCCAACGGTCCTTCTCAATAGCCCCTGCTTGTTCCTGTAGTTCCATTAGCTGCTGCCATGTGGTTTCGGGCATACTCACCTGTACCGTGGCTAAGGTCTCAGGGCTTACTTCCCCTAGAGCTGCCTTCTTTGCAGTTAAATCTGCAAATGCGTTTCCTTTTGCCTCAGTTGTTTTTGCGCTCGTGTGTGCCGCTATCTTCATGATGGCTACTCTTATAACCTTTTGAAGATTGTTCAGGACTCTTTTGATTCCTTCACCATGTTTAACAGGTGTGCCTGCTGCTGTAAGGTAACCTCTAGCTTTCCATATGTGGCCATAATCATGTGCCACACCGTAGGCGTATGCGGAATCAGTGTAAATGTTCCCTTCTTGTCCCTCCAAGTGTTCTAGGGCTTTCTCTAGAGCGGTTAGTTCCGCTTCTTGTGCCGACATGTGTGCTGGTAGTGACTTTGCCTCAATTACCTGTGTGTCCGTTACCACAGCATAACCTGTGTGATATTTACCTTTGTCATCGGCAAATCTACTACCATCTATGTACAGTGTGTGTTCTGCATTTGCAATGGGTATGTCTGTGACATGTGGGAACCCCGTGGTTTCTTGTTCCATAAGTTGAAAACAATCGTGTTCATCAGATGTTATGTCATGAAATGAAAGTGTGTCAGAATCCTGAGTATCTTGTGCTGTATCTACACCATTATCATCATTACTCCCCCCTGTCAAATCTGTCTGTAATGGTAAAAGCTGTGCTAAGTTAAAAGAAGTGCATCGCTGAAAGGTAACATTGGGGGGTAGGAGCAAAGTGCATTGTAGACGCAGCTGCCTTGCCATTGATATGTGTTTTGGTTGGACCTGTGACAAGATGGCGTGTATGTCATGTGTGGTATGTACCACTACAGGATTGTCTAAGACAATTTCTGAGGATTTGTCAATGATAATTGACACTGCTGCAACTGCTCGTACACAGGACGGTGATCCTCTAGAGACAGGATCGAGAGCCGCCGAGAAGTATGCTACCGGCCTTTGTTTGATGTGTTGTTGTGTCAACACCCCTGTTGCGTGTCCCGTGATTTCAGCAATGTACAAATGAAATGTTTTGGTATAGTCAGGGATCCCGATCGCAGGTGCCGAAATTAGTAACCTTTTTAAGGTGCTAAAAGATTCATGACCTGCTTCTGTGAGTACATAGGGTACTATTTTCAAGCAATCATATAATGGCTGCATCAGAGAACTGGCATGTGGTATCCATTGTCTACAATATGACACCATTCCCAGAAACATACGAAGTTGCTTAAAGTTGCGTGGGATATTCATTTGTCTTATGGCCTGGACTCGGTCTTCAGTGAGGTGTCGAGTACCCTGGGATATACAGTGGCCCAAAAAGACAACCTTTTTCTGACATACCTGTAACTTAGTTCTATTCACCTTGCACCCTTTTTCAGCCAGGAATTGTAACAATGATAGAGTGGCTTTTAAACAAGTCTACATATTGCAACAATACACAAGTGTCAGGCGGTAGCCATTCTCCCTATTTTTACTTTTTAAGGTTTAGTCAGTGGGGCATCGGACAAAAGACCGTCATAACCACTTATGGGTATGGTGTCACGGGACGTCATGTGTGGAGGGACTACTGAATCAGACAACAGACTGCGTGACGCTCCTGTGTCAACCAAACAAGGAATATGTTTACCTTCCACCTTCATCAACATGTGGAGCATTTTGTTCTCTGATTCAGCTAGGACTGGGGCAAGTCATGCGGTCGGATCGTCCCTATCATTGGTACGCCTCTGTCTGTAGTCCCTCGTGTCTCTGTCCGTGTTTCCTTCCTGTTCGTCTTTTATCCTTTTCCTACAGTCTCTTTTTATATGTCCCACCTTGTTGCAGTAATAACAGGTAAGAGGTTTACGGGAGGAATTCCCTCCTTCATTGACCCGGGCAACAGTGTTAACTCCCGGTGTCCTTCTGGGTTTAGTTTCTGCTAAATCAGCCTCTATGCCTTGTGCTTTCTGCAACAATGTTCCTCTGTCCCGTATGGCTCTCCATTCGGGAGTACATGCCTTCAGTTTGTCACCTATTTGGGGTACTAGTCCTTCCATAAACTGTCGATTGAAAGCCCTAATGGTGACGGGTAAGGCTAAATCTAGACCTTCGTCAGCCATCATGCTTTCCATGTTGAGGTAAAATTCTGTAACAGTCTGACCTGGGGCCTGTTTTATGGGCGCTGTCGAACCCCTTTCCTGCTGTTTCCCTTGGCAAAATTCTCGTAACTGAGCAATAAACAGGGGTCTAGAATCTATATGACGAGGGTGTATTCCTGGTGGATCTGTGGTAGGATCCCCATTCGGTCTAAGTGGGGTAAGTTTAGTCATGAATTGATTAAACATCGTTAGTGTCATTTTATGTCTACACAAATCTTCCCCATCTTGCCAAGTCGCTTCATGTGTGTCTAGTAATTGTGTCACGAATCTACAGAATGCGGCAGGTTTTGCTACGGGATCAGGAGCATTCTGTATTAATGCCATAAGAGTGTCAGTCGACCAAGGTGTCCATGTCCTCAGAACGACTTGTCGGGTCACTGTAGGTGGCTGTCCTGCTTGACCCGCATTTGGATTATTTACTTGTATTACCCTAGTCCGACTATGGACTGGAGCTACGGGCTCTGGTCTTTGAGCTCCGCAATGCACACATTCCTGTGCCCAGTCTGTATTCTGGATACCGCATACTCGGCATACCCATCCTCTTCCTCTTAAGGAAGGATAAAGTTTTGGTCTTTCATTACCTGGTGTGGTAGTGTTATAAGGAGGTGGAGTATCTCCCGTATTTACCCTATCGCCGGGAGCAGAAGGAAGACTTTTGTGTCGGACCTTCATATCCCATCCACCCTTTTCCTGACAATACTCCCATCCCTCCTCTTCAGCCCTGTTGGAAACCTTAATTAAACATTGTATTTGTGATACCCATCTGTTCTGCAATATCTCTCCCTGTCTGTCTCTCTTTATTTCTTCCCAACCTTCTACACTTAGCCCATTTTCTCCATCCATCCCCAATTTCTTGAGAATCCTATTTGTGCCCTGTGCCTTATCCTTCCCATACAACATTGTAATTATGTCTTTAACAGCATAACATTTCTGAGATTCCTCCTGGGGTTTACCATGTGTCTGGCCCATTTTGACAGTCCTGCCTAGGTGGCGTTTGGATCACTTACTAAGTGTCTCGTTGCCTTCTCCTCCTAGGGTGCCAAAATACTAAAAACCTCTCCTAGATGAGATTTCTGAAATCGAATTACTTTATATGCTAGCCAACTGACAAATATTATGACCAGACTGACAGCTACAACATATACAAGCATTCCCTTTTGGTGGCCAAACACATATGACTAGGTCTCCGGGCTTTGTGGAGACCTTATTTCCGTCCCATTACCATGGAATCTCTCAGCATTCGTTTCTTATTCCTGCTTTATCGAGGCAGTCAGGACTTATACTTTCAACCCGTTTTTAGGCTCATGAATCAAAAAGCGTATATCAAACTTAAGTGTCGGACCCCCAAAGTACTCTTACGAGTTAAGGGCGCATTCCGTTACCCATTGGGATGATATATGTTTCAATTCACACCATACAAACAGGGCTTATCTCATTCACAACAGACAGATGACAAGTAGACAGACAAGAAACAACGGTAACATAAGCCAAAATATTAAGTTCAAGACCCGCTTACTACAGAGGTTGGTGTTTACCTGAAGAACAATTCAGACAGATCAGGTGGGCACAAATCTAAGAAGCACAGAGTTTATAAGAAAATAAAGCTTTTCTTACCTGCGCAGGATTTGTCTGTGGTTCTTGATGTGCCCGACCATTTCGTTCCGTCCTTATGTTCGTTCGCCTCTTGTAGTTTCTTTCTGCAGGTCCGTGTTCGCGGCGCCAGAAATGTTAGGTGTGACCTCAACAAGTCACCTATTTGTCAGGTTATGTTACCGTTTCCCAATTGTTAGTTAGAGTTCTTATCCAAGCAAAGAGACACAGAGGTATTCAGTATTTCTGCTCAGAAGTCCGTCGTTAACTCTGACTGTCTCTGACTGACTCTGGCTCTGAGGCTTCTTTATTACATCTTTTATAGACAGAAAAGGGCAAACATCAGCAAATGTAAAAAAACAACATTTTTGCAAAGGAAAGACAATTCTCCGGGTGTTATCAGCTGATAAGACAATCTTCTGGGCGTAGACTGCTTTTTAGGGCTGATGCGGCCTCTTCTTGATGAGTACGTGACAATAGATGACGAGTCCTTATTTTACAGAGAAGGATAGAAAAATACATGTATTTAGTAAGACATACGGTCAACCATTTTGTTTCAACATATACCTTAATCCTTACAATATATATATATATACATATACACATTATATATATATATATATATGTATACACATAACTATGACAGGGGGACATGGTTACAGTGTTGGGGGGTCTGAACGAGGCATAAGGAAGTTAATTATCTTCCTCTTTCCTCCTCAGATCCCCCCACATTCCCTCTTCAGTCCCCGGTTCTCCACCTCTGAGCTGGTGAATCGGGGAGTGTGAATTCTGACACAGATCACCAGTGAAGCGCTGAGATCCCAGCTTCATAAACTGGCCGTTACTGTGTCATTCTATGAGGATTCTCAGTGTGCGAAGATAATCGGCGGGAGAACAAGTTCAAACACTTCTCCCCCGATTATCTCTGGTTTATAAACTGTTTATGGGCTGTGATCAGCGGCGATCCTCTGGATCTCCACTGATCACTGCTTCATAAACGGACACCTAAGTGCAGGACCATCAAGTTCCTCCACCCCAAACTTGCTCATCCATTTCTTTATGGACCTTGCTTTGTGCACTGGTGCGCAGTCATGATGGAACAGGAAGGGACCATCCCCAAACTGTTCTCACAAAGTTGGGAGCATAAAATTGTCTAAAATGTCTTGGTATGATGACACCTTAAGAGTTCCCTTCACTGGAACTAAGGGGCCAAGACCAACCCCTGAAAAACACACCATAATCCCCCCTCCACTAAATGATTTGGACCAGTGCATGAAGCAAGGTCCGTAAAGACATGGACGAGCGAGTTTGGGGTGAAGGAACTTTGGCCTGCACAGAGTCCTGACCTCAACCCAATAGAACAGCTTTGGGATGAATTAGAATGAAGACTGCAAGCCAGGCCTTCTTGTCCAACATCAGTGCCTGACCTCTGGAAGAATGGTCAAACATTCCCATAGACACACTCCTAGTTGAAGCTTAGAATCTTAGAGTTGTAGCTGCAAAGGGTGGGCCAACTCAATATTGAACCCTTCGGACTGAGACTGGAATGCCAGTAAAGATCATGTATGTGTAAAGGCAGGTGTCCCAATACGTTTGGTTATATGGTGTTAGTCCATATATATATGACTTAACAATTCACTTTTACTTCATGAGCCAGCCCTTACTTTATATTTCATAAATAATATAAAAGGCACCCTAACATCCAAATATCCAATACTGCTTACATGGGTGACTTTTTAGTTCCTTTTGGGTCTATCTCACCATAATGAATTAGATTTTTCAGTGGTATCTGTCTAAAAGCACTACTCCAGTGTTGCCAACCGTCAGTATTTTTACTGGCAGTCAAAAAAAACAGACAATTTTCTCCTGCCAGTAAATGACAGTAAAAGGTTGCCAGTAAAAAATAAGGCTGTGACGCTTGGCTTGGTCCGGAGCCAGCTGAGACCATCCGATTGCCCACTACAGTGTGCTCGGCCAGCTCTGGCAGAGGCAGTGCCTGGGCATATTTAATTTAAAGTGAGGTCGTTCTCGCTACTAATTAAGTGAATAAACAATGAAAACGAATAATGTGAAGTACGTGAAATCGCTGCAAGATCTGCAGTGTACACTAAATACAAAAAACAGTAAATAATAATGAAAGTGATCCGTGCAGACTTCTAACACATTAATATTATAGAAAAATAATCCTATCGTTATCAGCCGTGTCCAATGGATCGCCCCTTATCCAATGGATCGCCCCTTATATCCAGCCGAATGATCCAAGGGCTTTGCCGGCATTAAAGCGGGAGTCCACCGGGACTCCACGTTTTTTTTTTTTTTTTTAAAAGCCAGCAGCTACAAATACTGCAGCTGCTGACTTTTAAATAGTGACACTTACCTGTCCAGCGCGCCCGCGATGTCGGCACCCGAAGCCGATCGCTCGCTCGTGCCGCCGCCATCTTGGGTATGGGAATCAGGAAATGGAGCCTTTCGGCTTCATTTCCCGGTTCCCTACTGCGCATGCGCGAGCCGCGCGGCGCAATCCGGACGGTCCCCGCTGCCTCTGGGAGCTGTGTGTTTCCCAGCAGGCAGCGGGGCACTTGCTGAAGGGGGCGGGCGCTTGCGGAAAGGGGCATAACGTACGCCCCTTTCCGCAGAGAGCTAGCCCGGAAGTGGGTGCAGTTACCTGGATTATCCAGGTAACTGCACCCCCCTCCCCCCTGAAAGGTGCCGATTGTGGCGCCGGAGGGGGGGGGGATTCCGATGAGCGGAGGTCCATTTTAAGGTGGACCTCCGCTTTAACCACTTGACCACTGGGCACTTAAACACCCTTAATAACCAGACCAATTTTCAGCTTTCGGTGCTCTCGCATTTTGAATGACAATTACTCAGTCATGCAACACTGGACCTATATGAAAATTTTGTCCTTTTTTTCACACAAATAGAGCTTTCTTTTGGTGGTATTTAATCACCGCTGGGTTTTTTATTTTTTGTGCTATAAAAGAAAAAATACAGAAAATTCTGTAAAAAAATGAATTTTTCTTTGTTTCTGTTAGAAAATTTAGCAGATTAGTAATTTTTTCTTCATAAATTTTGGCCAAAATTTATACCACTACATATCTTTGGTAAAAATAAGTACAAATTGGTGGATATTATTTGGTCTTTGTGAACGTTATAGAGTCCACAAGCTATGGTGCCAATATCTGAAAATTGATCACACCTGAAGTACTGACGGCCTATTTCAATTCTTGAGACCCTAACATGCCAGAAAAGTACAAATACCCCCCAAATGACCCCTTTTTGTAAAGAAGACATTCCAAGGTATTTAGTAAGAGGCATGATGAGTTTTTTGAAGTTGTCATTTTTCCCACAATTCTTTGCAAAATCAAGATTCTTTTTACTTTTTTTTTTTTTTTTTTCACAAAATTGTCATATTATCAGGTTATTTCTCACACACAGCATATGCATACCACAAATTACACCCCAAAACACATTCTGCTATTACTCCCGAGTATGGCGATACCACATGTGTGAGACTTTTACACAGTGTGGCCACATACAGAGGCCCAACATGCATGGAGCGCCATCAGGTGTTCTGGAGCACCCAGGACAATTCTGACATTTCTCTCCTACATGTAAAAATCATCATTTATTTGCTAGAAAATTACATAGAACTCCAAAACATTATATATGTTTTTTTAGCAAACACCCTGGAGAATACAATGGTGGTCTTTGCAACTTTTTATCTCGCACGGTATTTGCGCAGTCATTTTTCGAATGCTTTTTTTTGGAAAAAAAACAGTTTTGTGCTTAAAAAAAAAAAAAAAAATAACACAGTAAAGTTAGCCCAATTTTTGCATAATGTGAAAGAAGAAGTTACGCTGAGTAAATAGATACCTAATATGTCACTCTTCAAAATTGCACACGCTCCTGGAATGGCGCCAAACGTCGCTACTTAAAAATCCCCATAGGCGACGATTTAATTTTTTTTTACTGGTTATATGTTTTGAGTTACAGAGGAGGTCTAGGGCTAGAATTATTGCTCTCGCTCTAACGTTCGCAGCGATACCTCACATGTGTGGTTTGAACACCGTTTTCATATGTGGGCGGGACTTACGTATGCGTTCGCTTCTGCATGCGAGCACATGGGGACAGGGGCGCTTTAAAAAAAAAACATTTTTTTTTATTGTTCATTTTACTTTATTTATTTTAGTTTGACATTTTTTTCCCCCCCAAAAAAATTTTTGATCACTTTTATTCCTATTACAAGGAATGTAAACATCCCTTGTAATAGGAATATGGCATGACAGGTCCTCTTTACAGTGAGATGTGGGGTCAATAAGACCTCGCATCTCACCTCTAAGCTGGGAAGCCTGAAAAAAAAAAAAAGATTCTGGCTTTGATCGTATTAGCGATTCGGTAGAAGCACCGGAGGGCGGAGGGCGGCGGGAGGGGGGGGATGTCTATGGCTGGGTATTGCAGGGTATCACCGACTATGGCTGGGTATCTCAGAGTACGGCTGGGTATCTCAGAGTATGGTGTTGCAGAGTACTGCTTGCAGAGCATTGCAGGGTATTGGCTGGTGTTGCAGAGCATTGCAGAGTGTTGCAGGGTATTGGCGAGTGTTGCAGAGCATTGCAGAGTGTTGCAGGGTATTGCAGGGCATTGCAGAGTGTTGCAGGGCATTGCAGAGTGTTGCAGGGCATTGCAGAGTATTGCAGAGTAATGCAGAGTAATGGCAGGGTATTGCAGAGTAATGCAGAGTAATGGCAGGGTATTGCAGAGTAATGCAGGGAATCGAGGGGTTAATTTTCAGTGAGCAGCGATGTGGGCACTGCAGATGCAGCCCACATCGCTGCTGACACCGATCTCTTCCCCCTCCGCTGTACCGATCGGTACAGAGAGGGGAAGGGAGGAACCGGCGTCATAACATGGCGCCGGCTTGTTTACAAGTGATCACTCCGTCATTTGACGAAGCGATCACGTGGTAAACGGCCGCGATGAGCGGCCGTTTACCGTGATTCGTGATGCGCCGGGTCCACTGGACCCAGCGGTCACGGATGCTCTCGTGTGCGCGCCCCAGAATTCTGGGAGGCCGTTAATTAACGGCCTCTCAGAGTTAAACAACCGCCCTGAAGCCGTTAATCGGCAATGGGCGGTTGTTAAGTGGTTAAATACCCTCCGCTCACTCGGCGTGTGCCGTCACTGAGGTTTTTTCCTCAACCATAAGTGGATTAGAGGAAAGATTAATGGCCTTAATCAACATCTTCACAAAGTGGAAGAAAACACATTAGGTCCCCTTCTACCACCCAAGACCCTCAAATAGAGGAACTCTGGGAAAGGGGAGACGAATCCCACTCAGAGGACCGGGATGAGACTGATGACTCCTCTTCTGAGGAATCAAGTGGGGAAGGACCCTCTTCAGCTTCACTGGCTGAGAAATTACTGGTGCAATCTTTTACTGAAATGGTCTGCTCCACATTTAAGTTGGTTGAAAAGCCCACGTCTTGTTTGGGTTCAATGAGGCCTCAAGTTGCGCATACTTCTCCTGTTCATTTCTTGCTGAAAACGTATCATTCTGAGTGGGATCGCCCAGATAAACATTTTTTCCCTCCTAAAAAGTTTTCAACACTTTATACTATGGAGGAAAAATTCACAAAGATGTGGGGTATACCGCCAATTGACACCGCTATATCCTCTGTGAATAAAAGTTTGACTTGTCCTGTTGACAACACTCAAATGCTTAGGGATCCAACCAATAAAAACATTGGAATTCCTGTTAAAAAACATTTTTTCCTTGGCAGGTTCAGTAGCTCAACCTGCAGTGGTGGCAATGGGGGTATGTCAATCCTTGAGAGATCACTTGAAGCAGGTGCTTAAGGTTTTCCCTGAACGGCAAGACGGGAGTTAGTCAACCTGCCAGCGGCTTTGTGTTTTGCAGTTGACGCAATCAGAGATTCTATCCTTCAGACCTCTCGCCTTACGCTTGGGTTGGTGCATATGCGTAGAATCTTGTGGTTGAAAAATTGTTCAGCCGAAACACCATGCAAGAAACTCCTGGCTGGTTTCCCCTTCCGTGGTGTAAGGCTGTTTGGGGAGGATTTGGACAGTTATATCCAAAAAATCTCAAGTGGTAAAATTACCCTTTTGTCAGTTAAGAAAAGGAGTAAACATCCCTCATTTAAACTTTCTCCAGTGCCAGGGGCATCAAGCTCCAGGCAGTCAAGACGGCCTCCACTGTCAGTTTCAAGAGGTAAAACTCAGAGTCAACCCCAGGGACAAAAGGAAGGAAATTTACGTCAGAGCACTAAAGCCTCTTTATGAAGGGGCACCCCCGCTCGTTCAAGTGGGGGGAAGACTGCTACAGTTCTCAAGGGTCTGGCAGGAGGATTTTCAGGACAGATGGGTGGTCTCCACAATATCTCTAGGTTACAAACTAGAGTTCTGAGAATTCCCATCTCCTCGTTTTCTCAAATCAAATGTTCCCAAAGACCCAGAGAAAAAGAAGTCTCTCTTTCAAGCATTGCAGAAACTTTCGTTGCAAAAAGTAATCATGGTGGTTCCCATGGAAGAGCAGGGGTTGGGGTTTTATTCAAACCTTTTCACTGTGCCAAAGCCAATTGGAGAGGTGAGACCCACATTTCAAAGATCTAAACCGGTTCCTAAACATTTGATCTTTTCGCATGGAATCAATCCGATCAGTAGTCTCTATTCTACAAGGAAGAGAACTTCTGGCATCAATAGACATCAAGAGGGTAGCGAGGGCCCTAACCCCATAGCCTTCCTAGAAAGCTGGCTAAAAGAACATCTAGGGGATACCCCTGTCTCTTCATTATTTGCAATAGAAAGGGCACATAGATCCCTGCTAGGTCTCGGCAGCTGGATGAACGCACTAGACCATTACTATTTAAATTGGTGAATTACAATGACCGGATGATTCTGTTGCAAAAGACCAGAGATATGAGAGACATCTTCTATAAGGGGACCAGAGTATCATTCTATCCAGATTTTTCACCGGAGTTGCAAAAAAAGCGGGCAGAGTTTATCCCCGTCAAGCGCATCCTTCAGAAGTATAAAATAACTTATGCTTTGCTGTATCCGGCCCGATTGCGGGTGATTGCTCTGGGCTCAACTTCATTTTTCAATACCCTAATCGAGGTTGAAAGATGGTTGGAGGAACATAAAGAGGACTTCTAAAGATTGTTACGCTTTAGAAATTGTGATTCTTTCCCTCCCCCCCCCCCTTTTTTTTTTGTAAATAGTAGAGAAGAGTTTTTAACGCAGTTGGATTCACTAGCAGATGTGAAAACATTGAGTGTGGAGTGTTTAGTCGCCAGTTAGATAGCGATCAAGAAGGGGTTGGGGGGAGGTGGGGGGGATATACACAAGAGGTATTATCTTATAGAGTAAGAATGTATATCACATTTGTCTATACAAAAAATGTTAAGAATTGATTAAAAAAAATTTTTTCCCCACGTGAGGTGAAGGAACATGGCATTTAGAAGAATTGCTAATTTCTTTGATTTATTAATTAATAATTCTGGTTTTATTAATGGAATTGAAATGCACTGAATTGAAAATGTTGGCATGAGGGGTGTCACGTTATGTTATGCTACTAACTGGGAACGTATCACAAAGGGGAGAGGGGTAGGGGCCGAGGAGGATTTGAAATAGGTGGTATTTTATATATGAATAATTAAGGTATATTAATATATATGTATAGTTGGGGGGGGGGGGGCTGGTTTTGTACCCCCTCCCTTTCTTTTTCTGGGGGGGATGAGGGATCAGTGCTAAACAGGGCGGGAATTTGATGTTTAATAGACCTATTGACATTGGGAAGGTGGGGCTTATAAATTAGGGGGAGGGTGGAAGGATGGGACGGTGCTCTGGGACTAGGGTGCATAGAGAATGAGAGGGCCACGGCAGGGACCCCCAGGGGAGGCCCAAGTGGGTAGGGTTGGGAAGTTCGGGGGGGTCGGGAGGATGGGGGGGTGGGTTGGGAAAATCAGTGCACACTGTTCGGGTCGGGAGGGGTGGGGATGCGGCAGGGCTTGGGGAGGCGGGGGGATGGGCTGTGCCGCTATCAATGGGGTGCTGCTCCCCTTTGCCTCGGCTTCCTTGTTTTTTTTTCCTCTTTCTTTTTTTCTTTTCTTGTTTGTTCCTTTGTTTTTGCTTGATTTAGATTTTCTTTATGCAAGCAAATAAAGTCGATATCATTTCATGGAATGTGAGGGGACTGGGCGATTTAAATAAAAGAGGTGTGGTGCTGGCTGCGTTAGAGGGGAGAGGACCTGGCCTGCTACTTCTGCAGGAGACACATTTGACTCCTAATACAGCTTTTCAATTAACAAATCGTAAATTTCAAACTTACTACAATTCCTTTCACTCCTCTTACTCAAGGGGAGTGAGTATTCTAGTAAAAAGGGGGACAGATTTTTTTTGTAGGGAATCCTCCATTGATGCGGAGGGTAGGTATATTTTTTTGTATTGCTCGATCGGTAAGCAGAAGTATATCTTTGCAAATGTTTATATACCCCCCCCCCCTTTCAAATTGGAGGTGATGTATAGGCTTTTTGCATTTAGCCTGGATAAATCAGGGATCCCAATAATAATACTGGGAGATTTTAATGAAACATTAGATAGGAACTTGGATAGATTCCCTGTACCGGGTGGGGCCAGGGCTGTAAGGGCTGGCCGCCTACAACAATTCTTAATGGAAACAGGATTAAGTGATTTATGGCGTGCACGACACCCACAGGAAAGACAGTATTCCTTTTTTTCAAGCATGTACCATACTCTCTCAATGATAGATTTGGTCTTGGGGAATAGAGAGGCATCAGGGCTGGTACAGGATATTAAATATGGGTCAAGGGGGATCTCAGACCACTCTACCCTGACCATATCAGTAAGGATAGGTGATGGAGCCATTTGTGGGGAGTGGAGGATAAACCATAGTTGGTTGGAGCTGATTGGTAGCCCAAGTGTCCTGATAGATGGGATCAGGGAATTCCTCTAATTTAATAGGGGCTCAGCAACACCCGGAGTGGTCTGGGATTCACTAAAGGCCTATCTTAGAGGGGCACTAATCCAGCAAGTAGCAAAAACTAAGAGGGAATCTCGGGAACAGGACAGAGAAATAGAAAAGGCAGTCGCCCACACCGAAAAAGCATATATCGATGATCCGACCCCCGAAAGACAGAAGGAATGGCTGGATAGTCAGCGGGGGCATAAAATGATGCTTATGAAAAGGGCCAAGAACAGACGAATATTTCAACGCCAACATTATTTTGGTGAAGGAGAGAGGGTGGGACGTGCCCTCTCACTTCTGATTCAGTCAAATAATTCAAATGATCCAGGTAATAAAAGCACCAAATGGGGACCTGGTATCTAGCCCGTCAGAGATCATGAATGTACTCGCTGATTACTATGAAAATCTATATAAATCGGTTACAAGGGGTCGAGGCAGAATAGCAACTTATTTTCTGCATCAAACAACAATCCCAGCCCTAGCAGAATAAAAAAATAAATAAAAAATAAATAAAAAAAATAAGCCTTGATGCGCCTCTTACACTGGAAGAATTGAAAAGTGCAGTAAGGGAAATGCCTAATTATAAATCCCCAGGCCCAGATGGGTTACCAATAGAGATCTATAAGAGCTATGGGGACGTACTCCTACCGGAACTTTTGGAAACATTCAAATGGGCATTGGATGAGGGTAAGCTTCCTACTTCAATGTCGGAAGCCAATATTACCTTAATTCTCAAAGAGGGGAAGGACCACCAGGAGGTTTCCTCATATCGCCCGATTTCTCTATTGTGTTGCGACGTTAAAATCTTAGCTAAAGTCCTGGCGACCCGTTTAAATAAGTATATTTGTAAATTAATACATCAGATCAGTCTGGGTTTATTCCAGGTAGAACAACTAGTACTAATATTAGAAGAGTTTTTGTGAATATCCAGATGCCAATTGATAACGAGGGTCCCAGTGCGATATTAGCCTTGGATGCTATTAAAGCTTTCGATAGCTTGGAATGGAATTATCTATGGGGAGTGCTGGAGCGATTTGGATTTGGCCCACTATTTATTAGATGGGTCAAACTGCTCTATAGCGAACCCAGAGCAAAAGTTAAAATGGGTACCGCACTCTCCAGGACATTCCAGCTGGAAAGAGGGACGAGGCAGGGATGTCCCCTGTCTCCCTTCTTGTTTTTACTGGTCATGGAGCCCCTGGCTGTCCTGGCGAGGTCACGCCCAGACATCCAGGGCTTCCGACGCAGGTCGGGGGAAGAAACAAAGTCGCTCTGTTTGCGGACGATGTCCTTTTTTTCATTGGGGACATAAATTCTACCCTGAATAAGGTGATGCAGATGATGGGTGAGTTTGAACCGCGGGTTTGGGAATTAACTGGAGTAAATCAGCACTGTTGCCACTTATTAGAACAGGGGACCAACCGATACCAACGACTCCTTGTTTGGATGTGGTAACCAAGTTAAAATATTTAGGTGTTTGGGTCTCTGGAGATGTAAATTACTGTTAGTGAGAACTTAGTACCACTACTAGCTAAGCTAAAACAAAAAGCGAGTATTTGGTGCTGCCTCCCCCTTTCGGTAGCCGGACGCTGCAATTTAATTAAAATGATTTGGTTACCGCAAATATTATATATTTTGCATAATTCCCCGATCTGGATTAACCAGAAGTGGTTTAAGAAATTAGAATCGTTATTCCGAGAATTGATCTGGAAGAAGGGTCAAGCTCGGATTAGCCTGCAAACATTGCAGCTTCCGGTAAAGAGGGGAGGGATGGCAATTCCACACCCAAGGTTATATTTTTTGTCAGCCCAGCTCCAGCATCTGGCTGGGGCTGGTATCAATGGCAGAGAATATTCAAGCAATAAAATTATGATTGAGAAAACACCCCATAAGCTATTTGTGGAGATCTTGGAGGCTAATTCGTTCGCCCATAAATGTCCTACGACTATCTTATTGAGGAAAGTGTGCCAGGCAACTAAGTTAGTTATGGGATACAACGAGGTGACCGACTATACCCCCTTATGGTATAACGAAAACCTAACAGATTTAAGCAGCATAGACAGACCTCCGGAGTGGGAGAGGCACGCAATCAATAGACTAACACAACTAACACAACTATATGACGGGAATCTCATGAAATCCTTTGAAGATCTTAGGCGTGAATTCGGCATCTCGAATAGGGAGTTCTATATGTATCTACAAATTAGGCATGGGATTGGGGCCCAGTTTGGGGCATTGACTATAGAGAGCGTTGAAATCCCCCTTGCTTCGGGGACTAGTTGAGTGTACGCAAAAGAAAGGGATAATTTCCAAATTATATACTAAACTTAGGGATAAGTTTTTGAAAGGAGAGGGACCAGATAGAAGTAGAAGGGGGTGGGCTAGAGATATAGGGCCGATAACTGAGGAACAATGGGATAGGATATTAGAACATGGGTATTTGGCATCAATATCTCCCTCGCAGAGAGTGTCCCATTTGTTCTTCACTTATAGAGTGTACTATACCCCCCACAAAATGTGGAAGATAGGAAGGCTAACTAGAGATGAATGTCCTAGATGCGGGGCACCGGGGGACTTTCTCCACATGGTGTGGAAATGTCCAAAGTTGTACAGGTACTGGATAGAAATAGTTCGTAGAATCAATAGGACCTTTAAGATTACTTTAGAACCTGAGGCTAGGACCTGTCTTCTAGGGATCCTGGAGGAGGGTGGAGTCTCCCCCTTGGCAAGAATGGCAGTATTAAGGTGCCTGTACCAAGCTAGATGGCTGATAGCAATGAATTGGCAGGCTAGGAACCCCCCCGCATTTGAGGCATGGGTCAATGCTATTGACTATACAATCTGGTGTGAAAGAGTGGTGTATACAAAGCAGGGCAATCTAAAGAAATTTGGAGAGCTATGGAGCCCTTGGTAGAGCGAAAGGGGGTTGCCCGGTGGGTGTGGGTGGAGGGGTGGGGGGGTGCTGCTTCCCCCCCCGTGCTACCCCCTCACCCCCCCCCCCCCTCCACCATGGTCCTTTTCTTGCCTCGGTTGTCCCCCTTCCTCTCCTAGCCAGCCAAATATTATTTGGCTGAGACGTTCGACGCAAACAGTGTGCACGGGGGGGGGGGGGGGGTGCTACGGGTTTAATGGGTTGATTTGAAGGCAAGGGTGTGATAACTTGAATGAGGCACATGACTCCTTTGTTTGTTTTATTTATTCTTTCTTTCTCGCTATTATTAACTTTGATTGTGACAACGGTGTCAGTGTGCTATGTACACCCCTCTTGCTGTTATTTTAGTGGTTGATAATGGAATAAAAATAAAGAAGTTAAAAAAAAAAGGATGCATGCCTGCATGTACCTATTTTCCCTGCTCATCAGAAATATCTGCGTTTCGAAGTGGAAAAACATAATTTTCAGATTAAGGGGCCAGGGTATAACAATTATAGCGTACCTAGAAGACCTGCTCTTAATAGAGCGGTCGGTAGCCCGCTTAGACCAAAGCTTTGTCACCACAGTCAACTACCTGGTTTGGGTCCTCAACCTAGAGAAGTCTTCTTTAAAACCAATAAGAAGACTAGAGTACTTGGGTCTGGTTATAGATACAACCCAGAAGAGGGTGTTTTTACCGGAGGCAAAAATCAGCGCCATAAAGAAGCTGGTTCAGGTAGTCAGGGCAAAGAAGGTCCTTCTATTTCCTTTGTATGAGGTTGTTAGGAAAGATGGTGGCTTCATTCAAAGCGGTTCCCTATGCTCAGTTTCATTCAAGACTGCTGCAAAACAGTATCCTGTCTGCCTGGAACAAGGCCGTAGATTTTCCAATGCGCTTGTCGCTTGTCGTGCGTCAGAGCCTCAGCTGGGGGTTGGTACCCGAGAATCTGCAGAAGGGGAAATACTTTTTACCAGTTACCTGGAAGGTGGTAACAACAGATGCCAGCCTTTCGGGTTGGGGAGCAGTTCTGGAAGAGACGACTGTCTAGGAGAAATGGTCCAAAACCAAGAGGACCTTACCCATGAACATTCTAGAGATTCGGCCGGCGTACCTAACCCTAAAGGCCTGGACATTCTGGTTACAGGGTTATCCTGTCAGGATCCAATCTGACAATGCCACAGCATTGGCTTATATCAATCACCAAGGGGGCACCGGGAGTCATGCAGCCCAGGGAGAGGTTAACCACATCCTAATCTGGGCAGAAAAGCATGTGCCCTGCATATCGACAATCTTCATTCCAGGGGTAGAGAACCGGCAGGTGGACTATTCAAGTCACCAGCAGTTGTTCCCAGGGGAATGGTCTCTTCACCCCGACATCTTCCTGGCTATATGCCAAAGATGGGGGATCCCAGACATAGATCTGTTTATGTCCAGGTTCAACAACAAGATTAACTACTTTGTGTGAAGAACAAGGGATCCACTTGCATGGGGGACAGATGCATTGGTGACTCCGTGGGAACAGTTCTCACTGATTTATGCATTCCCTCCTATTCTGCTGCTACTGTGTCTTCTTCGCAGGATCGAGCAGGAAAAGAAGTCGGTGCTTCTGGTGGCCCCAGCGTGGCCCAGAAGATCTTGGTATGCAGAAATAGTAAAGATGGAGGTAGGGCCCCCATGGACCCTACCACCACGTCTAGACCTGCTATCGCAGGGACCAGTGTTCCATCCTACCTTACAATCGCTAAATTTTACGGTTTGGCTATTGAAACCCACATTCTGAAGAATCGTGGGCTTTCAGGCTCAGTAATTTCTACCTTGATTAATGCAAGGAAGCCAGCTTCCAGAGTCATTTATTATTATAGCGTTTGGAAGACATATGTCTCCTGGTGTGAATCCAGGGGTTGGCATCCGAGAAAGTATGTCATAGGGAGAATCCTTGCTTTTCTGCAAATGGGGTTAGATATGAAGTTGGCCTTGAATACTATCAAGGGTCAGGTCTCAGCCTTGTCGGTATTGTTTCAACGTCTGCTTGCTTCGCATTATTTGGTCCGAAGCTTTATACAGGGGGTAACGCAGCTAGAGCTCCCCTGAACCCTTGTGACTTGAATTAAGTTCTGTCTGCATTACATAAACAGCCTTTTGAGCCGATACAACATATTCCCTTTTGACAAGGAAGCGTATTTTTCTGGTAACCATTTCTTCTGCAAGAAGGGTATTAGAACTGGCAGCTTTAAATATGGCTCTTTACAAGAAAAGAGCCATATTTAAATATTCATAAGGATAGAGTAATATTGCGTCCTCATCCTAGCTTTCTACCAATGGTAGTTTCATTTTTTCCAGAACCCAGTTCTATGGAAGAAAGGTCGCTACATTCTTTGGATGTAGTGAGATCGGTCAAAACCTATTTGAAGGCAACTGCTTAGATTCACAAGACGGATGTTTTGTTTGTGTTGCCTGAAGGTCCCAAAAACACAGGAAGTGTTGAAATCTACTATTGCTAAGTGGATTCGCCAGGTAATTATTCAAACTTATGGTTTGAAGAGGAAAGTTCCACCTTTTCAAATCAAAGCGCACTCCAGCAGGGCTGTTAGTGCTTCATGGGCATGGGCAGTGCATCACCAGGCCTCCATTGTTCAAATCTGCAGGGCTGCAACTTGGTCTTCAGTCCATACATTCATCAGATTCTATCAAATGGATGTGAGAAGGCATGAGGATATCGCCTTCGGGCACAGTGTGCTGCAGGCAGCGGTACAAGGTCCTCAGGTCTGATTGCACCCTACTTTTGGTTATGTCTCAATCCCCTCAGATTGCATTGCTCTGGGACATCCCATTCAGTAAATACTGTGGCTCTGTTTCCCGTAATGTTCGAAAAAGAAAATAGGATTATTACCTGTCATACCTGTAAAATCCTTTTCTCCGAGTACATCATGAGACACAGAGGTCCCTCCCCTCTTCTAATACACGTATATTGCTTTGCTACAAAATGGAGATACTCCCAGTAAGGGAAGGGGTTATATAGGGGGCTAAACTTCCTGTCTAGGGTGTGCCAGTGTCCAACACCTAGTGGTGCCTATATAACCCATTCAGTAAATACTGTCGCTCTGTGTCCCGTGGTGTACTCGAAGAAAAGAATTTTACAGGTAAGCTGTTATAAAAACAATTTTTTTATAGTTTGTTATAAAATTTTGCAAACAGGTAATTTTTGTCCTTCATTGATGTGCCCTGATTAGGCTGCACTGATGGGCACTGATAGGTGGCACTGATGAGAAGGCGCTGATGAGGTGGCAATGTTGGGGCCGATGTCCCTTTAACAGAAGCCTGTTATCGGCTTTATCCTTTTCCCCTCACACTGTCAGCGTGAGGGGAAAAAAGATAACCGACTTCTGTTTCCATTGTGTGGTCAGCTGTCATTGGCTGACAGCTGATCACGTGGTAATGGGCCGCTGTGATTGACCCTGTATCTTGATCTGTGATCAAAGGATTCGGCGATCACAGAATCGCCACCTCCTGTAGCACGAGCACAGGAGGATGTCCATAGACACCCTCCTGCCATTTTAAGCCCACTCTGTAGCCATCTTTCAGCTATAACGTGGACAGGAACAGGTTAATAAGGCCTACTTCTATGAGCTCTTCTTCCTTCCCGGTGTGACGGACTGGGGTTTATATGGTCACAAAACAGACACCCCAAAGCAAAGTACATATTCATTTTTTTTTATATTTCTAAACATGGCCCTTCTATTCTATTAATAACCAGTAGATGGCAGAGAAGGTACACAAACAGAGTCTATATAAGGCCACACACCATGTGACTGGAAATTAAACTACTTCCAGCCATAAAGTCAGTGGTCATATCTCATGCTGTTTGTGTGATTCTTTGCAGGTATGTACTCTAAATTGTTCCTAATCTGTATTAACCTGTGATAGAAAGATTCCTAAACATCTTGAGCAGATGCAGAAAAAGTCTCAGCAGATTTTATGCTATAGTTTTGCTGTAATTAGAAGTTTAGAACAGCATGTGTCAGAAACAAGTGAAAAGTGCATAAGAACATGAAAATACTGCATTAGTCAGAACAAATGTCTATGATAAACACTAAACCTTTCTAAATAGGTATATTTAAACCTGATTTATTGAAAATGGCATAGATTTATAGAAGCACATGTTTTCTGTTATTTAATATAGAAAAAAACCTATTGTATGTAAAGCTTATGTATTGCATCATACAGACATGCAATGTGCACCATCTAGTGGTTAAAAAAGAGTACTACCATGATAATATTTGTATTAAAGCAATACATTGCTAGTATGATTATTGCACACTTAAAGTGTACCAGAGAGATAAAGATAATTATCTATAACACTGAATAACAGGGATATATATGTTATTAAATTTAGTAATGTTCATTGTTATAACTACGTTTTAAAATACTTTAGTTAAAATCGGTATTATATATATTGTTAATGTTTATAAACATGTGACTATAAAAATGTAAAATATGTATTGTTATGTAAAAATTCAACTACTTCCAGCCATAAAGTCAGTGGTCATATCTCATGCTGTTTGTGTGATTCTTTGCAGTCCACGCCAAGCTGATCACCTTATCTCATAGCGTCTACAATCATCGGCTCTCTTAATTCACATTTTGAGGCCGGTAACATTTTGGGGGCTCGTGTGCCGGGATTCGTTGTGTTACCAGTGAGAAGGAAGCGCGAGACAAGCATGAGCCTGCTACAGAGCTACAAGGAGAGTCCTGAGTGTCGTCTGCCTTGTGAGTGCAAGTCTTCAGATTGCAACAGAGATGGCGTCTCCTCATCGTGCGCTGATGTGGGATATCCGGAAACAAATTCATCTGCTTAATGAAGAACAGCTGCATAGCCTCGCTATTACGCTGGGAGATGAAAGAGACGTGGACGTTCCATCAGTGACTGGTACCAACGAAATGGAACTTGTTGAATTTATTGAAGACTACTTGAGAAGTGATCAGCTGGAAAAGTTGGAAGATCAAGGTATGTCTTACCTACTCATCATCCAAGACAAGATCAATGAACTAAAACTTAACAAGGAAAGTACACCAACTGTGGACATTGCAACCGCTGCAAAAAAAATAAGTAGTGGGACTGCAAGGACTGAACAGGTATCGGAGGTGGTGAGATTAACTGATGTTGTTGCTTTATTGCCACGTAGAGAATTTAAAATGCATGGTGGTGTAATTTCAGATCATGGTTCGGACATGAGTTACAGTAGCGTGTGCAGACAAATTGACGAGGGTCTAACAGAAAAATTCCCTGAATCTGAAATTATACGCACAGTGTTGAGAATAATCAAACCTGGTAATTTTAAAGATATGTTGACTGACAAAGATGATCTTACTGTTGCTGAATTGAAAAGGTTTTTGAAGTCACATATGAGAGAACGAAGTGGTAATGAGTTATTTCAGGACCTTAGCAATGCTACCCAGCAAGAAAGAGAAACAGCACAACAATTTGTTTACAGGCTAGTGGGGTTAAAACAAAAAGTTCTGTCTACATCACAACATGATAGGCGAGAGCTTAACTATGACAAAAAACTGGTGCAAGGCATATTCCTTCATACACTGTATCAGGGACTAAATGAGAAAAATTCTAATGTTAGACGAGATATCAAGCCTTATGTGTCTGATTTGACAGTAACGGATGACTTTATCATAGAGCAAGTCACCAGATCAGTTGATGAGGAAACAGAAAGGCAGAGACACTTAAACAGTGCACCTAAACATAAACCTCTTACTGTTCATTCATCACAGACGCCAGGTAATAGTGAAAAAGACACCTTGCAAAAGAGAGTGGAGGGAGATGCTAGAGCAAATCACACTGCATTAATGGAACTAACAACACAGGTCTCTGCTTTTACAAAGAACCTGGAAAAGATGATGAAGCTAACTCCTATTGTTGGAAACCAAATGACTAAGCCACTAACCAATATTCAAGTTCCAGATACAACTCACTGCAAGCCCAGGTGTGATGATTGCATTAAACGAGAGAGTAAGAACTGCTACCATTGTTTCTACTGTGGTTGGACAGGACACAGAGCGGTTGATTGCTTGAAGAAAAGAAGGCAGTCGGGAAACGACAGACGGTCACTGGGAAAGGGACAACCAGTGACCACCTCAAATGATCTGTCCCATGCTAAGGTAAACAGGGTATTCACCCACCGGTCAACTAGAACACTCCCAAAAGAGAATGGATTCTCCAAACAACACGTAGCACAATTAATTGGAGGAAAATGCCTACTGTCATGTCGGATGAATGGTGTACCGGTTGACATGTTGATGGATACAGGGGCTCAGGTCAGCATTGTCGGGAAGGCATGGTTAGAAAAGTTTCTACCCAGCGTCTCCATTAGGCACATACAAGATTTACTTTGTGATGACAACTTATCCATTACAGCTGCAAATGGTTCTATCATTCCATTCATCGGGTGGATTGAAGTCTGCCTGGAATTCGAAAGTAGTGGACATGGAAACTTAGCCATTTATGTGCCAATGCTGGTGAGTGACTGCTGTAATGACAATCCAATTCTTGGGTTTAATGTTATCGAAGAATTGATCAGAGAAAACCGTGACCGACCAAACAGCACCCAAAACCTGACTATCTTGCTGAGTGAAGCTATGAAAGTAAGACAGAGTGTAGCGAATAACATTGTCAATGCTGTCAGTCAAGCAACTGACCCAGGAGAAATATTCAATAGTCGTATGGTCAAAGTGGGGAAGAAGGGACTCCAGATTAAAGGAGGCAAGCTCTGTGAAGTCAAATGCAGAATTAGAGCGTGGCCGAAAGGAGGAATCATGTCATTTGAACCACTTCCAGAATATCCAGTTGAGGAAGGACTTGAACTATTTCCTTCAGTGGTAGATGTGCCAGATGGGTTCTCTAAACTGGTGAAGATACCTATACTGAACCGTGCTCAACATGACATCTACCTTCCACCCAGAACAGTATTGGGTACCATTTCTCCAGCAGCTGAGATTCTACCATTGTCTCCAAACAAAGACGATGGAAAGGGAATTGATCAGAAGAAAAGGGTCTTTCATGTAAACCAGTTGAATCAAGTGGACACTGGAAATCAGCTACCCACTAACAAATCTGTTAAGTGGCACCCACCTGTCAATTTGGAAGATCTCTCAGAAGAAGAACAGGAGATAGCGAGACAAATGTTATATGATGAATCAGATGTCTTTGCTCGAGATGAGGGAGACATAGGATGCATCCCTAACCTGAAACTGAGGATAAATCTGAAAGATGAAACTCCTGTCCAGAAACGCTACAATTCGATACCGAAACGCCTATACAAAGAAGTGAAAGAATATATCCAAAACCTTCTTGACCGAGGTTGGGTAACAAAATCTTCTTCAGCATACTCATCACCAGTTGTTTGTGTTCGAAAGAAGGACAGTAGCCTACGACTATGTGTTGACTTTAGGGAGTTAAACCGAAAGACTATCCCAGATAGACATCCACTACCCAGAATACAAGATCTGCTGGATAGCTTAGGAGGATTTACGTGGTTCTCAATCCTGGACCAGGGTAGTGCGTATCATCAAGGCTTTGTGCATGAAGACTCCAGACATCTGACGGCTTTCAGCACCCCCTGGGGACTCCTGGAGTGGAACCGTATTCCATTTGGATTAACGAATGCCCCAGCAGCTTTTCAGAGATGCATGGAGAATGTATTAGAGGGCATCAGAGACAAATGTTGTTCTCCATACTTGGATGACGTACTTTGCTACTCCAAAACTTTTCAGGAGCATGTCAATGATATTAGGCAAGTGCTTAGTCGAATGCGTGAGCATGGTATCAAACTTAGACCAAAGAAGTGTGAACTCTTTAAACGACAGATTCGATACCTTGGACGAATGGTGTCAGAAGAAGGCATAAAAATTGACCCAAAAGATCTTGAAAAGGAAAGAACCAAAAACAGTGGGAGGAGTCAGATCTTTGTTAGGATTCCTGAGCTACTACAGGTCCTTCATTCAAGATTTCTCTCGACTTGCTAAACCACTGTATGAACTTTTGCAGAACACTGAGAAAGAATCTGCTACATCCATCCCCAAAAACAATCGGAGGGAATCTACAAAGAAAAACGGGAACAAAGCACAAGTGCCATCTAAAACACCGATTCAATGGACACCCAAACATCAAGCTGTAGTATCCAGACTGGTGGACATGCTAACCAATCCACCAATTCTAGCATACCCTGATTTTGACTTACCCTTCGTCTTACACACTGATGCTTCCAATGAAGGCCTAGGTGCTGTACTATACCAACGACAAGGAGAAAAACTTCGTGTTATTGGGTTTGGCTCCAGAACATTGACTCCAGCAGAGCGCAATTACCATCTTCACTCTGGTAAACTTGAGTTTTTAGCTCTCAAGTGGGCAGTCTGTGACAAATTCAGAGATTACTTGTACTATGCTCCAACATTCACCGTTTACACAGACAACAACCCATTGACATATGTATTGAGTACTGCCAGACTGAATGCTGTGGGTCATCGCTGGGTTGGCGAGTTGGCTGATTTCCACTTCGATATCAAGTACAGGCCAGGTAAACAGAATGCAGACGCAGATACACTGTCACGATTTCCGGTGGAACTCACGAAGAATCTGAGTGAGTACACAGAGCTTGTACCATCTGAGGTTGTGTCAGCTATGTGGCAAGGGAGCAAAGCTGTTGACGAAGAAGAGGCATTATGGGTGGCTTCATTGACTCTTCACTCAGAAAGTGATGTGGCCGAAGAATTGCTGAAAGGACAGACAATCTGCCCAATGACTCAGGAGAATATCAGAGCATTACAACAAGACGATACCAACATTAGAGAAGTGTGGCTTAAGGAGAACGACTGGATTCCAAACCACAAAGAAAAGGAGAGTATGACCAGCAAAACAAGACGTTTGATACATGAATGGAATAAACTCAGAGTCGATGAAGGAATCCTCTACCGACACTCTGGAACCCGAAAACAGCTAGTTCTACCAGAAAAGTTAAAACCATTGGTCTTAAGAAATCTTCATGATGACATGGGTCACATTGGTACTGACAAAGTAACCCACCTAGCACGTGAACGATTTTACTGGCCATTTATGCAAAGAGACATTGATGAATATGTGCTGAAGAAGTGCAGCTGCATCAAACGAAAGCGTCCAAATATCACCGAAAGAGCACCTATGGGTTCGATTACTATCAGTTCACCTTTGGAGTTAGTATCCATTGATTATCTTCACTTGGAGAAAAGCAAAGGAGGATATGAGTATATACTTGTAATAGTTGACCATTTCACACGCTTTGCACAAGCGTATCCAACTAAGAACAAATCTGGAAAAACGGCGGCAGAAAAGATCTTTCAAGATTTCATACCACGTTTTGGCTATCCAGAGAAACTCCACCATGACCAAGGAAGAGAATTTGAAAACAACTTATTTCAGACATTGCAACGATTGGCAGGGATTTCTCATTCAAGAACTACTCCATACCATCCACAGGGTAACCCAGTGGAGAGACTGAACCGTACTTTGTTACAGATGCTTCGCACCTTAGAGGAAGAGAAAAAGTCAGATTGGAAAGAACATCTTCCACATATGGTTCATGCATATAATTGCACCAGGCATGAAGCCACAGGATACTCACCATTCTTTCTATTGTATGGAAGATCTCCTCGTTTGCCAATTGACCTAATGCTCAACCTAAATTTGGAAAAGGAATCAGAAAGTCAACCAATATTTACTCAGAAATGGGCATCTAGAATGCAAGAAGCTTACAAAATCGCATCCGAGAATAGCAAAAAATCATCTGCTAAAGGGAAGAAGTACTATGACAAACAGATAAAAGGAGCACCTCTTCAACCGGGTGATCGGGTCTTAGTACGAAATCTCTCTGAAAGAGGAGGACCTGGTAAACTTCGTTCATATTGGGAAGAATCAGAACACAAAGTGGTAGAAAGAATCAAAGCTGGGCCTGTGTACAAAATTCAGCCTGAAAGTGGTAAAAAGACTATTCGAGTACTGCACAGAAATCTTTTACTACCAGTAAATGACCTACCAATTGAAGGACACATTCCAAGAGTACCGATGAAACAAAGACAATCAAGTAACAGAAAGGATACCAGAATGGATGTGGACCAGGAGGAGGAATGTTCAGATGAAGAAAGATGGTATTATCCTTATATACCAGAGACTACAGAAAGTCATGATTGTGTTGTGTCTCAACCAAACTCTCAAAACGTACAGAAAATCCCATTAAGAGTTTCTGCTGAAGAGTTCTATCCTACAACTACCACACCCAATCTTGAACAAGAACAAAATGATGGAACAGTAGTTGGCGACCAAATCTGGGCTACAGATATGGTGGGACTAGACACTGCAGAATTACCCTCATTAAGTCAAAACTTACCTGTGAACCAAGATATGCAAATGGGAAAATGATGTTGATGGAGAAGACTCAACTCCTGTCAGAAGATCTACCAGACAAGCTAAGCCTAAAGAGATCTTTACATATGACACACTAGGTCAGCCAAGATACATACCAAGTCAGATTCACACCATACAAACTCCTACAATGCTAGCTACTCCCATGACATGCCAGGTAGTTAACGTAGCTCCTTGGTGGCAACAAGTACCTATTTGGGTTACTTAAATCAATAAATAGTGTTCAGATACCATTTGAGTTTAATGTCGGAAGCCATTAACTGAAGGAGGGGAGAGTGTGACGGACTGGGGTTTATATGGTCACAAAACAGACACCCCAAAGCAAAGTACATATTCATTTTTTTTTATATTTCTAAACATGGCCCTTCTATTCTATTAATAACCAGTAGATGGCAGAGAAGGTACACAAACAGAGTCTATATAAGGCCACACACCATGTGACTGGAAATTAAACTACTTCCAGCCATAAAGTCAGTGGTCATATCTCATGCTGTTTGTGTGATTCTTTGCAGGTATGTACTCTAAATTGTTCCTAATCTGTATTAACCTGTGATAGAAAGAGTCCTAAACATCTTGAGCAGATGCAGAAAAAGTCTCAGCAGATTTTATGCTATAGTTTTGCTGTAATTAGAAGTTTAGAACAGCATGTGTCAGAAACAAGTGAAAAGTGCATAAGAACATGAAAATACTGCATTAGTCAGAACAAATGTCTATGATAAACACTAAACCTTTCTAAATAGGTATATTTAAACCTGATTTATTGAAAATGGCATAGATTTATAGAAGCACATGTTTTCTGTTATTTAATATAGAAAAAAACCTATTGTATGTAAAGCTTATGTATTGCATCATACAGACATGCAATGTGCACCATCTAGTGGTTAAAAAAGAGTACTACCATGATAATATTTGTATTAAAGCAATACATTGCTAGTATGATTATTGCACACTTAAAGTGTACCAGAGAGATAAAGATAATTATCTATAACACTGAATAACAGGGATATATATGTTATTAAATTTAGTAATGTTCATTGTTATAACTACGTTTTAAAATACTTTAGTTAAAATCGGTATTATATATATTGTTAATGTTTATAAACATGTGACTATAAAAATGTAAAATATGTATTGTTATGTAAAAATTAAACTACTTCCAGCCATAAAGTCAGTGGTCATATCTCATGCTGTTTGTGTGATTCTTTGCAGTCCACGCCAAGCTGATCACCTTATCTCATAGCGTCTACAATCATCGGCTCTCTTAATTCACATTTTGAGGCCGGTAACACCGGCAGTGCCCCATCCAACCCACAGCAGAGGTGAGGCTTGAAATCGCCTCATTCTACAGTCATGGCTGGCTTATTAAAGGGTTGGGCTGTTTTTTGGGGTTTTTTTTTGCTGCAGCGGTGCCAATTTAATCTGCGGCGGAGGTGAAGATTGAATGAAGTGATTTCAAGCCTCATCTCTGGTGAGGATTAGGAGGGGCAACGCTGGGGGGGGGGGGGAAAAGACCTGCCTCTGGGCTCTCTTCTTTTGTAGCGGTGGCACCCCTCCTAATCCTATGAAACAAATCCTCCAACACAAGTTGTTCCTGTTTATCTGCAGTCTACTCTTCTCTACATCCATTCAAAATCCAGAATTTAAAAAGCGTGCATGTGCTGTCGAGAAAAAAGGGGGTACAGAGCTGAAAGTACATACTGCAGAAGTAAGAAGAGATCTGAGAGCTGATTGGAGGGAAGGGTCATACCCATACACCCATACACCCATACACACACACACACACACACACACACACACACACACACACACACACACCAGAGCTGATACTGTCAATCAGCTGCAGGCCCCTCCCCTGTCACCTTTTTTCTCTTGGTGTCAGGAAAACCTGTCAGAAGTGACTCATGCTGATGGCAGAGGAATGAGGCAGCAGTCAGAAATCACACTTAATACTCCTAATTGAGACAAGTACACACTATAGTGGGATATGATTTGTTCTTATTTAATGTCTGAGGTTTACAACCACGTTTTACTTCATTGTGACTTTCCTGATCTGCATCTCAAATATTGATGCCAGAGATAGCATTTCCGAAGGAGATCAGCCTCAGAATTTCTCTCACTACAGGTTTCCTTTAAGGGTTTTAACAAAATAATACTGTTGAATCAGCTCTGTTATTCTAAATGTAAAGCAGCTGGTATTCAGAAAACAGGTACTCCCAAGGCACAACACCTGCTGAGATTCTGCTGTGAGCAACATTAAAGTGTATGTAACAGTAAACTTCTGATTTACTCATTGCTTTGTTAGATATACCATTGAAACTTTTTTATGGGTTTTTTTTTTTTTTGTATATATCAAAAAAAAAAAAAAACACTGTGGGTGGATGGCCATAGATCGGTAGAAGTTTGAATGAAAATTCCTAGGAAAAGCCTGTTCTAAGAAAGTTTGTTTGTCTTTCTAATCATTAGTGGACCAAATCGATCTGCAGTAACATGGGAACATTTAAAGAAGCAGGGTAGGACATTTTTCACAGCTGCCTGTAGATGGCGCCAAGTCAGTAGGCGACCATACTGTGCGGAAAGGCTGGGCCTGCGCAAAGCAGCATTGGAAACGGAGCACTAGCTGCATCTTTTCATTTTAAATCCTTCAAACTGAACTATTATTTGTTGCATCCAAAATGAAAGAAGATTCCTGTGCACCAAATATTTGTCGCCCCCAATAATAGTTAATCTGTAGTGCCTTTGCAGTACTGATCAGGTCCGTTTCCTCTGTGAGCTACAGAACACCTCTCCCCCAAGTTATGAAAATGAGAAGGACATCTCTAGTCCTATAGATAAGTGAGTATTAATCAAAAAAAATATATAAAGTCAGCGCTAAAACATAAAATAGGGAGCAGCTAGAAATAAAAGTTGATATACATATAACCCATATGAAAGCTTTAAACAATAATTGCAGCACTTAAAAAAAACATCAAAATATAAATAAAAGTCCCACTGAGCGTGTGACAGTCCAAATTCCAAATGTGCAAATATAATATAAACATCCACCACCGTGATGAAGTATTGCACCGAAGTCTGCGTAAGTATCCTTCCACCGACCCAACAAAATGCAAACTCATTGCAAGATTATGCTGCCAAGAGATGTGAGGCATAGAAATCATTAACACCAAGTTTGTGTAGGCATCCATCCCAGTCACAACAGGTCTGGTCACCGCTTTCTTTTTATCCCCCACTGGGGGGCAGCATTTCACACTTGCCTTCATAAACGTCTCCCTGCTGTCAGTTCCCTGCAATATTCTCTCTCTTCTTCCTCCCGATTGAAGGAAGCTCACACAGACTTCGGTGCAATATTTCATCACGGTGGTAGATGTTTATAATATATTTGGACTGTCACATGATTAGTGTGACTTTTGTTTATTTTTTTTATGTTTTTAAGGCTCCATTCACACTTGTGCAACTTGGGATTTCGATCTGAGACCCAAAGTCGCAGGACGTGTGAAATTCATTTTTTTTCTATGACAGCTGTTCCTACTGACGCTAGTTGTGACTTCTGAAAAAAAGGTTCCCGCACGACTTGGGTCCGACTTTTAATGGGACTTTAGTCCAGAGAATGTAAAGTTGTAAAAAAGTCACACCGGAAATTAAAGAGCTTTGAGCGCTGCAATTACTGTTTAAGAGGTAAGTGAGTATTGTCACCCTAGGAGAGAAGCCTGAAAGAAAACTAATGCAGCCACAACATCTAAAGATTGGTAAGTTGCACTATATTAAATTTTATTTTGTAGGTTTAAATACACTTTCAATAAACATCATTGGCCACCACTGATCCTTCTAGAAGCTTCTGAGATCCACACAGTGCCTCCCCATGGCGTATTTATATGTTATCCTGTGTGAGGGCCATGTTTGCCAACATAGGGACGCACAGGTGTTCCGTGCATCCCTGTGCAGGCAGTCCCATTTATATCAATTGAGATGCAGCGGCTGTATCCCAATTGATTTGAATAGGACTGCCTACACAGGGATACACGGAACACTTGTGCATCCCCATGCGGGCAAACATGGCCCTCGCATGGGTATTCACTTAAAGCGGAGGTCCACCCTAAAGTGGACCTTCCGCTCATTGGAATCCTCCCCCCCCCCTCCGGCGCCACAATTGGCACTTTTCAGGGGGGAGGGGGTGCAGGTACCTGCACCCCCTTCCGGCGTAGATTCTGCAGAAGGTACGTCCCTTTCCGCAGAATCTACGCCCCTTTCCGAAGGTCCCCCGCTGCCTGCTGGGAAACACACGGATCCCAGAGACAGTGGGGACTGTCCTTATTGCGCAGCACGACTCGAGCAAGCGCAGTAGGGAACCGGGAAATGAAGCCGAAAGGCTACACTTCCTGATTCCCATACCCAAGATGGTGGCGCCAGCACCCGAGAGACGATCAAGAGATCGGCTTCGGGTGCCGACATCGTGGGCGCGCTGGGCGGGTAAGTGTCATTATTTTAAAAGTCAGCAGCTGCAGTATTTGTAGCTGCTGGCTTTTAAAAAAAAAAAAACGGCGGACTCCCGGCAGACTCCCACTTTAAAGTGGAACTTCAGTCATGTTTTCATCTTTCTATCTATTCAATCTTCTGCCCTTGTTGTTTTAACTTTGGATTGTAAAACATTTTTTTCTGCCAGTAAATACTGTATACAGACCATTTTCTGTTTCTTGTCTGGTAAAAACCCCAGGCTTAGGACATCAGGCATAGCTCTCTCTCTCTCTCTCTCATTCTTGTGAGAGTTTGCCAGGAAGGGAAGGGGGATGAGTCATAAGAGGGCCAATGAGAGCTGCAGAGCTGGAGGCGTGTGTCTGTGTAAATCCAGGAAGTGAACAGGCAGCAGCTTCAGCTGCCCACAGTTAAAATGGTTGCAGCCAGACTCAGTGGAGGGAGATTTCTGCAGCATATTTGGCAAGTACAGAATCACTTTATATATAAAATAATATGCAAAGTGGTTGGAGCTTCAGAATGGCAAATATATTTTTTTTACAGATTATGTGAGCCTCTTTAAATACACCTATGTGAACAAGTAGTTTTCAGCATAGTGTATTTAATAATGTAAGTGAGATCATGGCTAACACATAAAGAAATATTTCACAAAAGCATCAGAGGACTTAGCCCCTGTACACACGGTCGGAGATTTCCACAACCAAATCCGTCGGATTTTGCCCGTTGGATTTTGTCCATCGGATCTTGTCCGAAACTGTTGCATACACACGGTTGGACAAAGTTGGCGAAAAATCCGATCTTTCAGAATGTGATGACGTAATTTCGTTACGATGGGACTACATTCAGGCTAGTAGCCAATAGCTTTGATGTAGGAATTTGATCTGAGCATGCGTGGCACTTGGTCCGATCAAAATTCTCTACACATGATCGGAGTATGTCCGATCGGCCCAGTTGGTCGGGAAATATTTCCAACATGTTGGAAAATTGGGTCCGACGGAATCAGTCCGATGCATACCACACACAGTTGGATTATCCAACGACACGGTCTGATAGGACACACTCCGACGGATTCTCCAACCGTGTGTACAAGGGCTTAGAATATTGACCCACTGTAGACAAATAGCCATAAAAACATTACAACACTAGACTTTAACTTTGCAATTGCTCAACTTACAATCCTACAAGTTTTTCTTTTTTTAGTGTATTCTCTATTTTTCTCTTATCTGAGTGCAGCTGATGTTAGTCAGCTGTTTCACAATAAACACAATCACAAGGGCAAGCTTTGTGCCAGCTAAATAAATTGGATTTGAGAAAAGAATGTATGACTTCATATTATAGTCTGCAAAACCTCTCTAAATGCAATGACCATGACATCTGTCCCCTAACATAGTAATGCAGCACTGTCCTCATCACACCCACAGCTACCTTCTAAGCAACATGCGTCTACAGGACTGTTTACTTTGATTACTATATTTACCAAAGCTCTTCTGTCTGGCCGAAAGTTCACTTTCCTGTTCCCTGGAGGTTCTTAAAGTGGCAGTAGTCTGCATAATTAGAGGCATGGCAGGGGGCATGTCCTTTGCCTACATACTCTTTGCTATTCTGCGTCCCTCTTTCTCATCTCAAAAAGTTGGGAAGTATACACTGGTGTATAATCGTGGGACAAAAACGAAGGGGGCGGTGCCCCTTGCCTATATAAGCAGTGTCGAAGTGCGGAGCGGGCAGGAGGCAGAGAATTTTTATTTTTTTGGTCCGGCAGGAGTCTTGATTGATGATGGATTTACATCGAGGGACACTATTTGTTTAATTTTTTAATAAAGGACTTGTCAAAAACTGTTTCTTGTGGTTTTTGCGCTAACACTTTTTTGGTTAATGGGTAGCGGTATGATGTACCTGATACCCATTCACATAGGGGGGAGGCTGGGATCTGGGACCCTCTTGTTAAAGGGGGCTTCCAGATTACGATAAGCCGCCTGCCCACAGACCCTGACAACTACAGCCCAGGGTTGTTGGGAAGAGGCCCTTGTCCTTATCAACATGGGGAAAAGGTGCTTTGGGGTAGAAGGAATAAACGCACCCCTGCCCCAAAGCACCCACCCCCATGTTGAGGGCATGTGGCCCTTTATAGTTCGGGGGGCGCTCGCTTGTATGGATTTTTGGGGATCCCATGCCGTTTAAAAAAAAAAAATGTTGCAATGGTGTTCCCCTTAATATCCATACCAGACCTGAAGGGCCTGGTATGGACTGGGGGGGACCCCATGCAGTTTTTTCATCGGTTGTGAAGGATTCCGCGGCCAGCTTCCCTGACCCCACTCCTTAACAACCAGCTTACACTGCGCCCTGATTGGGCATAGCTCGTCGGGGCGAACACCCTGAAAATTCGGGTGAACAGGCAAATATTCGGCCTGAACTCATGCTTGGCCCCTACAGTTCACCCATCCTTAGTCATCACAGAGGATCCTGCCAACATCAAGAAATAGGGAAAAGGTGGATGTAGCTCTGAGGAAACTAGCCTTGATTGGCTAGTGAAACATGTTAGCGTGACATCAGCACATTGGCTGGGGGATTGCTTGTTTGCTGCACATATGAAGTAGGAAGATGGGAAAAGGAACGACAGCTTGTAATCCAGTGATTGGAACCAAAAAAACCTGCATGAACGGCACTTTATACATAGTGGAAAACCTCAAGGCGTCAGGATACCGGCTCATCCTGAGCATGTGTTAATCCGGACTGATGGGTAGAGGTACAGTGGAATGACCGGGATGTATGACATGGTGAGAGTGTTACATAGTTACATAGTTAGTAAGGTTGAATAAAGACACCAGTCCATCCAGTTCAACCTGAGTGAGTATCTACAATTGTCCCTACCCTCAAGGAGCCCACAATCCAAGGTCCCCATTCATATACTAGGGCCAATTTTGGACAGGAACCAATTAACCTACCTGCATGTCTTTGGAGTGTGGGGGGAAACCGGAAAACTAGGAGGAAACCCACGCAGGCACAGGGAGAACATGCAAACTCCAGGCAGGTAGTGTTGTGATTGGGATTCAAACCAGCAACCCTTTTTACTGCTAGGCAAGAGTGCTAACCACTATACCACTGTGCACCCCTAGTGTCTTGAACTAAGTTTATTTACACAGCTGTGTTTGTTCCTGTCCCCGGTTTCTAGCCTCCCCATCTGATGGCCTTTGGAGATGTATCCACACTGTTAAAGTGACTCAAAGACTAAGCCTGCTCCTCTTGATTATTTTAGCTTCAATATAATTGAAAATTGTTATCACTTACCGTAATTTTCCTTTCCTGGCCCATCCTCACGTCAGCACATAACGGGTTAATACCTCATTTGGAGCCCCCAATGACCACATGTTCCAAGCTGACTATAAAAGACAGCCACTCCCCCAACTAAGATGTTTGATAACTTAACCTGCGACAGCCCACTAGGGAGGGAGTCCTCTGCTGACGCGAGGATGGGCCAGGAAAGGAAAATTATGGTAAGTGATAACACTTTTCCATTTTCCTGGCCCATCCTCCTGGCAGCACATAACGGGATATACCAAAGCCAATATAGGGTGGGAGAGAATAAATTAAAAGAGACACTGACAATCAAAGAAAAGATGTTCAAGCCAGAAAGAATTGATCTCTCTTGTCCTAAACCTGCTGGTTGCATATTTCATTTGTAAGGTCTAATGAAGACCGCACTAGAACTTCAAGCTAGCCCTTACCTATATCTTCCAAGCAATCCTGCCATAACTGCCCCAAAGGCTGCCACCCCTCTAGTCAAATAGGCTTGCAATTGTTTCAGAGCAGAAAAGTATGCCAATCTAATCACCCTGGTAACCCAAGAGTGGATGACTCTTGAGGGCCTGCTGGCTAAAAGATTGTACACTTTCCTATTTTGACCAAGTACACTGTTAGTAACTCAACCATGTGAAAGAAAACTGAAGTCTTCCTGCTGTGCACTCATTGCCTCTCATGTGAAAACTCCAGAAAAACTGAGAAGTAGTCCCTCTGAAATTGGATACCACTTTAGAATTGAACTTTGGAAATAGATGTGGTATCCCTATCTCTGGTAAAAAGAAAAAGCCACCAAAGGGCCCTTGCATGAAAGTGTTGCAATCTTCAATATCTGTCTGAAGTAGTTCATTTTCTTCAGATTTTATTCAAGGTCATATGGATTGTCATCTTCAAGAACCATCTGGTCACTGGCTTTTGCACCCATCTGCAGCCTGTGAAAAGATAAGGTAGAGATCTGTACCTTCAATGGATATGTATGCCAGACCAACCTCTATTGCTGACTGTAAAATGTCAAGGATTTTGGCTAGAGCAGGAAACATAGGAGAGAGAGCTTTAGCTGAGCAGACAAAACAGACTTCTTTCATATCCTCTCCTATGTAGTGTTCATGGATAATCTTCTGGTCACCAGGGTCTGAACAACCTCAGATGAGAATCACTGGACCTCTAGTGTAGTCTATTCCATAGTCATGCTATTAAAAGTAGTCTTATTGGATTGGGGAGTTGTTACTGACCTTGCAATAAAGGATTTGACCAGAGACAAAATATCAAACAGAATTCCATGGCACTGTGAACCTCTTGTATGATGGAGTCTTTGCATTGGTATCCTGTTGCAAATATCAGAAGCTGCATGTTCAGTGAAGTCTCCCTGAGAGCTACTGCTGGAACGCCCCATAGGGCCAATATTGGTATGAGGTACTTGCTGAAAAAAATTAATTTTCTGCCTAACCGAACCAATAATTGGCTTTGCTTCCCTGGCAATAAGACCAACCTTAACTGATTTAAGTTATTCTCTGCCCCACGAAAAGTTTCTTTGCAAGATGCAACAAGAAAAATACTTTTGGTGTCCCTTTTTAGGCAATGTAGGCTACTACTATCTTGTTGTCAACCCCTTGAAAATCTTGAAAGGCTTGCAATGCTAGAAAAAGGCTTTTTTCCATTCAAAATACTTGGGGAGTTTGCGCTTCACCGCGCTCCAATGGTCTTGCACTTGTCGCTTCAGATGGTGGACTCCCCAGCCCCAGAGACTGGCATCAGGCTTCAGAATCATCGAAAGAAGCACAGTGGCGATGTCCAAAATTTTAGTTCTTGTTGAATTTGTATAGGCACAAAGATTTTCTGATCCACAGACAGCCCAACTCATAGGCTAAAGAAGGCAAATTGAAACGCCCTCATGTGCCACCTGGCCCAAGGTACCACCACTGTCAACAAGATCTTCAAAAAGATTCCTTGGGCTATGCCAATTCTGTAAAACGCAGACAACTGGAAGTGACCTCTGGCCACCACAAATCTTACATGCCTCTGGTATTCGGCATTGATCGGTACATGAAAGTACGAGTCGGCCAGTCGAATGATTCCAACTGGTTCTCCTGCTGAACCGTACCTGTGACTGTCTGTATGGACTCCATCTTGAACCTCTTGATGTATATGAAGACATTCTATTCCCTCAAACTGAAACAGGTCAGGAGGCTCCTGCTTTAGGTACTAAAAAAAACTGGGGAGAAAGGCCCCCAGATGATTCTTTGTTGTTGGCATCACTGGCTTGATGGCCTTGTAGCAGCAATATAAAATTTTGCAAACATTTTCTCTTCTGAGATCTATTCTCCATTGTCCCCCCACCTGTCTTCTGGACCCACTGGTCTTTGGTAATTGTTGTCCAAACTTTCCAGAAGGAAGCTACGATCATCTACTTCACCTAGGCCCCCTGGCCCCAACTGGAAGAGACTGGTTGGATGCACCTTTACAAAAGAGACTTTCCAGCCATCTTAGCAGCTTGCTCTGGACTTATTTCATGTCAAAAGTAACTTTGAGATACCTCCATTTTAATCTATTAAATTTGCAGCCTGTCCTATAAGATTTGGCCTCCTGCACCCTCTGAAGTTCTGTGGGCTTGAGTAAAGGATGGGCATGCGGGCACATGGCCATTGGCACTAGAAGCGCTATTTAAACCCTGTCATGACAGAGGAATCTTGCTGCCTGATCTACTGTGTTCCCTGGGAGTTTCCTGTGTTCCTGATCCATTCCTGAGACTATCCGCTTGCCATGTGACTATCCTTGCCATCCGCCTGCATCTGACCCCGACTTGTCCATGACCTCTCTCCTGCCTGATCCTTTGGCTTATCTGCGCCAGTCTGTTGCCTAGTGACCCTCCTTCTGCACCTGTTCCAGTACTGCTTTCCAGTGTATGACCAGGCCTGCCTGACCTTCCTATGTCTCAGTTCTTGGGACCATCCATCCGAATCCTGTGAGTGCCTGCCTCTCAGCTTCAGTTTCCAGTCTGTTGCATTCTACCTGCTGTTCCTGCTGTCCCAGCTATGTCAGGAGCACCACACCTGCATACCAGCTGTTGATCCTGCCAGGCACTTGTGCTGTCCTGCACTCCTGTGCCTCCTGTCTGCTCTACCAGGGGACTCAAATCAGGACTGTAAGGGAGGCCTACCTCTGCGTATCGGACTCAATAACCAGGTGCGTGACAGTGTCTGGCAGTTCCCATCTTGTGCTGCCCATCTCCCCACACTCTGTGACACCATTCACAGCCGCTCTCAGACTGACAATAAAGCCAAGAGAGCAGTGCAGTGCGCTGCATATGAAAAGACAGGAAAAAATCCCAAAGGGAGAGGTAATGATGACATTGCAGAGCTCTTATAACACCACACCTGTATAATATATCAATGCTGTTTAAGCATCATTTTGCCTGCAGCCTTGGCACAAAACGGCACCTCAGTTTTTAGAAAGATTTACTTTCAGCATTCTGGGTCTTCCAACTCCATGAGAGGCTGAACGGGGGGGGAATGCAGCAAACAAACTGTAATTAGCATGTGGCCTGGAGCATGACAAAAAAAAGAACATCTTAGTTGGGGGAGGGGCTGTCTTTTATAGTCAGCTTGGAACATGTGGTCATTGGGGGCTTCAAAGGAGGTATTAACCCGTTATGTGCTGACGGGAGGTTGGGCCAGGAAAATTACTTCCCTGCTTCACCAGGTGTAATCTATCTAGCTATTCAAAATCCAAAGGGACTGATCATAATCCATTTGTGGATAGCAATAATGAAACCCTGTGTGTTTTTTGAGTAAATGGCAGCTAAGAACTCACCAACTCACCTAACACCACCCACATCTATACAGGTTTTTTGACTCACTATTTTTAGTCTACAACCAAGTTGCTCTGTAACTGCATCAGTGCTATAATTTTGTCTTCTGAGAATTAAACTGTATACTACTATTTAAGTCTGCAATTACAAATACTAATGTTTGACTAAAGTGATTGTTTCAATTTGGGTACTGTGAATGTGGGTGTGAATGGTATGCGCAGCTGCGATTCCCCTTCTTTTTAACATATGACAACGTTGTCCTATTTTAAACTACCTGTGTGGTAGACAGTTAGTCCCCTATTTTTCATTAATTTGTGTGTGTTTTTTCAATATAATGAAACTTTTTTGAATCAATCACTGTGTCCTACATCAATCACTGTGTCCTACATCAATCACTGTGTCCTACAAGTGGTCCTCTTGGGACAACTATATTCTCTCTTTTTTGTTATATGCGTCTTAGGGTCGCTATGACTGCGTCTTTTTTGGTTATACCATCCAGATGAAAGATTGATAAACTATATTATATATATATATATATATATATATATATATATATATATGTATGTGTATATATATATATATATATATATATATATATAGTGCCTTGCGAAAGTATTCGGCCCCCTTGAACTTTTCAACCTTTTGCCACATTTCAGGCTTCAAACATAAAGATATTACATTTTTATTTTTTGTGAAGAATCACCAACAAGTGGGACACAATTGTGAAGTGGAACGAAATCTATTGGATTTTTTAAACTTTTTGAACTAATAAAAAAATGAAAAGTGGGGCGTGCAAAATTATTTGGCCCCCCTTGCGTTAATACTTTGTAGAGCCACGTTTTGCTGCGATTACAGCTGCAAGTCGCTTGGGGTATGTCTCTATCAGTTTTGCATATCGAGAGACTGAAATTCTTGCCCATTCTTCCTTGCAAAACAGCTCAAGCTTAGTGAGGTTGGATGGAGAGCGTTTGTGAACAGCAGTTTTCAGCTCTTTCCACAGATTCTCGATTGGATTCAGATCTGGACTTTGACTTGGCCATTCTAACACCTGGATACGTTTATTTGTGAACCATTCCTTTGTAGATTTTGCTGTATGTTTGGGATCATTGTCTTGTTGGAAGATAAATCTCCGTCCCAGTTTCAGATCTTTTGCAGACTCCAACAGGTTTTCATCCAGAATGGTCCTGTATTTGGCTGCATCCATCTTCCCCTCAATTTTAACCATCTTCCCTGTCCCTGCTGAAGAAAAGCAGGCCCAAACCATAATGCTGCCACCACCATGTTTGACAGTGGGGATGGTGTGTTGAGGGTGATGAGCTGTGTTGCTTTTACGCCAAACATATCGTTTTGCATTGTGGGCAAAAAGTTGGATTTTGGTTTCATCTGACCAGAGCACCTTCTTCCACATGTTTGGTGTGTCTCCCAGGTGGCTTGTGGCAAACTTTAGACAAGACTTTTTATGGATATCTTTGAGAAATGGCTTTCTTCTTGCCACTCTTCCATAAAGGCCAGATTTGTGCAGTGTACGACTGATTGTTGTCCTATGGACAGACTCTCCCACCTCAGCTGTAGTTCTCTGCAGTTCATCCAGAGTGATCATGGGCCTCTTGGCTGCATCTCTGATCAGTCTTCTCCTTGTCTGAGCTGAAAGTTTAGAGGGACGGCCAGGTCTTGGTAGATTTGCAGTGGTCTGATACTCCTTCCATTTCAAAATGATCACTTTCACAGTGCTCCTTGGGATGTTTAAAGCTTGGGAAATCCTTTTGTATCCAAATCCGGCTTTAAACTTCTCCACAACAGTATTACGGACCTGCCTGGTGTGTTCCTTGGTCTTCATGATGCTCTCTGTGCTTTCAACAGAACCCTGAGACTATCACAGAGCAGGTGCATTTATACAGAGACTTGATTACACACAGGTGGATTCTATTTATCACCATCAGTCATTTAGGACAACATTGGATCATTCAGAGATCCTTGCTGAACTTCTGGAGTGAGTTTGCTGCACTGAAAGTAAAGGGGCCGAATAATTTTGCACGCACCACTTTTCAGTTTTTTATTTGCTAAAAAAGTTTAAAATATCCAATAGATTTCGTTCCACTTCACAATTGTGTCCCACTTGTTGGTGATTCTTCACAAAAAATTAAAATTTTATATCTTTATGTTTGAAGCCTGAAATGTGGCAAAAGGTTGAAAAGTTCAAGGGGGCCAAATACTTTCGCAAGGCACTGTGTATATATATATATATATATATATATATATATATATATTTATATTTATTCTTTTTTTTTCTTACTTTAATTAATAATTAACGGTTGATCCAGGCAATCAATATATTTTTCGAAAAGGTGGATGTTGGCCTAATGTATCTTCTGCTTTGCTCCACTCAGGACTGCTCCGCAATGTTTGACTAATAAGTTTCTTGCCTTTTAGACCAGCGAGAGAGTTTTGTACTAGGTGAGGTTTCTTAAACTCTACTTTTGGAAAACCATGGAAATAATGGTTGTATTCCTCAGCTTTGCGACCTATGGCCTGTTGCTATTGTACTGAACTGAATTGCTTTCAGAAAAACAAAGTAAAAGAAGAAATGGGTGTAGCACCTTCAAATTATGCTTCCACTTGGCTAGTGGCAGGAGATCGGTCATTTTACCCTTCCATTGAGTGGCCACCCAAGTGGTCATTCTTTTTTATGACCTGAATTCTGAGATCCTTAGCTTTGATATCAGTCCCCAGTTGCCACAAACTGCCTGTAGCAGAGGACCCTGAGTTTTTTGTGTCACTAAAGACAACACTGTCCTTAATAATCTCACATCACATGTGTATAACACCCAGAGTATGAAAGGAGTGAAATGTCCCTTATGAAGGCTGTGTGGTCAAAACCAAAGGAAAAGACCAAGCAGCAGACTACTCCCCAAATACTGTATTTATATCCATCCTTAGCATGCACCACTGGTAGTTAACCTCTGCGTGGTTGGCCAAGTTGCCTCAGAGAGATGTCATCTTTGTAAGGGAGACTTCTTGTGTTTTTCGTTTATTTTATCTTTACTTATCCTTTCCTTTTTCTTCACTCACTCTTTTTGTTCCATGTTTTTTTCTCATACAAATGCAGGTTCCCCCAGTACCTATGTACTACTTTTTTGCTGTCTTAGTGAGGAAATCTAAGCAAGGCTAAAATATGGCTTTTCCCATATCTACCTACACAACAAAATTATTTTTTAATGTATAATGATACACTTTAGAGTCACTGTTGTGATATTTGAGAATGCATTACTCCAAAGTACAAGCAGCTACATAGGTTAGGGAGGGCTTCTTTTAAAGTCCTTTCTTTTGTGATAAAAGCTTTCTAACTCCCTGTTTGCAAAACTCTTCAGAATATGTTGAGATGCTCAGTTTACAATCCCCATGTTAGGACACCAGGTGGTGGCACCCTACAAAGTGGGCATCAAAAGATATGGATTCAGAACTCTGCTAACTGCACAATTTATTAAGAACACAAGTGCCAGTCAACATAAACACAACACCTTATACCAGTGATGGCGAACCTTGGCACTCCAGATGTTTTAGAACTACATTTCCCATGATGCTCAACTACACTGCAGAGTGCAGGAGCATCATGGGAAATGTAGTTCCAAAACATCAGGGGTGCCAAGGTTCGCCATCACTGCCTTATACCAACACCAATGAAAACATGAAAAGTTTAAATGAAAGCTGGTTATACAGCCTACATCTACACAAACAAGGTGGATGGATAAATTCCCCTCCACTGGGATGCTATATTCCAACAACAGGATTAGCTGCTGTCAGCTGACTGGCTACAGCCACTGTGCAACAAAATATTTCCAACTGGTTTCATTGACAGAAGTCGATCAAACAATCAGATTCTTGTCGCGCAGGGACAGCCACACACTGATCGGGATTCCCCCAGTCCCCACTGAAACGGACACATTTCAAACAGTCTATAGCCAGCTTTACCAACCAACCTATGTAAAAAGAAGAAGTAGAAACTGGGTAACACAAAGTCTGGTCTAGGTTAATGGGCAAGAGGTACAGGAAACTGAGTAACTAATTTGACGAGCATTAGGACAGAAAATACGGGTACACAGGAAAGACAAAAATTCCTGTGGAGGAACTAAATACCCCCCAGCAACCAGCATCAGGTGAAGACTAATATCTGATACCTGCTGACTGCTAGGAGACATGCTAAAAGACACTGGAATTTCACTGTTCAGTTTTATGAACCACAGTGCCACAAGCAGGTGTTCTAGCTCCTAACATCGAACATGAGCTGGGTGCCCAGATGAATTAAAGTGTACATCAACCTTGTTATAGGCTTACTTGTAGTAAAACGTGGATTGTAAGGGTTTACAACTACTTTAATAGATCTAAAATCATCCATTTTCTCTAAAATCAAAGCAATTAACACAGCTTGTAGCTCCAGAAAAATGTGCGTGAAGCTATTACTGCATAGCACATTCAGTCCTGGAGACAAAACAGAACTCTTCCTCTTTTGTTTCTATTAGTGGAATTATTTAAGTTACAGCAGTTCTGTATGCATCAATGAATTGTCCTCAGTCAATGCTAGGCACTGGAGATTCGTCTTTCAGGCTCTTTAAGCTGCCTGAATTCCTTCTAATTATCACAAGTGGATTTGTTGTACTGCTGGCCTGTTGCTATCAGTCCATTCCAAGGGGGATTATTTTTAAGTACGGTATGCTAGTTACTAGTTCTCACATCTTTCTGTGCAAGTACTGAGCCTTTCAGTGCTTTTGCTACACTTCAGAGGTTTTGAAGAGTATATAGGAGGAAAAAATATATTTGTTTTAAAATAAAAAATATGTTATGCTTACCTGCAGGTGTTTTTTACCTTATTGCATAAAATGCATTAAAGTAAAAAATGCTTGGACTTTAGAATCACTTTAACGCCAAGGTCACTTGGGAAATTTGGCATAAAAAATGTATACTGAACCGCATGCCAACCAGCCGCCACAGTTATACAGCGGCAATATAGCTCGGCTGCATGAATCGCCGCCATTGTACGTCGGTACCATAGATGGCCACTAGGGGTACGCTTGCGTGCCCCCAGAGGCACACACGCCCCCGGCTTGCCCACGGAGTCGATATGAGTGCCCCGGCGGTCGCGATCACCACCGGCTCCCACGATCGCTCGGGGCACACGAAGAACCGGTATCTGTATGTGTAAACACTAGGGATGAGCTTCGTGTTCGAGTCGAACGCATGTTCGACTCGAACATCGGTCGTTCGTGCGTTCGCCGAATTCCGAACGTTTGGGCCGTTCGCGGCAAAATTCGTGTGGCCCACAATGCACTGCGATGGCGCAATGCATTGCTGTCTCACGATTGGCCAAGCATGCACTGTGACCCCGCATGCTTGGCCAATCGCAGCGCCAGCAGCGAGGAGAGCAATGGTTGGACACAGGCATCCTGCCTGTGGCCAATCATAGCTCAGCCTGTGTAGTGCACGCCCCACACTATATAAAGCCGCCTTTCAGGCGGCCTCGTGTAGTGTTTGTTAGCATCTGAAGCAGTGGGTGTTCTGTGTACCTTCAACACAGTTACACACCAATCGTTTTTGGCTGATTTACTATTTTGCTCTTGTGTAGTGGTTACTGTCTGTGCCCTGACCGCAGTATACACCACTATATTCACCTCACCTATATAGCTAGTGATCTAGCTTTAATAATAGAGCTTGCAGTCAGTAGTGTTAGTGCGTGCTGTCTGCGTGCTCTGTACCCAGTACATACCACTATATACACCTACATAGCTGTTCTCTATTTGAGCCCGATTGTCATCTGCTGGAGTTATTGGAAGTTGTGCTGTGCTTCCAGCACAGCACAGTATACATCTGTATATACCCCTTTAACTCTGCTGTTTTCTGGTTATTGTCTGCGTGCCCTGACCGCAGTATACACCGTGATATTCACCTCACCTATATAGCTAGTGGTCCATCTTTAACAATAGAGCTTGCAGTCAGTAGTGTCACTCAGGAGATAGTGCGTGCTGTGTGCGTGCTCTGTACCCAGTACATACCGCTATTATCCACCTACATAGCTGTTCTCTATTTGGGCCCGATTGTTATCTGCGGGAGTTATTGGAAGTTGTGTGTGCCTCCAGCACAGCACAGTATACATCTGTATATACCCCTTTAACTCTGCTGTTTTCTGGTTATTGTCTGCGTGCCCTGACCGCAGTATACACCGTGATATTCACCTCACCTATATAGCTAGTGGTCCATCTTTAACAATAGAGCTTGCAGTCAGTAGTGTCACTCAGGAGATAGTGCGTGCTGTGTGCGTGCTCTGTACCCAGTACATACCGCTATTATCCACCTACATAGCTGTTCTCTATTTGGGCCCGATTGTCATCTGCGGGAGTTATTGGAAGTTGTGTGTGCCTCCAGCACAGTATACATCTGTATATACCCCCTTTAACTCTGCTGTTCTTTAAAAAAGGCATCTGCAGGAGTTAGTGGGTGTTGTGTGCCTCCAGCACAATATAAACTACCCAACCACTGTTTTACCCAACTCCCTTCAGGCCATTACCATGTCTGGAAGGCCAGCAAGGAGAGGCAGACAGGCGCGAGCCGATAAAAGAGGGCAAGCAGGCTCTGTGTCTAGAGACAACAGTGCTGGTCGTGGACGCGGTGCATTGTCATCAGCACGTGGCCATGGGACATGCTTGTCCTTCTTTTCTGCAGCTGGACATGTTGAACCGCAACATGCCAATGACTTGGTAGAGTGGATGACCAAGCCCTCTTCATCCTCCTCATCCTCTCTCACCCAGTCTCAGGGTAGTAGAAAAGCAGCTGCCAACACATCGTCGTCCCTCCTCTCAATGTCATCATCAGTGACTCCTTCCCTAGACCCACCACGTCCTCCTGAGGAGTCTCCTGAACTCTTTGAGCACAGTGTTGGGTACATGCTCCAGGAGGATGCCCAGTGTTTGGTGGGCTCTGATGATGACACTCAGCTAGAGGAAGGCAGTAGCGTGAGCGCAGAGAGAGAGGATGCTCAAGAAGCACAGCAATCTGGCAGTCATGTTCCACAAGCTGCAGCATACTGCCAGGTTTGCTACAGTGATGAAGAGGGAGGGGATGATGAGGGCACTGACTCCACGTGGGTGCCTGGAAGGAGGGAGGAGGAGGAGGAGGAGGATGAGGCACATGTCCAACGAGGCAGGATGCCCTCCGGGGGCCAGCTTAGGGGCAGCACACCGACGGAATCACACCGCAGAGCTCCGCCTGCGCAGAGCGCTTCCTCTGCGCGTTATTCTAAAAGTTCTTTGGTGTGGGCCTTTTTTGAGACGAGTGCATCAGATCGCACCGCTGCTATTTGCAACATATGTCTCAAGCGTATCTCACGTGGCCAAAACATCAGCCGCTTGGGCACCACATGCTTGACCAGACATATGTTGACCTGCCATGCAGCTCGTTGGCAAGCGTACCTGAAAGACCCACACCAAAGAACAAAGCGGACCTCTCCTTGCTCCTCATCAGCTGGCATCTCTAACCCCACTAGACCTTCAGTCCTCTCTGAAACCTGCTCTGAGAGGAATGAAGGTGTAGAATTAGGTGTGTCACAGCCAAGTGCTTCCGGGAACTCTGCTAGTGGTACATCCACATCCGATTATAGCAGGCAAATGTCCCTGCCCCAGCTGCTGGACCGGCGGAAGAAGTTTACTCCCAGCCATCCACATGCCCAGCGGTTGAATGCTAGCTTGGCTAAATTGCTAGCACTTCAACTGCTGCCTTTTCAGTTGGTAGACTCGGCCCCCTTCCGTGAGTTTGTACAATGTGCGGTTCCTCAGTGGCAGGTCCCCAAACGCCACTCTTTCTCACGGAAGGCGATTCCGGCTCTCTACCGGCATGTGGAAGGCAATGTCCTTGCCTCGCTGGACAGGGCGGTCAGCGGTAAGGTGCATATTACCGCTGACTCATGGTCCAGCAGGCATGGACAGGGACGTTACCTGTCTTTCACGGCCCATTGGGTCACCCTTCTGGCTGCTGGGAAGGATGCAGGACAAGGTGCAGTAGTGTTGGAGGTTGTTCCGCCACCACGCCTCCAAAATGCTACTATTGGTTGTGACACACCTCTCTCCTCCACCCCCTCCTCTTCTTCTTCCTCCATGGCCTCTTCCAGTGCTCTGTCCTCAGAACCAGCGGTGCTCCGTAGGCGTTGCAGGGGCTACGCAAGTACGCAGGCAAAACGATGCCATGCCGTGCTTGCGCTGGTTTGTTTGGGGGACAGGAGCCACACTGGGGCGGATGTTTTGTCAGCTCTGCAGGGGCAGGCCGAGAGGTGGTTGACGCCACGCCAGCTTAAGCCAGGAATGGTGGTTTGCGACAATGGCACCAACCTCCTCTCCGCCCTCCGACAGGGACAACTGACCCATGTGCCCTGTGTAGCTCACGTCCTTAACCTGGTGGTGCAGCGGTTCTTGGGCAGGTACCCCGGCTTACAGGATGTCCTGAAACAGGCCAGGAGAGTCTGTGTGCATTTCCGCCGATCATTTAATGCCTGTGCTCGGCTGGCTGAGCTCCAAAAGGAGTTGAACCTGCCCAAGAACCGCCTTATATGTGACATGCCCACCAGATGGAACTCAACATTGGCCATGCTGCAGCGGCTGCACACGCAGCAGAGGGCCATCAATGAGTACCTGTGCGACTACGGCACCAGGACAGGGTCAGGGGAGCTTGGTTTTTTCTCACCACGCCAGTGGGGCATGATCAGGGATGCATGCACTGTCCTGTCACCGTTTGAGGAGGCCACAAGGATGGTGAGCAGTGACAGTGCATGCATCAGTGACACTGTACCTCTTGTCCACCTCTTGGAGCATACGCTGCGTGGAATAATGGACAGGGCACTTGAGGCAGAACAGAGGCAGGAAGAGGAGGACTTCCTTGCCTCTCAAGGCCCCCTTTATCCAGACAGTGTTCCTGCTGTGCCACCCATCACACAGGAAGAGGGTGAGGAGGAGGAAGAGGAGGAGGAGGATGATTGTGTCAGCATGGAGGTGGAAGCTGGCACTCAGCATCAGCAGCAGCAGCAGCAGTCTTATAGGGATGATTTACAGTCCCAAGAAACACGTGGACTTGTACGTGGCTGGGAGGAGGTAGCTGCGGATCATGTTGTCCTTAGTGACCCAGAGGACTCCGGACCGAATGCCTCAGCTAACCTACGCTGCATGGCCTCCCTGATCCTGCAAAGCCTGCGGAAGGATCCTCGTATTCTTCGGATCAAGGAGAGGGACCATTACTGGCTGGCCACTCTCCTTGATCCACGGTACAAGGGTAAGGTTGCCGACCTTATCTTGCCATCGCAGAGGGAGCAGAGGATGAGACATCTCCGGGAGGCCTTGCAGAAAGCTCTGTGCAACGCGTTCCCAGAGACTGGGAGGTCACAAACTCCTGGTCCTGGACACCGTGTTGCTGAGGCATCAGTCAGAAGGAGCGGTGGAGAAGGTGGCCGTCTGACTGATGCTTTCAGACAATTTTTTAGTCCGCAGCCCCAAGGTATGATTGGTTCCAGCACCCATCGCCAGCGTCTAATTTACATGGTGCAGGAATACCTAGGGGCAAGGTCAGACTTGGACACCTTTCCCACTGAAAATCCTCTGGCTTACTGGGTCTTGAGGATGGATCACTGGCCAGAGCTTGCACAGTATGCAATTGAGCTACTGGCCTGTCCTGCATCCAGCGTTCTTTCGGAACGCACCTTCAGTGCTGCTGGTGGCTTCGTTACCGATCACAGGGTGTGCCTGTCCACCGAATCAGTTGATCGACTGACCTTCATCAAGATGAATCAGTCTTGGATCACCCACAGCTACCAAGCACCTGAAGCTGATGTAACCGAATAATTTTTTTTGAAATACCACATCCCTTCAAGACTGCCTATGCTGATGCTGAGTGACTGTCCTCTTATGTTGATTGTCTATCCTTTTCCTCCTCCGCTGATATGTTGGAAGAACATTTTTGGTTCTGGGTGATGCCAGCAGCCCAATTTTTCTGCCCCTGTTTAACAGGGGCGTTTAAGTAAAATTTTTGATGCAATGCTTTGCAGCAGGGCTAATTCCTGCAATAAAACTAGAGTGTATGGCAGAGGTTGCAGTGTGATGGCACCAGTGCCTAAGGCCCAATTTTTCTGCCCCTGTTTAACAGGGGCGTTTAAGTACAATTTTTGATGCAATGCTTTGCAGCAGGGCTAATTCCTGCAATAAAACTAGAGTGTATGGCAGAGGTTGCAGTGTGATGGCACCAGTGCCTAAGGCCCAATTTTTCTGCCCCTGTTTAACAGGAGCGTTTAAGTAAAATTTTTGATGCAATGCTTTGCAGCAGGGCTAATTCCTGCAATAAAACTAGAGTATATGGCAGAGGTTGCAGTGTGATGGCACCAGTGCCTAAGGCCCAATTTTTCTTCCCCTGTTTAACAGGGACATGTAATTACAATTCTTGATATAATATTTCACAGGAGGGCCCCTTCCTGTGCCCACCCAGAGTAACGGTGAGGACTTATAGTGTTGTGGCACCAGCACCACAACCACCAAAGGTCAATTTTTCTACCACTGTTCAACAATGGCATGTAATTACAATTCTTGATATAATCATTCACAGCAGGGCGCTCCAGCGCCCACCAAGAGTCACTTTGAGGGCTTACAATGTTGTTGCAAAACCAACACCTTGTTCCGCCATTTCTGCAGAGCATATAGGGCAGGCCCCTACTTTCAAACATCCAATTTACAAACATCTCCTACTTGCAAACGGAAGGAGACAACAGCAAGTGAGATGAAAAAAGATGGACGACAAAACATATTATACAGGGGTGATAACCCTTCCCTATGTTTTCCAAAAAGCTTAAAAATAGTTTTTTTGACTGGAGCTACACTTTAAAAATGTACCAGTTGAAAATTACAAACAGATTCAACTTAACACAACAAACCTTCACAGTCCCTGTCTTGTTTGCACCGCCTGTATACTGCTGTTCTGAGTATATAGGGCCTGGGGGCCACACGCATTTCCTTTTTTTTAATATGGGTACAGGGTTCCCCTTAATATGCGTACGAAACCCAAAGGGGCTGGTAATGGGCAGGGAGGGCTACCCATGCCATTTTTCTGAATGATTTTCAACCATATTGCAGGAACCAGATATAACATTAAAACCGCAAGCAGTTTTAAATGGTGTTATTTCCGTTTAATGTCATTTTGTGCAGGGACTGTTCTAAACACGGGAAACACGTGGCACTTCACAGGCATACTACAGACACCCCCCAGGCACCATATTTAAAGGAATATTTCACTTTTTTTTTTTCACTTTAATCGTCATTAAAATCAGTGCTCCCGCCAAAATGGTAGTTTTTAAAACTTTTTTTTGCAGTGACCCATGTCCCCTGAGGCAGGAGGCAGGTCGCCAAACCCTTTTTAGGACAGTATCTTGCATATTAGCCGTTAAAATTAGCACTTTCCAATTCGAACGTTCGAGTCCCATAGACTTCAATGGGGTTCTAACGTTCGTACCGAACGCGGGGGTCGTTCGCAAGTTCTGGTGCGAACCGAACCGGGGAGTGTTCGGCTCATCCCTAGTAAACACAGTTTCCGGTTCTCTGAGGGGAGAACAGACAGATCGTCTGTTCCAAATCTGTCATCTCCCATGCACAGTCCCATCTCGCCTGCACAGTGCCACCCCCCCTTCAGTTAGAACACAATAGGACACACTTAACCCCTTCACTGCCCCCTAGTGGTTAACCCCTTCACTGCCAGTGACATTTTTACATTAACCAATGCAATTTTATAGCACTGATCACTGTAAAAATTACAATGGTCCCAAAAATGTGTCAAAATTGTCAGACGTGTCCGCCATAATGTCGCAGTCCCGGTAAAAATTGCAGCTTGCCGCCATTACTAGTAAAACAAAAAAAATTATAATAAAAAAGACATAAAATCAAATACCACCAAAAGAAAGCTCTATTTGTGCAAAAAAAAAGGACGTCAATTTTGTTTGGGAGCCACGTCGCACGACCGCACAATTGTCAGTTAAAGCAGCGCAGTGCCGAATCGCAAAAAGTGCTCTGGTCTTTGGGCAGCCAAATGGTCCGGGGTTGAAGTGGTTAAAGTATAATTCCAGCTTACACTTAACCAGCCTTAAAACTGTCCTCTCCCCTTCCTAACACATAAGTTAACTAACTTGTGTAAGAAAGATATACCTGCCGATATTCAAGGCGGTCCAGTCTTATGATCTCCCCTGGCAGCTGCAGGAAAGAGAGCACTCCAACAACCGCTATTACAGCCTGCCACCCATAGGTTTTGATGGTCCATCCATTGTTAGTGCTCCCTCCTCTCTCCTGAAGCTGCGCTGGCTGACACAGGGGAGCCAAATTACATTACTGGATATATATATATATATATATATATATATATATTTCTTGCATAGGTTAGTTAGCATATGGTAGGTGTTAAAAGGTGGGGAAGGGGCAGTTTTAAGACTAGTTAAGTGTAAGCTGGCATTTCACTTTAAGGAAATGTATTAAGAGAAAATTGTTAGCTGTCTGATGGCTTCTGGTCTTCTTTCTGCAGTACTTAGTTGGAAGAAGAGTTTACATTTTTCTTTTACAGATTTTATTTCAGTACAAAATTCAAGACAATTTAAAAAAATCACATAACCATCGAAAACCGGTATTTCAGTAGTGAATGGAGCTTGGCACATTACATCAGATCAGGGCTGCTAATTTATCTCTGGGACTCTGGTACTAAAATCTTCCCACTGGAATGTCCCTGTAACCACCAATGCCATTATTATCTTATTCAGTTTTTCAGAAAAGTCCCCGCTGAATTTTCTATTCTGGTTTTAGTGCTTGTTCCCCTGTGCTTTTGTAAAGTAGCAGCTATAGTAAAATAATTATATGATTTGTGCCCTTCTAGATTTTGTTTTCCGTCTAAAATTAGAATTGTGCCAGGTGCTGAGAGTGGCCCAGTAATATTTTACACCTTGATCTTACTTCTCTGGGGTTGTATAAGCACCCACATTATTCAAAATCTGCAGACGCACAGTTTTTATGTCACAATAAGAAAAGACGACAACAAATTACATCTAAAATGGGAAAATCTGAATATGTTCTTTTGAAGGGTGGACGAAACATGTTATGCGGCTTAGCAAATCTGTTTCACAGACAAAGAGAAAGGAACCAATATATTATTTTATAGATATCTTAAGGTGATTCGTTTAAAGTGGAACTCCAGCTTACAGAAAAAAAATATATAGAGGAATTAAAAAAACAACATTGTACCTGTACAAATAAAATAAATAAAGTTGTATTTTTTTTTTTTTAATAAAACAAAAAACATAGCAAGGGCCCTTTCATACAGGTTCTGTAAAGCGGATCCGCCTGCTCAGAAGGGGATCTGTCTGCAATGCAGAAGGGACATTTACACAGCCCGCTCTCCTCTATGGGGCAGTTTGGATGGAAACAGACCACCTGTCCATTTCCATCAGATTGCCATCTGATCTGCCAGAATAGATCCCTGTTTTTTTGCAGTCAGGATCGGATGGTGGCGGGTGTCAATGGACAGGTACGGGTGGGACAAATTTAGATGGTGGTGGTGGGGGGGGGGGGGGGGGAATCACGATTTTAGTCTTGCCAAGGGCAGCACAAAACCAAAATACAGCACTGTGTGAAAGTGCACTAAAACCAGAGTGTCCATACGTCACTCCATTCTCAGCACAGCTGCACTTCCACCCACCACCGCAGCTGTCGCCAGACAGTGCAGCAGGCCAAGAATTTTCAAAGCTGGATGGGTGGAGCATGATGGGAATTCACAGACACTAGTTCCCAATAAGGCCTGGTTCACACCTATGCAGGTTGCAGTTTGCATATTCCGGGTGCATTTCACATTTTTTAATAAACGTTTTTGTTCCATTGAAGTCTATGGGACCAAAAACCAGAGAAAAAAGTCCCTGGCCTTTTCCATAAAATGCACAGATGTGAACATGTCCCATAGGAAACCATGTTAAATGGACTGCAGTGTGTTTCTGCAAAACTAAAAATGCATAGGTGTGAACCAGGCCAAGTCTGCATCTGATTGATAGCATCAATGGGCACAATCGTTAACCAATAAACAGCCTGCTATTTGCTATAGAATCAGCCCATCACCTGCTGCAAATCACAAGTAAAGAGCGGACCCAATGGAGAGGCGGAGACCCTAACTCCCAAATGGGGAACTAGGGTCTCTGTTTCCCCATTGGTAGTCTCACTGGTTGCTAGGAGGCTGTAGGCTGTGAAGCTGACAGCATCTTTAACCACATGCCGACCGTCACACGCCGATTTACATTGGCAGAATGGCACGGGCAGGCAAAAGGGTGTACCCATACATCCCTTTGAAATTCCCGCCTAGAGGGCGCACACACCTGATGTTCGAACTCGATGTTCGACGGCAACCCACGATTGCGATGAAGAGAGCCATTTCCTATTCTGCCTAGCAACATGACATGGATCTACTGCTCCCTGTCATCGGGGGCAGTGATCTCTGTCATGTTGTAGTGAGCCCATCTCCCCTACAGTTATAACACACCCAGGGAACACACTTAACCCCTTGATCTCCCCCTTCCCTGCCAGTGTCATAATAATAGTAGTAATCAGTGGCTATTTTTAGTTCTGATTGCTGTATAAATGTCAATGGTCCCAAAATAGTGTCAAAACTGTCCGAACTGTCCACCGCAATGTCGCAGTCACGATAAATATCACAGATTGCCGTTATTATTAGTAAAAAAAAATGTATAATAAAAATGGCATAAATCTATCCCCTATTTTGTAGACCCTATAACTTTTGCGCAAACAAATCAATATACGCTTTTTTTTTTTTTTTTATCAAAAATATGTAGAAGAATACATGTCGGCCTAAACTGTGGAAGAAATTAGTTTTTTTAATTTTTGGGGGATATTTATTATAGCAAAAAGTAAAAATATTGTTTTTTTTCAAAATGTATGCTTTTTTTTGTTTATCGCGCAAAAAATAAAAACAGCAGAGGTGATCAAATACCACCAAAAGAAAGCTCTATTTGTGCGGAAAAAAGGACAATTTTCTTTGGGTAAAACGTTTCTTTGAGCAATTGTCAGCTAAAGCGGCGCAGTGCCGAATCGCAAAAAATGCTCTGGTCAGGAAGGGGGTAAATCCTTCCGGGGCTGAAGTGGTTAACAACCAGTGACAGGTGAAGAGAGAGTGGTGGTGACAAATATGCTGCTCTGCTATGCAGTGTACAAAGAAAGGCACAGTACCCGTCTCTGTATGCCAACTTAGAGCTGGTCTTAATTACCTCCAGTTTCATTATTTATGAACGGGAAGCAATTTGGTGCACTTTTACAAAGTGCCACCATTAAGAACTACCTAAATCACTGCATGTGTAAGTGATCTACCAAAATATGCAGCAGGGGATTTTTTCAATCTGGCACATGCTATTTTCATGTGAATGCGGCCTATATGGTGCTTTAAAACAAGCTTTCTTTGAGCTTTGTAGCTACAGACACTGTGGAGAAATCTGTCTTCACAATTCACAGCACCCCACGCTGTTCCCCTCTCCCAGAGCATCTTATTTGTGTTTACATTAGAGGTTAGAACGGCCTTTCTCAACCTTTTCGACACAGTATTTAAGGTACCGACACCATTTTTTCGGGCTGTTTTCTGTTTGTCCGTTATCCTGACCCCATGGCCCTCCTGGCCTGGGGTCTGTGTTGCATGGATCTGCGCCTGAGAGTATAGGCCCAGGAATGTCTTGGAGCCTACTGATCCAGGGGTGGTCCTGTGCTGTCTCGCCTGTGGTAAGAAGCCAAGAGAACTGGAGAATCCAGGGAAGAACTTATCAGGTTGAGGACCGAGCACAAGGCTGGTGTCTCTGGAGAAGCCTGGAAACTCAGTTGAAGGATGCAACCTGGAGTATTGCCGGGTCGGCTGAATGAATCTGGTACTGTATGGTAGTACTTCCTAAAACTCTCAAAACCACTAAGTTCAATTGACAAGTCTGCGGCAGAGACTTTGTTTATCATCTCATCGGCTAGGTCAAGTGAGAGGGGCCTATCCAGTGACTGCTGGATCCAGTCTGTGGAGCTGTTTGTACTCTGGATCTGACGAATACCTCTAACCCGCAATTACTAAGTGTCTGAACTCCCCCTTGTCCTCTAACCCTCTATTGAAGGACTGTGTCTTTTGTCTTTCTTTGGTGTTATCCCTAAATAAATCTGCAAAAAGGATTACGTGTCGGATTTATCATCATTTGGGCTACTTTCCACGGGACCTCCATAAGACAAAGAGGCGAGAAGGTGAGGTAATGGTAAGCCCGAATAAAACCAGCAGCTCCCTCAGGGGTTAGTGCTACATACTGCATCAGCAAGGTCTCTCCCAGGCAAAGATTTTAAGATGTGCTGTTCAAGCTCTTTTGAAGATGCACAAAGAAACGCATTGTTAAGGCCCGTAGACACAGTGGTTGGGCAAGTAAGCTTAAAGTGTATGTAAACATGATTCATGAAATTTGACCTGGGTGCATACAGTATATCTGTAGTGTTTTCTTATCTCTCTCCAAAGCACTAAGTCCTGTGTGTGTCTACTATTTTGTTGATAACTTGTGACAGGTTCTCCTTCAGCCAAGATAAAACCAGCCTGAAATTTGTGTTATGGGGAGTTTCTATAAATAGATTAGCAGGGAGCTGGTCTATTCAAAGCACAGCTCTGCAAATTTCTTCCTTCCTTTGCCTATGTGGAGTGGGGGTGTGTGCCTTTCCTCCAATCAGCTGCCTGGGCTGTATGCCAAGAATCCACACCCAGTGCTCAACAGGAAGAGAAAATCTCTAACACCATGTGCACGTTATAAAGAATATATAAAGCTGAAGACAGCAGATGCCCATGTAAAAGGTATGTAGGGAGATTTGTATCATCTGAGGTTGTTTACTTCACTGGGTATATGTGAGGGTTTACATACATTTTAATGCAGCAGATGAAAGACACATGCTTTCTTCTCTTCAACATCAGAAAATGTCCTGCACAGAACTGGTGGAAACCAGTGGGACCCAGGTACACCCGTAGACTGGGGTTTCAAGATGTGCTGGTCAAGCTCTTTTGAAGAAGCACAAAAAACAATCAATGCTGTTTTTTTATTTCCTTTGCATGTAATTGAGTATTCTTTGCAAAGCTTTACCGCATTTACTAAGTTCTAGAGCAGTGATGGCGAACCTTGGCACCCCAGATGTTTTGGAACTACATTTCCCATGATGCTCAACTACACTGCAGAGTACATGAGCATCATGGGAAATGTAGTTCCAAAACATCTGGGGCGCCAAGGTTCGCCATCACTGCTCTAGAGCATGTGCATTTGCAGTGCACAGTATATTTGCCTTTAGTAAATCAACCCCATTGGTCAGCCAAGGAAACTTAATGCAGCAAAGAAATAAAAATGAAAGATACATCATGCTTACATCCCTTCGACATTGCAAGATGTCCAGCAGTGCCATCAGAACAGTACTGGTGGAAACCAGTGAGACCAAGGTAAACCCATATACTGTCTGGAGAAGTCTGGCCAGAAATGGTCTTCATGTATGAATTTCAGCCAAAAAAGTCATACCTTCGACATGGAAACGAGACTAAGTGACTTAAATATGCATGAAAATTAACACAACAATAACAATATTAAATTAACATAACAATACAGTCTGCAGGCAACAGAGGAGCATGGTGGAGGTTCTTTGCAAGTATGGGGCTGGATTTCTGCAAATGGAGTTGGAGATTAGCTCAGATACTTATCCATCATGCCATACCATCAGGGAGGCATGTAATTGGCCCCAAATGTATTCTACAGCAGGACAACAAGCCCAAACATACATGCAATGTCATTAAGAACTATCTTCAGCATAAAAAAGAAGGCGTCCTAGAAGTGATGGTTTGGCCACCACAGAGCCCTGATTTCAACCTCATTGAGTCTGTCTGGGATTACATGAAGAGATAGAAGTATTTGAGGCTGTCTACCAGCCACAGAAAATCTATGGTTAGTTCTCCAAGATGTTTGGAACAACCTACCTGCCGAGTTCCTTTAAACACTGTGGAGATGATCTACAAAAGCTGTGTGCCATCAGTAGAGACACATGGTGAAGCGCAACGCACATTTTCATATTTACAAAATGGTGCGCCGGTAACAGAGCGCAAATCCCCCATTTACTATAGCAATCCCAGAGCACAGGAGAATGCAATCTGTGTGCCACTATGGACATGGCGCAATATTGACAGAAGATGGAGGTGCCAATATTATGGGGTGATGTGAGGAAGTAATAAATATGCCCAAAATAGAATGAGAAAGTAACTTTTTCAGAGAAAGCCCGGTGTGCCTGCAAGTACGTTTATAACTGCCTGAGATCAATGTAAGCAGTACGCATGAGCAAGCAGCTGTTTTTCACTGCGCGGCCAAAATCTTAGTAAATGTTAAGCAACGTACATGCAGTTGCATGGGCTGGAGGGGTGCACCTCTAAACTTGACACTTTTTTTTTTTACGCTGGTTCACCTTTTATGTATTTTTTTAAGGAGATTTGCACACAGGTCATGTTAGCATGTTACGTTGCCAACATGTCACGTGCACCTTGCTAAAATTATGTAAAAAGACTCTCCTCGCTCCTCTGATTCAGAGCTGCAGACTTCTCTAAATATGCTGGAGGATTCTCTAAGTATACTTAACCACTTGCCGACCAGCGCACGACGATGTACGTCGACAGAATGGCACGGCAGGCAAATGGGCGTACATGTACGTCCCTTTAAATTTGCCGCCCTGCCATCGGGAGCGCGCCACCGCCGGCGCGCTCCCGCGCTGGTCGGGACCCCCGTGAGTCCGGTCGCGGGCTCGATCGCCGCGGGCATCCCCGCGATCGTCTCACGGAGCGGCCAAATGAAGAAATGCCATTGTAAACAGCATTTCTTCATTCTGCCTAGCAACTAGTGACGCTGATCTCTGCTCCATGTGATTGGAGCAGAGATCAGTGTTCACTAAATGAAAGCCCAACCCCCCCCACAGTTAGTAACACACCCCTAGGAACACTTAACCCCTACACTGTCACCCACTGGTTAACCCCTTCACTACCAGTGTCATTTACACAGGAATCACTGCATTTGTATAGCAGTGATTACTGTATAAATGACAATGGTCCCAAAAATGTCCGATGGGTCCCCCACAATGTCGCAGTCACAATAAAAATCGCTGATCGCCGCCATTACTAGTAAAAAAAAAAATAATAAAAAATTATTAATAAAAATTCTATAAAACTATCCCTATTTTGTAAACGCTATAACTTTTGCGCAAACCAATCAATAATCGCTTATTGCGATTTTTTTTACCAAAAATATGTAGAAGAATACGTATCGGCCTAAACTGAGGGAAAAAAATGTTTTTTATATATTTTTGGGGGATATTTATTATAACAAAAAGTAAAAAATAATGTGTTTTTTTCAAAATTGTCGCTCTATTTTTGTTTATAGCGCAAAAAATAAAAACCGCAGGGGTGATCAAATACCACCAAAAGAAAGCTCTATTTATGGGAAAAAAAGGACGTCAATTTTGTTTGGGAGTCATGTCGCACGAACGCGCAATTGTCAGTTAAAGCGACGCAGTGCCGAATCGCAAAAAGTGGTCTGTTCTTTGACCAGCAAATTGGTCCGGTCTGAAAGTGGTTAAATTAAAGTCCTTGTAAAAATTCCCATTTTTTTACTTTCATGCATCCTATGCATGAAGGTAAAACACCTCTGTGCAGCCCCCCAACCCCCCAATACTTACCTGAGCTCCATCTCGATCCAGTGATGTGCATGAGAGCCACAGCTCTCTGAGGACTCCCCTCCTCATTGGCTTAGGCAGCAGCAGGAGAAATTGACTTTTGCTGCTTTCAATCACAGTCAGTGAGCCAATGAGGAGAGAGAGGAGGCAGGACTGAGTCATGGCTTTGTGTGTGAATGGGCATGTAGAACAGCTGCTCAGGAGTGAGCCTGCCTAGGTGCCCCCACATCAAGTTGCTTGCTCTGGGGGCACTCGGCCAGGGCCAGTGTTCTGGCATATTCAGTCCGGCAATCGTATACAGTCCGCCCAAGCGGGGCGGAGCAGAAGGATCTTTTCGGAAAATCTCCAAAGATGAACGGCGCCTGCGCCGTGAGTGGAGGTGGTAGCCCCACCATCCAAGTGGACATAGGGCTGCCGATATTAGAGCGCCCCTTGCGGGCTCGCTTCACTCGCCACGCTTCGGGCACAGCCTCGCTGCGCTCGGCTCTTTTACATTCTAACTCTATGTCCACTTAGATGGTGGGGCTAGAACCTGGACTCACGGCGCAGGCGCCGTTCATCTTCGGCTATTTTCCGAATCTGTGTGTGCTGTGTACTGCGCATGCGCAGTACAGAGCGGACACTATCCGATGGGGGACACAATATGATAGGACACCGGCACTCCAACTAGGCGAACTAGGCAGCCACCTAGGGCGTGCTGCTGCCTAGGGGGCATAGCCACTGACTTCCCTGCTACTCTGGCCAGGGAACACGAGGGGCTGAAGAATGCCATCCTACACTTGGCTGGCTGACTCTCCAGAGAAAGCAGGAGCTGTGCTGCGGAGGAGCTCAGCCTGTTAGGGGGGTGACACAGAGGAGGCTCCCAGGAGTCGAAGGACAGCTGGGGAGGTTGAGGAGGTGGGCCCCATGTCTCAGGTCTCTGGATGTAGGAGAAATTCTGCTGCCCCAGTGAGTGCGCTCTGACCCTGTAGTCACCCCTGCCCTAGGCAAGTGGTGTTAGTCTTGCCTAGGGTACAAAATAGTCAAGCACCGGTCTTGCACTTGGCAGGAGGGAGGGGCTACCAGGAACACCGGCAGGGGACCCGAGAAGAGGAGGATTGGGGCTTCTATGTGCAAAACCATAGCACAGAGCAGGTATGATAATTTTTTATTTTTTTTTATTTTAAACAAGTCTTTAATATAACTTTAGCAGACTGAAAGTGAGCAAATAAGGAGTCCATTGTTTATAAGTTTTCATACACTTTCCTAGAAAATATATAAAAAAGGCCTTGTTAGGACAGAATCAAATGAGCTATTTAGCCTCTGGGTGAAATGTGTAATACAGGGAGTGCCCCAGCTCAAACTAAATTGTCATATTGTCAGACGCACTCCGGAGATACAGAAAGCCACTGGAACATGCGCCAAACATATAGACAGACTCGCACACACCCCATCAACAGACACAATCGTTTTCTCCTGTCCTGACATGATTGGAAAGTTGGAAGAAAGCCTCTTATTGTGAAGTGAGGAAGTGATATTAGAGGAAATGAGAAGCACAACAGGATACTTGGCTGGATCTCTTCTCTCATACATTGCATATCTGGAGCCCCCAAACTGTGAGTGTGAACTGTCTACTACTACAAACTGCCTGCTTTCTGTTCTGTTCCCAAGCTGTATCATATATATGTCAATGGTCATTTGTGACTCTGTCTATGATGTCATACTGTGGTTGTGTGTCACAATCTTTTCTCTATTAGGTCCATTATTATGCGTTGTACTGAGCAGTCTGACTATAGTCTGTACCAACCCATTCCCCACCTCCTCTCTCCATAACATCCCCCTATAATAGCTTTTATCTGTCCTCTTCCTTCCTTTGCCTTCTCTCTTTATGATGTCCTGCTAGACTCTGCTCTCATCCTGGCTCATGTGTTGGGATTTCCTCTCCATCATTAACAATTTCACTTTTTACAAATAAGTTTTCTTCTACAGCCTGCAGACACCTCCCAACGGTAAGCTGGTACCCTTTCTTATAGTTATTACATGTATGCTGCTATTACTGCTCATTCAGGATCACAAAGGCATTTATAACCATTGTGGAAAGTACACTTCATCAATCAATCACTAATCATTACTACACTTTGCACATCATTACTGCTCTATGTAATCAATATATTTTTTTTATATATTCTATAGTATTCTACTTTTTACAAGGATTTGTTAAAAAATTTGAGAGAGATAGCAGTGTATCAGGCAGATACTGGGAAAGATTGCCTAGAAATCGCATCTCTCTAAGGACGCTTGAGTTCAAGGTTAACTTGAGAGTATTTGAGAAGTATGAAATTAATATATCTCTATCCGGCTGCATAGCTGCCAACATTTTAAAACAAATTCCAGAGATACTTTGTTCTGCATTTATTTCACATACATATATCCAGTTGCAAAACATGTATTAATTACTAATATAAATATGATATAAATATAAAAAAAAAAAAAAAAAAATTATATATAGATATAGATATAGATATAGATATAGATATAGATATAGATAGATATAGATATAGATATAGATCTATATATATAGCTCTCTATACAAAATGTCATGCTCAGCCAGCCTAATAAAGTTTGAACATTCGCAACATAATCATAGAGATCCATATGTGTGTGTGTGTATATATATATATATATATATATATATATATATATATATATATATATATATATATATATACACATATGGATCTCTATGATTATGTTGCAAATGTTCAAACTTTATTAGGCTGGCTGAGCATGACATTTTGTATAGAGAGCTATATATATATATATATATATATATATATATATATATATATATATATATATAGATATAGATATAGATCTGTATGTAGATCTATATATATATGTGATGTGAGGAAGGTACCTCTGATGGGGCATCTGATGTAAGGACAGACTCCGCTTGGGACACCTGATGGAATCTGGTGGCAGGCAACGTGGCTAGTGACGTGCTCAGGGCTCCCACTGATTCTGCATTATGGTGAGTTGAATGATTTAATTTCATATTACAATGTAATAATAGAAATAATGCGCTTCAATCATCTTGACACCATAACAATCATGGCGCCGGGATGATTGAAGCGCTAACACCAGGTATTTGGAGTAACTTTAACTGCTGATTGTGAAACTCTGGAAAGCACATATTGCTATTGTGGTGTAGGATCGGGGGGCTGCTGTCTCTCCTTTCCCTCTCCCCCCCTCCTTTCCCTCTCCCCCCGCATTCATCTCAGACTCTAACCACACCCATTTAGCCACGCCCCCATGTAAGCCACACCCACTATTCCCCGTAAACCACGCCCATATTTTGCACGCCTCATTTTCATCTTTTTATATGCCACACCTATAACTGCATGCCCCGCCCCCTAATTATAATACAACTTCACCTACTGTCAAAAAAGTGTCCCAATTTTTTTTTTTACAATGTTGGCAACTATGATACGGTATATATATATATAGATCTATCTATCTATCTATCTATCTATCTATATATTGTGAGGGGTTAGCTCGGCAGCGGGTGTGTGTGACCCCCTGGATGGGTTCACAACACAAAGTCAGGCACAGCAGACAGCGGTGTAGGTTCAAAAAACAAAAGATGCGGTTTATTTATGCTCCATGCAGTGATACATATAACAGCCAAACAAAATAAAACAAGAAAAATAAATCCTGGTCAGCTTGACCTCTTACTACACACGTAGACTCCCTGTCTAACAACTGGGTGCAGCCTTGTGCTGTACCAGTCCCTGCCTTTGTTGTAAAGGTTTTGCCACACAGGCGTTAACTCACCGCACAGTACAGGTGACACACTCCCCAGTCTATACAACACAAAACTGGTTCCAGGATGGAGCATCTCCCTAAGCATGCTGGGGTTTTTTGTAGAGGTCTTAATGAGCCCACTTACTACAGCTGGGCTCATTAACTCTTCCCCTCTAATTGTAAAAGTCTGCATAAAGCCTGAATCTAGGACACACATATTTCCCATCCTGGATACAACCAGGTGATTTTACCTGCGTGCTGCCACATACCCCCCCCCCTCTTGTTTCAACCTTGGGGTTGTAACACAAGCAGCCAGACACGCATGTATCCGAGACAAAGCATCCACATTCCCCATTTTAACACCAGGGCGATGCTTAACTGTAAAGTTAAATTCCTGTAGGGCCAGGAACCACCTATTTACCCTTCTATTGGTCTCCTTGTTTTGAGCCATCCACTTTAAAGGAGCGTGATCAGTCACCAGGTCAAAGTGCCTACCTAGCAGATAGTACCGAAGGGAATCTAGAGCCCACTTCACTGCTAAACATTCCTTCTCAATCGTGGAGTAATTTACCTCATGGGACTTCAACTTCCTGCTGAGGTAAATGACTGGGTGCTCTTCCCCGTTCCAGACCTGGGATAACACTGCTCCTAACCCAACGTCTGATGCATCAGTTTGTACCACGAAGTCCTTAGAGAAGTCTGGTGAGTACAACACTGGCTGGCTACATAAGGCTGTTTTTAAGGACTGAAATGCTTCTTCAGCCTCTGGGGACCATTTAACCATGACCGACTCTTTCCCTTTTGTCAGGTTGGTGAGGGGCACAGCCTGAGAAGCAAAATGGGGAATGAATCGTCGATAATAGCCAGCGATTCCCAGAAAGGCTCGTACCTGTTTCTTGCTGTTGGGACGTGGCCAACTCTGTATGGCCTCGACTTTATTGACTTGGGGTTTTATCACCCCCCTCCCAATAGTGTACCCAAGATATTTGGCCTCCTCCTGTCCAATGGTACACTTCTTTGGATTGGCCGTAAACCCAGCTTCCCGGATAGAGTCTAGGACTGCTTGTACTTTTGGCAAATGTGAGACCCAGTCTGTGCTATGGATAATCACATCATCCAGGTAAGCTGCAGCATATTTCTGATGGGGCCTCAGAATCTTATCCATTTTCCGCTGGAATGTTGCCGGTGCATTCTGTAACCCAAACGGCATTCTCTTATATTGGAATGCCCCATCTGGGGTTACAAACGCAGTTTTCTCCTTGGCCGACTCGGCCAGGGGAATTTGCCAATACCCTTTGGTGAGATCAAGAGTTGTCATATATCGGGCTGTTCCCAGCCGGTCAATCAACTCATCTATACGTGGCATGGGGTAGGTGTCAAATTTTGTAACTTTATTTAATTGTCTAAAATCGTTACAAAACCGCCAGCTCCCATCAGGTTTGGGCACTAGTACGATAGGACTGGACCAGTCACTCTGGGACTCCTCTATCACACCCAATTCCAGCATCCTTTGAACCTCCCCACGTATTGCCTCCCGTCGGGCCTCTGGTATTCTATAAGGTTTTAGTTTTACCCTTTCTCCTGGCGGGGTGATAATGTCATGCTCTACGCCAGATGTTTGTCCCGGAAGCTCAGAGAAAATCTCTTTGTTACGAAGTACAAACTCTTTAACCTCCTGTTGTTGGGGTTTCGATAAGGTGTCTGCTATTCCAACCTCAGGAACTAAGCAATCAGGCTGTACTTGTGACAAAGTCTCTGCGACTAGGGATTCCCTATCCCTCCAGGCTTTCAGCAGATTGACGTGATAGATCTGCTCCGGCTTTCGCCTTCCTGGCTGTCTAACCCTGTAGTTCACCTCACTCATTTTTTCAATTACTTCATATGGACCTTGCCATTTGGCCAGAAATTTGCTTTCAACCGTAGGGACTAGCACCAAGACCCTATCCCCCGGGGAAAAAGTACGGGTCTTGGCCCCACGGTTGTACACTCTCTGCTGTGCTAACTGCGCTTGGGTTAAATGTTCCTTTACAATTGGCATTACCTGTGCAATTCTATCTTGCATCAGGGCGACATGCTCAATCACACTCCTGTGAGGAGAACTCTCATTTTCCCAAGTTTCCTTGGCGATATCCAGCAGCCCTCTTGGGTGTCTCCCATAGAGCAACTCGAAGGGTGAGAAACCCGTAGAGGATTGGGGTACCTCCCTAATGGCAAACATCAGATAGGGTATTAGACAATCCCAATTCTTTCCATCTCTATCCACCACCTTCTTTAACATTTGTTTTAGGGTTTTGTTGAATCTTTCAACCAACCCATCTGTTTGGGGGTGATACACAGATGTACGCAATTGCTTCACTTTGTACAACTTGCATAATTCTTTCATAACCCGGGACATAAACGGTGTACCTTGGTCCGTAAGCAGTTCCTTACAAATACCCACGCGGCTAAAAACAAGAGATAGCTCTTTGGCTATGGTTTTGGCCGAGGTATTTCGGAGAGGAATTGCTTCCGGATAACGGGTGGCATAGTCCAAAATAACCAAAATGTACTGATGCCCCCTAGCAGACTTCATTATCGGACCTACCAAATCCATTGCGATCCTCTCAAAGGGGACCTCAATGATAGGAAGAGGTACCAGTGGGTTACGGAAATGTGGCATAGGTGCCGACTTCTGACACACAGGGCAGGAGGAACAATAATTTTCTGTTTCCTTCATGACCCCAGGCCAATAGAATCTCTGCAGTACCCTCTCTCTGGTTTTCTCTGTCCCCAGATGACCTCCCAGAATGTGTCCATGAGCCAATTCTAACACCAACTTCCTGTAAGGTTTGGGCACTACAAGTTGCTCAATGGGTTCTTCTGCCCTTTGAGCCACTCGATACAGCAGGTCCCTTTCCATAGTGAAGTAAGGATAAGGGCAAGTCTTATCTGGGTTCACTAACTCGCCATCTATTTTCACCACATTTTCCCGTGCCTTTATTAGGGTGGGGTCTTTTAACTGTTCTGTGGCAAAATTTTCCCTGTGAACCTCAAGATCCGAAAACTCCACAGACGGCATGTTTTCATCTGAGGATGTTGGCTCCTCCCCAGTTTCTCGAGTTTCCCCCGCCAATACCGACAAGGGAAATTCAGGAGAGTCCTCACCACTCCCAGAGGAATTCTGGTCATCTTCCTGGTTTATAGGGGCACCAATGGGGGCCTCAGGACAATCCCAGAGTTCCCAGAATTTTGGAAAATCCCTTCCCACAATAGCATCATGTGGTAAGTGAGCCACTAACCCCACCTGATGAGAGAGGTTACCTTTGGGGGTCTCAAAAAACACTGAAGTTACAGGATACTCTCGGGTGTCCCCATGCACACAAATAACAGCCACCCTGTTCTTCCCAGAGACCTCTGTAGTAACTAATTCAGTTTTTTTCAATGTTACCAGGCTACCTGAATCTAGCAACACATCAACATGTCTACCATTAATACACATTTTACATAAATGTTTCTCAGGTCCCCGAATGGCAGTGCATGCAACTGTCGCAAACAGCGACTGACGTCTCTCCCTTATAAAGTCACATTGCATAGGCTCATCCACAACTGGGCAATTGGCTGCAATATGTCCCTCTTGCCGGCAGCGGTAGCAAATAATCTTTTTCGCTGCCTCTTGCAGCATGGGCTTCCTGGGCTGCTCCCGCCAGACCTTAGGTAGAACTCCCACCCTCTCACTCTCTCCACCCTCACCCCTTGGAGTCATCTTACCCGCCACTGGGAATGATCTGGTCTTAGGGGGGAAAGTCCGTGAGTCCCTGGAAGAGGTGGTCAGGTTCTCTGTAGCCAAGTACCTCTCAACCAGATCCACAAGTTTATCTGCATTTTCTGGGTCTCCATGGCTTACCCATTTTTGGATGGCAGTAGGAAGAGCTCTCAGGAAACGATCCATAACCACACGTTCCACAATGTTTGGTGCAGTCAAAGTCTCTGGCTGCAGCCACTTCCTGCTCAGGTGAATGAGATCATACATTTGAGACCTGGGGGGTTTTCCAACCTGAAAAGTCCAATTATGCACACGCTGAGCCCGGACGGCCAGGGTGACACCCAGCCGTGCCAATATTTCTGTTTTTAGCACCACATAGTCTTTTGCTTGGTCAGGCTCTAGGTCATAATAAGCTTTCTACGATTCCCCAGTTAACAGAGGGGCCACCAGTCCAGCCCATTGCTCCTTAGGCCACTTTTCCCTTTCAGCAGTCCTTTCAAATGTGGTCAAAAACACCTCCGGATCATCCTCTCCAGTCATTTTTGTCAGTAAACGGCTCACACCAAAGGATGCGGTATTATTGTAACCACTTGCTTCATTGGTCTGCGGACGTTGCTGTATTAATGTCTCTATTTTCTGTTGAAAATTCTGCTCTTGCTTCTGCAACAGGTCTATGAAGCGGGCTTCAGATTGCTGCTGGGCTTGTTGCTGAGCTTCCAAACTCTGCTGGTGAGCCTTCTGCTGATTTTCCAAACTCTGCTGCAAAGTTGCATTTATCTGCTGCTGGGCTGCAAGGCTCTGTTGTTGAGCTGCAAGGCTCTTTTGTAAACCTGCATTTGTTTGCTGCTGATTTGCATTTGCTTGCTGCTGGTTTGCATTTGCTAGAGCCAGCTGTCTCAGTATCTCCTCCATGCTGGCCTTAACAAAAAAAAAACTGCCAAAATTCTCCACCAACTGTGAGGGGTTAGCTCGGCAGTGGGTGTGTGTGACCCCCTGGATGGGTTCACAACACAAAGTCAGGCACAGCAGACAGCGGTGTAGGTTCAAAAAACAAAAGATGCGGTTTATTTATGCTCCATGCAGTGATACATATAACAGCCAAACAAAATAAAATAAGAAAAATAAATCCTGGTCAGCTTGACCTCTAACTACACACATAGACTCCCTGTCTAACAACTGGGTGCAGCCTTGTGCTGCCCCAGTCCCTGTCTCTATTGTAGGGGTTTGCCATACAGGCGTTAACTCACCGCACAGAACAGATCTCAGACTCCCCAGTCTATACACACAAAACTGGTTCCAGGATGGAGCATCTCCCTATGCATGCTGGGGTTTTTTGTAGAGGTCTTAATGAGCCCACTTACTACAGCTGGGCTCATTAACTCTTCCCCTCTAATTGTAAAAGTCTGCATAAAGCCTGAATCTAGGACACACATATTTCCCATCCTGGATACAACCAGGTGATTTTACCTGCGTGCTGCCACAATATATATATATATATACACACATATGGATCTTTATGATTATGTTGCAAATGTTCAAACTTTATTAGGCTGGCTGAGCATGACATTTTGTATCAGTGCAGACTCCAATGCAGCAGGTCATGTGTCTCATAACCTCCCTGTTTTCATGCTTGTTTTAAGGTCAATTAATCGCCAAGCAGTAAAGCAAAGATAAGAATAGCACCACCAAAGATTGCATTGACTGAAAAAGAAAGCTTATCAAAGGCTACTAATAAACAAAAAATTTATTCTATAAGTAGCTGCCATCATATTGCCCCTTTTCTAGAAATACTATGTAATAAGCATGTTAAAATGATACCTTGATACCTTTACATTTTATATAATATATTATGAGACAGATGTTTCATTTTAGGCTTGGTTCACACTACTGTGACCTGAAAGTCGCCCGACTTACTGTCCGACTTTGCTAGGTGACTTCCTGGCGACTTGAGTACTACTGTGATAGTTACATAGTAGGTAAGGTTGAATAAAGACAATAGTCCATCCAGTTCAACCTGTTAAGGTGTACATGTGTCAGTGTCTATAATAATTTCCCATATCCCCAAGGGCGGACTGACCATTTGGCTACTCGGGCACTGCCCGAGGACCCTGGGCCACTAGGGGTCCCCATCAGGGTTGCCAGCCTCAGTAAAACCAGGGACAGTATGTAAAAATCTGTGTTTTTTTTTTTACATCTGTCTCTGAAATGTCCCTTACCGACATCCTTTTGGTCTAAAAATCCTGAGATTATAGCTGTCCCAACTCTCCAGTACCTTCTCAGCCAATAGAAACATGTCTGCGTATACTGTGTGTACATGTATGTGTATACTGTGTGATTGTATACTGTGTGTGTGTATACTGTGTGGTCCCATAATCTCTGATTGCCTGGGGGGCCCATAATCTCATATTGCCCGGGGGCCCCATAAATTGTCAGTCCTCCCCTGCATGTCCCTGTATGTTGTGTTCTTTAAGATGCACATCCAAAAGTCCATATTCCCCGCAGCCACCACCAATTGTGGAAGAGAGTTGATGCAACTTTAGAAGCAACCATCAGAGGGTGACTGGGTAATCTTACTGTAATGTTGGATCTAAATCACATCAATGTAGATGAGGATCTGACTTGGAGGAGACTTTAAAGCGGAGGTACACCCTAAAAAAAAACAAAAAAAAACCATAAAAACGCAACTTTAAATACATTAAAGAACATTTGAAAAAAAATTTTTTTTTTACTTACCAGAAATACCTGTTGCTGGACAGATCGCCCTAATCGGCCACTTCAAATTCCGTAGTGATCTTCTCCTCAGTCTTCTCCTCCTCGCGTTGTTTTCTGGGAAATTTGGGTGCTGTGTCTTCTGGGACCTGTGCGTGTTACAGAAGACAGTCGCCCATTCACAAATTGCTGGGGGACTCGTGCATGCGCAGTAGGAAACGGGCAGTGAAGCCACAAGGCTTCATTGCCTGTTTCCCTTAGTGAGGATGGCGGCGCCGGCACACGGATTGGACGGCACCGGATTGGCCTCGGGGGGCTGATATCGTGGGCACCCTGGACAGGCAAGTGTCCTTATTAAAAGTCAGCAGTTACAGTGTTTGTAGCTGCTGACTTTTTAAAAAAATTTTTTTTACGGCTGGAACACCCCTTTAACCACTTGACGACCACTGCACACCGATATATGTCGGCATAATGGCAACGGTGGGCAAATGGGCATACCTGTATGTCCCATTTAATTGGCGGGGCTAGCGGACAGACGAGCACCCGCCGCATACAGTGTGACTCGATGTCCGCTGGTGTCCCGTGATCGTGTCACGGAGCTGCAGAATGGGGAGATGCGTATGTAAACAAGGCATTTCCCCGTTCTGTCTAGTGACATGACAAGGATCTACTGTTCCCTGTCATGGGGAGCAGTGATCGCTGTCGTGTCAGTGGTAGCCCACCCCCCCACAGTTAGAATCACTCCCTAGGCCACACTGATCGACCCCCTGATGTTTAACCCCTTCTCTGCCAGTGTCATTTACACAGTAATCAGTGCATTTTTATAGCACGGATCACTGTATAAATGACAATGGTCCCAAAATAGTGTCAAAAGTGTCCAATGTGTCTGCCATAATGTCGCAGTCACAATAAAAATCGCAGATCGCCACCATTACTAATAAAAAAATTAACAACAAAAATGCCATAAAACAAACCTCTATTTTGTAGACGCTACCGGCATACCCCACTTTTAAGTACACAATGGGGTTTATTTACTAAAGCTGGAAAGTGCAAAATCCGGCTCATTGGTTTCTATACAAAAGTGGGCCTGATTTTGAGCTTTCAAGCTTTAGTAAATAAACCCCATTTTGTACTTAAAAGTGGGGTATGCCTGTATAACTTTTGCGAAAAACAGTCAATATACTCTTTGGGTGGCACAGTGGTGTAGTGGTTAGCACTCTCACCTAGCAGTAAAAAGGGTCGCTGGTTTTAATCCCAACCACGACACCATCTGCCTGGAGTTTGCATGTTCTCCCTGTGCCTGCGTGGGTTTCCTCCGGGTACTCCGGTTTCCTCCCACACTCCAAAGACATGCTGGTAGGTTAATTGGCTTCTGTCCAAAATTGGCCCTAGTATATGAATGTTGGATTGGGGGCTCCTTGAGGGTAGGGACCAATGTGAGTGTGCAAAGTATTTGTAAATTGTGTACTTTAACCACTTACTGACCACCGCACGACGATGTACGTCCCTTTTTTGAAGAGGGATATCTCGGTAACGGCAGCAGCTGCTGCCACAACCGAGGTATCCATCTCTGCAGGTGGCGGTTCGGTAAACGATAATGGTGGTCCCTGTGGCAGATTCGCCACGAGATCACCGTTATCGGTGGCAGGAGAGGTGCCACCCCCCCTCCCACCGCTCTCCCGTGCCCTCCGCCTCTTACTGGAGCCGTCTGCAGCGGTGGAGGCGATCGGGTCTTGTCACTTCCTTGGTATGGAGATGAGTGAGGCTAAGATGGCCCCCACCCATCCCCATACCATAGCAGAGTGGAAGCGACGTCAAAACGTCACTTCCGCCCACACCTCTTAAAGGCACATTTTTTCAATGTCATTTTTTCAAATGACAATTTAATTTTTATTATTTAATTGCATTTAAGTCCAAATATGAGATCTAAGGTCTTTTTTACCCCAGATCTCATATTTAAGAGGACCTGTCATGCTTTTTTCTATTACAAGGGATGTTTACATTCCTTGTAATAGGAATAAAGGTGACTCATGTTTTTTTTTTTTTTTTTTTTTTTTTTAAACAGTGTAAAAATAAATAAAATAAAATAAATAAGAAAACATTTTTTTTAAAGCACCCCGTCCCCCGACGAGCTCACATGCAGAAGCGAACGCATACTTGAGTAGCGCCCACATATGAAAACGGTGGTCAAACCACACATTTGCCGCGATCATTAGAGTGAGAGCAATAATTCTAGACATAGACCTTCTCTGTAACTCAAAAAATGCAACCTGTAGAATTTTTTAAACTTCGCCTATGGAGATTTTTAATGGTAAAAGTTTGACACCATTCCACGAGTGGACGCAATTTTGAAACATGACATGTTGGGTATCAATTTACGCAGCGTAACATTATCTTTCACAATATAAAAAAAATTGGGCTAACTTTACTGTTGTCTTATTTTTTTATTCAAAAAAGTGAAAGTGCGCTTGTAAGACCGCTGCGCAAATACTGTGTGACAAAAAGTATTGCAATGACTGCCATTTTATTCTCTAGGGTGTTAGAAAAAAATGTATAATGTTTGGGGGTTCTAAGTAATTTTCTAGCAAAAAAAAAAAAAACGTGTTTTTAATTTGTAAACACAGAGTCTGAAAAAGAGGCCCGGTCCTTAAGTGGTTAAATAAATAGTATACTAGATGAGCATCTTAAGAAGATGCATTTTACAGGGATAGGGATAATTGTAGACACGCACCCACACTCACTCCGGTTGAACTGGATGGATTGGTGTCTTTATTCAAACTTACTATGTAACTATGTAACTATATAGCGCAAAAAATAAAAACCGCAGAGGTGATCAAATACCACCAAAAAAAAAACTCTTTGGGAAAAAAAGGACATCAATTTTGTTTTGGTGCAACGTCACACAGCCACGCAATTGTCAGGAAGGAGGTAAAATCTTCCGGGGCTGAAGCAGTTAAATGGGTTGTAAACCCTCATGGTTTTTCAAACCTTCTGTAGTGCTGCAGCCCCCCCATTTTACTTACCTGAATGCTGTCATCCTCCATGCGAGAACGAGCACACCATCTCTAGCTGGTGTCTCGTGTCCTGATTGGATAGATTGTTGATGCAGCCATTGGCTACTACTGCTATCAATCAAATTCAATGACGCGGCATCGGGGGGCGGGGGCCAAGTCCTGCATTCTGTGTGAATGGGCACAGACGCGGGACTCGGGAGCGCACCAGCACGGGTGTCCATCAAGAAGAGCGCTTCTCCAATGTGGACACTCGATGCGGGGAGGAGCCACCAGCGCTGCTGAGGGACCACAGAAGAGGAGGGTCGAGCCACTCTGTGCAAAACAAACTGCACAGTGGAGGTAATTATGATGTTTATTATTTAAAAAAAACAAGGGTTTACAACCCCTTTTAGAGCCCATTCACACAGGGGCAACACGACTTGTAGGCGACTTGAGTCAGGCAACTTGGACACGACTTGAGTTAAGATCACAGCGCGACTTGGGACGACTTCAAAACGACTTGTGATGACTTCAAGCCCGACTTGGGACGACTTACAAGTCGCCCCAGGCCAGGCGACTTTTGCCGATGACAAGCAGAGAATGAGCTCAAGGGGGAACTCCACGGCAAATTTCTGAAAAAAATTTGGCGTGGGTTCCCCCTCCGAGAGCATACCAGGCCCTTAGGTCTGGTATGGATTCCAAGGGGAACCCCCTACGCCGAAAAAACGGCGTGGGGGTCCCCCCCAGATCCACACCAGACCCTTATCCGAGCACGCTACCCGGCCGGCCAGGAAAGGGGGTGGGGACGAGCGGGCGCCCCCCCCTCCTGAGCCGTACCAGGCCGCGTGCCCTCAACATGGGGGGGTGCCTTGGGGGAGGGGGGGCGTGCGGCCCCCCACCCCAAAGCACCTTGTCCCCATGTCGATGAGGACAAGGGCCTCTTCCCGACAACCCTGGCCGTTGGTTGTCGGGGTCTGCGGGCGGGGGGCTTATCGGAATCCGGGAGCCCCCTTTAATAAGGGGGCCCCCGGATACCGGCCCCCCACCCTATGTGAATGAGTATGGGGTACAATGTACCCCTACCCATTCACCTGTGGAAAAAAAGTACAAAAAAAAAACACAACACAGGGAAAAAATATTTTATTGCACAGCTCCGGGGGTCTTCCGTCTTCGGGGGTCTTCTCGCCGGACTCCTCCGCTATCTTCTTGTAGCTCTTTTACTAGCGGAGGAGTCCGGCTTTCTTCCTCCCCGCCGCCGGCCTCTTCTCCCGACTTCGGGGGTCTTGTCCCCCTCTTCGGTTCTTCTGCCAGGCCACCGCGCCTTCTTATAGCTCTTTTACAGGCGGTGGCCCGGTCTTCTGTCGCCGCCGCCGCCGCCTTCCGTTCTTCTTCTTCTTCTTCTTCTCCAGGAGATGTTGACACGACGCTCTCTCCGGCCACAATGCCAGGGACGCGCTCCGCTGCCACTTATATAGGGACAATGGGGCGGTGTCACATGGGTTGATGTCACATGGGTTGGTCACATGGGTTGATGTCACATGGTAAGGGGGCGGGGTCACCATGTGACATCAACCCATGTGACCAACCCATGTGACATCAACCCATGTGACACCGCCCCATTGTCCCTATATAAGTGGCAGCGGAGCGCGTCCCTGGCATTGTGGCCGGAGAGAGCGTCGTGTCAACATCTCCTGGAGAAGAAGAAGAAGAAGAACGGAAGGCGGCGGCAGCGGCGACAGAAGACCGGGCCACCGCCTGTAAAAGAGCTATAAGAAGGCGCGGTGGCCCGGCAGAAGGGGACAAGACCCCCGAAGTCGGGAGAAGAGGCCGGCAGCGGGGAGGAAGAATGCCGGGCTCCTCCGCTAGTAAAAGAGCTACAAGAAGATAGCGGAGGAGTCCGGCGAGAAGACCCCCGAAGACGGAAGACCCCCGGAGCTGTGCAATAAAATATTTTTTCCCTGTGTTGTGTTTTTTTTTTTGTACTTTTTTTCCACAGGTGAATGGGTAGGGGTACATTGTACCCCATACTCATTCACATAGGGTGGGGGGCCGGTATCCGGGGGCCCCCTTATTAAAGGGGGCTCCCGGATTCCGATAAGCCCCCCGCCCGCAGACCCCGACAACCAATGGCCAGGGTTGTCGGGAAGAGGCCCTTGTCCTCATCGACATGGGGACAAGGTGCTTTGGGGTGGGGGGGCCGCACGCCCCCCTCCCCCAAGGCACCCCCCCCATGTTGAGGGCACGCGGCCTGGTACGGCTCAGGAGGGGGGGGGGCCGCCCGCTCGTCCCCACCCCCTTTCCTGGCCGGCCGGGTAGCGTGCTCGGATAAGGGTCTGGTGTGGATCTGGGGGGGACCCCCACGCCGTTTTTTTCGGCGTAGGGGGTTCCCCTTGGAATCCATACCAGACCTAAGGGCCTGGTATGCTCTCGGAGGGGGAACCCACGCCAAATTTTTTTCAGAAATTTGCCGTGGAGTTCCCCCTTCAGAGCTAATAATTCTGTCAAAGTCGCCTCCGTATAGACGGAGATCCGACTTGGAGGCGATCTCCATTGAAATCAATGGGTACCGGTCGCCTACAAGTCGGATAGAAGTAGTACAGGAACCTTTTCTGAAGTCGGAGCGACTTCAGTAGTGTGCATTAAGACGGCTCTCATTCACTTACATTGCTTTTTAAATGTTGTCCGACCTGAGGCGACCTGAGGCGACTAGGGGCGACCTGAAGTCGGATCAGGAGTTGCCCCTGTGTGAATGGGCTCTTAAAGTCTATGCAAACAAGTCGGATAGAAGTCCCCTTGAAGTAGTACAGGAACCTTTTCAAAAGTCAGAGTGTCTTCAGCAGTGCTAATTAAAACAGCTCTCATTGTTTAACATGGGATTTCACATGTCACGCGACTTGGGTATCTCAAGTCGGATCCCAAGTCGTGGCAGTGTGAACCAAACCTAACAAATACACAATCCTGTTTAATTTGGTCTGTAATAAAAGGTAAATAGAGAAAAAGTAAAAAAAAAGGCTATACAGGCTTATACCTGCATTCTTACACAGGATTTAAAAAGCTCTGCTCTGGCAGAAAATGTATCATAGCCAGCAGTCCAAACACAACATACAAAAAGTTACCTGCACAGCCGAATTAGTCGGGTAACACATCGTGGTTGTCATGTTTATCACAGGAGGGTAATTGTTACTACATCATTGTACAGCTGGAGAAACATTTTAAAAACCTATACTTTCCTGGTATGCCCAGAATAGTTGTCAGCTATACACCTGGAAGCCACTTACTACTGTAAATGAATGATTAGCAGCTCACTGGTTCATTCTCTTCAGCATACATATACATAATGATCTGAGAATTGCTGTGAGGATGTGTGGTTCATTCAAATCTAGATTATAGACAGGAAGAATCCAAATAGAGAGAGGTTTTGGTAACATGACAGTACACTGGCGGTATGGCATGTGTTTAGCTTTGATAGCATGGGTGCCCCATGTTAAAGAGGAAGTAAACTCTCCCACTCTGATGCTAATTTTCATTTAGTCCATTATAATAAGTAGTGATGGCCGAACGGTTCGCCCGGCGGTCGTTTCGCGGCGAATTTCCGACTTTCGCCGTCCGCGGGTTCGAACGCCTTTTTCCGTCGTTCGCCCCGGCGGACTTACGTGTTTAATGTATACAAGAACTTTAACCTTTCGTGACACGTTTATCATGTGTTACAGGACAACCAATTGAGACATGACAGCTCATGGACACTTGGACATTCCCCCTAACCTATAAATACACCCGATCCGGTGGCCATTTTACATTCTTTCTTCTGTCACTGTAGGGAAAGGATCCTGTGTGGAGTAGGGACAGAGAAAACGCTAGCTATTTGGTACACAAAAGTTCTTTTCAGGACTGGTATAGGTGTTAGGTCAGCAGCCTGAGTTTCTTTTGTCAGTTTAGATAAAGGGACAGAGCGCTGTATGCTGCTATTTTAGGGACAGCTCAGCCAGATTAGTCTTTCTTCATCATCATCATCATCATCATCATTAGCTGTTACTATCAGGTCCACAAAAGAGCTGTTCCAGCTAATCGTTCCAGCCTACTCTTTTTTGCCAATTTGTATAGGGACAGGCAGGAAGCAGTGTGTCAGGCAGTGAGGATAATTTTAAAGACTTGCTGTTACTATTAGTTCCACAAAGGTTCTTTTCAGGACTGGTATCAGTGGTACGGTAATAGGCTTGTACACGTATAATATTCTTTCTTCCAAATATAGAAAGAATATTATACTTGACTGCTGCCCTTCTGCTGCAGTCTGCTAATCATTCACAACTCACTTGTTCCACAAAGCTCTTTATCAGGACTGGTAACTTGGTCTGTCTAGGGTGCTACGGTACATAGGCTTGGGTGCGGTACAGTCTGCTGTTCTGTAAGGACCGCTATCGGTCCACAATACATAGGGTTGCCGTGCACTACTGCTGACCGCTGCCCTATACTGCAGCAGTCCTTCATTGGTATAGGGACTGACGTACAGTCTGCTAATCACTAACACACAACCTGCTTGGTCCACAAAAGTTCTTATAAGGACTGGTAACTTGGTATAGGGTGCTACGGTACATAGGCCTGAGTGCGTTACAGTCTGCTGTTCTGTAAGGACCGCTATCGGTCCACAATACATAGGGTTGCCGTGCACTACTGCTGACCGCTGCCCTATACTGCAGCAGTCCTTCAGCGGTATAGGGACTGACGCACAGTCTGCTAAACACTAACACACAACCTGCTTGGTCCACAAAAGTTTTTATAAGGACTGGTAACTTGGTATAGGGTGCTACGGTACATAGGCCTGAGTGCAGTACAGTCTGCTGTTCTGTAAGGACCGCTATCGGTCCACAATACATAGGGTTGCCGTGCACTACTGCTGACCGCTGCCCTATACTGCAGCAGTCCTTCATTGGTATAGGGACTGACGTACAGTCTGCTAATCACTAACACACAACCTGCTTGGTCCACAAAAGTTCTTATAAGGACTGGTAACTTGGTATAGGGTGCTACGGTACATAGGCCTGAGTGCGTTACAGTCTGCTGTTCTGTAAGGACCGCTATCGGTCCACAATACATAGGGTTGCCGTGCACTACTGCTGACCGCTGCCCTATACTGCAGCAGTCCTTCATTGGTATAGGGACTGACGTACAGTCTGCTAATCACTAACACACAACCTGCTTGTTCCACAAAAGTTCTTATAAGGACTGGTAACTTGGTATAGGGTGCTACGGTACATAGGCCTGAGTGCGTTACAGTCTGCTGTTCTGTAAGGACCGCTATCGGTCCACAATACATAGGGTTGCCGTGCACTACTGCTGACCGCTGCCCTATACTGCAGCAGTCCTTCATTGGTATAGGGACTGACGTACAGTCTGCTAATCACTAACACACAACCTGCTTGGTCCACAAAAGTTCTTATAAGGACTGGTAACTTGGTATAGGGTGCTACGGTACATAGGCCTGAGTGCGTTACAGTCTGCTGTTCTGTAAGGACCGCTATCGGTCCACAATACATAGGGTTGCCGTGCACTACTGCTGACCGCTGCCCTATACTGCAGCAGTCCTTCAGCGGTATAGGGACTGACGCACAGTCTGCTAAACACTAACACACAACCTGCTTGGTCCACAAAAGTTTTTATAAGGACTGGTAACTTGGTATAGGGTGCTACGGTACATAGGCCTGAGTGCAGTACAGTCTGCTGTTCTGTAAGGACCGCTATCGGTCCACAATACATAGGGTTGCCGTGCACTACTGCTGACCGCTGCCCTATACTGCAGCAGTCCTTCATTGGTATAGGGACTGACGTACAGTCTGCTAATCACTAACACACAACCTGCTTGGTCCACAAAAGTTCTTATAAGGACTGGTAACTTGGTATAGGGTGCTACGGTACATAGGCCTGAGTGCGTTACAGTCTGCTGTTCTGTAAGGACCGCTATCGGTCCACAATACATAGGGTTGCCGTGCACTACTGCTGACCGCTGCCCTATACTGCAGCAGTCCTTCATTGGTATAGGGACTGACGTACAGTCTGCTAATCACTAACACACAACCTGCTTGTTCCACAAAAGTTCTTATAAGGACTGGTAACTTGGTATAGGGTGCTACGGTACATAGGCCTGAGTGCGTTACAGTCTGCTGTTCTGTAAGGACCGCTATCGGTCCACAATACATAGGGTTGCCGTGCACTACTGCTGACCGCTGCCCTATACTGCAGCAGTCCTTCATTGGTATAGGGACTGACGTACAGTCTGCTAATCACTAACACACAACCTGCTTGGTCCACAAAAGTTCTTATAAGGACTGGTAACTTGGTATAGGGTGCTACGGTACATAGGCCTGAGTGCGTTACAGTCTGCTGTTCTGTAAGGACCGCTATCGGTCCACAATACATAGGGTTGCCGTGCACTACTGCTGACCGCTGCCCTATACTGCAGCAGTCCTTCAGCGGTATAGGGACTGACGCACAGTCTGCTAAACACTAACACACAACCTGCTTGGTCCACAAAAGTTTTTATAAGGACTGGTAACTTGGTATAGGGTGCTACGGTACATAGGCCTGAGTGCGTTACAGTCTGCTGTTCTGTAAGGACCGCTATCGGTCCACAATACATAGGGTTGCCGTGCACTACTGCTGACCGCTGCCCTATACTGCAGCAGTCCTTCATTGGTATAGGGACTGACGTACAGTCTGCTAATCACTAACACACAACCTGCTTGGTCCACAAAAGTTCTTATAAGGACTGGTAACTTGGTATAGGGTGCTACGGTACATAGGCCTGAGTGCGTTACAGTCTGCTGTTCTGTAAGGACCGCTATCGGTCCACAATACATAGGGTTGCCGTGCACTACTGCTGACCGCTGCCCTATACTGCAGCAGTCCTTCAGCGGTATAGGGACTGACGCACAGTCTGCTAAACACTAACACACAACCTGCTTGGTCCACAAAAGTTCTTATAAGGACTGGTAACTTGGTATAGGGTGCTACGGTACATAGGCCTGAGTGCAGTACAGTCTGCTGTTCTGTAAGGACCGCTATCGGTCCACAATACATAGGGTTGCCGTGCACTACTGCTGACCGCTGCCCTATACTGCAGCAGTCCTTCATTGGTATAGGGACTGACGTACAGTCTGCTAATCACTAACACACAACCTGCTTGGTCCACAAAAGTTCTTATAAGGACTGGTAACTTGGTATAGGGTGCTACGGTACATAGGCCTGAGTGCGTTACAGTCTGCTGTTCTGTAAGGACCGCTATCGGTCCACAATACATAGGGTTGCCGTGCACTACTGCTGACCGCTGCCCTATACTGCAGCAGTCCTTCAGCGGTATAGGGACTGACGCACAGTCTGCTAAACACTAACACACAACCTGCTTGGTCCACAAAAGTTTTTATAAGGACTGGTAACTTGGTATAGGGTGCTACGGTACATAGGCCTGAGTGCGTTACAGTCTGCTGTTCTGTAAGGACCGCTATCGGTCCACAATACATAGGGTTGCCGTGCACTACTGCTGACCGCTGCCCTATACTGCAGCAGTCCTTCATTGGTATAGGGACTGACGTACAGTCTGCTAATCACTAACACACAACCTGCTTGGTCCACAAAAGTTCTTATAAGGACTGGTAACTTGGTATAGGGTGCTACGGTACATAGGCCTGAGTGCGTTACAGTCTGCTGTTCTGTAAGGACCGCTATCGGTCCACAATACATAGGGTTGCCGTGCACTACTGCTGACCGCTGCCCTATACTGCAGCAGTCCTTCAGCGGTATAGGGACTGACGCACAGTCTGCTAAACACTAACACACAACCTGCTTGGTCCACAAAAGTTCTTATAAGGACTGGTAACTTGGTATAGGGTGCTACGGTACATAGGCCTGAGTGCAGTACAGTCTGCTGTTCTGTAAGGACCGCTATCGGTCCACAATACATAGGGTTGCCGTGCACTACTGCTGACCGCTGCCCTATACTGCAGCAGTCCTTCATTGGTATAGGGACTGACGTACAGTCTGCTAATCACTAACACACAACCTGCTTGGTCCACAAAAGTTCTTATAAGGACTGGTAACTTGGTATAGGGTGCTACGGTACATAGGCCTGAGTGCGTTACAGTCTGCTGTTCTGTAAGGACCGCTATCGGTCCACAATACATAGGGTTGCCGTGCACTACTGCTGACCGCTGCCCTATACTGCAGCAGTCCTTCATTGGTATAGGGACTGACGTACAGTCTGCTAATCACTAACACACAACCTGCTTGTTCCACAAAAGTTCTTATAAGGACTGGTAACTTGGTATAGGGTGCTACGGTACATAGGCCTGAGTGCGTTACAGTCTGCTGTTCTGTAAGGACCGCTATCGGTCCACAATACATAGGGTTGCCGTGCACTACTGCTGACCGCTGCCCTATACTGCAGCAGTCCTTCATTGGTATAGGGACTGACGTACAGTCTGCCAATCACTAACACACAACCTGCTTGTTCCACAAAAGTTCTTATAAGGACTGGTAACTTGGTATAGGGTGCTACGGTACATAGGCTTGAGTGCGGTACAGTCTGCTGTTCTGTAAGGACCGCTATCGGTCCACAATAGATAGGGTTGACGTGCACCACTGCTGACCGCTGCCCTATACTGCAGCAGTCCTTCAGCGGTATAGGGACTGACGTACAGTCTGCTAAACACTAATACACAACCTGCTTGGTCCACAAAAGTTCTTATAAGGACTGGTAACTTGGTATAGGGTGCTACGGTACATAGGCTTGAGTGCGGTACAGTCTGCTGTTCTGTAAGGACCGCTATCGGTCCACAATAGATAGGGTTGACGTGCACCACTGCTGACCGCTGCCCTATACTGCAGCAGTCCTTCAGCGGTATAGGGACTGACGCACAGTCTGCTAAACACTAACACACAACCTGCTTGGTCCACAAAAGTTTTTATAAGGACTGGTAACTTGGTATAGGGTGCTACGGTACATAGGCCTGAGTGCGTTACAGTCTGCTGTTCTGTAAGGACCGCTATCGGTCCACAATACATAGGGTTGCCGTGCACTACTGCTGACCGCTGCCCTATACTGCAGCAGTCCTTCATTGGTATAGGGACTGACGTACAGTCTGCTAATCACTAACACACAACCTGCTTGGTCCACAAAAGTTCTTATAAGGACTGGTAACTTGGTATAGGGTGCTACGGTACATAGGCCTGAGTGCGTTACAGTCTGCTGTTCTGTAAGGACCGCTATCGGTCCACAATACATAGGGTTGCCGTGCACTACTGCTGACCGCTGCCCTATACTGCAGCAGTCCTTCAGCGGTATAGGGACTGACGCACAGTCTGCTAAACACTAACACACAACCTGCTTGGTCCACAAAAGTTTTTATAAGGACTGGTAACTTGGTATAGGGTGCTACGGTACATAGGCCTGAGTGCAGTACAGTCTGCTGTTCTGTAAGGACCGCTATCGGTCCACAATACATAGGGTTGCCGTGCACTACTGCTGACCGCTGCCCTATACTGCAGCAGTCCTTCATTGGTATAGGGACTGACGTACAGTCTGCTAATCACTAACACACAACCTGCTTGTTCCACAAAAGTTCTTATAAGGACTGGTAACTTGGTATAGGGTGCTACGGTACATAGGCTTGAGTGCGGTACAGTCTGCTGTTCTGTAAGGACCGCTATCGGTCCACAATAGATAGGGTTGACGTGCACCACTGCTGACCGCTGCCCTATACTGCAGCAGTCCTTCAGCGGTATAGGGACTGACGTACAGTCTGCTAAACACTAATACACAACCTGCTTGGTCCACAAAAGTTCTTATAAGGACTGGTAACTTGGTATAGGGTGCTACGGTACATAGGCTTGAGTGCGGTACAGTCTGCTGTTCTGTAAGGACCGCTATCGGTCCACAATAGATAGGGTTGACGTGCACCACTGCTGACCGCTGCCCTATACTGCAGCAGTCCTTCAGCGGTATAGGGACTGACGCACAGTCTGCTAAACACTAACACACAACCTGCTTGGTCCACAAAAGTTTTTATAAGGACTGGTAACTTGGTATAGGGTGCTACGGTACATAGGCCTGAGTGCGTTACAGTCTGCTGTTCTGTAAGGACCGCTATCGGTCCACAATACATAGGGTTGCCGTGCACTACTGCTGACCGCTGCCCTATACTGCAGCAGTCCTTCATTGGTATAGGGACTGACGTACAGTCTGCTAATCACTAACACACAACCTGCTTGGTCCACAAAAGTTCTTATAAGGACTGGTAACTTGGTATAGGGTGCTACGGTACATAGGCCTGAGTGCGTTACAGTCTGCTGTTCTGTAAGGACCGCTATCGGTCCACAATACATAGGGTTGCCGTGCACTACTGCTGACCGCTGCCCTATACTGCAGCAGTCCTTCAGCGGTATAGGGACTGACGCACAGTCTGCTAAACACTAACACACAACCTGCTTGGTCCACAAAAGTTCTTATAAGGACTGGTAACTTGGTATAGGGTGCTACGGTACATAGGCTTGAGTGCGGTACAGTCTGCTGTTCTGTAAGGACCGCTATCGGTCCACAATAGATAGGGTTGACGTGCACCACTGCTGACCGCTGCCCTATACTGCAGCAGTCCTTCAGCGGTATAGGGACTGACGTACAGTCTGCTAAACACTAATACACAACCTGCTTGGTCCACAAAAGTTCTTATAAGGACTGGTAACTTGGTATAGGGTGCTACGGTACATAGGCTTGAGTGCGGTACAGTCTGCTGTTCTGTAAGGACCGCTATAGGTCCACAATAGATAGGGTTGACGTGCACCACTGCTGACCGCTCACCTATACTGCAGCAGTCCTTCAGCGGTATAGGGACTAAGAGTTTTGTCACAGGGTCATTTAAAAAATGACATGCAGAGGAAGAGGCAGGCCCTTCCGCAGGGGTGGTAGGGGTAGGGCAGGAGCAACAGGCTTGAGCCAAAGTGGGAAGTTGCAGAAGGTGCGTTCAATTACTTTAAAGGATGCACCAGACTTGGTTGAGTGGCTCGCTCAGCCTTACTCTTCTGCACCCTCCTCATCCTCTCGATCTGCACCCTCTTCTTCACTCTCTGCTATGTGCACCCCCAAAGACACTACCACCAACAACACGACCACCACCACCACCACCACATACCTTCCGCTTGAGTCACTGGAATTATTTTCCGATCCATATCAAGAGGACATTTCTGATGCGCAGCCACTCTTGGTATTGGATCAGGAAGAGGAGGTAGCAACAAGCGCTACTCAGCAGTCTGACGCCAGTACCCAGATCAGCCCAAGGAGGAGGTTGGTCCCCGGTGTTGCTGCCTACTCTACTTATAGCGGTGGGGAAGGTGACGTTGATGATGACGTGTCTAGTGATGTCACGTGGGTGCCCACAAGAGAGGAAGAGGAGGGGAGTTCAGAGGGAGATATGGACCAGCAGATAGGGAGGAGAAGCAGCAATGACTTACATTGCACAGCAGGGACAAAGCAGACTGCAAATGTATCAGGAGCGAGTCATCGACCATGTACGGTCACATCTGGCGCTCCCAGGACACCGGCACATGGCTCCGCAGTGTGGGCTTTTTTTAACGTGTCCGCTGCTGACAATAGCGTTGCCATCTGCAATCTTTGCAGTCAACGCGTTAGTCGCGGTAAGCCCAATACTCACCTAGGGACGACCGCCTTAAGAAGGCACATGAGCAGCCATCACCGAGCCCAGTGGGAGCAACGGAACACACAAAGCCACACTGCAGGCTCTCACCGTCCAGCCTCGTCTTCTACTTCTCCTTCTCCTCTCTCCTCACAATTGTCCTCCACTCCACCTTCCATCACGCCAAGCTCACATTTTTCTGCAAAAAGGCAGGCTTCCGTGGGCCTAATGTTTGAGCGTAAAAAAATGATGACGCCGGATAACCCTCTTGCCCAACGGTTGGCGGCTGGCTTGTCAGAACTCATAGCCCGCCAACTACTGCCATATAAACTGGTGGACTCGGAGGCCTTTCGCAAATTTGTGGCCATTGGAACACCACAATGGAAGGTCCCAGGAAGGAAGTATTTCTCAGAGAAGGGCATCCCAGAGCTATATGGCCATGTTCAGCGGCAAGTGAATGTATCTCTGGCACACAGTGTCGGTGCCAAGATACATCTGACCACAGACACGTGGTCTAGCAAACACGGGCAGGGAAGGTATATCAGTTTTACTGCCCACTGGGTGAACCTTCTGACGGCCGTCAAGCATGTAACCCGTGGCACCCGTGTAGATTTGGTTTTACCGCCACGGATTGCATGCAGGCCTGACTCTTCTTCTCCTCCTCCTACTCCATCCTCCTCCCTCTCCTCCTCAGCTGCCTCCTCCTTTTCCGCTGCTAGCGTCTCTTCCACTGCACCGCCCAAGCTCCCCAGAACCTATTCCACATGCCAGGTGAGACGTTGCCATGCCGTGCTGCGTCTGTTGTGCCTGGAAGCAAAGAGCCACACTGGCCCGGCACTCCTTTCAGCTTTGCGTTCACAGGCAGATGAGTGGCTAACACCGCTCAATTTGACAGTTGGTAAAGTGGTGTGTGACAACGGTGCCAATCTGCTTAGCGCATTGAAACAGGGCAAAATCACGCACGTGCCGTGCATGGCACACGTCTTAAACTTGGTCGTGCAGCGATTCCTTGTCAAATACCCTGGGGTCCAGGACATCTTGCGGCAGGCAAGGAAAATGTCGGCCCATTTCAGAAGATCTTACACGGCCATGGCTCGCCTTGCTGACATTCAGCGGCGACACCATCTGCCGGTCAGACGTCTTATTTGCGATTGCCCGACGCGATGGAACTCAACCTTCTATATGCTTGATAGGCTGCTCCAGCAGAAACGTGCAGTTAACGTCTACCTGTATGAACTCTGCGAAAGAAACGGTTCTGGGGAGCTGGGTTTTTTTTCACCGCGCCAGTGGCTGCTCATGCGCGACACATGCAGACTTCTGCGGCCATTTGAGGAGATCACCAAACTGGTCAGTCGCAGCCATGGCGCCATCAGTGACATGGTACCTTATGCCTTCTTTCTGGAGCGTGCATTGCGTCGTGTCATTGATCAGGCTGTGGAGGAGCAGGAGCGGGAAGATGAGGAAGTCGCAATGCTGGATGAATTCCCAGGGGGGGCTACTCTATCTGAGACAAGTCAACAACAGGAGTCTGATGAGGAGTCAGAGGAGGATGGTGCCGGGGCGGATGAGCAGGAGCAAGAAGAGCATGCTTTAAACCTTTCTGGGATCCCTGTTGTGCGAGGATGGGGAGAGGAGAATGAAGAGGACGACATTATCCTGGATGATGAGCAGGAGCCAGGCCACCACACCGCTTCCACTTTAGTGCAAATGGGGGCCTTCATGCTCCAGTGTTTTAATAGGGACCCCCGTATAAAAAGCATGAGGGTCAAGGACCAGTACTGGGTGGCAACGTACTTAGACCCCCGGTACAAACACAAAATGGCGGAAATGTTACCGCCGTCGCAGAGGGCTGTCAGAATGCAGCACTTCCAGGCCTTGCTTCGAGAAATGCTGCATTCTGCTTTTGCGTGCGCTGGCAGAGGAGCAATTCCCACTCCCAGAGAAGGATTTGCGGGTACCAATCCAACAGCGCCTGCAAGAAGAGGCCGGTTTGAAGATGTGTTGGTGACTTCGGATATGAGGTCATTCTTTCAGCCGACCCATCGACAGGTGTCATCCGGATCCAGCATCAGGGAACGCCTAGACCGTCAGGTGTCCGACTACATTGGGTTAACGGCCGATGTGGACGCTCTGAGGAGTGATGAACCCCTAGACTACTGGGTGGGCAGGCTTGACCTCTGGCCAGAGCTTGCCCAATTTGCAATCGAACTGTTGGCTTGCCCCTCATCCAGTGTCCTGTCCGAAAGGACGTTCAGCGCAGCAGGGGGGATTGTGACCGATAAGCGTACTCGCCTAGCTCACCACAGTGTTAACTACCTCACATTTCTAAAAATGAATGAGGCATGGATCTCGGAGGAATTCAACACATGTGATCAGTAGACCATGTATATGTCTATAAACAATTTTTGGAATCAAGCACACAGACCTTCTTAATTCATTTGGCTCACTTCCCTGACCCAAAAAAGCACACCGTACTATATGCCCCTACCCTCCTCTTTGAAGAGGTTGAGCGGTGTCATATTTCTACTGGGGCTGCTTATTATGAGGGGTTCCCACCATCCCTGTGCTGTGCTGACTTCCTCCTGGGTGTTCTTATTATGAGGGGCTCCCACCATCCCTGTGCTGTGCTGACTTCCTCCTGGGGGTTCTTATTATGAGGGGATCACACCATCCCTGTGCTGTGCTGACTTCCTCCTGGGGCTGCTTACGGTGCTGCTGTCAGCGCTGTATGTCACGGAGCTGCTGTCAGCGCTGTATGTCACGGAGCTGCTGTCAGCGCTGTATGTCACGGAGCTGCTGTCAGCGCTGTATGTCACGGAGCTGCTGTCAGCGCTGTATGTCACGGAGCTGCTGTCAGCGCTGTATGTCACGGAGCTGCTGTCAGCGCTGTATGTCACGGAGCTGCTGTCAGCGCTGTATGTCACGGAGCTGCTGTCAGCGCTGTATGTCACGGAGCTGCTGTCAGCGCTGTATGTCACGGAGCTGCTGTCAGCGCTGTATGTCACGGTGCTGCTGTCAGCGCTGTATGTCACGGAGCTGCTGTCAGCGCTGTATGTCACGGAGCTGCTGTCAGTGCTGTATGTCACGGAGCTGCTGTCAGCGCTGTATGTCACGGAGCTGCTGTCAGCGCTGTATGTCACGGAGCTGCTGTCAGCGCTGTATGTCACGGTGCTGCTGTCAGCGCTGTATGTCACGGAGCTGCTGTCAGCGCTGTATGTCACGGAGCTGCTGTCAGCGCTGTATGTCACGGAGCTGCTGTCAGCGCTGTATGTCACGGAGCTGCTGTCAGCGCTGTATGTCACGGAGCTGCTGTCAGCGCTGTATGTCACGGTGCTGATGTCAGTGCTCTGTATTACGGTGCTGCTGTCAGTGCTCTGTATCTCCTGCACCCTCTTGTTTGCCTACCCTGGTCCCTGACCTTCCCTCTCCTCCATTGCCTTCATTAGCTCCATAGTCCTGAATTGTCAGAACAATTTCCCAAATAAAAAAAAAATGCTTGTAGTTATCGATCCCAAATTCACCTCATACATGTATTATGCTATTGTCCAGGTGGTGGGACTACGTGCTACCCCCTAATAATTACCCCGTGGCCGCAAATTCGACCTAAAGGTTTGCGAAATTCGCCTCCCATTGAAGTCAATGGAGCCCGCGGCGAACGGTCGTTTTCGCGAACGTTTGTGTCCGTTCGCGTTTCGCGTTCGCGAAACGTCCCGTCGGAAGTTCGTCCATCACTAATAATAAGTCATCATCAGACTATAGCCACTGTAATCCGTCCCAAATCGCATATTACTTACTGTTTAAAGAAACTTTAAAAAACTTGTTTCCAGGGGTTAGGCAGCACCATCTTAAGTATTGTTTTCTGAGTCCACAGTGGAGTGTATTTCCGCCCTTACATTGAGGACTTCCTGTACTGTTAACCAAGCCTCCGTCTCAATCCAAAGTTTCTATGGCAACCCTGCTTCCCTGTTCATAGCTTACTTGTTTATTTCATAGTATTTACTTGTGCCAATGTCGAATGTTTCCCTTTGTGAGATTTATCAGCTTCAGCTGATAAGACTGCAGTAATGGCGAATATTTAGACTATGTGAGGTCACATAGTGTGTAGGAGGAAGCTCTGAGTGATTAGCCGACTTCAGTGTGGTGCAGGAGGAAGTCCTGATAACAGATAGATAAGACATAGAGAGTGTGCCTTAAATCAGGGGAGATCTGGGCATGCTCAGTGACTTCATTCTACAGAACAACAAGGATTACAACAATACTAAGCAAGTAAGGAGATATCTACATGCAGTGTTCATTAGGGTGTTTTATGCTGATTTACATGGGACCAAGTTGTGGGGGAGGGTTTACAACCACTTTAATATATCATCAGTATGGCTTTGATAGCATGGCAACTTCCTGAAGAAGTCACGTGACCATGACATAATGCATTGGGCGTAGCTGGTGATGTCATCTAGGCAGTGAGGCAGGCAACATGACTAGCGGTGCTTTTGACATACTGTGATCTTAAAGGGGTTGTAAACGCTTGTGTTTTTTCACCTTAATGCATCCTATGCACTAAGGTGAAAAAAAACTTCTAACGGTGACTGGCCCCCATACCCCATCCGTTTTACTTACCTGACCCCCTTCAATCCCTCGGCGGAGACGCACTATACTTCTCTGCTCAGGGTTCTCGGCTCTTGATTGAATAGATTTATAGCAGCGCAGCCATTGGCTCCCACTGCTGTCAATCAAATCCAATGACGCTGGCGCCAGAGGGCGGGCCGAGTCCTACTTTCGGCGTCTGTGGACGCTGACTGCTGGACACGGGATCACACCCGCAAGATATCCCCCCAGGAGAGCGCTTCTCCTAGGGGTTTATACGACGTGGGGAGGAGCTGATAGCGCCGCCGGGGGACCCTAGAAGAGGAGGATCAGGCCCACTCTGTGCAAAACGAGTGGCACAGTGGAGGTAAGTATGACATTTGTTATTTTTTTTTTAAAAACACTAAGCTTTGTAATCACTTTAAGGGAGCAATGCTCTAGCTTTTACTCTGTTGTGTACCTGTGAGTTATTTTATATTTTTAAAAAGGCAAATTTTATCTTATGGAAAACATGATGATGTTTTGAGTGGCACCACTGTGGAAGTGGTGGAAGGAAGAGTTAAAGTAATATGATCATAGCACAAACCGAGCACAGATTTGCACTGATATTTGTTATTTGAACTTTCTTATGGACTTTAAATCTCTGACACATGTGCTGGTTTAATCTCCCTGGCGGTATGATTATTTCTGATTTTTGATGCTGAAAGCGGTACAATTATTTTGCATTGAAATTTGGCGTTTTATATTGTAGGCCTGTAATTCTTAGGAATAACTCACTTAAATCTGTCCAAACCAGAGTCTAGTAGACATCCCGGGTATGATAAAGTTTGAAACACAAAATCATAAATTATAATATAATAAATAACTATAAATAAATTAATAACAAATACTAATATAATAATAATCATACATTTTATTCAATACATTTTAGTCAATAATATAATCAAATCAAAAACACTGACATATTTTTGGGCCAAACAAGCGTGAAAACTAGTCATATTGCTTCAGTAAACATCCTGGGTATGGTACATTTTGAAACATGGGGCTACACAAAGTCCGACGTCATAATCAGGACAATAGAACCTGGTTTCCTTTCGGTTTTCCTTCCAGTGTCATCACGCTTTGAGCAACATACCACGCACATCCTTGTGGGTGCTGGCTTTTTTTTTTTCAGTTGGTGAGATGTGGTCCATGAAGTGACGACCAGTCAGGCGTTCTGGGTTGACAACACCAGCAGTACGATGTCCAACTCTTTTTACAGCCATTGGTTTTTAGTGGTTCAAAAAGATCAGTTCGGCAACTTTCCAAACAGAGTCAGCATAAACCATAGGCTTGTCACTCTTTTTTTTTTTTGTAGAATGAAGGCATTCCACAAGCATTGCTCAAGAAGATGGCTGAAGATCTTCTTGTGATATTTTTTTTGTTGTTTTCTCATTGCTGGATAAAATGTAATTGCCTCCAACTGCTCAGGCTTCAGAATGGGTGGGAACAACTACTAAATGGTCTTAAAAAAAAAAAAAAAAACATTCTGTTGTTACCCATGTTCAAACATCATGGTGGATTTGAAATAAACCTGTTTGAGAAAAAAAAATGTCATTGCCTGGTCGGCTCTGTCGACACCTCCAATGATGTTGTTGTAGTCTATCACCACTTGTGGTTTCATTATGTCTTTCCCACCTTTTGTGTGTACCATGACAGTGGAGGTGTTATGAATTGTATTTATTAGGCACACATCTTTTTTGTCATGCCATCACAGTGCCATAATTTTTGCCTTTCTGCCAGGCAACCATTTCTCCTGTCTTGAGCTTCTTATTGCCAAAGATTGGCGGCATGTCACGCCAGTTAGCCCTAACGGTTCCATAGGCATCCCTTTATTCTGTAGAAGGAACTCATTGAATTCAGGAGATGTGTAAAAGTTGTCTGTTAGTTACACAATATCCCTAATTTAGCAATGGCTCAATCAATGAAAGAACTGAGGATGTTGCCATTCCATAATTACTGTATTTTTGGTTAAATTTGGTTCCTTTCCCAGTGTATAGGAAAGAATTCCAAATGTAACCAGTGCTCGATTCACATAGCATGAAGGATTTGATGCCAAATCGTGCTCTCATTGACACCATATATTGTATCCAGCTGAGCCTTCCCTTTCGTCTGATATCTCTATCTGGCACAGAGCTCTGTTGGGAATTTTTCTGAATCATTTAATTTTTGTCAAATTCTTTATTATTTTCAAAGTGCAAATACTTCATTATTAGGGAAAATTTGTACTCTGGCATGACCGTGCCAAAGAATGGAGTGGTTAGTTATTTATTGGTTGTCCAATACCACTTCTGCAGGGGTTTCCGCATCACTCCCTGAAGAATTATTAGGCCCAGAAATTTCCAAATATCCTCTTTGGTCACTGGTTCCCACTTTCTGCTCCTTGAAACCTCTGATGCGTAGCAGCTTGTTGCTACTGGTACCAGTTTGTCTCAGTAACAATTTTTTCAATAACCTCATCGGTCAAAAATAGTTGGATGTATGCCAAGGGGTTGTCATCTTCAACATCCACTTTCATACCAGGTGCTCCAGTAAATGGGAATCATGGGGATACTCCGTGATCCGTACCGCAGTCAATAGAGCACCAAATGCACACATCACTGAGGTCAGTCGCAGGATCATCGCTGAAATCACTTTCTGTGTCTGATGATGAACTTCCCCACAAATCGCTATCACTCAATTCTGCAAGTTATTCTGTATCGCTATCGCTGTTTTCCAGCAGGTCATAAACAGATTTTGAGGTAGAGGCACGCTTTTTTGATGCCATGGCTGTTCTCCAGTTTCCAGGCAGAAAGTACAGTAAAACTGCAGGCAAGGGCACTGGACAAAGCACTGGGGGTAAACTGTAGTCAATTTATTTTATACAGTAATGTAATCCAATAAGACTACAATGTACGCTTTGTGTTGGGATTTACACTTTTTGAATCAGCCACCGGTTCCACCCCCCTGCATCGTGGCGCTCGCAGGGAAGGACAGCCATAACACACAGAGGATTGTGCGGAGGATTCAGTCGCCGTACACAGCTTGAGTACATTGCAGGATCTTGGGGAAAAGGTAAGTAACCTCTTCCAGGATCCAGCGATGCAATCCCGAGTGTGGCTTGGGGTTACCACTAATGATACTGAATTTTTACCCCGAGCCACACTTGGGAATACCACCAAGGAGGTTAAATGAATAAGGTGTTTATTTTGATTTGACCTTTATTGAGATAACATTATTACAGTTGAGAAATATATATGCCATCAGACAGGTTAATTTTATTAATATATCAGTATATTGGGAGTGATCTGTATATATATTTTTCTCACGTTTATATATTGCAACATGTTATTAAAATGTAAAAGATTTGAATAGTGGGGTGGCACTTTTTTAGAGATCAACCTTTGGAATGTTGCAGGTACACCTCTTATGACATGTGAACAAATTGATAGAAGCCCAAGGACATATAAATGCCGTATTCTCTTGATCTTTGGGTGCCATTGCAACTTGGTAGTACCCAGATTGTAGGTCTAGCACGGTAAATCAACAATTTCACAATGCACACTATATCCTCCTGGGGGAATTTCTATGGGGCGCTCTTGAAATTCAGATGGAATACCAACTTGCTCAGAAGAAACAGTCCAACTTCTGGAAGGCACTATGTACTGCTATACAATTAGTGTCCAGTATCACTGGAGCTGTGTGTGAATCACCTGTGTCAGGACAAACAAGAGCCATGATCTCCATTGGAAGAACACCCTTGTTTTCTAAATTCAGAACAGTCACAATTAATTGCAAGCATCCATCAATAGAATATGACTCCACGTTCAGGCCCCATAATGTCATTATTCCAGTAGACTGAAGAGGTATTCTGCTCAAGTACTTCTGATAGAATGAACAGTAAATAAAGGTAACTTGGGAGGGCCATATGAGAAATGGCCCTCCCCAAACAGGATATAGTGCTAAACCTGTAGGTAAATAAGACAACCAGAACCTTTGCTAAGTGGGAAAGTGTGATTGATAATAAAGTTGGTAGTGCCTCCACCCAGGACAGGGCCTCTGGGAAATCAACCAGTAATCTAATCAAAGTAATTGGAAGCAGAAGAACAACTGTAACCAGCATATAACATTAACCATAAGTATAAGATGCACACTAGTATAAAAATATTGCAAGGTTTATATAAGAAAAGATTAATAACAGTACATACTACCAGGGCCGGTGCAAGGATGTTTGTCTACACAGGCGAAGGTGCATTTTGGTGCCCCTCCCCACCGCCCTCCCCTCTCTTCTACAATGCAACACCCTTTTACCACTGTCTACAACCTTGCTGGTACCTCCGTCATGTTGCACTCATAATGTGATGCTATGCCACAAGTAAGACTCTCACAGACACATATAAACACCAGAACAATCATTTAAAAAAAAAAAAAAAGCTTTCATTGCATATGGTTTTGCACACACTGAAAATATACCAACAGCTAACACTTTAGCTAAGTCTACCTTAAAGAAGAGCTTCATTAAAATAGTCAGAGAATGCTTAGTGACCTCAACTGTTAAGACAATATATACTTTGTTCAGAACTATATAATATTAATATTGTGTATATAGTGCAGGAATGTGTAAGGAAGAGTGCAGGGACCAGCGATGTGCAATGCACAGGGTGCTGCAGTCAGTGTTGGATTTAGGATACATAACGCTGACTGCAGGGGTGTGTAATACAACACATTCGAAAATCAGGAGTAGGTAAAGCACAGAAGGCTGTAGTCAGTGCAAGGTTTACGAATGCATGACATACAGATTGCAGGCACAGGAGTGTGTAATGCACAGTGTAGTGGTAAGGTGAGTGCAAAATTTTTCCTCCCCAAGTTCACCCTTTCATCAAAAATCCCAACTCTCTCCCCTCCAAAAAAGAGAAAAAAATCACCACTAAATTGTACGCTGCACCCCTTCCCCCACCCAGAGCAAATCCACCGTCCCAGCACAAATCTTCTTCCCGCTTTCTTGACACAAGTCCTCCACCCTCCCCAAATCCCCAGTTCCAGTACAATCCTCTCTTCTTCCCCATCCTAGCACTTATTCATATACACAAATCCTCTTCTCCTCCTAGTACAAATCTACCTTCCCCCAATATCCCTCTCAGAATAAATCCACCCCCCCAAATCTCAGCACAACATCAAGTGCAAACCCTCCCCCACCCAATTCCCCGCTCCAAATCCTCTCTCCCCAATCATCCTTCCCAGCACAACAAATCTCCCCATATTTATTTACCCAGCAAAAATCCCTCCTCCTCCTCCCCAATCTTCCTCCCAGTGTCATATTTTTCCCCATTTCTAGCACAAATCCTCTCCCCCAAACCCAGCACAAACCCTTTTCAAAACCCCCCAGGACAAATTCCCCCCCCTCTCCAAATTCCCACTTCCAGCAAGAATCCTCTCCCAACTTCTAGCACAGATCCTCTCCCCCAAGTCCTCCATTTAAGCACAACCCCCCACCCCAAATCCTCTTTCCCTCAAATCACCCGTGCCAGAACAAGTCCTCTGCCCAGTTCTGTCATAAATCCTCCCACCCAGATCCCCCCTCCCAGTACAAAACCTCCCCCAAACACAAATCAATCAACAATACTTCCCAACTGTCCCACTTTTTGTGGGACCTTCCAGAGATACAAACAAAATCTTGCAAATCCGGACTAAGAGCTAGTTCACAACAATACGCAGTGTGGGAAACTGACGTTACATGTCCGTTTCTCGCGCCGAATTTAAAATGCACCGCAGTTGTGATCTGCAGTAGGTGTCAGCACTAGGGATGAGTTCAGGCATGTTTGCATGCTCCACGTGCAGAGTCCGGCAGGAAGTCGGCGCAGCATTGCGCTAATCACAGGTAGTGAGACATTGCCCGATCTCTGCAGCCACGCATCGGGGCAATGTCTCACTGCCTGTGATTAGCGCAGCGCCGACTTCCTGGTGGGCTCTGCACGTGGACCATGCGAACATGCCTGAGCTCATCCTTAGTCACCTCACCTACTGACAACACACCACAAATACAGGTCCCAAATGTAATGTGTTTACCTATATTGGAACCATGCGATCCTGTGTGTTGTATAACTCTTGGTGCGGTCCGGCACAATTTCAGCCCATTCAAATGAATGAGCTGAATTTGTACTGCAGCTGGAACACATGTGAATGGCACAGGAACACACCGTGTGTTCCTGTGCAATTTATGGTGTGAACTGACTCCGAGTCCTGGAGCCCAGGGTTGGAAAAAGTTCCGCCACTTGGCTCCACTAACTTGCCTGGCAGGGGGGCGCTAGTGGGATGCCCAGGGACCTGGATGCCATGATTGTCCCCTTGTGAAGCAGCCAGCAACTTTTTTGAATCAGGGGTGGGTAAAATGATACTGTATGTGCCAGGGGGCATTTTGAGAGGAGAGATGACTTGTGCTGGGGAGGCGGGGGGTTTAGGTTCATATCCAACACCCCTTCTAGCAAAGTCCCCTTTTCTCCCTGTTCTTCTCCTAAAAGTCCCCCTAGCACACACAGTATCCTCTCACCCATCTTCCCCCACCACCAAATTAGTGCAAATAACCCCCCCCCCCCCAGGTACTTTTCCTTTAAAGCATGTTATACAGCACAGGACATTTGGTCCCATGTATACCCTTAAACAAAAATATGATTTGCTCAATGTGACATGTCCCATTTCGGTTCGTGTAATTTTAATGATAGAACAGCGTTAACGGTTACATCATTTGCTGCAATAAAATCAACATGCTGCAACTCATTTAAGGGTGCATTTGCAGGTGTGAATGCACCCTAAATGTTAACTCATTCTTTAGTGAATAAAAATCTCACGTGTACTTGAAAAAAGACACTTCTCAATTCTTTACACCTTTAACAGAAGGTTATGTCATGGATTCCGGTACAATTTTTAGAAATGTACCCATTAAAGGGGTTGTGGCAGAAACCAAGTCACAGCCATAATTGTAGGATTAATGTAGAGTTTATTTTCCATAATTAAGCAGCCATATTATTTGGATGGCTCGGCCCTGAGAGCACCCTCAGATGTAGCCTGCCATTCATTGACAGTTGGCCCCAAATAATCACTTTTGTGAGTTTGTTGGGAATACTGTTCTACTAAAATTATCCCATAAAAAATATTTTTAACAAAGAACACACAATTATCTAATAAGAACTACTACGCAGTTTGACAGACCTCTTGGGTTCTTTAGAGAAGAAATGCTATGAGCACTAAAGGCCTTTTCGCACCGGCAGCCAGGGAAGGTAGTAAAAGCTGAAAGAGCCTTTACGTTGGAACTGTTTTGTAGATATTGGCATAGCCACAAGTAAACTACACAGCTTGCTGAGGTCATAAAGGTTGAAAGTTGTGTTCTATTTGTACATGTACATTTATTTCTCATTATTACACAAGAGTATGCATGTAGAAACAAATATGGGTGTGGATTTAATTCTGTATCTCATTTTTACCCATAGGACTTGCTCACCACCCATTGTTCCTAAGCTGAGAACATCCCCTTTATTAAGGCACCCACACCTTTTCCACCAAGGCACGTTTATGGTTTAACTGGGCTTCGTTTACTGCTTAGTAATCCTGATATCTGATGTAACATTCAGCTGGGTGAAGCCTCTTCCAGTCCATTCCCCGAAGCCAGCAATGAGTAGTTGCAGCTGTCTGCGCCCAGAGACTGACTCTGAGGATGAGGTGAGTTATTGTGACTGCTCAAAGTATCGGTCAGGAAGCGTGTTGTCACCAGTCACAGTAACCAACTGGCATACAACGTAAATCCATAAACACATCACAATGATAACCACAGTGATATGAAATGTTATTTTGTTGCTATATATAAAGCAGAAAAAGTATGAGGCATGCATCTTAACCACTTGCCTACTGGGCACATGTACCCCCTTCTGCCCAGGTAAATCTTCAGCTTTCTGCACTGTCACACTTTGAATGACAGTTGTGCAACACTGTACCCATATGACATTTTTTAAAACATTTTGCACACAAATAGAGCTTTCTTTTGGTGGTATTTAATTACCACTGTTTTTATTTCTTGCTAAATAAACGAAAAAACACAGAAAATTTGGCAGAAAAAAAAAGTTTTTCATAGTTTGTTATAAAATTTTGCAGGTAGATTTTCTCCTTCACTGATGTGCGCTGAGGAGGCTGCAGTGATTGGCACTGATGAGGCTGCACTGATGGGCACTGATAGGCTGCACCGATGTGCACTGATGAGGAGGCACTGATAGGTTGCACTGATGGCCACTGATAGGTGACACTGATGGGGAGGTACAGATGGGCACTTATTGGCAGCACTGGTGAGCACTGTTGAGACTGCACTAATAATCAGGACACTGATAATCAGTGCCCTGATTATCAGTGTAAATGTCCTTTTCACATAAGCTGGTTATCAGCTATCCTCTCCTCGAGCTGTCAGCATGAGGAAAGGAATGCCAATAACCAGCTTGTGTTTACATTGTGATCGCCTGTGATTGTCTCTTTACCCCGATCTGTAATCAGCTGTGTCCAGAGGATACAGCGATCGCAGAGTGCCCACAGCGGCCGTGATCATAGGAGGACATCATATGATGCCCTCCCAGAACTGGCTGGCTGCGCTGTAGCCGTCATTCAGCTATAGCACAGTCAGTAAGTGATTAAAGGGGCTCTGCCATTATAAAAGAATGGAGGCTGCCATTGATGAACTCTACTTTTAAAAATTCTACACTACTCTGTGGTTGCATTGCTAATTCTTTGGCTTTAACCACTTAATCTCCGGAATTTTTACCTTTTCAGCACTGCGCTACTTTAACTGGCAATTGCGCAATCATGCAAGTACGCATATGAAATCTATATAAATTTTTTTTTTTATGCAAATAGTGCTTTCTTTAGGTTGTTTTTGTCACCACTTTTTTTTGCTACATAAACGGGAAAAAAATCAAATAAATTGCTATTTTCTGTTATAAAAACATATCCAATAAAATCTAATTTCTGTATACATTTCAGCCAAAATGTATTCTACTAAATGTCTTTGATAAAAATAATCCCAATAAGTGTATATTAATTAAAAGTTCTAGAGTCTACAAGAGTCTAACTATGGTATAGATATTTCAAAATTCATGAATCCTGATGTACTGGCAGCCTATTTAATTTCTTAAAATGCCAGGACAGTACAAATACCCCCCAAATTATTTTCAAGCTCAATACTACACTCAATGGACCAAAACCAATGTATTTTTAATGCATTGTACTTGCACTCTATCTACAGTGGGGAATAATTATTATCCTCTGCAGGTTTTGTAAGTGACAAAGAATATGAGATTCTTATGGTCAGAAAGAATGAGATCTGGCACAGTGGTACATTCTTTCAGGGCTAAAAAGATCGCTAACAGCTCTCTGTCACCAATATCGTAATTGCACTCTGCAGGTGGTAATTTCTTGGAAAAGTAGCCACAAGGATTCATAGAGCTCTCAGAGGTAGAACGTTTAGACAGAAGGGCGCCAACTCCATTCTCAGAAGCATCAACCTCAAGGATAAAAGTTAATGTAGGATCAGGATGTACCAACACAGGAGCAGAAACAAAGGCAGCCTTGAGAATCTCAAAGGCCTTAATGGACTCCGGAGACCAACTCTGTGGGTTACCGTCCTTTCTGGTCATATCAGTCAGGGGCTTGAGCAGAGATGAGAAGTTACAAATAAACTTGCGATAATAGTTGGCAAAGCCAAGAAAACGCTGCAGAGGATGTAAACCCTTGAGTCAAGGCCACTGTAGGACTGCTGAAAGTTTCTCTGGGGCCATAAAAAAAAACAGCAGTGGAAATTACAGGAATCAATGACCAGGAATTTAACCTGTTCACGATGGAATTCACACTTCTCCAATTTACAATAGAGATTGTTCTTTCTTCGTTTCTGAAGCACACAACAGACATCTGTGTGGTGGCTCTCCAGGGACTTGGAAAATATGAAGAAATCATCGAGATAAACTCAAATCTCGGAGGACATCGTTAATAAATTCCTGGTAAACTGCTGGGGTGTTACAAAGGCCAAAAGGCATTACGAGATACTCATAATGGCCTGCGCTGGTATTAAATGCAGCTTTCCACTCGTCGCCCTCCTTAATCCTCACGAGATTGTATGCCCCTCTCAAATCAAGCTTTGTGAAAACCGTTGCTCCCTTGAGGTGGTCAAATAACTTCGTAATCAACGGAATCGGATAGGCATTCAATACAAGGTCTCAGTTCGCCACTCTTCTTCACAAAGAAGAGAGCAGCATTAGCAGGAGAAGAGGATTTGCGGATGAAACCTCAAGAAAGTGCATCTGCAACATATTACTCTATGGTCCTCCTATCCTCCAAGACTGACAAAGGGTAAATCACGAGGGGGTATGGCACCAGGTTGAAGGTCAATTGCACAATCATACGACTGGTGTGGAGGCAAACTACCAGCTTGACCTTTGTCAAAGACCGCTAAAATTGCAGTACTCAGGGAGGAAAGTGAAGAGGTGCACAGGACCTTGGCTACCTTCACGAAGCATGACTTACTGTATTGTGGCGACCAGGAGAGAACCTCAGCATGGAGCCAATCAAAAGAGGGGTTGTGCCTCTGTAATCAAGGAAACTTAGGTGAGGAAATAACTTGGAAATGGATTATCTCATGATGAAGAGCCCCATGGACAACGGAACCGTCTCATGAGTCACATGGGCAAGCTGTAGAGGTCTCCCGTAAAGAGCCTCAATGGCAAATGGAGTGTCATGCAGCTGCAGTGGAATTCGAGTGCTTCGATACAAAGGCAGTATCAATGAACAGGCCTTCAGCCCCAGAGTCAATTAGATCCTGTTTATCGATGAACGACTCAGCCCAAGAAAGGGTAACCAAAACCAGGGGCTTATCCTTCTGGATAACTGGGGACAAAACGACTCCCTCCTCCTAAGGGTTCTCTCATCCGCAGAGAGACGCGTGAAGCCCAAGTGCATGGATTCATCTTCACATACCAACTCAGTACCAGAAGGCATGGGAGGTGAAGGAGGCAATGGTGGGACTGCAAAGTTTTGAGACAAATGTACAGGAGGCTTCCGCAAGCGCTCCTTAAAAAGAAGTCTTTCTCTGAGTCTGGAGTCAATGAGGATGGCAAACGTGATCAACTTCTCCAGCTCAGTGGATATATCTCGGGCTGCTATCTTATCCTTGATGGTATCCGAGAGACCATGAGAAAAAGCAGCCATGAGGGCCTCATTGTTCCAAGCAACCTCTACTGCCAGAGTACGGAGTTCAATGGCGTTATCAGCAACAGTTCTCGTACTTTGATGGACATGAGACAGCAGAAGCTGAGCGTGCGGGAACGTCAAATACCCTTTATAAAGAAGCCACAAACTCTGGGCAAACTCTGGACAACAGGTTTTTGCATCTCCCATAGAGGATTTGCCCAGGCCAAGGCTCTCTCACAAAGCAAAGATATCACGACACCTAATTTGCTTCTGTCTGTGGGAAACGCCAGGGGCAGCATCTCAAAGTATATCTCAACCTGGTTGAGAAACCCTCTGCATTGGACTGGATTGCCCCCAAATTGCTGGGGGAAGCAGAGCGGAACCAGACATACCTCTTATAGAGGTAATACTCAAGGCGGGTGCCTGCACAGAGACTGTAGCAGCAGCAGGGACGGCCTGCAACACAGGTTGTACCGGAGCAGCCACAGTGGGAGATTCCAGGTGAGCCGTGCGACTCGAGCATTTGCAAACTGATCCATGCAGTGATCCTGCTCATCCAATCTGGAAAAAATATTACCAACAAGTTGACTGCATCTTCTAAATTCATGGCCTTTGCCTACTGTCAGAAACCATGAATCAGACTGATACAGATGTACAGTTAAATCACACTTGTTTAATAATAATAAAAAGGTAAAAAATTAGTCAAAACATAGCCAGTGTTCAGGAACCAGAACCGATAGTCAGACAAACCAAAATGTCTGGGAGTAAGGCCGCGTACACACGAGGGGACTGTTCGCCCAACTTTGTCCGCCAAACAGTTTCAGCGGACAGTCCGCTCAAAATTAGCATGGACGGACTTGCCCACACACGACGAACGAACAGTCCGCTGAAACCGTGCGCGATGACGTGAACGGCACGTACGACGGGACGAAAAATACGGCGTCCTATACACTGCAATGCAAACTTAGGCGTGTAAATCCTTTCTGAGCATGCGCGGAACTTAGTTTGACGAACAAGCCTACACACGAGGGGACTGTTCGCTGAAACAGAGTTTCAGCGGACAGTTTTTCGGAATTTCCGAAAAACTTTGTTCAGCAGACTGTCCGCTGAAACTGTCCGCTGAAAGCCCACACACGAGCGGACTGTCCGCCGAAACACTGTTCAGCGGACAAAGTTGAGCGAACAGTGCCCGCGTGTGTACGCGGCCTAAGAGATGAGCATAGTAGAACAGCAAACAGGATCTGAAGCCAGAAGGAATGTCAGCCAAGTAAGTGTTTAACAGGAACACAGGAGAGCGTCTCTAGAGCTGTGACCAAGGCGAAGGCAGAGATCATCTGGGCTGGATGGCTTAAGTAGGCAGGACTGATGTTTCTTGTAGTTAGTTACCAGGTTTGCACACATTTCTGGAGGGATTTTGGTTCACTCTTCTTTACAGATCTTCTCTAAATCCTTAAGGTTTCTTGGCCATCACTTGGAAACTCAAAGTTTCAGCTCCCTCCATAAGTTTTCTATAGGCTTAAGGTCTGAAAATTGGCTAGGCCACTCCATGACCTCAATGTGCTTCTTCTTAAGCCACTCCTTTGTTGCCTTGGCGGTATATTTTCATTGTCATGCTGGAAGACCCATCCACAACCCATCTTCAGTGCTCTGACTGAGGGGAGAAGGTTCTCATCCAAGATTTTACAACACATGGGTCCATCCTTTGGTCCCTCAAAGTCGGTATTTACAATTAGCAGAGAAACAGCCCCAAAGCATAATGTTTACACCTTCGTGCTTGACTGTAGGGATGGTGTCCTTAGGGTCATAGTCAGCTTTTTTCTTCCTCCAAACACAGCTAGTCAAGTTAATGCCAAAGAGCTCAATTTTGGTCTCATCTGACCACAGCACTTTCTCCCAATCCTTCTCTAAATCATTTATATGTTGATTGGCAAACTTCAGATGGGCCTGTACATGTGCCTTCTTGAGGAGGGGGACCTTGAGGGCGCTGCAGGATTGTAATCCATGGTCCCAACTGCCTTGAGATCATTCACAAGCTCCTCCCGTGTAGTTCTAAGCTGATCCTTCAATTTTCTAATGATTACCCTTACCCCATCAAAACCTTGCATGGAGCTCCAGATCGATGGCGATTGATGGTTATTTTGTATTTATTCCATTTGTGAATAATTGCTCCAATAGTTGTCTCCTTCACACCAAGCTTCTTACTGATGATATAGTAGCCTATTCCAGCCTTGTGCAAGTCTACAATCTTGTCCCTGTCATCCTTTGACCGCTCTTTGGTCTTGCCCATGATGGTAAGGTTTGAAAGGAAGAAATAAATTCTGTGGACAGGTGTCTTTTTTATACACATAACAAGTTGGTCTTAGCAGCACCTTCCTAAATTGATATGACTAATCTGTGTACCACATGAGCCAGTAGCCAGTCTGTGGGAGCCAGAATTATTGTTGGTTGGTAAGGGAACAAATACTTGTTTTACTCAATGAACTGCTACTAAATTTATAACATTTGTATTGTGTTTTTTCTGGATTTGTGGTTGATATTCTGTGGCTATCATTTAAAATACACCTATGAAAAAAGATGTAGACCTTTCATTTCTTTGTAAGTGGGCAAACTTACAAAATCTGTAGGGGGGGGGGGGGGCAAATAATTATTTTACCCACTGTATGTACTCTATATGTACAACCCCCATTCCAAAAAAGTTGGGACGCTGTGTAAAATATACATAAAAACAGAATGCTATGATTTGCAAATCTTATAAACCCATATGTTATTTCCAATAGAAAATAGAAAACATATCAAATGTTTAAACTGAGAAAATGTACTATTTTAGAAAAAACAAATAAGGTCATTTTGAAATTGGCAACAGGAACACATATATCAAAAAAGTTGGGACAGGGCAACAAAAAGCTGGTAAAGTAAGCGGTACTAAAAAGGAAGAGCTGGAAGAACATTTTGCAACTAATTAGGTTAGTTGGCAACAGGTCAGTAACATGGCTGGGTATAAGGGTATAACAAGAGCATCTTAGAGATTTAGATTGTCTCCGAAGTAAAGATGGGCAGAGGTTCACCAATCTGTGAAAAGCTGCATCTAAAAATTGGCAAACAATTTCAGAATCATGTTCCTCAGCGTAAAATTGGAAAGACTTTAAATATATCATCATCTACAATACATATTATCATCAAAAGATTCAAAGAATTCTCTGAGCGCATAGGACAAATCGGAAAGCAATATTGAATGCCCATGATCTACAGGCCCTCAGACAGCACAGCATTAAATACAGGCATCATTCTGTATTGAACTTCACTGTATAGGGTCAGGAATACGTTAAAAAAAAAAATCACTGTTTGTGAACACAGTTTGCTGTAAGTTAAAGTGTATGTAAACCCTCAGCTAGTAAAAACAACCCATTCAGTTTGAAATAGAAATGAAAGGAAAAATATTTGTGTATAGATATATAAAGAAATCTATAAACACTAAACACTTTTTTATTTTTCTTTAAGGATAATTTTTATGTACAAGTACATGGTACAGCAGGCACATATCAGGAATATACATGTTGGGTTCACATATTCTTTAAAGCTCTATCATGCAAAGAAGAAGCCATAGCTGTACTTGATACAAAAATGCCACTGTTTTCACTAGGCCAGAGCTCAATTAAAATAGTCTGTTGCAAAGTGGAAAACTGTTTTATGGTCAGAGAAATTTAAATCAGATTTTTTTTTAGCAACCCTTAGTACTGTGTCCTCTGGACTAAAGAGGAGAAGGGACCATCAGGCTTGTTATCAGTGCTCAGTTCAAAAGCCTGCATCTCTGATGGTATTGGGGTGCAATAGTGCGTATAGGATGGGCAGCTTGCACATCTGGAAAGAAACCATCAGTCCTGAAAGATACATGCAGGTTTTACAACAGCATATGCTCCAGCCCAGACTACATTTTTTTTTAGGGAAGGCCGTGCATATGTCAGCAGGACAATGCTAAACCATATGCTGCGTCTGTGACAACAGCATGGCTAAATAGTGGAAGAGTCTGGGTGCCTAACTGGCCCGCCTGCGGTCCAGACCTTTCACTAATTAAAAATATGTGATGCATCTTGAAAGAAAACATAGAACAAAGACCCAGAACCATTGAGCAGTTAGAATACTATATCAGACAAGAATGGGACAACATTCCTCTCCCAAAACTTCAGCAACTGCTCTTCTCGGTTCCCAGACGTTTACAGAGAGTTGTTCAAAAAAGAAGGATGCTACACCATTCAAAACATGGCCCTGTGTCAACTTTTTTGAGACATCTCACTTTAAACATTTGATATGTTTTCTATTGTGAATAATATATGGGTTTATGACATTTGCAAATCATTGCATTCTGTTTTTTATGTAGATTTTACACAGCATCCCAACTTTTTCGGAATTAGAGTTGTATGCATGTATCCTTTTTAAATAAAACATGACATGAGACTAGTAATTTTTATGTATTACGTGAACTTAATTTTACACTATTTATATTTCTTCTCTAGTACAGGGAGAGCTCAGAGAAAGAGCAGAAGGAGGAGATCCCTGACACAGTAGATGGAGGGCTGATCTTTTCTACAGCCGTCATGGGCGGTGTACACAATGCACAGAGCAACCAACGGGATCGTGAGAAGGAACGTCAAAAAATAAGAGAGCGTGAACGAAGAAGAGAGCAAGAAAAACAAAGAGAAAAAGACAGAAACACTGAGAGAGAAAAAGAGAGGAGACGGCAAAGGGAAAGGCAGAGACAAGCTGAGAAACAGAGACAGAGACAGGCTGACAAACAAAGACAGAAACTAGCAGAAAAGCAGAGGCAGAAGAAAAGGAAATGATTATTTTGTGTACATACCCTCAGTAGTGACAAAAAATATGGAAATGTCCACAAAAAGAGTCATGCAGTCTGCAGTGATTAGGAATTTATCATAAGGAATTTGTACCCCTCATCAGAAACACCCTTTCAACTACCATAGGCTAGTTACACATGTATAATATCTGCAGTGCATGTTTTAACTTTGAGTAGAACTAAAGGCAAAACTTTTATTTTATTTATTTTGGATAAAGCCAGGAGTGTTATAACACCTGGCAGGATTTTTTTTAGCATCTGTGTCCCATTGGGGGGATTTCTCTTTACTTCCTGTCCCATAGCCAAAACAGGAAGTGAGAGGAAATCTCTCCAGAGTGAGGGAACCCCAGGGTGTCACCAAAACTAGTGTTCCCATTGGAAGATTTCCCCTCTATTCCTCTGGTGACAACCCAAAATTTGAGAATTTCTTTCACTTGTACTCTTGGTGAAATTGATAACCAGGACAAAAAGAGAGGGTCAATCTCCGATATGGCGTCAAAGACAGCAATAAAAACCTGACCAGTATTCTAACCCCTCTCTATAATATCCAAAACTAAAAAAAAATGTTTTTCCTTTAGTTATATTTTCAGGCCCTATGCCTATCCTATGGTTAGTGGACTTTTTGGCTGCACAGAGCCACAAAAATAAACATCATACTTGAAAGGAAACATTATTTTCTTTATTTTTGTATAAATATATGGCTTCAATGCTTTGAGTTACTAACCCAGAACAAGTATAAGGATTACTACTTTACTCTGAATTTCTTAATATGCATATCTATCTGTTCAAAATAAATGTTGACAGTGGGCCAGCAGAACTGGCTGGCAGCTAGCATTATCAGAAGGAGTTATGCCCTGTACGCACGATAGGATTTTCAGATGGAAAATGTATGATAGGACCTTGATGTAGGCTCCATCACACGTTTCCCATAGTAATTTCCATCACAGAAAATTTGAGATCTGGTTCTCAAATTTTCCGACAACAAAATCCGTTGTCGGAAATTCTGATCGTGTGTACGCAATTCCAATGCACAAAGTGCCACGCATGCTCTGAATCAAGCACAAGAGCAGAAATTGCTATTGAACTTCATTTTTATCGGCTCGTCGTACGTGTTGTATGTCACCACGTTCTTGATGTTCGGAATTTCCGACTAACTTTATGTGACCATGTGTATGCAAGACAACTTTGAGCCAACATCCGTCGGAAAAAAAAACATGGATTTTTTTGTCGGAAAATCCTATCGTGTGTACAGGGCAATAGAGGGAACAGCAGCACCAACATTTATCCTATCTATAGGTGTATCTATAGCCCATATTTATTAAAACAGAGAACCGTGGAACCATATGGTAAAATTTTTGGATGTGCACAGGCCTGGCACAAAAGTTCATCTTGCATTGAAGACTTTTTGAAACATCTAATGGTTAAGAGCATTAAATACAATGCATTTTGTGGGAAACAATTGCTCTCTCTTTTGCAGGCCTTGAGCAGCCATTAAACCGTTCAAATTTTTCAAAAAGCCTTTCAAGTGAGATGAACTGGTGGCCCTCCAAATAAAAAATCCCTCCATTATCATACAGATTTTTGTAAGAGTGGAGATTTGCACAGTGCATATTACTAGGAAATGTTGTTGCTCAACTGGTAGGTCAATAGAGTCTGTCAACAGTAAGTGGATTCAACAATAAGTAGTCAAAATAAAAAAAATCAGCACACATGATACACTATTTGATGCACTGTGTCCCTTTTGCTGTTGGCTCCTGGTTGCCTTGAAATTTTCCTTGATCCACCCCCCAAAATCTTATGGTGAGGCAGGGGTTAATAAAATTGAGGGAGTTGTCATATGCGCACATAAAGTGTACCTGGCTATACCTTTCCACCCAACTCTGCAATTCATAGAAACTGATACTAAAGCTTCTATGAAAGAATCAGGATCTATGAATGGAGAATGGGTGAATAATAGACAGGGCCATCTCCTCCATTCAAAGATCTTGTTTGATCTATAGAATCAGTAGTATGGCTTCTATGAATGGTGAAGCTGGGTGGAAAGGGTGGGCATAGTCAAGCACTCATGAGGAGAGCCTTTCACAGCTCCCTTAGTTCTATTGATCCCCACTGCACAGGAACATTATGGTGATGGGGACGGGGTTGATGGAGGAATCCAGGAGCCAGCAGCCAAAGAGACACAGTAAGTCCCTTGTACTGATTTTTGTGTGCTATGTTTTCATTACACTTAGAGCTCTTTTACACAGCTCAGCAGGGGATATCTCTACTATTCCCCACTGTGTAGGTGGATGACGGGTCCGTGTCCGGACCACTTATGTAGAGTGGATATGGACACTACCCGCTTTCCTTTCTGGAGGTGGTTGGATGTAAACTGGCTGCCTGTCCATTTACATTAGACTATTATTAAACGGATGTGGAACGGATCACCCATTCGTCTGTGTTTGGCGGATAGGATCAAATCGGATGTCAGCTGGTGTCCTTTAACATCCGCAGCTCCATAGAGTGCAATGGCTGGTCCAATTTTGTCCGTCTAAAAAACCTGATCTGTCCGCCCATGTCAAAAGGGCCTTAGGCCTTCAACATGCTTGGGACTACAGTAGATCTATACGCAGAAAAAGAAAAAAAATATATATAAATAACGATATACAGTACTGTGCAAAAGTTTTAGGCAGGTGTGAAAAAATGCTGTAAATTAAGAATGCTTTCAGAAATAGAAGTGATAATAGTTTATTTGTATCAATTAACAAAATAGTAAGTAAATGAATAGAAGAGAAATCCAATTAAAAGCAATATTTGGTGTGACCACCCTTTGCCTTCAAATCAGCATCAATTCTTCCAGATACACTTGCATACTGTTGTTAAAGAAGGTTGGTTGTTCCAAATATTTTGGAGAATTAACTATGCATCTTCTGGATGTGGATGTAGGCTGCCTCAAATCTTTCTGTTTCTTAATGTAATCCCAGACAGACTCGATGATGTTGAGATCAGGGCTCTGTGGGGACCAAACCATCACTTCCAGGACTCCTTGTTCTTCTTTACGCTGAAGATAGTGATACCATTGCTGTGTGTTTGGGGGTTGTTGTCCTGCTGCAGAATAAATTTGGGGCAATCACACACCTCCCTGATGGTGTTGCATGTTGGATAAAGTATCTGCCTGTATTTCTCAGCATTGAGGACACCATTGATCCTGACCAAACATACTAATCCATATGCAGAAATGCAGCCCCAAACTTACAAGGAACCTCCACCATGGTTCACTGTTGCCTGCACACACGTATTATTGTACCATTCTCCAGCCCTTCGGTGAACAAACTGCCAAATATTTCAAATTTTGACTCATCAGTCCAGAGCACCCGCTGCTATTTTTCTGCACCCCAGTTCCTATGTTTTCATGCATAGTTGAGTATATTAGTCTTGTTTCCACATTGGCGGTATGGCTTTTATTGGCTGCAATTCTTCCATAAAGACCACTTATGGTCATCTAGACAGTAGAGGGTCTCACTGTTTTCTGTCACTTCTGTGCTGATGGCACTGCTAGACATCTTCCGATGTTAAAGCAAAATACGTATTATGTGTCTTTCATCTGCTGCATTAAAAAGTTGATGTAAATCCCATTCATGAAATCTGACCTATCACATATATCTGTAGTGTTTACTTATCTCTCTCCAAAGCACTAAGTCCCGGTTCACATATAAGCAACGCGGGAATCAGCACGATTCCTGTGCAGTTCCCCGTACTGCATATAATTTGCAGTTTGCACTGCCCTCTGCTAACCACTGGGGGTGTCAATAGAAAGTTAATGACACCCCAGCTTCACAGATCGCAGTGCGAACTGCGAAATGGTGCAGGATTTGAATTGCATAGGTGTGAACACCCATGTGTCGGGGAGAGTGCATAGAGATAGATTAGCAGAGAGCTGGTCTATTCACAGTACAGCTCTGCAAGTTTCTTCATTCCTCTGCCTATGCGAAGGGGGGCTGCATGCCTTTCCTCCAATCAGCTCTCACACAGTGAATACCAAGAATCCACACCAGGTGGTGGAACAGGAAGAAACATTTCTAAAACGATGTTCACCTTCTAAACAGTGTAGAAAAATGAAGAAAGCAGATATACGTAAAACTTATGTAGGGAGATTTGTTTCATCCCTGTGTATCATCTGAGGCTGTTCATCTCACTGGGTATAGGAGAGGGTTCACAACCACTTTAAGTTTCCTTGGCTGACCACCGCCTCTACGGTCCATAACATTTATTCAGGCTTCCTAAAAAGAGCTTGAACAGCACATCTTTAAACCCCAGTCTGCTTTGAAATCTCTCCTTGCTGATGAAGTATAAATACGTTGTGTCTTGTTGCTGTGCTCAGTCTTGCCATGGAGTATGACCTGTGACATGAAACTGTCTTCCAATACCTCATCTTAGTAGCAAAGTTTGGCTGTTCCTTTAAGACTCCCGCACTGCTGTTTCTGTTTCAGGTAATGACTGTTTCAACCTACATATGAAAGTGATAATCATTAGCACCAGGGACGTGCAATGAGGTCGGTGGCTGATGAGGCACTGGCTAGTACTAGAGCCAGATACACACAGGTTACATACGCCACAAACATTAGAGCGAGAACAATAAATCTAGCACTAGACCTCCTCTGTAACTCTAAACATGTTACCTCTAAAAAAATGTAGAACGTTGCCTATGAAGATTTTTAAGTACTGAGGTTTGGCGCTATTCCACAAGTGTGTGCAATTTTAAAGTGTGACATGTTAGGTATCTATTTATTCGGTGTAACATCATCTTTTATAGCATAGAAAAAAATCGGGCTAACTTTAGTGTTTTTATCCAGTTTCTATCCAAAAAAATGCGTTTGAAAAATTGCTACGCAAATACCGTGTAACATAAAATGTTGCAATGACCACCATTTTATTCCCTTGGGTATTTGCTAAAATATAATGTTTGGGGGTTCTGAGTAATTTTCTAGCAAAATAATTATGAACTTTACCTGTAGGAGAGAAGTGTCAGAATTGACCTGGTTGGCAAGGGGTTATTTACCATACGCAATTAATATACAAATAATTACTATATATATTGATTTTAAGGTAATTTACTATATTTTCAAAAACTGAACTCAAGCAGGTGGCTTAATGGACAGATTACTGAAGTTTGAAGTTATAACTTCCAACCAGCAATTTCACATTAAATAGATAAATAATAAATAATTACGTTATAGCATAATAATATATTATAATAACAGTACCTTTTCAACAGCAGTAGATTCTCATTCTCCCTCTTAACTGTGTGATAAAAACATGGGATTGTGGGTAAATCTTTTACACATAAACACATGTTTTTTTTCTTGTAGTTAAGAGGGCTGAGCTGGAAGGGAGCTTTTGTCTTGTAGACACATGCCCCCTTCTATGACACTGCAGTGAGAGGCCAGCCTCCACTACAGCAATTTTTATTGGACAGCTTGGGCTAATGGTACTTTACCATTGGTCGAAGACTCCAAGCTGCCCATTGAGCTCAGTGCCTCTGACAAGGAGTGAGGAGAGGCACTATGAACTTATCCTCTCAGTCTGCTGCAGAATGTGCCAGCTTGCATTTAAACTGACTGCCCTGTATTTAGCTTCTGACAGGCTGCACAGAAGACCAGTGGTGGGGTAGGCCTTTAGCTACCTACCTCACAAATTTGGGGTCTCTGTGGCCCCTGGTCATCGAGCTATGACCCTCAAAGTGGATACATTTTTTATTTTTGTTTTTAGTTTTTATTTCTTTTATGCTCATGGTTCTGCCTCACCTGCCTCCCCTGACTGCACATCCCTGATTAGCACCTGCTTGGTATAACTGGTTAATCATACACCTGATTCTAATCTTACAAAATCCCTAACGTTGTGCAAGTGTATGAAATAATGCTGGTTTTAAGCCAAGAGGTAGTCACAGCAAATATTGATTTGATTTACATTTGTTTCTGTTTGCTCACTTTGCATTTTGTAAATTGATAACAAACAAAAAAAAAAAATATATATATATATATATATATATAATTATTATTATTTTTTTTTTAAGTACTCTTCCTTTGTTTACAGCATATATATATATATATATATATATATATATATATATATATACACTGTATATATTATTATTATTATTCAGGATTTATATAGCGCCAACAGTTTGCGCAGCGCTTTACAATATGAGGGCAGTAATAATAATTTATAAATTAATTTAAAATAATTTAGAAATTAATAATTTACTTTTGGGATTAACAAAGTATTCTGTATATGAATATAAAGTAAGCCAGACAGACTTGAACTCTTTTTTGGTCTTTTTTTCTTTTGTCTTCTAAACTCTTCTAACTCAGGCAACAAAGATCTCCAATGTTAATGGGTCACTGTTATTTTATGAGACGTTGCTCCTGAAGGAAGGCCCTATGTCAACTACAAGGTTATCATTTATAAAACTAAAACAGTATTCTTCTCTATTTCCCTTACTGATAAGGAAATGTAGAAATAATAGTTTGTATTACACTATAAAGGAAATGGGAGTTGCATCTGAGGCTTTGAAAGTCTAGCTGGTTTCCTAGCTGTGCCCTAAACTGTATATAGTATATGGTAGCAGAAACAATGTGCTTATTGTTCAGTGTAAAGAGAGGTCCCCTACAACCACTTTAATCCACAAAAGACGAGGACCTCAGTGAAATATATGCCAAGGTTTGAAAAACAGCTACTGTTACAGCCAGCCACTCTACATTCATGTATGCTGCAATGAATTGGAACAATGTAAAATATGCACAAAAAAATAACTAAAATACTGATACTGTTAGATAAAAATGGTATGTACAGAAAGTTAGATCTATTATAAAAGACCCGAGGAAGAGAACATACAAAGGGAAAATGAATGGATAGCACAAACATGAAAAGGCATGAAAGAAAAAAAACCCAATCATTTAATTACTAAATACCTGTGCAAAGATTTTTTTCTTCACTGACCCAAGCAAGTACCTAGGTAAGAGGGTGTGGAGTCGGAGCTTACACTGTGTGAGAGCTGATTGGAGGAAAGGTACACGCCCTACACTCCACATAGGCAGAGGAACTAAGGAATTTGCAGAGCTGTACTCTGAATAGACAAGCTCCCTGCTTATCTACCTCTAAGCTCCCTCCCGACACAAATCTTCAGCTACTGTCAGGAAAACTTCTCAGAAGTGACACATGATGATAACAGAGGAACTGAGCACCAGAGACAAACGGCACTTAGAGCTTTGAAGAGAGTAAACACTACAGATATACTGTATGTGATTAGGTCAAATTTCGTGAATGGGATTTACAACCACTTTAAGACACTGGTGTTATGGCCATATTAGAAATTGTGCACCAATTTTTGACACCCCCCCCCATCCAAAAAAAAATTAAAAGTCTAAATAATGTTAGGACACTTACCTGTCCTGAAATCCAACGATGTCAGCACCCCAGCTGATGTTTCTATCAGCTCTCGGGTGCTTCCGCCACCATTGCCCGAAAGGTAAACCGGCAGTGAAGCCTTGCGGCTTCACAGTCGGTTTTCTACTGTGCATGTGCGAAGCGATCTGCACTTTGTGAATGGCCCGGCGGCGGGGGTAGGAGGAGGGGGGCCAAACTTCCGAGTGATCTTGCTGCAGCGAAATCTCTCGGAAGTAGGGATGGATACCTGTCAAAAACAGGTACCCGCTCCCCCTCCCCCCAAAAGGTGTCAAATGTGGCACCGGGGGAGGCAGATAAGAGGAGCTTCCACTTTTGGGTGGAATTCCACTTTGAAGTTGATTGAGAGTTTTCTTTTTACTTCCAACAAGTGCAAATAATTCAGATAGTTCTTATGTGTGATGATTTTACATTTGGTGCTGCGAGACAAAATTCTGCCGCTGGCAATTCTGAAACAGATTAGTATACAGCTTACTGACAGTTACAGTATCTCACAAGTATACCCCTCACATTTTTGTAAATATTTTGTTATATCTATTCATGTGACAACACTGAAGAAATAACACTTTGCTACAATGTAAAGTAGTGAGTGTACAGCTTGTATAACAGTGTAAATTTGCTGTCCCCTCAAAATAACTCAATACACAGCCATTAATGTCTAAACCGCTGCCAACAAAAGTAAGTACACCCCTAAGTGAAAATGTCCAAATTGGGCCTAAAATGTCAATATTTTGTGTGGCCACCATTATTTTCCAGCACTGCCTTAACCCTCTCGGGAATGGAGTTCACCAGAGCTTCACAGGTTGCCACTGGAGTCCTCTTCCACTCCTCCATGACAACATCACGGAGCTGGTGGATGTTAGAGACCTTGCTCTCCTCCACCTTACATTTGAGGATGGCCCACAGATGCTCAATAGGGCTTAGGTCTGGAGACATGCTTGGCAAGTCCATCACCTTTACCTTCAGTTTCTTTAGCAAGGCAGTGGTCACCTTGGAGGTATGTTTGGGGTCGTTATAGTGTTGGAATACTGCCCTGCGGCCCAGTCTCAGAAGGGAGGGGATCATGCTCTGCTTCAGAATGTCACAATACATGTTGGCATTCATGGTTCCCTCAATGAACTGTAGCTCCCCAGTGCCGGCAGCACTCATGCAGCCCCAGACCATAACACTCTCACCACCATAATTGATTGTAGGCAAGACACACTTGTCTCTGTACTCCTCACCTGGTTGCCACAACACACGTTTGACACCATCTGAACCAAAAAAGTTGATCTTGATCTCATCAGACCACAGCACATTGTTCCAGTAATCCACGTCCTTAGTCAGCTTGTCTTCAGCAAACTGTTTGCGGGCTTTCTTATGCATTAGCTTTAGAAGAGGCTTCCTGCTGGGATAACAGCCATGCAGACCAATTTGATGCTGTGCAAGGCCTATGGTCTGATCACTGACAGACTGACCGCCCACCCCTTCAATCTCTGCACCAATTCTAGCAGCACTCATACATCTATTTCCCAAAGACAACCTCTGGATATGACACTGAGCACATGCGCTCAACTTCTTTGGTCGACCACGGCGAGGCCTGTTCTGAGTGGAACCTGTCCTGTTAAACTGCTGTATAGTCTTGGCCACTGTGCTGCAGCTCAGTTTCAGGGTCTTGACAATCTTCTTATAGCCTAGGCAAGGGGTGACCAAACTTTTGAAGAGCGAGGGCCACTTAAGCGACTTGGTAACCGGTCGCAGGCCACAATGAGCAGAGCAGACGGATGACATGTCCGTGCAGAGTGGACACGGACACAGTCCAGTCTACTCTATAGGTCCTATAGCGAATCAGATTGGAGGTAGGCGGGTGTAAAAGGACACAAATCTGTTTATATCTGCGTTTCATAGAGGTGAATGGAGGGTTCGATTGAGTTGGACCGATTGTGTGAAAGGGGCCTTTCACACTAATGCAGCGCAGTGCACCTGTGTCTTTCCTGCGGGTTAGCTACACTTTGCCATAGACTTTTATTATATCCTGCAGGTGTGATGCACAGAAGTCTATGCCTGCGGATCAGTTTGAAAGCAGCCCAGTAACCACTGCGCAGATATGCCCATGTATACACTGCAATTTCAGTAATAAGTCTTCCATTCAGGTATCGCCTGCTGTTGCTGTCCCTGCCAGAGTGCATTTGGTATCACTCCGCCTGTGGCAAGAGACAGCGCTATACAGGAAGCATCGGCTTATACAGCTCTGCTCCACAGCTGCTTGCTTTGCCAGCTTCATTAACAACACTGGGATTGCGGGTCTGCAACCCATGATCTGGCCTTGCCAATCAGGCATCCCACAGAAAGAGGTCGCGGGCCACATCAGAGGGCTCTGCAGGCCACTGGTTGGGCACCCCTGGCCTAGGCTATCTTTATGTAGAGCAACAATTATTTTTTTAAGATCCTCAGGGAGTTCTTTGCCATGAAGTGCCATGTTGACCTGAGACCTTGTAATACTAATGAGTCACATGACAGCGGGGAGGAAAAATGGCTAATCGGGCCCAATTTGGACATTTTCACTTAGGGGTGTACTCACTTTTGTAGCCAGCAGTTTAGACATTAATGGCTGTGTATTGAGTTATTTTAAGGGGACAGCAAATTTACACAGTTTTACAAGCTGTACACTCACTACTTTACATTGTAGCAAAGTGTCATTTCTTCAGTGTTGTCCCATGAAAAGATATAATAAAATATTTACAAAAATGTGAGGGGTGTACTCACTTTTGTGAGATACTGTATATGAACCTGTCACAAGTTGTGCCTTTAGTTGCACAGCATAGTCATGGTTATATTGTTCAGTGTACTAACATGATAATGCTAATTACAGTACTGGAATATGTTTCCACACTAAAATGTAACATTTTCTTACATATTGAGAAAGACTAGTCATAGCAGGAAATGGCCACTTGAGGGCGCTAAAGTACCTCCGATCTTGTAAGGAATTTGACACAGAAGCAGGTGATAATGATTAGAGTTTGGACTGATTTTTTGGTCATATGAAGATTTAGGCACAATCCAGTGAAGATCTGCCAGCACTACATAAACTGCACATTAACCTAGATATTATTTCACCTTCAGTCGCTCAGTATAAAGATCTGAATTTGAATGATATTTGTTTACAGCTGACGTACATTATAAACGCAAAAAACATGAAAATAACAGGGTATTCGGGGTAAACGGCATACATAATATGCAGAACTTCCTGTACCGTTGTTTGCTTGTAAAGGCCTGTACACACCATCAGAAAAGCATATGAAAAACACTGCTTTTTATGCAATTGTACGATATTCCGATCGTTAATACAGAACCTTTGAGAGCTGATCACGATATTATCCGTTGGGACAAGCCCAAAATGTTCTTGTACGATACCAGATCGTACGATTTTCGTTTAATCAGTACAGTTTGAAAATACAATACAATAATACAATTACACTACAACACTTTACATCACTTCCAAATTTTTATTCTGTCGAACGAGAATTTTTGTAACTTTAGTAAACTATTAGTAAAAAGTAAAAAAACAGACGATCATTCCGATAATCTCATTGTGTGTATCAGGCATACGTTGCAGTAGTACCTGCATAGTAATGGCTAATAATCATAAACTGACTCCAAACACCCACTAGAAGGAGTCAGTACTAAAGATAGCTTGGGAGTGCTCAGGACCAGTAGGATTCCTATCTTCTTCTAAAGCCAGGATAATCCTGGAGAAGAATACAACTGTACCAACAAAATAAATATAAAAATAAATAAAAAGCCGTAACATGTTCTATTCTGACGTGTTTCATGTTTTGATGGAAGAAGGTGTCCCTATTCACACATTGATGCTGGTTTATTAGGCATTTGACAATAAAATGTGTAACAATTTACTTTATTTATACAATCGTGTAAAAAGTAAATCCCTAGGAGAGTGGCTAGGATATGGTGCAATGTTCCCTGTGTGTTACCTGTTGGCATAGGCAATAAGTAAAGGTCTCTGTGTAGCAGTTGTAAAGGGGCAGTCTTTAGTCCTAACTTTTCAGCTGGCTAGTGTTTGGGCCCAATTGTACTGTTGGTGCACATGATAGTCCCAGTCAAACCTGCATTCAGCAATAGGGCTACGAGATGGCTGTATGTCAGTTCCTAAAGAGCAACAGCTCATCAGTCCCAGTGATATTGCAGTTCATCCAGTCACACACAGTGATTAGTCGGTACCCGAGTTCAGCACTCCAGATTGTATTCAGGCCACCAATATGCAGCAGTGGTGCATTCTCTGGCCCCCCTCAAGGCAAAAGTAAGCTGTGTTCTGTACAACCTGAGAAAATGCAGCTCTTCCCCCTCCCCCCCCCCCCCCCCCGGCAATCTCTCTCTGGGAAATGCAGTTCAAAAGCTCTTGATTACTGTTAAGCAGGGGTAGGCAACTAGGGTTACCACCTCATCCCTTTAAAACCGAACACATATAGATTACACAGGTTTATGGGGCTAATTTAATTACAACCTTAATCAGCCACACAACCTGTGTAATTAATATGCGTTCAGTTTTAAAGGGATAAGGTGGCAACCCTATAGGCAAACTCGCCCCCCCAAGTTGTGATGAAACTACAAGTCCCATGAGACATTGTAAGACCCTGACAATCACAGGCATGACTCCTGGAGGCAGAGGCATGATGGGATTTGTGGTTTCACCACAGCTGGAGTGCTGAAATTGCCTACCCCTGCTGTAGAGTCTCTTTCCTCTGGACTACAGTTCCCATAGTGCAGTGCTATCTGTCACAGTCTAGTAAACACTTCCTACTCAGCAGTTCTCTCCTCTTGCTAATTTAGCTGTTAACCAGTTCAGCATCGCACGGCAGCAGCAGCCAGTGTTTCTCTCACTCTCCATTCCTAGCCAAGCACTTGTATTTAGAAGAATACCTTTTACTGTCCATAAAAAAAAGTTATAATATATGCAGATATGAATGAGTCCTGGATTCATTAGCTCTTCATCCAATAAACATTTCCCCCAGAATTCATGTTGCATTTTAAATTTACTTAAATGGCAAGCTACAGGTTAACATACCCAAAATGCAGCAAGCAAGACTTCTTTTCAAAGTACTGCAACTTTACACCCTGCTGATAACAGACTCTGTTGCATACAAAGGATTTTCAGTTGGCCATACATTTTGTCTGCACTGGAAAATACATAATAACACATCCATTGGGGACTAGGCATAAATAGTGCAGAGGTTACAATTCATTTATCCACTGACTGCATATGGAAACACTGCCAAACCAACTATGCATAGATTTTTCGAACTTTAAAAGGATAAAAGGCAAACGCCATTTTAAACATTTTATACATCAGTCAGCCTTTCCCTCAAATATATCTAACTTGGCAGTGTTTTGTCCGCTAAAAAATAGGAAGAGTGTGACATAAAGAAGGCTACAAGTGACTACAGATGAGTCAATCAATTCACAAAGCTGATGAATTCAGAAAATCATGTCTTTTTTATTCACTTGTATATGTGCAAGTGTTTTGTCTGAGAAGATACAAGTAAATTGTAAACCCAAACAATAAAGAGTCATGAACAGCATAGGGTCTCATGCACACTGGGTGTTTATCCAGTAGTGTATTTTGGTTTTGTACTGCCCTAGACAAGACTAAAATCAGGCGCCCCATTTGAATTTGCCACACTCCTTCCTGTTTAAGAACCACCCCTTCATCTGTAAACCCCACCCCTTCCTCTTTAGGCCCCTCCTCTTCCTATTAGAGCTCCACCTCAGGAGTTGGTCAGAGACTGCAGACATACTACAGGAGTTGGTCAGAGACTGTGGACATGATACAGGGGGTGGTCAGAGACTGCAGACATGATCAGAGGCTGAGGACTTTGTCAGCGACTGCAGATATGGTCTGGGGCTGTGGACAAGGTCAGAGGCTGCGGACATGGTCAGAGGCTGCGGACATAGTCAGCATCTTCTCTAGCATGATCATCATTCTTCTTCTAATACATTTGCTGGTTATCATTACTTACATCACTGTGACCATCCCCTCTGCCCGAGCCCAGCCAAGCTGAGGTGAGTCAAGACCGCCCGCCCCCTGCCCAAGCAGCCCAACTGAGCCGAGGTGAGCTGAGACCGCCCCTCTGCTCGAGCCCAACCAAGCAAAGAGCACCCCCCCGCCCGAGCACAGCCGAGCTGAGGTGAGCTGAGACCACCCCTCTGCTCCACCTCAGCCGAGCCAAGACATGCGTAGACAGCCCCCCACCCGAGCACAGCGGAGCAGAGGTGAGCTGAGACCACCCCTCTGCTCGAGTGCAGCCAAGTCCAGCCGAGCGGAGACCGCCCCTTTATGCCACTTTATGGGGACTGTATTTGTGCAGCTGTTGGGACTTGGAAGGAGGTGGGGGGCTTTTTTCGTGTGGGGTGGACCTTGTCAGCCTAGGCAAAGAAACAGCACTGTGTTTATCTCTGGTGCATGAGGCTCAGGGGTTTAGCTGCAGTTGAAGGGCACAGGTACACTGTCCAGCCCCGCTCCTGGCAGCCTGTGAAACTCTATGAGTGGACAATGGCTGCTGTGGCTGGAACAGTGCATTTAGCCATTTGTCCCTGTAATCATACTGCCCTAAACATTTGTTCCACTAATTGCACTGTCTAGCCCCATCCATATGCAGCAGCTCTCAGCCTCTCATACAGATTGTTGGACTGCCAGAAGTAGGGCAGGGCGGTGCACCTGTGCCCAGTGTGTACGAGGACTAAAGGATCAATCTGAGTTCACCAGATTTGCCAATATTTTTAGTGATATGGTTAGGCCTTCAAAGTTTGCAGATTCTCCATTCTCAGGAGAACAGAAATATCAGTGTAAATGTACTTAAAGTGGAGGGCCACCCTGAAAACAAAAAAATTGTAAAAATTACAAAAAAATCTAAAAAAAAAAAAAAAATTTTTAAAAAAATGTTTTTTGTTACTTACCACAAATGCCTGTTGCTAGGCACATAATCCTAATCTTCCTCTTCCTCCTCCGCGGAGATCTTCTGTCTTCTCTCCTCGTCGCGGCGTCTTCTGGGTAATGGGTCGCGCTGTGTTCTGGGAACTGTGCGTTCCAGAACACAGCGTGTCCCATTCAGAAAGCGCTGCGGGACTCGCGCATGCGCAGTAGGAAACGGGCAGTGAAGCCATAAGGCTCCACTGCCTGTTTCCCTTAGAGGAAATGGCGGCGCCGGGACCCGAGAGCCGAGGGACGGGTCGGCCTCGGGCGGCCGACATCGCGGGCGCCCTGGACAGGTAAGTGTGTTTATTAAGTCAGCAGCTGCAGTGTTTGCAGCTGCTGACTTTTTTTTTTTTTTTAAACGGCCCTCCTCTTTAAAAAAGCCAACAAGAGAAGAAAAAATCTGCAGGCAAATGGTCATGTGCAAAAATGCGGCCTACAGACCTGATGCAATGTCATATCTAGAATATACACCTGGTTCAGATAAACAGACTACCACTGCTACCTGAGGGAGAGGCCCTTAGGTCCCTAATCATGAAAAAAAAAATTACTTGATTCCCCCATCTTTAAACTGAATGTAGATGGGGAAATCTTCCCATCTGCTATTATCTTCCCATCTGCTATCTTCCCATGCTATTATATTCTGACGACAGGAAGACTTCATAATCATCAAAATACACTGATTAGCGCCGCCAGCTATTGCTGGCGGCACTGATCGAACGGCAAAAATCCAATAGAGTGGTTGTGGAGAAGTCAATCAGTAGATCAACATCTGTACAACCGCCCTGCCCATATATGGATCAAAATTTGTTGGTCCCTGCTAAACGAGCTAAATTTCCATCCATGTATGGCCGAATTTATTGGCCTTGAAACGTTGCTACTTTCATTTGATGGCATTAAGCAGTCTGCTGTCTGTCTATCTGAACAAGGACTAGACTTAAGTTTTGGCAATGCAACCTGCCATTTCACCACCATACCCCATAGCTCCCAACTGTCCCTGATTTGAAGGGACTGTCCCTGATTTGGAGCAATGTCCCTGTCCCTCTGTCCCTCTCATTTGTCCCTCATTTTGGTCTGATCTATATAGTTGTAAATAAAATGCACTTTTTATCTTTCAAAAAGTGTTTCCCAGTGCTAAACCTTTCATCCAAATTCTAAATTGCTGCATTTGTAAATTTTAAAAGCCAGTATAAAAGAATAGTAGTGGTAAAAAAAAATCCCTTGTGGATTTAATTAACCTTTTTTTGGTTATTTATCCTTTAAGGGGGTGTGACAAGGGGCATGTCCTATGCCTACATGCATTTTCTAGTAGGTGTCCCTCATTCCCATCTCAAAATGTTGGGAGGTATGACACCCTCCTATGATTGGGTGTGATTGCTGTACAAAGTGCCCTGGACTCTGCATTTATGTCTACAGTAGGGGCCTTTCCACCCATTTGCCCGAGACTAGGAAGGCTCCCAATTGTGTTCAAAACACAAGTAGAGGTTAAAAACCTGCATATCAATAACACAGCTGTGATGGCTTGATACTGTTACTATAGTACTTTTACTACAGATCCAGGCCATTCATGATTGCAAGTAATTATCGGACTGAACAAATGGCCTGGTATGCATTACACACAGAGAGAAAGACATGGGATTCTTCAGTTTATAGTTGTAGAAAATCAGCATTATGTGCCCGCTGATGAAGTGTTTAAAGGGTGTGAGTAGGCTGAGGACTCCTCCTCTACACCCACACCCGTTAATGCTAACACAATTACCCCATTCTCTGCACAAAGAGGCTCATTTACCAGTTAAAGTGACGCAGGAAGCCACTTTTCTCTGCATGCTTGCTCTGTGTTTTGCCTTTGAAGAAGTTTCTTTCACATCAGGATAACCCTTAAGCTGCCAGAAACAAATCTGCAACAAACAGAGTAAAAATAAGTCCCTTGACTACATTTAATACATCTCTAAGTTGTGAGTTTTTATAAGAGTCAGCAGTAGCCAAGCTAGCTGAAGAGGCCCATGGACTGAGATAAGGGGGACTAGGAGTCACACAGTATATGATGTTTTTCCTGCACTGGCCACATTCAAGCTGTTCCAGATTCCTTCTGCCAGAACAAGTCACAAAGGAGCTTATAAAAAAACGGTAAAAATGCCTAAGGACTCTTTGAAATCAACACTGGGGATATAAGGAACATTGTGGACACCATATGAGTTTCATTCAGAATGCTGCTGAACAAAGACTATACTGTAACTGCCACAGAACTAATTAGTCCGCATTGGGGTTGATTTACTTAAGGCAAATAGACTGTGCAATTTGTCAGTGTGCTTGCACTCTGCAAGGGAATTTGCTCCAGAGTTTAGTAAATGCAGTGAAGGATCACTTTTCAAAGAATACACAATCACAAAAGCATGCATATGATTAGATGATGGAAGTCAGCAGAGCTTCCTCTCGTTTAGTAAGCTCTGGAGCAACTGCACTTGCAAAGTGCACAGTCTACTTGCCTTTAGACCCCTTTCACACTGGGGGCGTTTTGCATGCGCTATAGCGTTAAAAATAGCGCCTGCAAAATGCCCTAAAACAGCTGCTCCATGTACTCTAGTGTGAAAGCCCGAGGGAGTGGTGCGCTGGCAGGGCATCAGAAAAACTCCTGCCAGCAACTTCTTAGGAGCGGTGAACTCACCGCTCCCCCATTGAAATCAATAGGGCAGCGCTGCGATACCGCCAGGAAAACCCCGCTCTGGCAGAGTTTTGCGGGTGGATTTAACCCCTTTTCGGCCGCTAGTGGGGGGGTTAAAACCGCCCCCGCTAGCAGCCGAATAGCACTGCTAAAACAACGGTAAATCTGCGCTAAAAATAGCGCTGCTTTACCGCTGACGCCCTAGGCGGCGCGGTGTGAAAGGGCTCTTAGTAAATCAACCGCATTGGGGGTTATTTACGAAAGGCAAATCCACTTTGCACTACAATTGCACTTGGAAGTGCATCGCTGTAAATCTGAGGGGTAGATCTGGAGTGAGGGGAAGCTCTGCCGAATTTTTCATCTAATCATGTGCAAGCTAAAATGCTGTTTTTTATTTTCCTTGCATGTCCCCCTCAGATCTACAGCGACTTTACTTCCAAGTACACTTGTAGTGCATAGTGGAGTTGCCTTTCATAAATAACCCCCAAAGTGTCACTAATGTTTGCATTCTAGTACACCTTTATTCATTAGTCAGTTACAGACATGTGCAGAATGGAAAAATGGGTTTAGTTTCGGATAGATTCGTTATGTTACTAATTTCGTTTTGTTATGGCATTCGTTTAGTTTGGTTTCCGAATTTGTTATTTTTTTTGTAAATTTTTGTTTAGTTTTCATTAAAATTAATTTCATTTATTCATTTTCTAACAAATTCCAACTTTTCAGAATGATTAGTATTCAGATCGATTGAAAAACGATCGACCAATTTGAATTCTGTGAGAAGAAATACCTGGTTGTTAAGCAGCCGGCCACCCACGTCCTTAACAACCATCAGTTATCATCTGTCAGTGGGCTTCCTCATGTAAAGATAAAGAATGCCAGCATTACCCAGCAATAGAAAAATGTTAAAGAAAACGAATATGTAGCCTGGCAGGTCAGAAAGGGGGGGAATGAGCAAGCGTCACCCCCCCCCCCCAATCATACATCAGCGTAGATGTCCCTTTCACACAAGGCGCTTATCGGCTCTCTTATCCTCTCCTCATGCTGTTAGCGTAAGGAAAGGAATGCTGATAACTGGCTTGTGTTTACATCATGATCAGCCGTGATTGGACACAGCTGATCACGTGCTAAAGAGCCGCTGACTGACTCTCTACCCCGATCTGTGATCAGCTATGTCCGGAGGATACAGCTGTACACAGAGCGCGCTGCCCGTGCGCCAACTACGCTATAGCCGAATGACAACTACAGCACGGTCGGCAAGTGTTTAAGGGGGTGTGGCATATGCCTACATACTTTCGCATATAGGTGTCCCTCGTTCCCATCTCAGAAAATTGGGAGGTATGCAGCATGCTTGCCTTTTATCCATACCCAGTGCCGGATCTAGACCTTGGGGGGTCTGGGCACTTCAAGTTCAGGGGCCCCTCAACATATAAATGTAACATATATATGATAAATAAAAAAAGTGAACTGAAATGAATGATACTCCTTTAGGCCTGATTCACACCTATGCATTTTAAGTGCTTTTTGCATTTTGCAGATTTGCACTACACTCCATTTAACATGGTTTCCTATGGAACATGTTTTGTAGTGCAAATCTGCAAAATGCAAAATGCACTAAAAATGCATAGTGTGAATCAGGCCTTAATGTTTGCTGCACTTCCTCATGAATATACACTGTGTAAAATAAGAAAAATCAAATAAAGTGCTGGTGTGCTGTGTCAATCAATTGTACAAATAGCAACATATTTATCAATTCATGTAATATATACAATACTCATCAATATACACAAAAATGAAAGAGAGAAATATTAGAATATTTTAATACAAGGGTGGACCTTACCATTAATGCTGCAGCATCCTAAGTTTGGGTAATTTATTTATTTTTGTTCTTTTATCCACATCCGCATTAGTTTTTTTGTGCTTTGGTTGATCTTTGATACTTTGTGACACTTATAACACATGAAATGAACGATAAACTGCATTTGTTTAAACAAAAAAAATAATGATAATACGTTAGGTTCCAAAGAAGACACTTACCTGATTTTTTTCTGAATTTTATTGACTGTAAGAAAAAACTTTAAACTGGTAACTGGAACTGGCATGTCATTCATCACAGTTATTCATCACACTGTAATATTTACAAAAAAAGTCTTTCTTTCAGCATCTGCAAAATCTTTAAAGTGGATGTAAACCCTCCCCTTTACCCAGTTAAGTGAACAGCCTCAGATGATACTTAGGGATGAAACAAATCTCCCTACATAAGTTTTACTTGTATATCTGCTGTCTTCAGCTTTCTATATTCTTTAGAATGTACACATCATGTTAGAATTTTTACTTTTTCTTTCAGCAGGGGGAAGGCAGTCTTGGGCATACACTGTGTGACAGCTGATTGGAGGAAAGGCACACCCCCCCCCCCCATTACCCCACCCCCTCCAAATAGGCAGAGGAAGAAAGAAACATGCAGAGTTGTGCTGTGAATAGATCAGCTCTCTGCTAATCTATTTATAGCAACCTCCCGAACACAAATTTTCAGCTGCTTTTATCTCCTGTGTCAGAGAACTTGTTAGAAGTTACCATGCTGATAACAGAGGATCGAAGAGACACAGGACTTAGGGCTTTGGAGAGAGCTGAGTAAACACTACAGATATACAGTATCTCACAAATGTACTCACATTTTTGTAAATATTTTATTATATCTTTTCATGTGACAACACTGAAGAAATTACACTTTGCTACAATGTAAAGTAGTGAGTGTACAGCTTATATAACAGTGTAAATTTGCTGTCCTGTCAAAATAACTCAACACACAGCCATTAATGTCTAAACCGCTGGCAACAAAAGTGAGTACACCCCTAAGTGAAAATGTCCAAATTGGACCCAATTAGCCATTTTCTCTTCCCTGTGTCATGTGACCAATTAGTTTTTACGAAGGTCTCAGGTGTGAATGGGGAGCAGGTGTGTTAAATTTGGTGTTATCACTCTCATACTGGTCACACAAATGTGAGGGGTGTACTTGCTCACTAACTTTTGCATACTGCAAATTTCATAAATGAAGACTTCAGAATATATTCTCATGCTGAACTAGAAAGCACTACATTGGTTTAGCTTGAAGCATAGCACCCCATAGGAAGCTGAAGTTCATTTTAATCTCCTCAATACAGAACTTTCACCCCCTTCCTGCCCAGGCCAATTTTCAGCTTTCAGTGCTGTCGCACTTTGAATGACGATTGCATGGTCATGCAACACTGTACCCATATGACATTTTTTTAAAAATTTGAGACACATAGAACTTTCTTTTAGTGGTATTTAATCACTACTGGGAGTTTTATTTTTTGCTAAATAAAAAAAAAATAAAAAAGTTTTTCTTAGTTTCTGTAATAAAGTTTTGCAAATAAGTATTTTTCTTCTTCGCTGATGTGCATTGATGAGGCTGCACTGATGGGCACTGATGAGGCTGCAATTATGTGCACTGATGAGGCTGCAGGGATGTGCACTGACGAGGCAGCACTGATGGGCACTGATAACCGGCACTGATGGGTGCTAATGAGAAGGCACTAGCAAGGCTGCACTGATAGGCACTGATATGCAGCACTGCAGTTGTGATGTTCATCCTTCCCTCCTCCAATCACAGAGCACCTTGCATTCACTGCACCTGTAAAAAGACAATAAATACAATGCCCATAAACAAGACAAAATAATTATTCTTTTGCAAAAAAAATATATTTGAAGTGCCTTTCACACAATGAGTGCAAAGCAAACACATTGTACATTATGGGCGTTCAGCAGACTGTGACAGTGTGACAATTTCCAGCCAGGCAGAAAGTAGTTTCCCAGCTTCCAAACATGTCGCTTGTACCCTGTATTAGTCTGTCAATCTGAATGTTGTCTAAACCTGTCAGATTATCTGCTGTTAGCAGACTACTGACTGATATATTTCTGCTGGTATCCTATGACATTAGGCTGGTCAAACAATAGGGAATCTGATAATTTGAAAATGAATGATTATGCCTTCAGGCAATCTGTTTTTCATCTGTCATGCACATTTACTATTCATTGTATATCAGGCAGAGTCCCTACTGCTGCCATTCACCACTGCATCAAGAGATGAAAGTAAATCTGATTGAACTTGATTACTTTGTAAGCTCCTTTGAGGGACAAAACTAATTTGAATGTCCCATGAAGGCCTACAAAAGATATTACTAATTTAAATATATATATATATATATATATATATATATATATATATATATATATATATATATATATATATATATATATATATATATATATATAAAGTTTTTTGAGATACACTGCTGAATTTATTCAAGCCCATATTTGAAAAGATTACACTAGACTTATGAGGATTGTGGAAAAATCTCTTCCCCTGAGTGGCCAGCCCAAAGCCATTAAATCGAAAAGAGTTACAATCGGAAAAATTATAGTAGGATTACATACCTCCCAACTTTTGAACTTCAGAATGAGGGACACTTGAGGAAGGAAATAACCTTGCATAGCACGCCATGGCACATGTGGGCATGGTCAAACGGTGGGAGGAGCTTAAGGGGCGTCATTAAACAAAACTCGGGCTTCCTTGTACCTATAAAATATGCTTTTATTATTGTTCCACAAGCAAGTCTCATGGATACATATATAGAGAAAGAGGGTTGGGACTTTAAATGAGGTGTCTATATTGTAGCCAAGAAAGAGCGTGGGACTTCAAATGAGGTGTCTATATTGTAGCCAATCGAAGGAGTCAAAGTGAAACATGAACAAGTATTTATTTGTTTTCCATGATTGAGCAGGTACATGGCAGACAATACATGCAATAATGGCACATAATATAACAAAACATTTATCCAAAACATTTACATTTTAAAAACACGAATAAAATATACAATAGTATTGTCCTCAATAATAAAAAAGCATTATAATATAACAGTTATAATCCACGGCATTGCCTGAATCCAAAGACCATCTAAATATGTATGCATTGCATCTAGGTTAGGTCCGACGTGTTTCATTGGATCTATTCAATCATCAGGGGCGGATGCATGATACATCTATAAAAAGAGGTAAATATATCAACATCGACCATTCATGAACAAAAAATGAAAAAAATAAATAAATAAATGAATATACATACAGGGAGGATAAGATGGCCATCCCTGTAAGACTCCCATATCTGCTTAGTATGAAACAAACACACTGCCGGGGTGCTAGGGCCGAAAGGAATGCCTGGTCCAGAAGCTGTGGTAGTAGGGTCCAATAGGAACACAGGGAACATGAGTATGGATGTAACCCAGAGTATCTGGAACAATGTAACTCCATTCTGTGGAACAATAAAAACCACAAATACACCAAATGGTGCTAAAGATCTAAAAATGTAAGCTAATCAAAGAAGGGAGCCCAACTAAAATGAGTATGAACTGATATCAAGACAGCATAAGTCCCCAGAAAGTTTAATAAAATCCTGGGATTAAAACCACATATGAAATAAATGTCATAATGCTAGTGGTAGTTACCTAGTGTTGCTGATATAGGAGTAGAAAACAGCTATGTCTAGTGCAGACTGCACAGGATGTGTATCAGTCAGAGAACTGACTGTTAATGAAAGAAGTGTGTTTAAATGCTCCCTGTGTAATCAGTGGACCCCATCTTGTGGGAGTGTACACCAATAGTAACAAGTGCAGGCTGCACAAATTATGTATCAATGTGAGAACTGGCTGTAAATGAAAAACGGCTGTTTGGATGATCCCTGTGTCCCTGTGTCCTTGAGCCGATGCCAGTGCGGACAGCCTAGTCCACATCCCCGCACCCAACGTAAGTCAGGTAGGGAGGGACATGGGAGGGGCGAGAGAAAGCATTGCAGCTCCCAGAGGAAATAAGGCAAAATAATCTGTCCAACAACCCAGCACATTCATTTAAAAAAAAAAGGGTGCAGGGTCCTGGGATAAGCTATGTACATAGTGCATGGTTCTGGGATGAGATAAGTACAGAGTGCAGGGTTATGGGATGAGCTACGTACAGAGTGCAAGGCTCTGAGATCAGCTACGTACAGAGTGCAGGGTTCTGGGATGAGCTACGTACAGAGTGCAGGGTTCTGGGATGAGCTACGTACAGAGTGCAGGGTTCTGGGATGAGCTACGTGCAGAGCGCAGGCTTCTGTGATGAGCTATGTACAGAGTGCAGGGTTCTGGGATGAGATAAGTACGGAGTGCAGGATTCTGGGATGAGCTACGTACAGAGTGCAAGGTTCTGAGATCAGCTATGTACAGAGTACAGGGTTCTGGGATGAGATAAGTACAGAGTGCAGGGTTCTGGGATGAGCTACCTACAGAATGCAGGGTTCTACGTACTTAGCTCATCTTAGAACCCTGCACTCTGTATGTAGCTCATCCCAGAACCCTGCACTCTGTACGTAGCTCATTCCAGAACCCTACACTCTGTACGTAGCTCATCCCAGAACTCTGCACTCTGTATGTAGCTCATCCCAGAACCCTGCACTCTGTATGTAGCTCATCCCAGAACCCTGCACTCTGTATGTAGCTCATCCCAGAACCCTGCACTCTGTACTTATCTCATCCCAGAACCCTGCACTCTGTACATAGCTCTTTCCAGAACCCTGCACTCTGTACATAGCTCATCCCATGAACTCTACGTACATGGTTCTGGGATGAGATAAGTACAATGTGCAGGGTTCTGGGATGAGTTTCATACAGAGTGCAGGGTTCTGGGATGAGATAAGTACAATGTGCAGGGTTCTGGGATGAGCTACGTACAGGGTACAGGGTTCTGGCATGAGCTATGTACAGGGTGCGTGGTTCTGGGATGAGATAAGTACAACGTGCAGGGTTCTGGGATGAGCTACGTACAGGGTACAGGGTTCTGACATAAGCTATGTACAGGGTGCGTGGTTTTGGGATGAGATAATTACAACGTGCAGGGTTCTGGGATGAGCTATGTACAGGGTCCAGGGTTCTGGGATAAGATAAGTAAAGGATGCAGGGTTCTGGGATGAATGAAGTACAGGGTACAGGGTTCTGGAATGAGCCAAGTACAGGGCGCAGGCTTCTGGGATGAGCTATGTACAGAGTGCAGGGTTCTGTGATGAGCTCTGTACAGGGTTCTGGGATGAGCTAAGTTCAGGGTGCAGGATTCTGGGATGAGCTATGCACAGGGTGCAGGGTTCTGGGATGAGCTAAGTACAAGGTGCAGGGTTCTGGGGTGAGCTATGTACAGAGCGCAGGGTTCTGGGGTGAGCTATGTACAGAGAGCAGGGTGCTGGGATGAGCTATGTACAGAGCGCAAGGTTCTGGGATGAGCTATGTACACAGTGCAGTGTTCTGGGATGAGCTATGTACAGAGTGCAGAGTACTGGAATGAGCTAAGTACAGGGTGCAGGGTTCTGGGATGAGCTAAGTACAGGATGCAGGGTTCTGAGATGAGCTATGTACAGGATGCAGGGTTTTGGGATGAGCTATGTGTAACGGAACCCCGTCGCAATCCACTTGAGTACTTCTGTCAGTATACAGCCTCCTCCAGTCTGAGCATCAGATATTCCAGTTAAACGTACAACACTACACAGCGGGACCATAGTACAAAGGTGAAGATGCGGGAATGTCCCACCCAATCCGGGACTCTTGGGAAGTATGGAATTAAAGGCAAAACTTTTTTTTTTCATTTTGGATAGAATAAGGGTGATTATAACCCCTGTTGCTTTTTGCCATCGGTGTCCCACTGGGGAGATTTCCCTTCACTTTCTGACCCATAGCCAAAACATGACTTGAAAAGAAATCCCTCAAAGATGGTTGTGTTGGCAAGAACTAGTGTCCCCATTAGATGATTTCTCCTCTATTCCTGATCTGTTAACATCACATTTGGGAATTTCCTTCACTTTCACCCTTGGTGATAACAGTAAACAGGACAAATAGAGAGTAAATGTCCCTAATGTGGGCATAGCAATAAAAACATGACAAGTGCTGCCATCTTGGCGCCAGGAAAACAAAAAATTGTTTCAAATATTTTCCATAGTTTTCCTTTCCTGGTGCCAATCCATGGCAGCATACTTTCACCCATAGAACAGGTATAAAGTGTTGACACCCACACAAAAGTCAATTTCCTGTACAAAGCTAGAAACAATGTGGGTGGGTTTAATATGCTGCTGATTGGCACCAGAAAAGGAAATTTATGGTAATTATTTGATACAATTTTCCACTGTCATGGCTTCAACATGGCAGCATATATGTGGTAGACCAATACCTTGCTGCCAGGGTGTGAAGCTTTCACAAATCCTATTTTATAAGAAAGTGAGGATGCTCCTGCCTTTCCACCAAATCAGTTGTAGTCGGTCCATTAGTAGGTCTGGACGTGCCATAAGAGTATTGGTTTGGCTTTCCTGCTTAACATCTCTGTTGACACCGCTGTGTAATCTGCCTATGTTGAGATACTGCTGGTTAAATGTGCAGGTCTCACTCAGCAACACAAGAGACCTCTAATAGAGCTGAGAGCCAAACCCTGGCCTAGACCCAGCTGCAGGAAAGAAAGTCCTTGTGCTTACACCAAGAAAAGCATGTATCACGTGTCCAGATTTTAGACAGTAGACCTCCCAACTTAGCATTAAGGGATTCTAAGGCCGCGTACACACGCGGGGACTGTTCGCCCAACTTTGTCCGCTGAACAGTGTTTCGGCAAACAGTCCGCTCGTGTGTGGGCTTTCAGCGGACAGTTTCAGCGAATAGTCCGCTGAACAAGGTTTTTCGGAAATTCCGAAAAACTGTCCGCTGAAACCTTGTTTCAGCGAACAGTTCCCTCGTGTGTAGGCTTGTTCGACAAACTAAGTTCCGCGCATGCTCAGAAAGGCTTTACACGCCGAAAGTTATAATGCAGTGTATAGGGCGTCGTATTTTTCGTCCCGTCGTACGTGCCGTTCACGTCATCGCGCACGGTTTCAGCAAACTGTTCGTTCGTCGTGTGTGGCCATGTCCGTCCATGCTAATTTTGAGCGGACTGTTTGCCGAAACTGTTTGACGGACAAAGTTGGGCGAACAGTCCCTGCGTGTGTACGCAGCCTTAGACTCTACAAAGCCCTGTCTCTCAGAACTTGAGCTTCATCCACCATGCTGTTAAAGGCAGCAACCATGAAGCTGGATAGTAAAACGTTCCTTGGGAACAGAAGTTTCTGATCCTGCAGAGCTCTCAGAGCAACCGTCTGGCTATCTTTTAGGTCGGCGTACCAGCCGAAAAAAATGCAGAACACCAGAATGCCATCCATCATGAACCTGTGAGAGAGACATTGAAAGGGATAGATCAGGAAGTACTGATCCCATGGAATCACCAGGGCATCCAAAAATGACCTAGTCTGTAGTTTGTCTAATTGTCTAATCTTTGTCTAATTTTTTTACATCACAGAAACCTGATATTTTTATAGGGGTGTGTCGATTTTATATCCATTGTATAATAATGGATAGATTAAGGGCAGATATGCATGGAAGGAGTGCCCACACCCCCTAAAAGGTACAGAGACGCACTGGACACCCAGCAATATGTATCCAGTGCGTCCCCTCACCAATTACCAACAATACAAACAATTGGCAATCACCCCAACCTAAACATAAACCTCTGAGGGTAGTTGGACATACATGTGCAATCCGATGCTACCTGGTTTTAACAGGCACCCAATCCTACTTCCGATAGGATTGCCGCGATGGATCCACCAGAAGTTCTCCCCCACCTGAAACCTGTGGGACACGTCACAGGTCCCAGAAGGCTGCAGGACCATTCACAAAGCACAGCGTGACTCGAACATGTGCAGTAGGCAGCCAACTATGAAGATGCAAGGAGTCACAGCTGGTTGCCCACAGTCAACATACCGTTGCAGGGGAACTGAAAACCAGTGAAGAACTGGCTTCGGTAAGGACAGCACTGGATCTTTAGACAGGTAAGTGTGCTTATACTAAGGACCATTTCAAACAGGCGGACCGATTAGGTCCGCCTTTCAGTTTTTTAGGCAGAATAGATGGACCTTCCAGTCCCCTCTATGTCTGCTGACACCCGCCGACATCTGATCCGATCCTGTCTGCTAAAAACAGATGTTCCCTATCCTTCTGCCATATTGGATCAGATGGCAGTCTGGTGTAAACAGACAGGGAGTTTTTTTTACATGCAACCACCCATAGAGGAAAGCAGACTGTATCAGAGTATGTCCGATCGGAGCATTTTGTCAGAAAATTTTACGGACAAGTTGGAAAACTTGGTCCGTCGGATAGTCCGACGGAAACAGTCCGATGGAGACCACACACAGTCGGATTATCCGACAAAACGGTCCGATAGGACACATTCCGTCTGAATCTCCTACCGTGTGTACAAGGGCTATATCTTTTCTAAAAACGAGGAGTGTAAATACTTTTTTAGGGAAATCTTCAGATCGGTCATGTGACTCATGGCCACTTTACAGCTTCAATACATGGCTAATGCAGGAGGGCCTGAGATCTCCCTCTGACATCAGCCATGGAGGTCACGTGGATGCCAAACCCCTCCCACAGAACCCCTTCTTGAAGATGTAAAGAGGCCGTAAATCACACGACCGGCCTGAAGATAGCTCTAAAAATGTATTTACAATACTAATTTTTAGAAAAAACTTATACAGTGTGGTATGTCTGCCTATAATAGAGGGACTGGCAGTGACCATTGTAAGTTTTTTATTTTCACTAATGGCAGGAATGGGGTGGGGGAGGGGCGGAGACATAGACACAGAACACAGAGCTGACAGGCAGGGAGGAGGGGTTGAGGTGTAGAGAGGAAAGCAGAGAGGACAGCTACGGATGATGGAGGGACATAAACTGACCACAGTGGTCAGGGCTCAGTAGCCCTGATTATCATGGTCAGTGCAGAGATGGGGGATACAGGAAGTGGCAAGATCAGCCAGATTTTTTACAGTTTGAAGAGGGGCAGATTACACAGCACAAGCACTGTGCTGTTTAATCTGCTTTAAGGGAACAGGATCTGATTTTTGGGGGGGATTAACAAACACTTTAAAGTTCATGTGTAAAGGCAGGTGTCCCAATACTTTTCGTAAAATAGTGTAGTTTTTGTAGCATAGGTTTCATTTAGGGAGAAGATATGGGCAGCCCTGTAACTAACAGAAACATTTTTTGCTGAGCCTAAATGGTTGCATTGGGTGACTGCAAAGGGTGCGCCAATTCAATATTGAACCCTACGGACTAAGACTGGGATGCCATTACAGCTCGTGTGTGTAAGGCCAGGTGTCCCAATACTTTTGTTAATCTAGTGTATATAGACTGCCATTGCTGACTTCTGCTGTAAATGCCATTGCAGTCATGATGATGCCAAGTTTTTGGTTCTCCTCATGCTGACAGCGTGATGAGAAAAAAAAAGCCGATCACCGGCTCATCTGCAAGGGACATCGGTCCCGGAGAGGAAGAGGCAATTATGCCTCATCTGTGCCACCTGCCATTGCCACCTGACAGTACCCACCAATGCCATCTATCAATGCCCACAAGTGCCACCTATCAATGCCCACCAGTGGTGCCAATCAGTGCCACCTATCAGTGCTGCCTATCAGTGTAACCGATCAGTGGCCATTATTGCCACCCATCAGTGCCCATCACTGCCACCCATCAGTGCCCATCACTGCCACCCATCAGTTCCCATCGGTGCCGCTTCATCAGCGTACATCAATGAAGGAGAAAAACTACCTGTTTTAAAATTTTTATAACAAAATATAAAAAAATAATAATAATAATTAAAAATTCTGAATTTTACATTTTTTTAACAAAAATAAAAACTGCAGAGGTGATCAAATACCACCACAAAAAAGTTATATTTGTGAGAAAGAAATCATAAAAATTTCATTTGGGTACAGTGTTGTATGACCGCGTAATTGTCATTCAAAGTGCGACAGCGCTGAAAGCTGAAAATTGGTCTGGATAGGAGGGGGGTTTAAGTGTCCAGTAAGCAAGTGGTTAACTGGCTGACAATTGCGCTGGTTGTGCGACGCTGTACCCAAGTAAAATTGATGTTATTTTTCCCCCACAAATAGAGCTTTCTTTTGGTGATATTTGATCACCTCTGTAGTTTTTATTTTTTGCTAAACAAATAAAAAAAGACCGAACATTTTGAAAAAAAATGTTTGTTTTTTTTGTTTCAGTTGCAAAACTTTGTAAATGAGTACGTTTTTCTCCTTCATTTTTATTTTTTGCGATATAAACAAAATAAGAGCGACAATTTTGAAAAAAAGCAATATTTTGCGATAAAAATAAATTCTTGATCAATTTAGGCTAATATGTATTCTGCTACATATTTCTGTTAACCCCCCCCCCCCCCCATAAAGCATATATTGATTGGTTTGCACAAAAGTTATTGTGTCTACAAAAAAGAAACAGATTTACAGCATTTTTATTTATTTTTTACTAGTAATGGTGGTGGTCAGTGATTTTTAGCGGGACTGCAACACTGCGGCAGACAAATCGGACACCTAATTGACACTTTTAACACTTTTTTGGGGGACCAGTGACACTAATACACTGATCAGTGCTAAAAATATGCACTGTCACTGTACTAATGACACTGACTGGGAAGGGGTTAACATCAGGGGCGATCAAAGGGTTAACTTTATCCCTAGGGGGTGCTTGCTAACTGTGTGGGGAATGGATTCACTTGATGAACAGAGCGATCCGTGTTCCTGGTCAGTAGGAACACAAGATGAATCTGTTTATCTCTGACAGAGCGGAGGTCTGCCTTGTTTACATCAGCAGATCACTGTTCTATCTCTGTGGGGAGCGATCGTGGGTGTCCGGCGGATATTGCTTCCGCCAGACTTATTTTTTGGCAGTGCCCCTCCCGAGATTAGACTCTGGATCCGCCCCTGCTCTCATAGTTATAGGGAGCTGTGTTTATGTGTTTGTGAGTTTGTATTTATAAGCGTAGACAAAAATATAACTGTAAAGTAGCCCTATAAAGTGGAGCTAACATCATATCTATTTTTTTATTGCAGGTATATTAGTAGTGGGTACATGGAACACTTCCAGGTGTGTTACCTCTCACCGAGATCACAGTACTTGTCATGGCAGAATTTGCTTTACTCTCCAGAAGAATGGCAACATCTTTATCCTTGCGTCATCTAGGATCTACTAGGTATCTACTTCCTGGCTCAAGATGTAGGCTTAGAAATGACTTAATCATATAAATCCTGAAGCCTGTTCGGTTTGTGGTTGTGTGCACAAATGTCTAGCACAGATCAGCCCCTGCTACAGCCTCATACTTTGTGGCTAACCACAAATTTACAGTCTGATCACTGTAGGAGAGGTAACTGTGGTACACACCTCCTTATGTCTACAGCAGACTGGTGACACCACCTCAACCTAGGCACTGGACTGGAGCTCAAGGAATGCTTTTTTTTTAGATAAAAGGTACAGCTTTTCTGAAAAATGATACTGTTGCTGTATATTGCTCCATGCCAGGAATGTTTTAATGCACACTTGAAAAGTTACAGAAAGGTGAAAGTGACAAACCAGCATGACTTTATTTTGGTAATTCAATATGAGCTTTGGTAGAGGCATTGTAATTCAGCTAGGCAGCACATCACACAGTCGGCTTAGGGGAGGTCCAGTCTGTTTAGCCATCAGTACAGGAAGCCAGAGGGAGCTTCTGGCTGCAGTTCAGGGCTGACCAAGTTCACACAGCAGCTGGGCTGGCTCTGCAGTCTGGAGAGAGCTGCTCACTGTAAACTCCTCAGTGTCAGTGTGGACATGTCAGGATCAGGAGCTCAGTGTGAACTTATCAGTTTTAAAAGCTTGGTGTGAACCTATAAGTGTGAACTTATCAGGAGGAGCTCAGTGTGGACTTGTAAGTGTGGACTTATCAGGAGGAGCTCAGTGTGGACTTGTAAGTGTGAACTTATCAGGAGGAGCTCAGTGTGGACTTGTAAGTGTGAACTTATCAGGAGGAGCTCAGTGTGGACTTGTAAGTGTGAACTTATCAGGAGGAGCTCAGTGTGGACTTGTAAGTGTGAACTTATCAGGAGGAGCTCAGTGTGGACTTGTAAGTGTGAACTTATCAGGAGGAGCTCAGTGTGGACTTGTAAGTGTGGACTTATCAGGAGGAGCTCAGTGTGAACTTATTAAAAAGAACTCAGGATGGACTGATAGGTGTGGACTTATAAGGAGGAGTCAGTGTGGCCCTATCACTTTGAAAAAGCTTAGTGTGAACTTATAAGTGTGGACTTATCAGCAGGAGCTTAGTGTGGATTTATCAGGAGGAGCCCAGTGTGGACTTATTAGAAAGAACTCAGTACTGACTTATAAGTGTGGGCTTATGAAGAGGAGCTCAGTGTGGACTTGTAAGTGAGAATTTATCAAGAGAAGCTCAGTGTGGATTTATCAGGAGGAGCTAAGTGTTGACTTATCAGGAGAAACTCAGTGTGGACTTATTAGAAGGAACTCAGTGTGGCCTCATCAGGAGGAACTCAGTGTGAACTTATAAGTGTGGACTTATCAGAGGAGCTAAGTGAAGACATATCAGGAGAAACTCCCATTGGACTTATTAGAAGGATCTCCATCTGGACTAATACGTTTGGACTTATCAGTAGGGGCTCATAGTGGATTTATACGTTTGGACTTATCAGGAGCTCAGTGTTGGCTTATAAGTGTGGACTTATCAATAGAAGCTCTGTGTGGACTTATATGGAGGAACTCAGTGTGGACTTATCAGGAGAAACTCAGTGTTGACTTATAAGTGTGGAGTTATCAGGGGGAGCTCAGTGTTAACTTGTTAGGAGGAGCTCAATGTGGACTTAGAAGGAACTCAGTGTGGATTTATCAGGAGCTCAGTGTGGGCATTTCAGGATCAAGAGTTGCTCAGTGTGGATTTTCAGTTACATGAGCTAAGTGTGGAGCTGTGTCAGGAGCTAAATGTGGACTTATCAGTGTCAATGTGGACTAATCAACATCACTGTTGATTCCTCAGTGTCAGTGTGGACTGATCACTGTCAATGTTGATTTGTCAGTGGGGGTGATCAGTGTGGGGTGATCAGTGTCAGTGTGGGCTGATCAGTGTCAGTGTGAGCTCAGTGTGGGGTGATCAGTGCGGGGTGATCAGTGTCAGTGTGGGATCAGTGTGGGGTGATCAGTGTCAGTGTGGGCTGATCAGTGTCAGTGTGAGCTCAGTGTGGGGTGATCAGTGCGGGGTGATCAGTGTCAGTGTGGGCTCAGTGTGGGGTGATCAGTGTCAGTGTGGGGTGATCAGTGTCAGTGTGGGCTCAGTGTGGGGTGATCAGTGCGGGGTGATCAGTGTCAGTGTGGGCTCAGTGTGAGGTGATCAGTGTCAGTGTGGGGTGATCAGTGTCAGTGTGGGCTCAGTGTGGGGTGATCAGTGTCAGTGTGGGCTCAGTGTGGGGTGATCAGTGTCAGTGTGGGCTCAGTGTGGGGTGATCAGTGTCAGTGTGGGCTCAGTGTGGGGTGATCACTGTCAGTGTGGGGTGATCAGTGTCAGTGTGAGCTCAGTGTGGGGTGATCAGTGTCAGTGTGGGGTGATCAGTGTCAGTGTGGGGTGATCAGTGTCAGTGTGGGCTCAGTGTGGGGTGATCAGTGTCAGTGTGAGCTCAGTGTGGGGTGATCAGTGTCAGGAGAACAGAAGACTATCCAAAAGCACCCAGACAACAACAGCATCTTACTATATTGAATAGAAAAGTGAATCCAGGATAGGTGGCTCCAGTGCAGTCTATGCATGTGACCCCCCAGGCAAAGAAAACAAAGGACGGATTGTTCTTCCCACCTTTGAGAAAATAGGAATCCTTCTATCTGACACTTGGGGAGGAAGACTTGCACTTAGTGAGATCCAGGGGGTAGGAAAGTGAGGAGGAGAGGAGAGAAGACAGAGAGGAGCATGGACATGGAATAGTGGAAGGAATAAAGTGAGTGTGGAGAAGAGGATGGGGATCTAAGAGATGAGGATATAAGAGATGGAGATGTAAGAGATGAGGATACAGGAGATGGGATATAAAAGATGAGGGTATAAGAGGTGAAGGTATAAGAGATGAAGGTATAAGAGATGGGGATATAGGAGATGAGGATATAGGAGATGGGGATATAGGAGATGAGGATATAGGAGATGAGGATATAGGAGATGGGGATATAGGAGATGAGGCTATAGGAGACGAGGATATAAGAAGGTGAGTGACTAGAAGGAGAAAGCACTAGTGGAAAGTGTGTGAAAAGTGACATATTGGAAAGAAGTAAGGTAGTATAAAAGGCAGGAGAGGGAACAAATCAGAGCTGAGAGAGGGAGAGAAGGAGGGGGTGCTGTGCTAGAGCTAAACCCCCTAACAGGTCCCCCAGTGTGATCGGAGGGAGAGGAGGAGATGCTGCGAGGACATTCTCACACTCTGCCCAGCACTGTCACCAGGAGACTTCTACAGGAAAGCCGCATCGCTATGTGACTCCATATCCGACCGCAACAAGACATGGTGAGCCCATCCACTCTGCTCCCCCCCGCCATACTCTCTCCTTTCCCGCATCCCCCTCGCCCTTCCTTTGTGTCTGTCCTCCTCCAAAAGCTCTGCTTCCAATTAGAACTACTGCGGTTCCCAGCCCCGGAATCCTTCCTACAGGGAATCGTGTGTTTCCGTCACATGCTCGGCTCTGGCAGTGCTGAGGAGGGACACATGAGAGCTGTGCACACAGGGAAGAGACACTCATATCATATGATATGAGTGTGTGCTACAGGTCACCCCTCACTCCCAGGACACGGCTCCTCACTGATACTACCCGAGCTTATGTGTGCTAACATGCCCATGGCATCCAATCACAGCCTTCACCTCTGCAGTTTACAAATGCCTGCTGACAGCTGATTGGTTGCTATGGGCAGCAACAATTTATCTTGTTACCAGCCTCTGCAAACGTGAGTCCCATAATGACATGTCTGATAGTGATCTGCAGTGCCCGGATGTCTCCAGGATCATTGTCATCATTGTGTGTCATCTGTATTCATCTTTCTCCATATTCTATCCATGGTCCTCCTCCCACACTCTGCTCCATCTCCTCCACTTTACATCGCCTCCACTTTACATCTCCTCCACTTTACATATCCATCTCCTCCACTCTACATCTCCTCCACTTTATATATCCATCTCCTCCACTCTACATCTCCTCCACTTTACATCTCCATCTCCTCCACTTTACATCTCCATCGCCTCCACTTTACATCTCCATCTCCTCCACTTTTCATCTCCATCACTTTACATCTCCATCTCCTCCACTTTACATCTCCATCGCCTCCACTTTACATCTCCCTCTCCTCCACTTTACATCTCCATCGCCTCCACTTTACATCTCCATCTCCTCCACTTTTCATCTCCATCTCCTCCACTTTACATCTCCATCTCCTCCACTTTACATCTCCATCGCCTCCACTTTACATCTCCATCTCCTCCACTTTTCATCTCCATCTCCTCCACTTTACATCTCCATCGCCTCCACTTTACATCTCCATCTCCTCCACTTTACATCTCCATCTCCTCTACTTTACATCTCTATCGCCTCCACTTTACATCTCCATCTCCTCCACTTTACATCTCCATCGCCTCCGCTTTACATCTCCATCTCCTCCACTTTACATCTCCATCTCCTCCACTTTACATCTCCGTCCCCTCCACTTTACATCTCCATCTCCTCCACTTTACATCTCCATCTCCTCTACTTTACATCTCCATCGCCTCCACTTTACATCTCCATCGCCTCCACTTTACATCTCCATCTCCTCCACTTTACATCTCCATCTCCTCCACTTTACATCTCCATCTCCTCTACTTTACATCTCCATCTCCTCCACTTTACATTTCCATCTCCTCCGCTTTACATCTCCATCTCCTCCACTTTACATCTCCATCTCCTCCACTTTACATCTCCATCGCCTCCACTTTACATCTCCATCTCCTCCACTTTTCATCTTCATCTCCTCCACTTTACATCTCCATCGCCTCCACTTTTCATCTCCATCGCCTCCACTTTACATCTTCATCTCCTCCACTTTACATCTCCTCCTCCACTTTACGTCTTCATCTCCTCCACTTTACATCTCCATCTCCCCCACTTTACGTCTCCATCTCCACCACTTTACGTCTCCATCTCCACCACTTTACATCTCCTCCACTTTACATCTCCATCTCCTCCACTTTACATCTCCATCTCCTCAACTGTACATCTCCCTCTCCTCTACTTTACATCTCCTCTGCTTTACATCTCAGTTTCCTCCGCTTTACATCTCAGTCTCCTCCACTTTACATCTCCATCTCCTCCACTTTATATCTCCCTCTACCCCACTTTACATCTCCCTCTCCTCCACTTTACATCTCCATCTCCTCCACTTTATATCTCCCTCTACCCCACTTTACATCTCCCTCTCCTCCACTTTACATCTCCGTCTCCTCCACTTTACATCTCCGTCTCCTCCACTTTACATCTCAGTTTCCCCCACTTTCATCTCCTTCTCCTCCACTTTACATCTCCCTCTCCTCCACTTTACATCTCCGTCTCCTCCGCTTTACATCTCTGTCTCCTCCGCTTTACATCTCCGTCTCCTCAACTTTGCATTTCCATCTCCTCCACTTTACATCTCCATCTCCTCCACTTTTCATCTTCATCTCCTCCACTTTACATCTCCATCTCCTCCACTTTACATCTCAAACTCCTCCACTTTACATCTCCATCTCCAATTTACATCTCCATCTCCTCTACTTTACATCTCCATCTCCTCCACTTTACATCTCCGTCTCCTCCACTTTACATCTCCGTCTCCTCCACTTTACATCTCCGTCTCCTCCACTTTACATCTCCGTCTCCTCCCCTTTACATCTCCATCTCCTCCACTTTACATCTCCATCTCCTCCCCGTTACATCTCCATCTCCTCCACTTTACACCTCCATCTCCTCCACTTTACATCTCCATCTCCAATTTACATCTCCATCTCCTCCACTTTACATCTTCATCTCCTCCACTTTACATCTCCTCCTCCACTTTACGTCTTCATCTCCTCCACTTTACATCTCCATCTCCCCCACTTTACGTCTCCATCTCCACCACTTTACGTCTCCATCTCCACCACTTTACATCTCCTCCACTTTACATCTCCATCTCCTCCACTTTACATCTCCATCTCCTCAACTGTACATCTCCCTCTCCTCTACTTTACATCTCCTCTGCTTTACATCTCAGTTTCCTCCGCTTTACATCTCAGTCTCCTCCACTTTACATCTCCATCTCCTCCACTTTATATCTCCCTCTACCCCACTTTACATCTCCCTCTCCTCCACTTTACATCTCCATCTCCTCCACTTTATATCTCCCTCTACCCCACTTTACATCTCCCTCTCCTCCACTTTACATCTCCGTCTCCTCCACTTTACATCTCCGTCTCCTCCACTTTACATCTCAGTTTCCCCCACTTTCATCTCCTTCTCCTCCACTTTACATCTCCCTCTCCTCCACTTTACATCTCCGTCTCCTCCGCTTTACATCTCTGTCTCCTCCGCTTTACATCTCCGTCTCCTCAACTTTGCATTTCCATCTCCTCCACTTTACATCTCCATCTCCTCCACTTTTCATCTTCATCTCCTCCACTTTACATCTCCATCTCCTCCACTTTACATCTCAAACTCCTCCACTTTACATCTCCATCTCCAATTTACATCTCCATCTCCTCTACTTTACATCTCCATCTCCTCCACTTTACATCTCCGTCTCCTCCACTTTACATCTCCGTCTCCTCCACTTTACATCTCCGTCTCCTCCACTTTACATCTCCGTCTCCTCCCCTTTACATCTCCATCTCCTCCACTTTACATCTCCATCTCCTCCCCGTTACATCTCCATCTCCTCCACTTTACACCTCCATCTCCTCCACTTTACATCTCCATCTCCAATTTACATCTCCATCTCCTCCACTTTACATCTCCATCTCCTCCACTTTACATCTCCCTCTCCTCCACTTTACATCTCCGTCTCCTCCACATTACATCTCCGTCTCCTCCACTTTACATCTCCGTCTCCTCCCCTTTACATCTCCATCTCCTCCACTTTACATCTCCATCTCCTCCCCGTTACATCTCCATCTCCTCCACTTTACACCTCCATCTCCTCCACTTTACATCTCCTTCTCCTCCACTTCACGTCTTCATCTCCTCCACTTTACATCTCCATCTCCCCCACTTTACGTCTCCATCTCCACCACTTTACGTCTCCATCTCCACCACTTTACATCTCCTCCACTTTACATCTCCATCTCCTCCACTTTACATCTCCATCTCCTCCACTGTACATCTCCCTCTCCTCTACTTTACATCTCCATCTCCTCTGCTTTACATCTCAGTTTCCTCCGCTTTACATCTCCCTCTCCTCCACTTTACATCTCCGTCTACTCCACTTTACATCTCTGTCTCCTCTGCCTTACATCTCAGTCTCCTCCGCTTTACATTTACATCTCCGTCTCCTCAACTTTACATTTCCATCTCCTCCACTTCACATCTCCATATCCTCCAATTTTCATCTCCATCACCTCCACTTCATATATCCCTCTTCTCCACTTTACATCTCCATCTCCTCCACGTTACATCTCCATCTCCTCCACTTTACATCACCGTATCCTCCACTTTACATCCCTGTCTCCTCCACTTTACATCTTCATCTCCTCCACTTTACATCACCATATCCTCCATTTTACATCTCCATCTCCTCCACTTTACATCTCCGTCTCCTCCACTTTTTACATCACCGTCTCCTCCACTTAACATCTCAGTCTCCTCCACTTTACATCTTCATCTCCTCCACTTTACATCTCCTTCTCCTCTACTTTACTTCTCCATCTCCTCCACTTTACATCACCCTCTCCTCCACTTTACATCTCCATCTCCTCCACTGTACATCTCCCTCTCCTCCATTTTACATCTCTGTCTCCTCCGCTTTACATCTCTGTCTCCTCCACTTTACATATCCCTCTCCTCCACTTTACATCTCCCTCTCCTCCGCTTTACATCTCCGTCTCCTCCACTTTACATCTCCATCTCCTCCACTTTACATCTCCCTCTCCTCCACTTTTCATCTTCATCTCCTCTACTTTACATCCCCTCCACTTTACATCACCGTCTCCTCCACTTTACATCACCGTCTCCTCCACTTTACATCCACATCTCCTCCACTTTACATCTTCATCTCCTGCACTTTACATCTCCATCTCCTCCACTTTACATCTCCCGCTCCTCCACTGTACATCTCCGTCTCCTCCACTTTACATCTCCCTCTCCTCCACTTTACATATCCGTCTCCTCCACTTTACATCTCCGTCTCCTCAACTTTATATCTCCCTCTCCTCCACTTTACATCTCCATCTCCTCCACTTTACATCTCCATCTCCAATTTATATCTCCATCTCCTCCGCTTTACATCTCAGGCCGCGTACAAACGGGCGGATTGTCTGCCCAACTTAGTCCGCTGAACCGTGTTTCAGCGGACAATCCGCTTGTGTGTGGGCTTCAGCGGACTTTTTCAGCGGACAGTCTGACGGACTTTGTCTTTCGGAAATTCCGTAATTTTGTCCGCTGAAACTTGGTTTTGTCCGTCCAAACTTGGTTTCAGCGGACAGTCCGCTCGTGTGTAGGCAAGTTGGACGGACTAAGTATGGCGCATGCTCAGAAAGGGTTTACACGGCCGAAGGTTGCATTGCAGTGTATTGGACGTAGTTTTTCTAGTCCCGTCGTACGTGCTGTACAAGTCATCGCGCACGTTTTCAGCGGACTGTCTGTTCATAGTGTGTGGTCAAGTCCGTTCATTCAAAAGTTGAACGGACTGTCTGTCGGATTGTCTGACGAACTTAGTTGGGCGGACAATCCGCCCGTGTGTACGCGGCCTCAGTCTCCTCCACTTTACATCTCCCTCTCCTCCACTTTACATCTCCGTCTACTCCGCTTTACATCTCTGTCTCCTCTGCCTTACATCTCAGTCTCCTCCGCTTTACATTTACATCTCCGTCTCCTCAACTTTACATCTCCATCTCCTCCACTTTTCATCTTCATCTCCTCCACTTTACATCTCCTCCACTTTACATCACCGTCTCCTCTACTTTACATGACCGTCTCCTCCACTTTACATCCACGTCTCCTCCCCTTTACATCTTCATCTCCTGCACTTTACATCTCCATCTCCTCCACTTTACATCTCCCGCTCCTCCACTGTACATCTCCGTCTCCTCCACTTTACATCTCCCTCTCCTCCACTTTACATCTCCGTCTCCTCCACTTTACATCTCCGTCTCCTCAACTTTACATCACCCTCTCCTCCACTTTACATCTCCAGCTCCTCCACTGTACATCTCCCTCTCCTCCACTTTACATCTCCATCTCCTCCACTTTACATCTCCGTCTCCTACACTTTACATCTCCCTCTCCTCCATGTTACATCTCCCTCTCCTCCACTTTACATTTCCGTCTCCTCCACTTTACATTTCCATCTCCTCCATTTTACATCTCCATCTCCTCCACTTTACATCTCCATCTCCTCCACTTCACATCTCCATATCCTCCAATTTTCATCTCCATCGCCTCCACTTTATATCTCCCTCTTCTCCACTTTACATCTCCATCTCCTCCACTTTACATCTCCTCCACTGTACATCTCCCTCTCCTCCACTTTACATCACCGTCTCCTCCACTTTACATCATCATATCCTCCACTTTACATCCCCGTCTCCTCCACTTTACATCCCCGTCTCCTCCACTTTACATCTTCATTTCCTCCACTTTACATCTCCATCTCCTCCACTTTACATCTCCATCTCCTCCACTTTACATCTCCCTCTCCTCCATGTTACATTTCCGTCTCCTCCACTTTACATCTCCATCTCCTCCACTTTACATCTCCATCTCCTCCACTTCACATCTCCATATCCTCCAATTTTCATCTCCATCACCTCCACTTCATATCTCCCTCTTCTCCACTTTACATCTCCATCTCCTCCACGTTACATCTCCATCTCCTCCACTTTACATCACCGTATCCTCCACTTTACATCCCTGTCTCCTCCACTTTACATCTTCATCTCCTCCACTTTACATCACCATATCCTCCATTTTACATCTCCATCTCCTCCACTTTACATCTCCGTCTCCTCCACTTTTTACATCACCGTCTCCTCCACTTAACATCTCAGTCTCCTCCACTTTACATCTTCATCTCCTCCACTTTACATCTCCTTCTCCTCTACTTTACTTCTCCATCTCCTCCACTTTACATCACCCTCTCCTCCACTTTACATCTCCATCTCCTCCACTGTACATCTCCCTCGCCTCCATTTTACATCTCTGTCTCCTCCGCTTTACATCTCTGTCTCCTCCACTTTACATATCCCTCTCCTCCACTTTACATCTCCCTCTCCTCCGCTTTACATCTCCGTCTCCTCCACTTTACATCTCCATCTCCTCCACTTTACATCTCCCTCTCCTCCACTTTACATCTCCATCTCCTCCACTTTACATCTCCATATCCTCCACTTTACATCTCCTCCACTGTACATCTCCATCTCCTCCACTTCACATCTCCATATCCTCCAATTTTCATCTCCATCACCTCCACTTCATATCTCCCTCTTCTCCACTTTACATCTCCATCTCCTCCACTTTACATCTTCATCTCCTCCACTTTACATCACCATATCCTCCATTTTACATCTCCATCTCCTCCACTTTACATCTCCATCTCCTCCACTTTACATCTTCATCTCCTCCACTTTACATCACCATATCCTCCATTTTACATCCCTGTCTCCTCCACTTTACATCTTCATCTCCTCCACTTTACATCACCATATCCTCCATTTTACATCTCCATCTCCTCCACTTTACATCTCCGTCTCCTCCACTTTTTACATCACCGTCTCCTCCACTTATCATCTCAGTCTCCTCCACTTTACATCTTCATCTCCTCCACTTTACATCTCCTTCTCCTCTACTTTACTTCTCCATCTCCTCCACTTTACATCACCCTCTCCTCCACTTTACATCTCCATCTCCTCCACTGTACATCTCCCTCTCCTCCGTTTTACATCTCTGTCTCCTCCGCTTTACATCTCTGTCTCCTCCACTTTACATATCCCTCTCCTCCACTTTACATCTCCCTCTCCTCCGCTTTACATCTCCGTCTCCTCCACTTTACATCTCCATCTCCTCCACTTTACATCTCCCTCTCCTCCACTTTACATCTCCATCTCCTCCACTTTACATCTCCATATCCTACACTTTACATCTCCTCCACTGTACATCTCCCTCTCCTCCACTTTACATCTCCATCTCCTCCACTTTACATCTCCATCTCCTCCACTTTTTACATCCCCGTCTCCTCCACTTTACATCCCCGTCTCCTCCACTTTACATCTTCATCTCCTCCACTTTACATCTCCATCTCCTCCACTTTACATCTCCTCCACTGTACATTTCTGTCTCCTCCGCTTTACATCTCAGTCTCCTCCAGTTTATATCTCCATCTCCTCCACTTTACATCTCCCTCTCCTCCACTTTACATCTCTGTCTCCTCCACTTTACATCTCAGTCTCCTCTACTTTACATCTCTGTCTCCTCACTTTACATGTCCATATCCTCCACTATTCATTTCCATCTCCTCCACTTTACATCTCCCTCTACTCCACTTTACATCTCCATCTCCTCCACTTTACATCTCCATATGCTCCACTTTACATCTCCTCCACTGTACATCTCCCTCTCCTCCACTTTACATCTCCATCTCCTCCACTTTACATCTCCATCTCCTCCACTTTTTACATCACCGTCTCCTCCACTTTACATCTCCGTCTCCTCCACTTTACATCTCCGTCTCCTACACTTTACATCTCCATCTCCTCCACTTTACATCTCCCTCTCCTCCATTTAACATCTCCGTCTCCTCCACTTTACATCTCCATCTCCTCCACTTTATATCTCCATCTCCTCCACTGTAGATCTCCCTCTCCTCCACCATACATCTCCCTTTACTCCATTGTACATCCCCATCTCCTCCACTTTACATCTCCATCTCCTCCACTATTCATCTCCCTCTCCTCCACTTTACATCTACCTCTGTCATTGTCTCTCAGGAAGAAGTCGTCATCTCCACTCCCTCTGTCTCTCCTTCTACATCTCTCTCTCCAGGAAAAAGTGCCCCCCTTATCACCCTGTGATCTCCTCCCACTCCTCTATGTCTCTTCTCCATCTCTCTCTCTTTCCTCCTCTCCTTCTGTCTCTTTCTCAGTTATTCTTCTCTTCTCACTCTCTGTTCCCTCTGGCTTTGTATTTTCATTCTCTGGCTCCCCTCTCTCCTCTGTCTTTGCCCCCTCTTTCCTCTGTATCTGCCTCTCCTCTTTCCTCTGTCTCTGCCCCCTCTCTCCTCTGTCTCTGCCTCCCCTTTCTCATCTGTCTCTGCCTCCCCTTTCTCATCTGTCTCTGCCTCCCCTTTCTCCTCTGTCTTCCCTCTCTCTTCTGTCTCTTCCCCCCTCTCCTCTCTCTCTCTTCCTGTCCACTCTCCTCTGTCTCTTCCTCCCCTCTCTATTCTGTCTCTGTCCCCTTCTTCTGTCTCCCCCTCTCTACTCTGCCCCTTCCTCTGTCTCTACCTCCCCAATCTTCTTTGTCCCTGCCCCCTCTCTCCTCTGCCTCCCTTCTCTCCTCTATCTCTGCCTCCCCTCTGTCTCTTCCCCCCATGTCTCTCCTGTCTCTGTCCCCTCTCTCTTCTGTCTCCCCTTTCTCCCCATCTCTGTCCCCTCTCTCTTCTGTCTCTGCCCTCCTCTCCCCTCTGTCTCTTCCTCCCCCCTCTCCTCTGTCTCTGCCTCCCCCCTCTCTGTGCCTCCTCTGCCTCCCCTCTCTCCTCTGTCTCTGCCCCCATCTCTCCTCTGTCTCTGCCTCCCCTCTCTCCTCTGCCTCCCCCCTCTCTCTCCTCTGTCCTCTCTCTCCTCTGTCTCTTCGCCCCATCTCTCCTCTGTCTGTGACTCCCCTTTCTCATTTGTCTCTGCCTCCCCTCTCTCCTCTGTCTCTGCCTTCCCTCTCTCCTCTGTCTCTGCCTCCCCTCTCTCCTCTGTCTCTGCCTCCCCTCTCTCCTCTGTCTCTGCCCCCCATCTCTCCTCTGTCTCAACCTTCCCTCTCTGCTCTGTCTCTGACTCCCCTCTCTCCTCTTTCTCTGCCTCCTCTCTCTCCTCTGTCTCTGCCCCCTCGCTCTACCCTCTCTTCTCTGCCTCCCCTCTCTCCTCTGTCTCTGCCCCTTCTCCTTTGTCTCTGCTCCCACTCTCCTCTGTATCCCCTCTCTCCTCTGTCTCTGCTCCCACTCTCCTCTGTCTCCCCTCTCTCCTCTGTCTCTACCTCCCCTCTCTCTCTCCTCTGTCCTCTCTCTCCTCTGTCTCTGCCCTCATCTCTCCTCTGCCTGTGACTCCCCTCTCTCCTCTGTCTCTGCCTCCCCTCTCTCTCCTGTCTCTGCCTTCCCTCTCTCCTCTGTCTCTGCCTCCCCTCTCTCCTCTGTCTCTGCCTCCCCTCTCTCCTCTGTCTCTGCCCCCCCATTTCTCCTCTGTCTCAGCCTTCCCTCTCTTCTCCGTCTCTGACTCCCCTCTCTCCTCTTTTTCTGCCTCCTCTCTCTCCTCTGTCTCTGCCCCCTCGCTCTACCCTCTCTTCTCTGCCTCCCCTCTCTCCTCTGTCTCTGCTCCCACTCTCCTCTGTCTCCCCTCTCTCCTCTGTCTCTGCCTCCCCTCTCTCCTCTGTCTCTGCCCCTATCTCTCCTCTGTCTCGGCCTCCCCTCTCTCCTCTGTCTCTGTCCCCTCGCTCTACCCTCACTTCTCTGCCTCCCCTCTTTCCTCTGACTCTGCCCCTTCTCCTCTGTCTCTGCCCCCTCTCTCCTCTGTCTCCCCTCTCTCCTCTGTCTCTGCTCCCACTCTCCTCTGTCTCTGCCCTCTTCTCTCCACTGTCTCTGCTTCCCACTCTCCTCTGTCTCTGCCCCCCTCTCTCCTCTGTCTCTGCCCCTCCTCTGCCTCCCATCTCTCTTCTGTCTTTGCCTCCCCTCTCTCCTCTGTCTCTGCCCCCTCTCTCCTCTGCCTCCTCTCTCTCTTCTGTCTCTGCCCCCTCTCTCCTCTGTCTCTGCCTCCCCTCTCTCCTCTGTCTCTGCCCCTCCTCTGCCTCCCAACTCTCCTCTGTCTCTGCCCCCCATCTTTCCTCTATCTCTGCCTCCCCTCTCTCCTCTGTCTCTGCCCCCCATCTCTCCTCTGTCTCTGCCTCCCCTCTCTCCTCTGTCTCTGCCCCCATCTCTCCTCTGTCTCTGCCTCCCCTATCTCCTCTGTCTCTGCCCCCTCTCTCTTCTGTCTCCCCTGTCTCTGTCCCCTCTCTCTCTCTCCTCTGCATCCCCTCTCTCTTATGTCTCTGCCCTCCTCTCCCCTCTGTCTCTGCCTCCCCTCTCTCCTCTGTGCCTCCTCTGCCTCCCCTCTCTCCTCTGTCTCTGCCCCCCATCTCTCCTCTGTCTCTGCCTCCCTCTCTCTCTCTCCTCTGTCTTTGCCTCCCCTCTCTCCTCTGTCTCTGCCTCCCCTCTGTGTCTGCCTCCCCTCTCTCCTCTGTCTCTGCCTCCCCTCTCTCCTCTGTCCCTACCTCCACTCTCTCCTTTGTCTCTGCCCCCTCTCTCAACCCTCTCTCCTCTGTCTCTGTCCCTCATTTCTCTACCTTCTCTCCTCTGTCTCTGCCCCCTGGCTCTACCCTCTCTTCTCTGCCTCTCCTCTCTCCTCTGTCTCTGCCCCTTCTCCTCTGTCTCTGCCCCCTCTATCCTCTCTCTACCTTCTCTCCTCTGTCTCTACCTTCCCTCTCTCCTCTGTCTCTGCTCCCTCTCTCCTCTGTCTCTGCTCCCACTCTCCTTTGTCTCTGTCCCCTTCTCTCCACTGTCTCTGCCCCCTCTCCACTGTCTCTGCTCCCAGCCTCTCTACCCTCTCTCCTCTGTCTCCCCTCTCTCCTCTGTCTCTGCTTCCCGTCTTTCCTCGGTCTCTGCCCCTCCTGTCCTCTGTCTCCGCCTTCCCTCTTTCCTCTGTTTCTGCCCCCTCTTTCTTCTGTCTCTGCCCCCTCTCTCCACTGTCTCTGCCTTCCCTCTCTCTCTGCCTTCCCTCTTTCCTCTGTCTCTGCCTTCCCTCTCTCCTGTCTCTGTCTCCTCTCTCTACCATCTCCTCTGCCTCCACTCTCTTCTCTGTCTCTGCTTCCCCTCTTTCCTCTGTCTCTGCCTCCCCTCTCTCCTCTGCCTCCTCTCTTTCCTCTATCTCTGCCTTCCCTCTCTCCTCTGTCTCTGCCTTCCCTCTCTCTACTCTCTCTCCTCTGCCTCCCCTCTCTCCTCTATCTCTGCCTCGTCCTCTCTCCTCTGTCTCTGCCTCCCCTCTCTCCTCTGTCTCTGCCCCCCCTCTCCTCTGCCTCCCCTCTCTCTTCTGTCTCTGCCTCCCTCTCTCCTCTGTTTCTGCCTTCCCTCTCTCCTCTGTCTCTGCCCCTCCTCTGCCTCCCCTCTCCCCTCTGACTCTGCCCCCCTCTCTCCTCTGTCTCCTCTCTCTCCTCTGTCTCTGCCCCCTCTCCTCTGCCTCCCCTCTCTTCTGTCTCTGCCCCCTCTCTCCTCTGTCTCTGCCTTCCCTCTCTCCTCTGTCTCTGCCCCCTCTCTCTACCCTCTCTCCTCTGTCTCTGCCCTCCTCTCTCTACACTCTCTCCTCTGCCTCACCCCTCTCCTCTGTCTCTGCTCCCCCCTCTCCTCTGTCTCTGTCCCCCCTCTCCTGTCTCTGCCCCCCTCTCTCTACACTTTCTCCCCTCTCTCCTCTGTCTCCACTCTCTCCTCTTTCTGTGCCTCCCCTCTCTCTTCTGTCTCTGCCCCCTCTCTCCTCTGCCCCCTCTCTCTCTTCTGTCCCTGCCCCCCTCTATCCTCTGTCTCTGCCTCCCCTCTCTCCTCTGTCTCTGTCCCTCCTCTGCCTCCCCTCTCTCCTCTATCTCTGACCCCAATCGCTCCTCTATCTCTGCCTCCCCTCTCTCCTCTGTCTCTGCCCCCCATCTCTCCTCTGTCTCTGTCTCTGCCTCCCCTCTCTCCTCTGTCTCTGCCCCCTCTCTCTTCTGTCTCCTCTTTCTCCCCTGTCTCTGTCCCCTCTCTCTCTCCTCTGCATCCCCTCTCTCTTCTGTCTCTGCCCTCCTCTCCCCTCTGTCTCTGCCTCCCCTCTCTCATCTGTGCCTCCTCTGCCTCCCCTCTCTCCTCTGTCTCTGCCCCCATCTCTCCTCTGTCTAAGCCTCCCCTCTCTCCCCTGTCTCTGCCTCCCCTCTCTCTCTCCTCTGTCTCTTCCCCCATCTCTCCTCTGTCTCTGCCTCCCCTCTCTCCTCTGTCTCTGCCTCCTCTCTCTCTTCTGTCTCTGCCTCCCCTCTATCCTCTGTCTCTGCCTCCCCTCTCTCCTCTGTTTCTGCCTCCCCTCTCTCCTTTGTCTCTGCCCCCTCTCTCGACCTTCTCTCCTCTGCCTCCTCTCTCTCCTCTGTCTCTGCCCCTTCTCCTCTGTCTCTGCCCCCTCTGTCCTCTCTCTACCTTCTCTCCTCTGTCTCTGCCTACCCTCTCTCCTCTGTCTCTGTTCCCTCTCTCCTCTGTCTCTGCTCCCACTCTCCTCTGTCTCTGCCCCCTTCTCTCCACTGTCTCTGACCCCTTCTCTCCACTGTCTCTGCCCCCCTCTCTCCACTGTCTCTGCCCCCAGCCTCTCTACCTTCTCTCCTCTGTCTCTGCCCCCTCGCTCTACCCTCTCTTCTCTGCCTATCCCCTCTCCTCTGTCTCTGCCCCTTCTCCTCTGTCACTGCCCCCTCTCTCCTCTCTCTACCTTCTCTCCTCTGTCTCTGTCTCCCCTCTCACCCCTCTCTCCTCTGTCTCCCCTCTCACCCCTCTCTCCTCTGTCTCTGCTCCCTCTCTCCTCTGTCTCTGCTCCCACTCTCCTCTGTCTTTGCCCCCTTCTCTCCACTGTCTCTGCCCCCCTCTCTCCACTGTTTCTGTCCCCAGCCTCTCTACCCTCTCTCCTCTGTCTCTGCTTCCCGTCTCTCCTCTGTCACTGCCCCCTCTCTCCTCTCTCTACCTTCTTTCCTCTGTCTCTGCCTCCCCTCTCACCCCTCTCTCCTCTGTCTCTGCTCCCTCTCTCCTCTGTCTCTGCCCCCTTCTCTCCACTGTCTCTGACCCCTTCTCTCCACTGTCTCTGCCCCCTCTCTCCACTGTCTCTGCCCCCAGCCTCTCTACCCTCTCTCCTCTGTCTCTGCTTCCCGTCTTTCCTCTGTCTCTGCCCCCCCGTCCTCGGTCTCCGCCTTCCCTCTCTTATCTGTCTCTGCCCCCTCTCTCCTCTGTCTCTGCCCCCTCTCTCCACTGTCTCTGCCTTCCCTCTCTCCACTTTCTCTGCCTTCCCTCTCTCTCTCTGCCTTCCCTCTTTGCTCTGTCTCTGCCTTCCCCCCCTCTCCTGTCTCTGTCCCCTCTCTCTACCCTCTCCTCTGCCTCCCCTCTCTCCTCTGTCTCTGCCTCCCCTCTTTCCTCTGTCTCTGCCTCCCCTCTCTCCTCTGCCTCCCCTCTTTCCTCTATCTCTGCCTCCCCTCTCTCCTCTGTCTCTGCCTCCCCTCTCTCCTCTGTCTCTGCCTTCCCTCTCTCCTCTGCCTCCCCTCTCCTCTGTCCCCTCTCTCTACCCTCTCTGCCTCCCTTCACTTCTCTGTCCCCCTCTCTCTACCCTCTCTCCTCTGTCTCTACTCTCTTCTCTGTCTTTTCCCCCTCGCTCCTCTGTCTCTGCCTCCCCTCACTCCTCTGTCTCTGCCTCCCCTCACTCCTCTGTCTCTGCCTCCCCTCATTCCTCTGTCTCTGCCTCCCCTCTTTCTCTGCCCCCTCTCTCCTCTGTCTCTGCTTTCCCTCTCTCCTCTGTCTCTGCCCCCCTCTCTCTACCCTCCCTCCTCTGTCTCTGCACCCCTCTCTCTACCCTCCCTCCTCTGTCTCTGCCCCCCCTCTTTCCTCTGTCTCTGCCCCCCCTCTTTCCTCTGTCTCTGCCCCCCTCTTTCCTCTGTCTTTGCCCCCCTCTTTCCTCTGTCTCTGCCCCCCTCTCTCCTCTGTCACTGCAACCCCTCTTTCCTCTGTCTCTTGCTCTCCTCTCTCCTCTGTCTCTTCCCCCTCTGTCTATTCATCCCTTCTCTCCTCTGTCTCTTCCTCCCTTCCCCCCTCTGTCTCTTCCTCTCCTCTGTCTCTGCCTCCCCTCTCTCCTCTGTTTCTGCCTCCCCTCTCTCCTTTGTCTCTGCCCCCTCTCTCGACCTTCTCTCCTCTGCCTCCTCTCTCTCCTCTGTCTCTGCCCCTTCTCCTCTGTGTCTGCCCCCTCTGTCCTCTCTCTACCTTCTCTCCTCTGTCTCTGCCTCCCCTCTCTCCTCTGTCTCTGTTCCCTCTCTCCTCTGTCTCTGCTCCCACTCTCCTCTGTCTCTGCCCCCTTCTCTCCACTGTCTCTGACCCCTTCTCTCCACTGTCTCTGCCCCCCTCTCTCCACTGTCTCTGCCCCCAGCCTCTCTACCTTCTCTCCTCTGTCTCTGCCCCCTCGCTCTACCCTCTCTTCTCTGCCTATCCCCTCTCCTCTGTCTCTGCCCCTTCTCCTCTGTCACTGCCCCCTCTCTCCTCTTTCTACCTTCTCTCCTCTGTCTCTGCCTCCCCTCTCACCCCTCTCTCCTCTGTCTCCCCTCTCACCCCTCTCTCTTCTGTCTCTGCTCCCTCTCTCCTCTGTCTCTGCTCCCACTCTCCTCTGTCTCTGCCCCCTTCTCTCCACTGTCTCTGCCCCCCTCTCTCCACTGTCTCTGCCCCCAGCCTCTCTACACTCTCTCCTCTGTCTCTGCTTCCCGTCTCTCCTCTGTCACTGCCCCCTCTCTCCTCTCTCTACCTTCTCTCCTCTGTCTCTGCCTCCCCTCTCACCCCTCTCTCCTCTGTCTCTGCTCCCTCTCTCCTCTGTCTCTGCTCCCACTCTCCTCTGTCTCTGCCCCCTTCTCTCCACTGTCTCTGACCCCTTCTCTCCACTGTCTCTGCCCCCTCTCTCCACTGTCTCTGCCCCTAGCCTCTCTACCCTCTCTCCTCTGTCTCTGCTTCCCGTCTTTCCTCTGTCTCTGCCCCCCATCCTCGGTCTCCGCCTTCCCTCTCTTATCTGTCTCTGCCCCCTCTCTCCTCTGTCTCTGCCCCCTCTCTCCACTGTCTCTGCCTTCCCTCTCCCCACTTTCTCTGCCTTCCCTCTCTCTCTCTGCCTTCCCTCTTTGCTCTGTCTCTGCCTTCCCCCTCTCTCCTGTCTCTGTCCCCTCTCTCTACCCTCTCCTCTGCCTCCCCTCTCTCCTCTGTCTCTGCCTCCCCTCTTTCCTCTGTCTCTGCCTGCCCTCTCTCCTCTGCCTCCCCTCTTTCCTCTATCTCTGCCTCCCCTCTCTCCTCTGTCTCTGCCTTCCCTCTCTCCTCTGTCTCCTCTGCCTCCCCTCTCCTCTGCCCCCTCTCTCTACCCTCTCTGCCTCCCTTCACTTCTCTGTCCCCCTCTCTCTACCCTCTCTCCTCTGTCTCTACTCTCTTCTCTGTCTTTTCCCCCTCTCTCCTCTGTCTCTGCCTCCCCTCACTCCTCTGTCTCTGCCTCCCCTCATTCCTCTGTCTCTGCCTCCCCTCTCACCTCTTTCTCTGCCCCCTCTCTCCTCTGTCTCTGCTTTCCCTCTCTCCTCTGTCTCTGCTTTCCCTCTCTCTACCCTCCCTCCTCTGTCTCTGCACCCCTCTCTCTACCCTCCCTCCTCTGTCTCTGCCCCCCTATTTCCTCTGTCTCTGCCCCCCCTCTTTCCTCTGTCTCTGCCCCCCTCTTTCCTCTGTCTCTGCCCCCCTCTTTCCTCTGTCTCTGCCCCCTCTCTCCTCTGTCTCTGCCCCCCTCTTTCCTCTGTCTCTGCCCCCCTCTTTCCTCTGTCTCTGCCCCCCTCTTTCCTCTGTCTCTGCCCCCCTCTCTCCTCTGTCACTGCAACCCCTCTTTCCTCTGTCTCTTGCTCTCCTCTCTCCTCTGTCTCTTCCCCCTCTGTCTCTTCATCCCTTCTCTCCTCTGTCTCTTCCTCCCTTCCCCCCTCTGTCTCTTCCTCTCCTCTGTCTCTTCCTCCCTTCTCTCCTCTGTCTCTTCCTCCCTTCCCCTCTCTGTCTCTTCCTCTCCTCTATCTCTGGCGCCTGTCTCTTCCTCTCCTCGGTCTCTGCCCCCCTCTCTTCTCTGTCTCCGCCTCCCTCTCTCCTCTGTCTCTGCCTCTCCCCTTTTCTGTCTCTGCCCCCCTTCCTACTCTGTCTCTGCTCCCCTCTCTCCTCTGTCTCTTCCTCCCCTCTCTCCTCTGTCTCTTCCTCCCCTCTCTCCTCTGTGTCTTCCTCCACCCTCTCCCCTGTCTCTTCCTCCACCCGCTCCCCTGTCTCTTCCTCCCCTCTCTCCCCTGTCTCTTCCTCCATTCTCTTTTCCTCTCCTCTCTCCCCTGTCTCTTCCTCCATTCTCTCTCCTGTCTCTTCCTCTCCTCTCTCCCATGTCTCTTCCTCCATTCTCTCTCCGGTCTCTTCCTCCATTCTCTCTTCTGTCTTTTCCTCCCCTCTCTCCCCTGTCTTTTCCTCCCCTCTCTCCCCTGTCTTTTCCTCCCCTCTCTCCCCTGTCTCTTCCTCCCCTCTTTCCCCTGTCTTTTCCTCCCCTCTCTCCCGTCTTTTCCTCCCCTCTCTCTTCCTCCCCTCTCTCCCCTGTCTTTTCCTCCCCTCCCCCCTGTCTCTTCCTCCCCTCTCTCCCCTGTCTTTTCCTCCCCTCTCTCCCCTGTCTCTTCCTTCCCTCTCTCCCCTGTCTCTTCCTCCATTCTCTCTTCTGTCTCTTTCTCTATTCAGTCTTCTGTCTCTTCCTCTCTTCTCTCCTCTGTCTCTTACTCCCCTCTCTCCCCTGTCTCTTCCTCCCCTCTCTACCCTGTCTTTTCCTCCCTTCTACCCTGTCTCTTCTTCCATTCTCTCTTCTGTCTCTTCCTCCCCTCTCTCCCCTGTCTCTTCCTCCATTCTCTCCTCTGTCTCTTCCTCTTCTCTCTCCCCTGTCTCTTCCTCCCCTCTCTCCCCTGTTTCTTCCTCCATTCTTTTCCTCTGTCTCTTCCCCCCCCCTCTCCCCTGTCTCTTCCTCCTCTCTCTCCTCTGTCTCTTCCTCCTCTCTCCCCTGTCTCTTCCTCCATTCTCTCCTCTGTCTCTTCCCCCCTCTCCCCTGTCTCTTCCTCCTCTCTCTCCTCTGTCTCTTCCTCCTCTCTCTCCCCTGTCTTTTCCTCTCCTCTGTCTCTACCTCCTCTCTCTCATCTGTCTCTTTCTCCCCTCTCTCCTCTGTCTCTGTCCTCTCCTCTGCTTCCCTTATTTCCTCTGTCTTGCCCTCCCTCTGTCCTCTGTCTCTGCTTCCCCTCTCTCCCATGTCTCCCCTCTCTCCTATGTCTGTCATTTCTCTGTCCTCTCTTTTTCTTCTCACCACCTGTCTCCTCTGTTTTTCTCTCTGTCTACTCTCTCCTTGTCTCCACTCTTTTCCCATCCTACAAGAACTGTGATCTCTTTTCTCTCTGCCTTTGCCCACCAGGCACAGGAACAAGTGATCTCCTCTCTCTCTTCTCACTCTCTCCTCTTTCTCTATCTGCCCCCCCCCCCCCCCCCCCCCAATATCTTCTTAACAGGAAGAAGTAATCTCCTGCCTGAGTCTCTCTCACTCTCTGTCTGTCTCTTTCTCCCTGTGTCTCTCTCTACAGGAAGAAGTGATCTCATACATTTAATGATTTGCAGCTGGTGTTATGGCTGAGAAAGGACACACACAGACATACATGCTGAATACTGACAGAAATTCCAAGTACAGGATACACTGCTTTGTGTTTTCTTATTCTTAAAGCAGAACTCTACCAAGTTAGTTTCTTTGTGGGTGTCAGGCAGCACAGACATATAGGTTTTGGTAAAACCTATCTCATGTACAGTGAAGGAAAAAGTATTTGATCTCCTGCTGATTTTGTACGTTTGCCTACTGACAAAGAAATGATTCAGCCCCAGAAGGATTTACCCCCTTAATGACCAGGCCATTTTTTGCAATATTGCACTGCGCCAGTTTAACTGATAATTGTGCGATCATGCAACGTTGTACAAACAAAATTGATGTCCTTTTTTCCAACAAATAGAGCTTTCTTTTGGTGGTATTTGATCACCTCTGTGGTTTTTATTTTTGCGCTATAAACAAAAAAAGAGCTACAATTTAAAAAAACTATTTTTTTAACTTTTTGCTATAATAAATATACCAAAAGAAAAAAAACAAATTTCTTCATTAGTTTAGCCCAATATGTATTCTTCTACATATTTTTGGTAATAAACAAAAACAAAAATCATAATAAGAGTATATTGATTGGTTTGCGCAAAATTTATAGCATCTACAAAATTAGGGGATGTATTTATCACATTTTTATTATAATTTTTTTTTTTTTACTAGTAATGGCAGTAATGAGCGATTTTTAGCAGGACTGCAACATTGCGGCGGACAGATCGGACATTTTTGACACTTTTTTGGGACCATTGACATTTATACAGCAATCAGAGCTAAAAATTCCCACTGAAAACTGTATAAATGTCACTGACTCTACAAGTCATTAGGGTTTCGAGGCTGATGTTTGGTAACTCGAACCTTCAGCTCCCTCCACATATTTTCTATGGGATTAAGGTCTGTAGACTGGCTAATCCATTCCAGGACCTTAATATGCTTCTTCTTGAGCCACTCCTTTGTTGCCTTGGCTGTGTGTTTTGGGTCATTGTCAATGTGCTGGAATACCCACCCACGACCCAATTTCAATACCCTGGATGAGGGAAGGAGGTTCTCACCCAAGATTTGACGGTACATGCCACCATCCATCGTCCCTTTGATGCTGTGAAGTGGTCAAGCCCCCTTAGCATAAAAACACCCCCAAAGCATAATGTTTCCACCTCCATGTTTGATGGTGGGGATGGTGTGCTTGGGTCATTGGCAGCATTCCTCCTCCTCCAAACATGATGAGTTGAGTTGATGCCAAAGAGCTCGATTTTGGTCTCATTGGACCACAACACTTTCACCCAGTTCTCCTCTGAATCATTTAGATGTTTATAAGCAAACTTCAGGCAGCCCTGTACATGTGATTTCTTGAGCAGGGGGACCTTGCAGGTGCTACAGGATTTCAGTCCTTCACGGCGTAGTGTTTTACCAATTGTTTATTTGGTGACCGTGGTCCCAGAGTCCTTGAGATCATTGACAAGATTCTCCTGTGTAGTTCTCTGGGCTGATTCCTCACCGTTCTCACGATCATTGAAAGTCCACAAAGTGAGATCTTGCATGGAGCCCCAGACCGAGGGAGATTGACAGCTATTTTGTGTTTCTTCCATTTGCGAACAATAGCACCAACTGTTGTCAACCTCTCACCGAGCTGCTTGGCGATGGTCTTGTAGCCCATTCCAGCCTTGTGTAGGTCTACAATCTTGTCTCTGACATCCTTGGACAGCTCTTTGGTCTTGACCATGGTGGAGAGATTGGAATCTGATTGCTTGCTTCTGTGGACAAGTGTCTTTTAAACAGGTAACAAGCTGAGATTAGGAGCACTCCCTTTAAGAGAGTGCTCCTGATCTCAGCTCGTTAGCTGTATAGAAGACACCTGGGAGCCACAAATCTTGCTGATTGATAGGGGATCAAATACTTATTTCACTTTTTAAAATGCAAATCAATTTATAACTTTTTTGAAATGCGTTTTTCAGGATTTTTTTGTTGTTATTCTGTCTCTCACTGTTAAAATAAACTTACCATTACAATTATAGACTGATCATTTCTTTGTCAGTGGGCAAGCGTACATAATCAACAGAGGATCAAATACTTTTTCCCTCACGGTAGCATATGTCCTTTATCTATTTTGTTTCTGCGTATTTAAAGAGCAAATCTTTGGATCAGATATTATTTTTTTCATTCATGCTTATGTAATAAGTGTAACACAGGTATTTATTGTTTATTTCTGAGTTCACAATATTCCTTCCAACAATGCCTTTGTATTCTTTTCTTTCCTGAAGGATAGCCCCAACTTTGTTCAGACATCATCCAGAGTCAGCATCTACTTTCTGGTCTGAGATGTTGGCTCAAAGATCACAAAGTCATTTAAATCTTGGTCCTTGTGCCATTTTTGTCTGTGTGCACAAATGTCTGACAAAGATCAGCCCCTTGCTTCAGCCTCTTACCTTGATAGTTACAATGTTGGAGTCTGATCAGCGGGGGAGCAGATATAAGGAATGTGTCATCATGTTAGTGTTAGTGACATGTCAGGAATCTATTCAGGAAGACTTGTAAAGTAACTCAAAGTCCATTCTACATCTTTAAGGGCTAAGCTTCTGATGTTCTCCATGGAGATCCAGCCCACAGTCCCTTGTCTTGGTGGTGATGAGTTGCTTCTTCTTCAGTTTGGTGGGGCAGGCTCTAGCTGGAAAAAAACATGGCTTAGTGGTTAGCACGCTGCGTAGCAATATCAGGACCTTGACTATTTGTCCAACCCTGACACAGGTTTCTTGCAGATAGTACGGTTCTCTCTGTTTGTGCATGCTTACTTGTAACAAGATACAAGTCGGCTTCTGCCTAGTTTGACCTCACAATTGTGTATACACAACTGCTATAGGTATATTAGATTGTAAGACCAATTAGAATAGCATTTTCTATAATGGGTATGCAGACTTTCAGAGGTTCATCTCTACCTGGACAACATGGAGGAAATCAGAGATCCCAGGGGAAGGGCTAGCCCTTTAAAAAAAAAACTATCAAGCTCTCAATAAAAAGACGGCATGAAGAACACATAGGGGGGTTATTTAGGAAAGGCAAATCCATTCTGCACTACAAGTGCAAAGTACAAGTCCAAAGTGCACTTGAAATTGCACTGAAAGTGCACTTGGAAGTGCAGTCGCTTTAAATCTGAGGGGTAGATCTGAAATGAGGGGAAGCTCTGCTGATTTTTATCATCCAATCATGTGCAAGATAAAATGCTGTTTTTTATTTTCCTTGCATGTCCCCTTCGGATCTACAGCGACTTTACTTCCAAGGGCACTTTCAGTGCAATTTCAAGTGCATTTGTAGTACAGAGTGGATTTGCCTTCCATAAATAACCCCCATAGTGTGTCACAGTAGTGTCCTCTGCCCCCCTTCACATCATCTTCCATAGAAGTATCCTCTGCTCCCCTCCATAGCAGTGTCCTCTGCCCCTTCACATCACCCTCCCATTGTAGTGTCCTCTGCCTCCCTCCCCTCACAGTAGTGCCCTGTACCACCCCAAAGCAGTGTCCTCTACCCTCTTCATATCACCCTCCCATTGTAGTGTCCACTACCCCCCATAGCAGTGTCCTCTGCCCCCCCCCCACAGTAGTGCCATGTTCCCCCCTAAAGCAGTGCCCTGTACCCCTATAGCAGTGTCCTCCTCACCCCCCCCCACAGTAGTGTCCTGTACCCCCCATGCAGTGCCCCTTCACATCACCCCCCCATTGTAGTGTCCTCTGCCCCCCATAGGAGCATCCGCTGCCCCCCAGTAGTGCCCTGTACCCTCCAACACGTGTCCTGTGCCCCCTTTACATCACCCCTCCCCACTGTAGTGTCCTCTACCCCCCAAAGCAGTGTCCTCTTCCCTCCTCCCTTCAAAGTAGTATCCTGTACCCACCCTCCCCAGTACAGTGTCCTCGGCCCCTTTATATCACTCCCCATGCTGTAGTGTCCTCTGCGCCCCTTCCCCCACTGTAGTGTCCTCTACCCCCTATAGCAGCATCCTCCTCACCCTCCCCCCCATAGTAGTGTCCTGTACCTCCCTCCCCATGCAGTGCCCCCTTCATATAACCCTCCCATTGTAGTGTCCTCTGCCCCCATGCAGTGTCCTCTGCCCCCTTTACATCACCCCCCCCCCTCCACTATAATGTCTTCTTCCCCCCACAGTAGTTTTCTATATCCTGCAAAGCAGTGTCCTCTGCCCCCATAGCAGTCCCCTACCCCCCCCCCCCCCACAGTAGTCCTGTACCCCTCCCCCAATGCAGTGTTCTCTGCCCCCTTCACATCACTCCCCCCACTGTAGTATCCTCTGCCCACCTCCCCTCACCCTAGTGTCCTGTACCCCCCCCCAATGCAGAGTCTTCTGCCCCTTCACACCCCCCACCCCCACTGTAGTGTCCTCTTCCCTCCCCCCCCCCACAGTAGTATCCTGTACCCTCCCTCCCCAGCACAGTGTCCCCTGCCCCCTTCACATAACCCCCTCCAAAGCACTGTCCACTGTCCCCTTCACATCACCCTCCCACTGTAGTGTCTTCTGCCCCCCTTCCCCCACAGTAGTGCCTTGTACCCCCAACACAGTGTCCTCTGCCCCCTTCACATCACCCTCCCCCACTGTAGTGGCCTCTGCCCCCATAGCAGTGTCCTCTGCCCCATTTGCCCACAGTAGTGTCCTGTAAACCCCAAAGCAGTGTCCTCTGCCCCCTTTGAATCTTGGCCAGGACACTTATCCGCATAATAAATAGATACTGAATGGATATACAGTATACATATATGTGGTATTTACACTCCGCCAAGTGCTATTTACATCTAAAATGTTTGTATAACATAACCACTTCTTGCCATTTCCACTGCACTAGCCTGTTATAGTTCCCAATTCATTGCTAGAACTTTTGGCTTTATATTGGGTAGTACTGTAGATGACTGCAATTAAAGCGTTTCTTCATCCTAGGGACAAGAAAAAATAAATAAAAGTCAGTAGCTACAAATACTGTAACTGCTTACTTAATGAACGGACATGGGTCAGGCGCTGTCCTCACCTGGGCCGGTTCTTCACCAGTCTTGGGGTCCCCGACGCCAGCATCTTTAGGCCTGGTTCACACTGATGTACAGTAGGTTCTGACTTGTGAGACCCCCAACTCTGATGACATGTGAAATTCAATGTTTCCCTATGAGAGCGATCTTAACTGATACTACACAAGTCTGTCCGACTTTAGAAAAGGTTCCTGTATTACTTTGGTCTGACTTTGATACGACTTCAATACTATAGTGTAAAAAGTCCTATCAAAGTCGGAACTCCAAAGTTGCACTGAAAGTCGCGTGACTTCGTGGTCAGGCGAGTGTGTGTGGGAAGCCAGTTGTGTCTCCTTGCAGCTTTACAGTTGGCTTCCCACTGCAAATGCCCAAGTGGCGGTGCGCTTTGTAAATTCTCCCACAGCCTTTTGGGACCTGTGACGCAAAGTAAGGGAGGGGGTTCAAAACCAGGTACCTGCTCCAAGTTTTGCTTTACATTGGTTAAAATTGTGACTGCACCTGCTTGACAGAAGTTGTTCGTATGATCAGCTTCTGTTGAAGGGACATGTTGGAAATTTTTCTCGATCAGCAGCTGTAGCTAGGGGTTTTACTCCATCTACCTCGTAAGTGTAAATGGAGAAATCTATTAGTTTTTGTTTTTTTTCAGCTTGTTCACTGAACGAAAAAACAAACAGTGTATTGCCAGCTTTAAGCCCCATACACATGATCAGATTGTTGGCCAACAAAGCGTCAGACTTTTGTCCAAAGGGCGTGTGCCAGGAACTTGTCTTGCATACTAACGCCGCACAACTACGTGGAATTTCAGCTCTTGAGCTCCACTCTTTGGGCACCTTCTGCTAATGTCATGTTTGGTGAGCATTGATTCCGAACATGCGTGCTTGTACTTTGGACTTTTGTGTTAGGGTGACCATGCGTCCCGGATTTCCCGAAACAGTCCCGCATTTTGCAGGTCTGTCCCGGTCACCTTCATTCCAGGACAATACAGTGTCCCGGAATGAATCTGACACTGCCACCCACCCCCAGGGCTAATCTGATGCCCCCAAAAAAGGCCGCCACATCGCCGTTTTACTCACTGACGGTACTTGTCCTGGACAGGAATGTCTAGAGAGGCACAATCCCCCCTCCCTGCTTGTGATTGGAGAAATCACAAATCCTGCCTCTTCCGTGTAATCACTGTAGAGCCAACGTTGGAACAAGGTAAAATCGGTCTCGGCTGGCCAGGACAAGTACTGTCAGTGAGTAAAGTGGCGATGTGGCTGCCTTTTTTGAGGGGCGTGATCAGTGCTTCTGGGTAAAGCGCGCACCTGCCACCCCAGCTGTGCTGTGATTTGTTAGAGCACAAGCTGATTTTTAGGAAGGGGGGTGTCCCTAAATGGCAGTTTGGAAATGTGGTCACCCTATTTTGTGTGACGGACTTGTGTACATACGATACGAAAATCTGACAACAGACTGTTGTCCACTGAGAATTTACTAACCTGCTATCCAACATTTGCTGGCGGAAAGTTGGACAACAATTGTCTGAAGGAGCATACTAATGGTCGGATTTTAGGCAAACAGTCTGTCATCACACAATTCCCTGCCGAAAATACGATCGTGTGTATGAGGTTTCAGACTGTGTTTTTGCTTCCAAAGGAATCTGCAAGGAAATCTTCTTTTTATATTGAATAGCTTTTTATGTTCCCTACTGTGATAATGTGAACGTTTATGTGTATCTCCTAAAATGTATCGATTTTATCTGTATAAAGGGTGATTGGTGAAACTGGTCAAATTATAGGCAGTCTGTCGTCACACAATTTCCTGCCGAAAATACGATCGTGTGTACGAGGCTTTAGTCTTTGCTAAGTGGTTCAAACCCAGACAGCAGTTTAGCAAATTTTAGAACATTCCACATGAAATCATTTTCGGACTTGTCCACTGTTGTCCATTGACTGGAAAAACGGTTGGAAATAAATAGTAGCGAGTTAGGTCCATGAAGCTGAAAGCGGAAACTTTTCACATGTTATGGTCTGTGGTGAGAGATTTTTGACTCCTGCCGGTTAATTTTGCGTCCAAATGTTTCTTTAAAGTGCACTTCAGTCCCGTTCAGTAGTTCACTGAAACTTGGACAAAAGCTAGGGCTTTGATGGCCAAGATAGAAACAGGAAACAGCTGGGCCGGGTGGGAGGACCCAGACACCAGTGCTACAAGCAAGCAGAATTTGATCCCAAGGCAAGTTTCTCTAAATATACAAAAGTCAGCCTCACACACAGGAGGTCCAATTACAGTTTATTCTGACGTCTTTCCATACACAAATCTCTGCTCATACACAATGCTGAACTTACACCGTTCACTCTATAACTGTTTACAGCTGTGTGCAAAAGTTCTGACTCCTCAGGACAAACTGCATATTGTGGACTAGCTAAAGGAAAAAAAAATAGCACAACCTCTGCAGGGAACAAACTAAAGTGTGATTCCACTTTTGCAGCCAAATTGGAAAAACACCCACTGTCTATTTATTACATGTTTCCATTCACAAGGCATGATAAAATACTTACAAAATGCTGCTTACCTTTTTTACTCACTTAAAAACACTACCTAGCTTTCCCCTTCTAATGTTAAAGTAGAACTACAGTGGTGTGAAAAAGTGTTTGCCCCCTTCCTCATTTCCTGTTCCTTTGCATGTTTGTCACACTTAAGTGTTTCGGAACATCAAACCAATTTAAACAATAGTCAAGGACAACACAAGTAAACACAAAATGCAATTTGTAAATGAAGGTGTTTATTATTAAAGGTGAAAAAAAATCCAAACCATCATGGCCCTGTGTGAAAAAGTGATTGCCCCCTAAACCTAATAACTGGTTGGGCCACCCTTAGCAGCAACAACTGCAACCAAGCGTTTGCGATAACGTGCAATGAGGCTTTTACAGCGTCCTGGAGGAATTTTGGCCCACTCATCTTTGCAGAATTGTCCTAATTCAGTTACATTAGAGGGTTTTCGAGCATGAACGGCCTTTTTAAGGTCATACCACAACATCTCAATAGGATTCAGGTCAGGACTTTGGCTAGGCCACTCCAAAGTCTTCATTTTGTTTTTCTTCAGCCATTCGGTGGTGGACTTGCTGGTGTGTTTAGGATCATTGTCCTGCTGCAGAACCCAAGTTCGTTTCAGCTTGAGTACACGAACAGATGGTCGGACATTCTCCTTCAGGATCTCTTGGTAGACAGCAGAATTCATAGTTCCTTTTATCACGGCAAGTCTTCCAGGTCCTGAAGCAGCAAAACAGCCCCAGACCATCACACTACCACCACCATATTTTACTGTTGGTATAATGTTCTTTTTATGAAATGCAGTGTTCCTTCTACGCCAGATATACTTGGACACACACCTTCCAAAGAGTTCCACTTTTGTCTCATCGGTCCACAGAATGTTGTCCCAAAAGTCTTGGGGATCATTGTTGTGGAGAAATTGAGACGAGCTTTGATGTTCTTTTTGCTCAGCAGTGGTTTTCTCCTTGAAACTCTGCCATGCAGGCCATTTTTGCCCAGTCTTTTCCTGATGGTGGAGGCATGAACGCTGACCTTAACTGAGGCAAGTGAGGCCTGCAGTTCCTTGGACGTTGTTGTGGGGTCTTTTGTGACCTCTTGGATGAGTCGTCGCTGCGCTCTTGGGGTAATTTTGGGCGGCCGGCCACTCCTGGGAAGGTTCACCACTGTTCCATGTCTTCGCCATTTGTGGATAATGGCTCTCACTGTGGTTCGCTGGATTCCCAAAGCTTTGGAAATGGCTTTATAACCCTTTCCAGACTGATAGATCTCAATTACTTTCTTTCTCAATTGTTCCTGAATTTCTTTGGGTCTCGGCATGATGTGTAGCTTTTAAGGATCTTCTGGTGGACCTTACTGTGTCAAGCAGCTCCTATTTAAGTGATGCCTTGATTATGAACAGGTGTGGCAATAATCAGGCCTGGGTGTGGCTAGAGAAATTGAACTCAGGTGTGGACAACCACAGTTATAGTATGTTTTAACAAGGGGGGCAATCACTTTTTCACACAGGGCCATGATGGTTTGGATTTTTTTTCACCTTTAATAATAAACACCTTCATTTACAAATTGCATTTTGTGTTTACTTGTGTTGTCCTTGACTATTGTTTAAATTGGTTTGATGTTCCGAAACACTTAAGTGTGACAAACATGCAAAGGAACAGGAAATGAGGAAGGGGGCAAACACTTTTTCACACCACTGTATAGGCAATTTATTTTTTCATTTTGGATAGAGGGTTATAACCCTTTTTTTTTACCATCTGTGTCCCATTTCGGGAGATTTCCCTTTACTTCCTGTCCCATAGCCAAACAGGAAATGAGAGGAAATTCTTGCAAATTAAGGGAATTCCTTGGGGAGCCCCCGGTCACCAGAACTAGTGTCCTCATTGGAAGATTTCCCCTCTATTACTTTTCTGGTGATAACCAAAAATTTGTGATTTTCTTTTACTTTCAATGATAACAGTAAACAGGATAAATAGAGAGGATGAATCTCCTTAAAGCGGAGTTCCACCCAAAAATACAACTTCCGCTTTTCGGATTGCTCCCCCCCTCCGGTGTCACATTTGGCACCTTAGGAGGAAGGGGGAGCGTTGTAGTATCATCAGCTATCTAAGCCATGTCCAACCCCCCCCCCCCCCCCCTGCTGTCTTCAGGACCCAGAAGACATGAGAGACCAGTGAGATCGCGGAGAGTGACTTGCGCATGCGCAGCAGGGAACCAGGCTGATTCCCTTAAGATGCCGGCGCCTCCACCTGGGAGCTGAGGGACAGGTCAGCTTTGGGTGAGGACATTGCAGATGCCCTGGGCAGGTAAATGTCCATGTATTAAAAGTCAGCAGCTGCAGTGTTTGTAGCTACTGACATTTATTTATTTTTTGGCAGATCTCCGCTTTAAGGCTGGATTCACAATTATGCATTTTTTGTGCTTTTTGCATTTGGCAGATTTGCACTAAGGCTGCTTTCACACTGGGGCGGGAGCGGCGTCGGCGGTAAAGCGCCGCTATTTTTAGCGGCGCTTTACCGTCGTTTTAGTGGCGGTCTGCGGGCGCTAGCGGGGTGGTTTTAACCCCCGCTAGCGGCCGAAAAAGGGTTAAACCCGCCCGCAAAGCGCCGCTGCAGCGGCGCTTTGCCGGCGGTATTGCCACGCTGTCCCATTGATTTCAATGGGTAGGAGCGGTTTAGGAGATGCGGCTAGCAGGACTTTTTTCACTGTCCTGCTAGCGCACCGCCCCAGTGTGAAAGCCCTCCGGCTTTCACACTTGAGTGAAAGGGGCCAGTTTTTTTCAGGCGCTACACAGGCGCTATTTTTAGAGCTGTAACGCCTGAATACCGCCCCAGTGTGAAAGCAGCCTTAAAGTCCATTTAACATGGTTTCCTATGGAACACGTTCTGTAGTGCAAATCTACAAAATGCAAAAAAGCACTAAAAATGCATAGGTGTGAATCCAGCTTAACGGAGACACAGACAATAATAAAAACTGACAAGCATTCTAATCCCTCTCCACAATATGCAAAACTAAAACAAAAGTTTTGCCTTTAGTTACACTTTAAGGACTCTGTGCTGTCAAACACAGCATGCAGAACAGCTCAAATGTGAACCTAACCTTATTGCATGAGCAGCCTAAATAATGTATTTAGTATCTAGTATCAGCTTTGCATCAGTCGACTTGACAGTCAGCTAAGTCTTGGATGGCTGTTGCTTAGGAGTCACAATTCTCATGAGCTTTTGCCACATTCAGGGCACAAGTCGCTGTGTCCTTATGCTATAAAAATCTTTGTATAAAGCCATGAAAGAGATAGGTAGAAGCAAAATTGCTACATAATGTTAGTAGTGTGTCAGTTTCAGATAGAATTTATCAGAATCCAGTGGCGGCTGATGCTCAAACCAACATCAACCCCCCCCCCCCCCCCCCCCGCAGGAGACAAATGGGAATGCGGCTATCCCCCCCGCCAGCGGGAGACGGACAGGAATGCAGTGATCCTCCCCGCAGGAGAGGGACGGGAATGCGGCGGTTATCAGAGGCCTCCCTTAGGAAGATATGGATCGGGGCTGCAGCTCCCCGCTCTGGGGCAATTGCTTCTCCTTCAGGCCCAACAGGAAGTGGGTCCTGACTAAGACCCAATTGGCCATGAATCCTAATGCCCCGTACACACGAGCGGACTTTTCAACATCCAAAGTCCGACGGACTGATTCCGTCAGACTATTTGATCGTGTGTGGGCTGCAACGGACTTTTGATTCACCAAAGTCTGACGGACTTTAGAATATGGAACATGCTTCAAATTTTTCCGACGGAGCTCCGCCGGACCCGGTCCCTTCGAAAAATTCGCTCGTGTGTATGCTACTCCGACGGACTAAAACCGACGCTAGGGCAGCTATTGGCTACTGGCTATGAACTTCCTTATTCGAATCCAGTCGTACGTCATCACGTTCGAATCCGTCGGAGTTTAGTGTGATTGTGTGTGGCTAAGTCCGCTCAGCCGAAAAGTCCGTCAGAACTCTGTCGGAACTCCGGCAGAACTCCGGCAGAACTCCTTCGGAAGTCTGTCGGACATAAGTCCTCTCGTGTGTACGGGGCTTAAGCCTCCCTGGCCAATCGGGTCTTAGGAACTGCTTCCTGAATTGCCAGGAGGAGAATCAGGAAGACAATAGTGAATATTAATTCATTATTGTCACACAAGTGGGTGGGCTCAGGGCACAGTGCTCCACCCTGAGCTCACGCTTTTTTGAAGCCAATTAGAGCCTCAGGCTCTTATAACGTGCTTAAAAAAAACCTCCATTGGAATCCATGTGTCCGGCGTCCCGCATGTAGATTAGGGGGGGGGCGAACGCATGGATAGGGGGCGGTGCCCGTGTGCCCCCTTTGGATGGGCCATCACTGTCAATATCTTTGGCAATTATCTTTTGGTAGGGGTGGTTACTCAGTGAACTACCAAGTTACAGTTTTGAGCAGACACCTCCACATATTCTTTTCATGACCGAATAATGACAACCATTTGGATAGAACATAGATGATGCGATTTTCTTTTCTGCAACTATGGTTTGCAGGAAAGAAAATCGCTTGATTCCCGCAGCATCACAGTCAGTAATAGGGGAGTCCCTCCTGCAGAGCTATTGTGTTTTCTCGGGGGGGGGGGGGGGGGGCACTGGGAGCCATCCCTGCTGGGAAAACACAGTGATTACTGCTAACCGCTATAGGCGCTGCCAATAATCACATGACAGAAATCGATTGATTGATCAAGTCGATTGATGGATCGACTCGGGTACAGTCATCCTGCCCATACATGGATTAAACTGGGAATGCTGAACTGGCTGAGACTTGAGCCATCAATGGCTGGCTTAAGAGTATTCGGAAGGAAGGGGTTTTCTACTTAGCTAGATTGTGACATACGGTACTATAAGGCTCCCTGTTTGAACAGGCAAAGCTCCCTCATAAGCATTGGCAACATCATCAGAGACTTATGCCCTGTACACAATATGAGAAAAACGGGCGAAGGCTCAGATGATTTTCCTCGATGTTTCACAGCAAGTCGGAGCCAAGGATAGAAATAATGCATGGAAATTCTTGTATGACAAAGGCTTTTTTTTTTTATTTGTTGTTTATGATATTTCTCATACGAAAACAGGACAAATTAAAACAAAAATTGTTCGTTCTGTTTCTGTACGAGAAACATTTTGGCGCTTGTCCCTTTGGAAATTTTCATTCAAAAGGTCAGAATTGGCCATCGAAAGTTCAGAAAATCGTACAATCCTCCCTCAAATGAAAACGTTCATCTGATTTTCTTATAGTGATAGTTATAAAGCCAGCCATACATGGGTCGAATTTCTAATAATTTTAGTTCGAATTTCACAAATTATTACTGGACTGCAGCAATGGCCAATTTTTGCCTTTGAATCTGAGTGATCAGACATGTTGGAAATTTTTTAAAAAACAAATGATTTTCTAATCAATGATGGGAGAATCATCCAAGAGTTATAATTGAAAAAGAAATGCGCATTATGGCAAGAAAAGAAAATTCCTGGAAAGAGAAGAAGATTCTAAGCCACGAAAATTATTTTCTGTAGCAACATGAAGTGAAATTGAAGGCTTGGTTGGTCGAATTTCCAAATCAATGCTGGCATCATCGGATCACAAAATGCACTAAATGTCTGATTTTCGAAAGAAAATTTGTTAGGAATTGGATCTATGTATGGCCTGCATAAGGCTGGGCATATATACACATAGATTTTTCTCATCCAGCCATTGTCAGCTATTACATTCAAGCATCCACAACATCTACATTTTCCTGTATACCAAAATAATGACTGTATCTGTTTTTGATAGGATAAAGTCACTGTTCAGCCAACAATTTTCCACCCGGCAGCTTTCATTTGTCAGTTGAAGTTGAGTAGCGTTTTGTTTGCAGGACCACCCACGGCTTGAATTTTCACAGATTCATCAGTGTATGGTCTGCTTTACTCTTTTTCATATTTAATAAAGACTACCAATAAAAGTATTAGATAAGCTACTAGCAAACTTCAGCTGCATTGCAGGAATAATGTGAAATTGTGGAGACTTCTTTATGTTGCTGTGCTTCGTGGAGGGGTCTTTATAAATTGTCCTACATATATTCCTAAGGAGAAAATTTCTTTAATGTACTGTAGGCAAAATAATTTTGGCTGCCTAAAGGAACAGCTCCATTTTCATTTATACATCGGTGAATTTGGCAACCATCTTTCACCACTGGGACCCCTGTCTTGTGATATGCAGCTTCCAGATCTTGGTCGAGTCCTGGGACCTGCAGATAACCTCCGAATCTCATAGGTTTCATGTACACTATAGTCTAATGATGCTTTTTTTGTCCTACAGGTGTTTAGAAGCAATAAAACGTTGTGTTATTGCATGCTCGTTCCCATGTCTGGTGATAATACATTCTATAGGTGCCTAAATTCGTCCAGAGTTAATGCACGTTTAGGCGCTATTGAGCACCTCTAAAAAGAGCCTCTCCTGAACGCAAAAGTCTTTTTTTTTCTTCTGCTGCCTCTAAACTCCTATGTATGGATGGACACATAGGTTAACATGGAGGGGTGCATAGAGGCAGAAAACGAAACCTCGGACGCCAGTAAAAGCAGAGTTTTTGAGCTCAAATGTGCATGAGGCCTTAGGCTCCATGCACACTGGGCTTAAAAAAATGTCTGTTCTCTCGGGAGTAAAAAAACACTCATATAGAGCATTTTTTGTACAAAGTTTGGATGAGTTTAGGAGAGTTTTACATTATTTCTGCCTCCAAGCTCCAATCAGAAACGCAAACCAGAAGAGTTTTTTTTTTTTTCTGCCTCTAAACGTTAAACTCAAAATATGCCTCTTAACGTCCTAATGTGCATGGACACATAGTATAACATTGAGTAGCTTCTACAGGCAGAACACAAAACTCCTGTAGAAGCAATGTTTTTTAAGCCATGGAGCCTTAAGCCTCGTACACACGATCAGATTTTCGGCAGACAAAGCCTCAGACTTTTGTTCGAAGGGCGCGTGCCTGGATTTTGTCTTGCATACTAACGGCACACAATTGTCGACCAACAAACGCAAACGTGACGTACTGCGTGGAATTTCAGCTTTTGAGCACCACCCTTTGGGCACCTTCTGTTATTGTCGTGTTTGGTGAGCATTGATTCCGAGCATGTGTGTTTGTACTTTGGACTTTTGTGTGACAGACTTGTGTACACACAATATGAAAATCTGACAACAGATCGTTGTCCAACGAAAATTTACTAGCCTGCTAACCAACATTTGTTGACCAAAAGTTGGACAATTGTCTGAAGGAGCATACTAATTTTAGGCAAACAGTCTGTCATCACACAATTCCCTGCCGAAAATCTGAACGTGTGTATTAGGCTTTAGACTGTGTTTTTGCTTCCAAATGAATCTGCGAGGAAATCTTCTTTTTATATTGAATAGCTTTTTATGTTCCCTACTGTGATAATGTGAAAGTTTATGTGTATCTCGTAAAATGTATTGATGTTGTCTGTATAAAGGATGATTGGTGAAACTTTTATATTTTTCAGACCCCTCAGTCAGTGGAGGATTGCTTACAGAGCACCCTGTCATCCCTGTACCCACCCTTTGAGGTGACCGCTCCGACTCTCCTGACCCAGGTGTTCTCAGTACTAGAGAGGACTTATCGTGAGGATCCTCTCAGATATACCTTTGAATTCCTCATACCAGCCAAGAGAATTCTGCAAAATGTACAACATCAGGCATGTGTAAGTCTCACTTCACTCTACAGTAATTCTTACAAAACCTAGTCCAGAACTCCAGAGAAGCCTATTTTTATGTTTCAGCTAAAGGGAGCATACCGTATATACTCGAGTATAAGCCGAGATTTTCAGCCTCTTTTTTGAGGCTGAAAGTGCCCCCCTCGGCTTATACTCGAGTCATCGCTGTCTGCCCGCTCGATCAGCGTGTCGAGCAGACAGACAGCGGCCATTCTATTCAAAAGCCGCGCCTCCGGCTCCGCCTTCGCCTGTGATAGGCGGAACACTGAATTTCCCAGCAGCCTGTGTTCCGCCTATCACGGACGTCGTATCATCCTCGTACTACGGACGAGGATGATACGACGTCTGTGATAGGCGGAACACAGGCTGCTGGGAAATTCAGTGTTCCGCCTATCACAGGCGAAGGCGGCGGCGCAGCTTTTGAACTTTACAATGGCCGCCGACGAAGAGGGCACGGGACGGCACGGCACGGGACGGGACGGGACGGGGGCAAGGCAAGGCACGACACGGGACGGATGCAAGGAGGCAAGGCACGGCACGGGACGGAGGCAAGGAGGCAAGGCACGGGACGGAGGCTCGGGACAAAGGTAGGCTGGACACACACACACACACACACACACACACACACACACACACACACACACACACACACACACACACACACACACACATGGATGGAGACACACACAGGGATGGATGGATGGATGGATGGAGACACACACACACAGGGATGGATGGATGGATGGATGGATGGAGACACACACACACAGGGATGGATGGATGGATGGATGGAGACACACACACACAGGGATGGATGGATGGATGGACACACACACACACAGGGATGGATGGACGGACACACAGGGATGGACGGACACACAGGGATGGACGGACACACAGGGATGGACGGACACACAGGGATGGACGGACACACACACAGGGATGGACAGGCATGTCTCACCCTCGGCTTATACACGAGTCAATAAGTTTGCCAGTTTTTTTGGGGGTAAATTGGGGGCCTCGGCTTATATTCGGGTCGGCCTATACTCGAGTATATACGGTAACTGTTTTATTTGTTGTCTTTGAACCCATCAAGAACTTCCCTCACATTCTGCACCTGAGACATAAGGACTGTCACCAAAATCAAAGGGGAAAATATCTATGATAACTGTCGCTGAACAGGTTTCCAAATTCAAAGGTTTCCCATCACCTCTTGTTTCGGTGTCAGCTATAAAATTCAGAATTTACAACCACATTTTGTCTTGGAGACAGTGGCTGCTAGGACAAATAATGAATGTATAGCTCCTAATGAGAAGTTTCCACCTCTTCCTCACTCTGTAAAAAACTAGAAAAAAGTTTACCTATTTTTTCTTTGGTTTGAATTCTATGTTAACAAGATTGCTGGGGACTGGTGTGATCTTTTTATTATTATAACAGCCCCTGATAACAAGCATCCCTGTTTAGCTAGAATTATTGATTTGCTAGTATACTTTAGATTTGTCTCAGTTGACTGTTAAGTTGTGCCCTTTAAATGATTTTGTTACATTTGATATTTTGTTAATTTTTATTCTGACTGATAGGTGTTAGAGAGGGAACTCAGCAGCACTGTAAATTGCTTTAAACTTGCATTTGTACATGTCTATGTGTTATCTTTTATTACTGTATTCTTTTAGATCTTCTGTTTATTTTAATCCCTGATTATACTCTTTTTTTTCCCAGTCTCAGTACAGTGGGTTTCTCTTCTTCCATGAAGGCTGGCCGCTTTGCCTTGGTGAGAAGGTCCTCATTCAGCTGTCATCCCTTCCTTGGCATTTTCTGAAAAATGGGGATTTCTACTTGCAAGTGGTGCCATACTTGGAATGTTCTCCAAGACTTGTACTAAAGTGCCTTTCTCAAGATGGAAGTGGTGTCCAGGAGATTGTGGTGCCCGAATCTTCTCATTCATTTCTCTTTTCTGCTGAATGGCTTAACAGTATCAATAAAGACCGTAGTACTGTGCGTCTTGAGAACTGTCTAGCAGCCGTAGAGGAAAAAGTCCTTCGTCTACCATGGTCTGAAATAATATATCCCCGTTTTATTCACAAAGAAGGCTTCATTGTAGGAAGGAAATGCACTCCAGGGCCTCTAATGCCACCACTAGAATACAGAAGCCCTGGTGATGGAGGGATTGCCATTGGAGATTTGGTGGACCCCAAAATTGGTGCTCAATTGTCATTTTCAAATATTCAAAATGAGACTATGGGCTGGAGAGATGGTGCTGTATCCCCCGTCTCTGGCTCAGTGACAGACTCAGTAGAGGGGGAGTATGTTGAACTCAGCCCACCACATGCAGAATTAGTATTAAAAGTTGAAAGTCCCAGAGACACATGGGCATCACGAGCCAAGACTGCCCCAAGTAGAAAAGGTAAAAAGAAAGGACACCAGGCATGGCTGCATCCGAAGAAGCCAGGAAAGGTAGGTTCTTTGAGCACTTTAAAGGGAAGATCCCAGGAGATATGGGAAGACAGATTTTGCACAGGAGAAGCTGAAGACCAAGCACAGTCTGCAGCAGAGGGACAGAATTACTGGGATGTTGAGACAACAAGTTATTCCAATGAGACTGATGTGTTGGCTGAGTGGAGAAAAGGTTTGGATCTCCTTCAAAGGCAAGAGAGAGACATAATTCCTCAGAGACGGATTTGGGGTTCTTCTGAAAGACAGTTATGGGTTGATAAAGACTGTTCAGAGGAAAACAGGGCACCTTCCTGGGTTACTGAGAGATCTGTCAGCAGAAAAGGTTCTCAGGAAGAGGACCGCTTATCAGAGACACTTAAAGAATGTTCTTTAAAAGTTGATAGCCTTAAAGAAAGAGAGGAATTGCTTTCTATAGAAGGCACTGGAGATGCTTCTGATTGCCAAAGAATTCCAACTGGAGACAGTTTGCAGCTACCTGTAGAAAAACAAACAGAAACATCTACAAATAATAATTCCAGTTCTGCAGATAGTTGTCAAAGTGAATCCCAGCCGGACTTTACAAAACAGTCACCTAAAGAAGCTAAACTGCCACTGGACACTCTGCCGGAGGTCTGTGATTCAAGAGAATCTTCGCTGACCAGGAAAGGCAGAACATGGGCGGATGGCCAGGAGACATCAAGGATACAAAAGGAAGGAGAAAAAGAAGGGGACACGGCAACAGAAAATGTTGAGGTTCCATCTAATGAAACAAAAAAACACCCACAAAAAGAAAAGCATCCAGTTTGGAGTCAGGTTGCTGATTTATCCCATAAGACTGGAAGAGGAAGGAGGAAAAAGAGGAACAAGAGGGGGAGGGGACCCATAAGGACTGAAGCAAGGAAAGCAACTCACAAGGTTGGACAGAATAAAACAGATACCCAGCAAGAAGAACCTGAACTTGAAACTGCATCCAAAGGTAAACGGGAAATTTAAAAATAGACATTGTTATGTGGAATATGTATATTTTTTGTTTATAGCAATGTCAAGCATAGTTTGAATGTAGGTATTCTCATAGCGTTCACTGATCCCCATGTGGAGCATGGCTGCTGCAGGGTACAAAGGGACACCAAGGACAGGTTCATTTCACTGGAGTTCAGTGCTAATGCAGGTGTCCATCTTCATTCAGGTCACACACCACTTAGGATTTAATGGGCCATACAAGCAGCCTTAAACCAACTCATTACCTTAGGATAGTAGACCGGAAAGTTAAAATGTTCCATGAGTATCTTGTCTAGAATCTCTGTGCATAGCGCTTATGTAAAGAGGTGAATAGCTATGTACTTAGCAGCTCCGTGGAACAACTGAACTCAGACCCAGAACCAAACACTAAGCTTCATGATGCAACTCCTCCAGCAAAGCTGTGTGCCCATGTACCTCAGTCTTTAGGTTGCTTATATGGACAACTTCTCAAGCATCATCGTTGGGAACGAATGTGCCTGAGGCAAAAACTTCCTTGAATAGTTTGTATTTCCTCATGGCACCACATTTAATTCACATTTGGACTAAAAAATGGTGGATAGTGAAAACTGGAATCTGACTTGTTGCTATGTAACAGTACAGAAACTGAGGCCAGGTACACACGACCGGATTTTCCGTCAGAATAAACTCTGGCAGCACAACACAACACACATTACTATTGCTTTGTGCTAATGCTCGTTAAGGCAGCTCATAGGTGTGAATCTAGTATGACACAGTTCTTATTCCAGGTGTTTTGATAGCTAAGAACCACATGTTAATATATCCTAATTTTAAAACAAAGGTATGATTCTCACATAATACAGACAAAGGCTGGCCATACATTATACAATTTTCCTTTAGATTTACCAAAACCGTATAATTTGAGGTCAAACCTAAACACGTTAAATTTTTACGCAGGTAGGCCATTGCAATACATAGTTGAAGGTAAATCTAAAGAAAATTGAATCATGTTGCTTCTAATACAATAGTTCATTTGCAGCAACTTATTTGTGTATAATTCCCTATGGAGAATGCAACGGGTGCAGCACCCTAAGCCCTATACAGTGTTCCAGATTTGATGCAGAGGATCCTTGTTTGTATAGTGAGAAGTAGGAATGAGCTTGCATTTGTTTGGAACCCGGGTCGTATCTGAACCAGGAAGCCAGCTGTCAGTCTTGGTCCAATGAGCTGCATGTGGAAAATTCCCCAGCATGCATCTGACCTTACAAAAGGAGTGGAGATGCTCATGACATCATTGACCTAATAGCAATATTAGGGCAATGACATTAGCCATGTAGACCTATTAGGTCAATGATGTCATGAGCATCCCTGCCCATTTGTAACATCAGATGCATGGCAATGAATCCCCCGCCTGCAACTCATTGAACCAGGAATGACACCTGGCTTTCGGGATTGCACCCAAACCTGATTCTAAACAATTTCAAACTTGTCCCTAGTGAGATATTTTGTAATGTGTTTGGCTTACTTGTCTTGTATATGTTTATGGGGTTGCTTTATCAAATACTTACAATAAGGCAGAGTGTGCCATATGCATGGGCAAACAAGCATAACAACAAATATAAGATAAAATTCATACCAACCACCAAATATAGAAAAATAATACTTATATCATTTTCATGAGCACAAAAAAAGCTTTCTGCAAACTGAAGCCCAAAGTGTTTAGCTGCCAAACCTCTTATCTAATAACTCCAGTCAAACAGCTAAATACACAATGGAAATACATAAGGGAGCAGTTTTTATTCTCAATATTCTTAGAAAATATTTGTTAATATGTTCAGGCATTCTTGTATATCCTTTTAGGCTGGCCATACATTATACAATTTTCTTGTACAACTTTACTTTAGATTAACCAAAACCATATAATAGGAAGTCAAACCTAACCACTTTCAATTCATATGTAATCAGGGAGGCCTTTGTACTACATAGCTAAAGGTAAATCCGGTCATGCATTGAATGAACTGTTTCTGCAGAGACCAGCAACATTTTTATTGCTATTTGGTAGTCCCCACTCAACAGAATTAAATTTATTATTAAACCATCAATCACCCGAGTTACGTGTAAAATTGGGATTAAACTTGCCGCTGCTGTGCATCATAAAAGTCAAACATATGGAAATGAATTGTATATATAACTATATATACCATATACTATATATATATATATATATATATATATATATATATATATATATATATATATATATATATATACCACAGTGCGAACAAACCCAAATGTAGTAAAATAAAGTGCTAATACTGTGCACAAAACACGGAAACGGAAAAAAGAGTAAAAAAAATATAAATTAGTGAACAAGCATGTGGCTAGTAAAAGTTCAAATAAATGTGCAAAATTGCATGAATAAAGTTCCAATGGCAAAGCCTCCTTCACAAGTGCTGCTGTGCTGACGATTACCAAAGTGCTGCAATAGTAGGTATTCACATAAATGGTAAAGTGTCCCCCCCTTCCCCTGAAGTGGTTGACCTCACCAGATCCAATGGACCCCTCAAGCAGGACGGCATTGTGGGTCAACACAGGCTTAGTCTGGTGAGCAGGGTGATGGGACGCCAACTCCAAGATACGATTCTTCCTGTGCTGTATCAAACCTGGACACATGAAGAGAGAGCCCACATAGTGTAATACATCTTGTTTATTCAATAAAATTCAAACTTATAATGTTCCATGGTAAAAACGAAAGAATGTAGTATCAACAGACAGTCCGCTCGTTGTAAGAAGCAACAGGTTCTCTCACAACCTTGGTTGCATTCAAACATAAGTCGGACGTGATGTCACTGTGGTGCTGTAATCTGCACCTGGCGTTTAATTAAAAGCAAGACTCCTGGCATCACTGTGAAAAAGCCATGTGCGGACTCCGCCCATTCACATGACCGTGACCTCCTTTCCACTGGGTGCACTTCCCTTCAAATACACCCAGGCAGGAACACTTCCTTAACAGCAGACGTGTTAACAGCATTAATACAGCTGGATACTTAAAAATCCCTGACAGATATTGTATAACTAAAACAATCAATGAATGTGATACATTCCAAACACATTAATGTAGTCAAAACTGGTAAAACTAAAAATACATAGAATATAAATAATGTAATTAAATAAAAAATGAATAAAAATGTAATTGAAAAAATATATAATAAATAGAAATAATGAAAATAAAAAAATGAAATGAAATGAAAATATATATAAGGTATATAAGATAAATGTAAATAAATAATAAAAACATGTAAATAAACTTTCACTGGGCACATGCTTGTTCATTCATTTATATTTTTTCACATTTTCTGTTTACATGTTTTGTGCACAGTATTAGCACTTTATTTTATTAGCACTTTATTTTACTACATTTGGGTTTGTTCATGCTGTGGTATATATAGTTATATATATATATATACAATTATTTTCCAACAGAATTCAATTGCTTGATTGACTTTTGTCAAAGAGATATGTTGCAAAGTTTTACTCTATTCTGTCTCTCCTTGCCACTGATCGAGTTCAAAATTCTAACCCTACTGCTTTCTTCTTTTAAACCAAAGACAGATTTGCAAAATTCTGGACTTAACATCCCCTAACAAATAAAAATTCCTAAATTTTGCATGTAATCCACAAGGTTGGTAATTACCTCTCTAAAACAAGGGGAATACAAGGCATCTGTAGACATTCAAGATGCCTGTCTGCATGTTGACATTTATCCACCTCACCAGAACATTCTGCACTTTGGAGGGCCAATTTCTTCCAGTTTGTCACACTGGCTTTTTCGCCTATCCTTTGTTTTCAGAGTATGCACAAAGATCATAGTACCTCTTCTTGCCCTTCTCAGAACTCAGGGCATCCAGGTCACATGTCGTCTAAACGACCTGCTCTTGAAGGTCTCATCTCCCTTCTAGATGTCGGCAAACGTTCACAGGACAATCAGGATGATCCTTGCTTTTGATTGGGTGATCAAAAAATAAATAAAATCTGCTTTTTAACCTTCTCTTTGCCTGGAATACGTGAGTCTGGTCCTGGAAACATCTCAAACAAAGGTTTTCTTTCCAAAAAAATAAAATTATTTTTCTCAGAGCCCACACTTGAGAATTGAGGTCAAAAAGACATAGCATAATGAGATTCTCCATGAAAGTTTTAGGCCTCATAGTAGTCTCCTTCCCATTTGCCCAATTTCATTCAAGACCTCTGCAACACAATATCTTGTCGACCTGCAACAAGTACGGTCCTTCTCTCGGTCTGCTAATGAAGCTGTCTATCCAAGCAAGGAATTCTGTGACTTGTTGGATCTCCAGACCTTGCCTTAACAATAGAGAAGTATTTTTTTCTATATCACTGGAAAGTGATAACAGCAAATGGCAGTCTTTTAGACTGGGGAAGAGTGCACCAGTCCCTCACAGTCCAGGGAACATGGTCACCTGTGGAAGCCAAGCTTCTGATCAGCATGCTGAAGCTCACAACAGTTTGGATGGCTCTGCAATACTAGATCCTCCTTTTGCAAGGAAACCCATTCAGGGTAAAGTCTGACAATGCTGCAGCTGTAGCTTACATCAATGTCCAAGAGGGCACTAGGAGTTGTGCATCCTTGAAGGAAGCAAACTAGATATTCCTGGACAGAAATGAACTGTCAAGGGATCTCTGCAGTCCACAAGAGTGAACAACTGGAAAGCGCACTACCACTGCCTGGATCAAGGCAAATTAACACAGCCATCTTTAATCTGATAGGCCAAAAAAAGGGGTGCCTGGATGTAGACATCCTAGCCTCCAGATTCAATCATAAACTACCTCTGTTTGAAACCAGGACCAAGGATCCTATGACACTGGCCATGGATGCATCTAATGCTAATCTAAGCCTTTCCTCCAGTATGAATTTTGCCTCATCTGCTCAAAAAAATACAGCAAGAGAGGAAAACAGTGATTCTCGTTGCATCAAACTGGCTCATAAGAAACTGGTACGCAAACTACTACTACTACGACTTTTAGCAGATGACCCCTGGCCTTTCCCAGCAGGCCAGATCTGCTGTTTTAGGGCCTTCTATTTCATCTTGCTTCTCAGTCTCTGGCTTCAACAGCATGGCTGTTGAAGTCCAGGCCTTAAAAGATAGTGGTCTCTGAGTCTGTTATTCCTGCCTTGCTAAAAGCAAAAAAAGACACAAAAGATCTTCTATTTTACCTGGAAATGCTTTTTTCCCTGGTGTGAACACAGGCACTTCAATGGCACTTTGCCCTCGCATTCTGGCCTTCCTAAAAGCAGGTCTTCACCAGAACATGGCCTTAAGCACTCTGAAAGGACAGGTTTTCAAAGATCTCTGGCTTTGCTCTTCCTTGTAAACACTTTTCTTCAAGATGTATCTCACATTAAGTCCCCATTGCAAAACCTGTGCTTCCTTGGGGTCTCATCTTGGTTCTCTCTGCCCTGCAGAAATCACTCTTAAAACCCATCACGGATATGTACTTAGATGGCCTCTCCCACAAAGTAGTTTTTTTTGGTTGCTATCAATTCTGTTTGACATGTGTCTGAGTTGGCAGCTTTTACTTCACAAAGACAACAATCACAAAGCTACAGCTTTGATGAGACAGACAGATTTCCTTTTTTTCCTGTCTTTTGGTCCTTGCAAGGGATACCCAGTTTTCAAGTCTACCATCACGAGGTGGATAAGAAATCAGATTTTTAGAGCTTACATTCTCAAGGACAAATCACCTCTTGCCCTTTTCCACAAGATTGTTAGAAGTTTCCTTGGTATTTCGGCACCAGGCCTCTGTAGCCCAGTTTTGTAAGGCTGTCACCTTGTTCTCCGTTCATACCTTTTCAAAGTTCTAACAGATTGATGTTCAATCTTCTGTGAATTGAGTGTTGGACCTCCAAGATTCATAATTTCATCAAATATTTATTGTGGCAAAATCACACTGCATGTGGGGTGCCATTAAGAAATAATTCTGCTCTCTATTTCAAAATGCTCAGATGTGAACAGGGCCTAATATAGACAAATTTCTCTGTACGTCTATGACCTGTGGTGATTCCACTCTGATACCAGTTGCCCAACATCACTTTCATGTCTACCATTATTTGGAACACTATACATCTTTATAAGGACCTTGTATTATTCCAGAAAAATTACAATTTCAATGTAGTCATTTATTCCAGAACTTCTTTTTTTCAATCAGATAATTTTATATAGTTTTTTTTCATAAAGTAACAAGATGCAAAAGTAACAAAAAAAATACACATACATTTCCCACAAACCCACCCTCCATCAGACCTCACAAAAAAAAGGAAAAAAAAGCGCATTTCCTATTTTGCCTAATTGCGCCCACCAGAAAATGCTTCCTTCTTCACTAAAGACCATTCTTCTCATTAATACGCCTTAATATAATATATATATATATATATATATATATATATATATATATATATATATATATATATATATATATATATATATATATATATATATATATATATACTTATGCTTATCCCCCTCTTGTATTATTATTAGCTTTCTTTGGTATCATTAATTCACTCAATTGATTGTTCAGACAAGTTGGAGACTAGCCACCAATGCCAAATTTTTAAGAATTTTTTAGAGCTCCTCCTAAGTTTATATGTCAATTTCTCTTGTCTTAAATTAGGATTAATCACCCTAATCCATTAATCTATAGTTGGCGGATATTTTGATATCCATTTTTGTAGTATAATTTTACGAGCCATATACATAGTTCTCAGCCATATCACATTCATTTCAGCTGGGATGGTGCCTTCCAATATAATCCCTAGCAAAGCTATTTTTGGTTCAAAGTGAATTTGTGTGATACATAGCAAATTTAAAATATCAAATACACCCTTCCAGTAGTGATGCAGTTTAGGATATTGCCACAACCTATGTATATGTGTACCTCTATCAATAGTACACCTTGGACAGTTTGGTGTGTCTGCTTTACCCCAAGAGTGTATTTTTAAAGGGGTATAGTGGGATCTATGAATAATAAATAACTGAGTTAAGCATTGTAAGTAAGATAAGGATACTTAAAATGGGTGCTCCAGAGCTTGTTCCCACTCTTCGTCCCTAAGTGTCTCTAGATCCCTACACCACCATCCAAAGCTGTCCATTTGTGGATTAGTTCTAACTGTTGTTTGGAGAGAAGAATATATGCTCCCTATAAGTCCCTGTTTCAAGTGTTTTACAGATACTACCAAAGTTAAAATTGATGAGGGATTGTATTTAAAAAAAAAAGTCTTTGCTTAACTCTGCAAAGCATGCTGTAGTTGTAGTTATTGAAAATAATTTATTAGGCAAATGATATCTTTCTGCCAGTTTATCATATGGTTGCAAAACCTTATTGTCAAAAAGTTGACAAAGAAGCAAAATTTCAGCCTTCTTCCATAAATCAAAATTTAAAATTTTCAAGCTTTGCAACCTCAGGCAATTGCAAATTGTTCCATATAGGCATATATTGAGTGTATCCCTCATATTCAGTATCCTTTTGAATAGTAATAGATAAAAATAGAGGGTACTGCGCTTAGGAAGAATATAAAGGTTTCAGCCTCCCCTAAAAAGCTCCCATAAGAAAGCTCTTGAGAATAGAGATATGACAGAAATAGGGTAATTGGCGCTACCTGTATTCGAAATGGTGATCTATCAGGTCACTCTTATATGGCCCAGGGAACTCCATGAATAGTTGGATCAGTGTGGTGTGATTATACATCTACACCCTGAATAAGGGGTAAGTGAATGTAACGGTACACCTATATAAAACCTCTAATGCCGTGTACACGAGCAGACTTTTCAACGGACTTGGTCCGACGGTCTTTCCGTTGGACTTTCGTCGGAATTCCGACGGACTTTCCAAATGAACGGACTTGGCCACACACAATCACACCAAAGTCAGACGGATTTGAACGTGATGACATACGACCGGACTAGAATAAGGAAGTTCATAGCCAGTAGCCAATAGCTGCCCTAGCGTCGGTTTTCATCCATCGGACTAGCATACATACGAGCGGATTTCTCGATAGGATCTGGGTCCGGGGAAAAAATTTGAAACATGTTCTATTTCTAAAGTCCATCAGATTTTTGGACAGCAAAGGTCCAATGGAGCCCACACACGATTGAATTGTCTCATGGATTCGCTCTGTCGGACCTTTGCAGTTGGAAAAGTCTGGTCGTGTGTACGTGGCATAACTGATACCACAAGAGGATGAGTCCACAGTGATGGACTTAATTACACCAATAAATGTTGAAAAAAAAAAAATAATATTTAAATGATACAATAGTGACTCCAAACTCATGTGAATCCAAAAACACTAAGCCCTTGTTCACACGGTCGGACATTCCAACGGAAAAATGTCTGATTTGACCGTGTTGTCGGATAATCCGACTGTGTGTGGGCTTCGACGGACAAAGTTTTAGAGCTGGGCTCTAAAACTTTCCGACAACATGATCCGATCGGACTTTGTCCGATTGTGTGTAGAGAATTCCGATCGGACAAAGTGCCATGCATGCTCAGATCAAATTCCTAGACCAAAGCTATTGGCTACTTGCCTGAACGTAGTCCCATCGTAACAAAATGACGTCATCACATTACGTACGATCGGATTTTCCGACAACTTTGTCCGACCGTGTGTATGCAACACAATTTTAGGACAAAATCCGTCGGACAAAATCCGACGGATTTTGTTGTCGGAATGTCTGACCGTGTGTACAAGGGCTAAAACATAAGTCCAAAATTAATAAGTCAAAACTCTATATGTATAAATTGTCCAGACACCAACAGGTGATGTAAAACATATAAGGCCGCGTACACACGGGCGGACTGTTCGCCCAACTTTGTCCGCTGAACAGTGTTTGGGCGGACAGTCCGCTCATGTGTGGGCTTTCAGCGGACAGTTTCAGCGGACAGTTTGACGAACAAGGTTTTTCGGAAATTCCGTAAAACTGTCCGCTGAAACCTTGTTTGAGCGAACAGTCCGCCCGTGTGTAGGCTTGTTCGTCAAACTAAGTTCCGCGCATGCTCAGAAAGGATTTACACGCCGAAAGTTATAATGCAGTGTATAGGACGTCGTATTTTTCGTCCCGTCGTACGTGCCGTTCACGTCATCGCGCACGGTTTCAGCAAACTGTTCGTTCGTCGTGTGTGGCCATGTCCGTCCATGCTAATTTTGAGCGGACTGTTTGCCGAAACTGTTTGACGGACAAAGTTGGGCGAACAGTCCGCCCGTGTGTACGCGGCCTAAGTGTTCCAAAAAATATATATAAGACCAAACCACACCTCCCTCATCTTTAGGCAACTGCAAAATTTCAAGTCTAATCGGGGATGTTTATATCTCCAAATAAGTTCTCTGAACAGGGTGTCTATTTGTTTAAAACATTTCAGGAGGGAGCCATACTGGACAGTTATGCAACAGATATAATAATTGTGGAATCCATATCATCTTTATCAATTTTTTTCTACCTATAATCATTAACCACTTCAATACCAGGCACTTACACACCTTCCTGCCCAAGCCAATTTTCAACTTTCAGCGCTGTCGCAATTTGAATGACAATTGCGCGGTCATGCAACACTGTACTCAAACAAATTTTTTTATCATTTTGTTCCCAGAAATAGAACTTTCTTTTGGTGGTATTTGATAACCTCTGCGATTTTTACTTTTTGCGCAACAAATAAAAAAAAAGAAAATTTTGAAAAAAACAAGGTTTTTCTTTGTTTCTGTTATTTTTTTGTAAATAAGTACGTTTTCTTCTTCAGTGATGGGCACTGATATGGCTGCACTGATGGGTACCGATGAGGTAGCACCAATTAGATGGCACTGATGAGCACTGACGATGGGCACTGATAGGCGGCACTGATGGGCGCTGATAGGCGGCACTGATATGCGGCACTGATGGGCACTCATAGGTGGCACTGATGGGCACTCATAGGCGCCACTGATGGGCACTCAAAAGTGGCACTGTTGGGTACTTATGGGTGGCACTGATAGGTGGCACAGCTGGGCACTGATGGTCACTGATAGGTGGGCACTGATGGGCATGGATGGGCACTGAGAGGTGGCACTGATGACCCTAATGGGTGGCACTGATAACACTGATAGGTGGCATTGCTGGGCATCACTTTCTTTTAGCTGGACCATAATTTTGCCAGTCAGTGCCCATTTGTGGGCACTGATTGGCATGTATTGTGCAAATTTTTTGATATGTGGATGGCCATGGTGTACATACATGGCCATCCATATGTTACCCCCTCCCCTGGTGGTCCTGGGCCACTTGATGGTGGTCCTGGGTGGGCTCTTTACCGAGATTGGTGTAGCGGACTGACACACCGCACCACCAATTGCCGCAATGCGTGCCCCCATGGAAGCACGGCGGCTGTTATCCTGAAAGACATCATATGACGCCCAGTCAGGATAATTGAACCACTTCCCACCTGGCCTATAGCAGAATGACGGCCGGGCGGAAGTGGTTAAAGGGAGTTTACAAATTTTCCCCACTTGCTTAAATCGCTAAATAATGGGAGTAAATTCCTCTCCACATATGTACTTACTTGTGATGTGACTTGTATGCCTAAATATTTAAATGTAGATACTACAGTTATTTGGGAGGCTGAATTTGGCAGATTGGTCACCAGGGGGTCTACAGGTAAAAGAACTGACTTATCCCAGTTAATTATAAAGCCTGAGAAGGAGCCATATATACCATATTAATTAGAGACATCACTGCCTTCAAAGAGGATAGTGTGTCTCCCAAAAATAAAAGTGTATCATCTGCATACAGGGCAATCTCATCCTCTCCTAAGGATCTACGAAACCCAATAATATTCAATGGTTGGCGAATAGAGGCAGCTAACGGTTCCAATGCCAGTGCAAAGAGTAAAGTTGATAATGGACATCCTTGTCTTGTTCCTCATTGCAGTGGAAAAGGGGCCAATATATGACCATTTACCTGCACCCATGCAACCGGTGCAGCATAAAGAAGTTGTATCCAACTTTTAAACTGAGCTCCAAAACCAAATTTTTCTAAGCAATGCCATAGATAATCCCATTCTATACTATCAAAAGCTTTTGCCGCATCAAGCGATAATATAGATCTATTGCCCAAATTTTCAGATGGGACCTGCAGGTTGAGAAATAGAGGCCTTATATTCACTGCAATACATTTGGAATACAACCAGAATGATCTCTATGCATCTTTGATATTACCTTCGTCAACCTATTGGCTAGCACTTTTGCCAATAACTTAACATCCAACGTAAGTAGTGAAATTAGGCAATATGATTCAGGATTGTTAGGATTCCAGAATTTCTTAATCTTGCCAGACTCATTTAACATGTTATTTAGATCTGGAAATGATGGCCTGCATTTTAAGCACCTGTTATTGATTTGGTGGTATATTTTATTATATCTATCAATAGAAATATATGTTCTATTTAATTTTTAAATGTCATTTTTCAAATCAGTACTTATTTTAGGCTTACAGACCCTAGTGTACCCCATCCCCAATATTATTTATTTATTTATTTTTGTCTGTGTGGTAAACACTTAACCTGTTTTGATTTATTAAAATTATCTACTTTCTTATCTTATGACTTTGTTAACATCTCATAAAACACACATTAACGGAAATTCACTGTTTACATTCCTTTTGGGAAAAATTGCAATTATCAAAGCTTCCCCTGCGTCAATGAAAATGTCCCAATACTGTTTACCTCATGCACCATCACCAAGCGCACATACCGACAGTTCTGACTTCCAACCTATAGGTAGGTCAAAAGAGCATTGTTCTCAATTGGGTAACTGACCACCTCCTAAAATCTCAGTATATCCCACAATGTATATGGAAGATCTAAAACACAGAAACCTAACATAGTGCAATACTGCTTTTATAAAAAAAAAAGATATAACACTAAAGCACCAAAATGTCATGGGCTTCGAGAGAGAACACATCAATTCTTATCCCTCACCCCTTCTCTATTTAAATTCAATCCTCAAAATAAGATGTTTATAGAATTGTAGATGATTTTCTTTTTTTTCGCATGTTGTGCCTTCAACTCCAAAAAGGTTGCTCCTTCAACTCTATCTCCAAAAAATAATTATTACTTACTAGCCATGCAAATGATAGCCCGACTAATGAAGAAATATTGTACCATAAAACATGCAGTAGCTTAATATGTACCTTTGTAGCCCACATAATTGTTTTACTTATTAAAGATGTTTTTTGAACTGAATCTTTTCTACTGCAGTAGTAGATGAAAGATCCAATAGAGATGTGAACACTAGTGAGGAAATCTCACTATTGAAGTTCCAAAAATACATAACAAGCCAGTGTGTGATTTAGAGCTTCATGGTCCACTCATAGCTGCTGCAATATCAATTTTGAGATGAACTGATCCTTAAAGTGGCTGTAAACCCTTACATATATCCAGTGAAGTGACTGGTCTCAGGTGATACACAGAGATTAAACGAATCCTCCTACATAAATTGTACCTGTTTATCTGCAGTCTTCAGTAGCCAAACTTCTACTGTGGCTGTGGTGAGTCAGTTTGCTTTTAGGCACAGTAGAATTTTGGCCATTTTTATAGAGCTTATGAGTTTCGGATTCCATCTTCACTTTCCAAACCCCATTCCACTGTGGAATCTCTTTAGTCTGTACTAGGGCCCTAGGACCTGTGTTGATGGGCTTTTGTTAATGTCAGGTTTTTCATTCCTATACAGTTTTAAGAGAATGCAAAGCCCCTTAAAGCAGGTCAAATGCAGGTCTAAAGAAGTTTAATTTCAGGTCAAATGCATGTGTCAACAAGTTCTGGATTATCTCAGAAGCATGCTAAACTGAAGGCATCAACACAATCCATAAGCTTTCCAATACGGGCCTTTAGGTCTGGTTCACCTTAGCCCACATAGTAAAACCACGTGGGCAGCTGTCAGTGTGAGCTCTGGCAGAGAGCAGTGCGTTTCAACACATCATACTGCACACCATCGTCAACCACCAGCACCAACACAACAAATGTTTTCCATGTGCCCTAGTGATGGCTTGCGTTTATCCAGTGCAGAAAAGTTCAGGTCACCACAGTGTGAACGAGCCCTCAGTCAGGATTTTTATAGTCATAAATATATTTCTTTGAATTATTTTGCCTTTCTATATGATTTTTTTTTACCAAGATCCTTACTATTTTTTTTCCAGAAGCAGAAACATCACCTGGAGTGGAAGAACCAACCAGTTTGGTAGAGAAAGAACCAGATCCATCTTCTTTCCAGAGTCCTTTGCCACAACCCCCTCTTATTTCAGATTACAAATGTCTGCACAAGAATGTAAACTGGGACATATTGGAAACTGGGGTCCTCTCTCTGACTGGTGAGAAACCTCTATTTTATTTAAATGATCAGTCCACCTACAAATGTATTTTTTTATGTTTTTACAGAAACAAACACATATGTGATTTTAAATGTTGGGAAGATGCCAATGGGTTTATCTTTCACAGTGTAAATCTGCAAATGATTTAGTTCACCAGCAAACAACTATAACTGAAAAATCACTCTGATGCATGTAACTTGTCATATAAAGCAGTGGTCTCCAAATTGTGGCCCTGGGGCCGGATGCAGCCCTTTTCTTAACTTTATGTGGCCCTTGGGGTACTATTCCATCTATTATTCCATAATTCCTGTTATTGACACCAATTATGGGGCAGAATTCCCTCCATTTACACCAACGATTGGGGCACAGTTCCTTCCATTGACAGCAACATGGGGCACAATTCCTTGCACTGGCACCAACGATGGGGTGCAAGTCTTTCCATTGACACCAACGATGGAGGCACAATTTCTTCCATCGACACCAACGATGGGGTACAGTTCCTTGCAAAGATGCTAACAATGGGGCACAATTCTTTCCATTGATACCAACGATGGGGTACAATTCCTTGCATAGACGGTAACAATGGGGCACAATTCTTTACATTGATACCAACGATGGGGTACAATTCCTTGCATAGACGCTAACAATGGGGCACAATTCTTTCCATTGATACCAACGATGGGGCGCTATTTCTCCCACTGATACCAAAGATATGGCATTGTTTACCCCCTAATGTCTGAACGACAGTAAACTGGCTCTTGGTTAAAAAAGTTTGGAGACCCCTGATATAGATTATGACAGTGTTAAATAGATCTTCCAGTGGGATAAATAAAGGCAAAATGTAGAATGAGCGACTGTGACCATCTTAATAGGGATAAAGTGTACATGAACAATAAATACACTTAGGGCTCATGTCATTCTTCTGAAAATGCATTCCACAGTGGATCACTTTTCACAGGCGTATGACAGGTGTGAGGGGGCAGTATGTTGACTCCTCTCGTCTCTTTTAACCCTGAAAATGCTGGCCCACTATACTGTAACTTTAGTGCCGTTCGACCAATGCAACATGGTGTTTTTTGCAGTGCCCTGAGCATGCTTTTCTTTAGGTGGGCAGTCAGAGGATGATAAACTATGACTCAATCCCTAATTTTACTGCCCATGTGAATGAGCCCTTACTACTACACAGTTATATATTTATATATATCTTTATATATCTACCATATATCTTTAACAAAAAAAAAAAAAAACTGCAGGTACTTTATATACATCAAAGTGTCACTAACAGTTAACTTTTCATAACCTGGCTCACATAATCTATTTAGTATATAAAGTGGAGTAATGTTTTGCATGAATGCCAGCAGTTTCATGTCACAGCATGGGATCTTTTAATTGTATTTGCACATATTGATGTATGTTCAACTCTCCTATTGACCAAATATCTTGCAGCTGTCTTCTAGTTGACAGAATACTTTCAATATGCTCCTTCTCTCTTTAGAGCTAGTACTGCAAATTACAGCATCTATTATTACACCATAAGGCTGATCGAGCAATTGGAGAGTGTATTAACCCTTTGTTAGCAGAAATGGTAATATTAAATAATGGGAATACAGTAAACCTCTAAATCGGATTGGCATATTGTTTCTGCTGTTTTCCCTGCTTTATTAAACAATCATATCACAAAAAGGGAATGTAGTCAGGTCTGTATTAAATATGCCCAGCACAAGTATTTCTGAGTTGTTGATATCTCTTTGAATATACTTATGTGAGTGTGTGCATAGCTGTGAGTTTATCTATAAAAGGTAGCCCAATGCCCCTATAGGATCCATGTAAAAGAAGGTGAATTAGCTGAAAATCCCCCAAACTGCAAGGCTAAAATATTTAATACAGAGACACTTTGCTACCTTCCAAGTTATATAAATACTGCAGACGCCAACAGCCCACACCCATGTTCAGATGTTTTTTACATTTTCTATCTATCTGCTGTGCAGCCTTTAGTTTCTTATATTGTAACTAAAGGCAAAACTTTTTTTTATATTTTGGATGGAGTGGAGAGGGATTAGAACGCTTGCCAGTTTTGATTGTTGTCTGTGCCCCCATAAGAGACATTCACTCTCTCTATATTTTTTCCTGTTTACCATTACCATTGAAAGTGAAAGTAAAATACATTTTGGGTTGTCCTCAAAAGAGTAATAGAGGGATAATCTTGGGGACGCTAATTCTGGTGACCTGGGGGTGCCCTTATTTGCAGGGATTACCTCTTACTTCCTGTTTGGTTATGGGACAAGAAGTGATGGGAAACCTTCCAAATGGGACACAGATGGTTAAAAAAAAAATCTAAAAGTGGTTATAAAAAATCTAAAAGTGGTTATAACCTTATATTTGCTCTATCCAAAATGAAAAAAAAAAAAAGTTTTGCCCATAGTTCTACTTTAAGCTACACATCCAATATACAGCATCACCAGGCTCGATAAACGTTGATTTACCAATAGCTGCATAGCTCCCAACTGTCCCCGATTTGGAGGGACTGTCCCTGATTTGGAGCAATGTCCCTCTGTCCCTCATTCCTCCTCATTTGTCTCTCATTTTGGTCTGATCTATATAGATCAGGGTTCTCAAACTGGCGGCCCTCCAGCTGTTCCGAAACTACAAGCCCCATGAAGCATTGCAAGGCTGACTGTTACAAGCATGACTCCCACAGGCAGAGGCATGATGGGACTTGTAGTTTCGCAACAGCTGGAGGGCCACCAGTTTGAGACCCCTGATATAGATGTATATAAAAGCACTTTTTATCTATCAAAAAGTGTTTGCCAGTGCTAAACCTTTCATCTGATGTCTAAATTGCTGCATTTGTAAATTTAAAAAGCCGATATAAAGGAATAGTAGTGATGAAAAAAGCACTTGTGGGTTTAAAGTGGTTGTAAACCCTTACAAACCACTTTGACCTACAGGTAAGCCTAGATTAACCTCCCTGGCGGTATGATTCATTCTGGTTTTAGGTGCTGAAAGCGGTACAATTATTTTGCATGGAAATTTGGCGTTTTATATTGTAGGCCTGCAATTCTTAGGAATAACTCTCTTAAATCTGTTCAAACAAGAGTCTAGCAGACATCCCGGGTATGATAAAGTTTATAATATAATAAATAATAATAAAAAATTATTCAATAATGTAATCAAATTCAAAAGCACTGAAATTTGCTCAGTTGCAGAATTGTCGGTTTTCTTTAGATTTAGTGTTTGATGACGAATTTCCCCACAAATCGCTATCGCTCAATTCTGCAAGTGATTATAATTTATTATCGCTGTTTTCTAGTTGGTCTAAAACCACTTTTGACATAAAGGGACAGTTTTTGGTTGCTATGGGCAATCTAGAGATGGTGAGTAGGCAAAGCGTCCCCTCCTCACTGCCTGCTTTACCATCAAAATGGCGACTTGGCGCAGCCCTTTTAATTTCAGCGGGTCATGTTCGACATTGATACCAAACACGACATGCTGTGGCATGGGTACAGTTTTGAGGGGCTGCATTTCTTTGTTTAGTTGAATGGTCAGGGGTCAACCACCTGCCTTTACTGCTCATGGCCACCCTTGTGAAAAATAACTTATTTTCATACACAGTCTGATGGTTTCATACTGTATATTCATAAGAATATTTTGAATCAGAGGTGTAAATAGAATCTTCAACCCCAGTGCAAGAAACCATAAAGCCCCCCCCCCCCCCCCACAGTGGTGGAATGCCAGGGCCTAGTTGCAAGTGTGACCTTTACAGCCTGTAATTCCGCCAATGGTGTCATTAGTTTTTTTTTTTTTCATTTTTGTTATTTTCTTTTTTTATTATTTTTTCCATTTTATTATATATTACATCCTGGGTATGATAAAGTTTATAATATAAAAAATAATAATAAAAATTATTCAATAATGTAATTAAATCCAAAAACACTGAAATTTGCTCATTTGCAGAATTGTCGCTGTCATTAGATTTAGATTTAGTGTTTGATGATGAATTTCCCCACAAATCGCTATCGCTCAATTCTGCAAGTGATTCTAATTTATTATCACTGTTTTCTAGTTGGTCTAAAATCACTTTTGACATAAAGGGACACTTTTTGGTTGCTATGGACAATCTCCAAATTCCAGGCAGAAAAAAACAGTATTTATAATATAAAAGTGCATGCAGGGCACTGGACAGACCACTAGGGACAAAGGGGGTGTGTAATTTTTTTATACAGTACTGTAATCTCTAAGATTACAGTACTGTGTGTGTTTTGTGTGTTTTCACTTTTTTGAATTTGGCGCCGATCTCCGCTCCCGTGCGTCGTAACGTCGCAGGGAACGGAGCTCGGCGACACTCGGGCACTGTGTGAATCGAGCAGAGGACGGCTCGCACACACAGCGCAGAGGACTTCGCTGGATCCAGGGGACAAGGTAAGTCTGGCTTGGGGTTACCGCTCGTGATACTAAAATCCCAACCCGAGCCAGACTCGGGATCACCGCCAGGGAGGTTAAGGCTTACCTGTAGGTCCAAGAAATATCTCCTAAACCTACACAGTTTAGGAGATATTTACAAAAAGACATATGCCGTTAGTGACAGCTCCTCGTGTGCATGCACGGGAGTGACGTCATCTCTGCTCCAGCACTGTGAGTGGCCGGAGCAGCGATACCCGGAAGAAGATGGACGCTCTGGACTACAGGGGACAGCGGTGATATCACTGGCTCCTGTGTCAGGTAAGTGACACATAATGGGCTACTATGCGATGCATAGTAGCCCATTATGCTTTACCTTTGCAGGGAGACAAAGAGAAAGTAAACCCATTAGAGTTTACTTCCTCTTTAACCAATCTACTTTTTTATTTTTGCACAATTCTCCTTTAAGGAGGCGTGGTAGAGTGTGTGTTCTGCTGATAGATGTCCCTCATTCCCATCTCAAAAAGTTGGGAGGAATGTAGCTGGGTGGAAAATGACTGGACGAACAGTTACTGCATCCTATCAGACAATATTGAGATGGTACTGAGGCAGCAAGTAGCAGGTAGGGGGGATTCCTCCATCCACGGTGTTTAGTGGGCTGAAGGAGAGAAAACAATATATGCATGGCTAGTGTTTGCTACAAAACTTATATTTCTTCTCCACATTTCATGGTTTTTGAGTTTACTGTCATGATGTTTCCTTCTAATTCTTTTTTTAAATTTATTTGGTTGCCGGGATTGATTGGCAAAAACACAGTCTGATCGGTGATCCAACGCTTCGCTCTGTATTCCTAAATTACATGCAATCCTGTAATAATCCCAATATTCAACAAATAAAAAATGATAGTAACAGAGATCAATCTGATATCAACTAAGTGGTCATATTGATAAGAACCTTATTTTTCTTTTTCTTTTTAAATTTTTTGTAATAAAGAGAGTTAGTAAAATTATGTAGTGATTGTCCTTCTCTGGTACCAGAGTCCGCTCACCAAGTCTTTGTCCTTCTCTGGTACCAAGTCCACTCAATCTGTCCAAATTCCAAACAAATAAAAAAAATGACAAAAAAACAATCCACATGTAGTACTAATCTTGTTAGTCCAAAAAAGTACTTGAATCATAAAATATTTAAAAAAATAAATATACAAAAGTGTCAGAGTCCACATGCTTTGCTTAAATTACATTGGACAGCAGGCCGGAATGTTATGCAATAACTTGAAATAAGACAAACAGACAAGTATTTGCATAATAAAGGCCGCGGTTGTTTATTACTGGTTTCAAAATATGTACATAAACTCATCAAAACTCATCCAATAAACTTAAAGCTAGCCCAGTCACTACGGCTCAGCCAGCAACACAAAATACCCAACACTTGAAAATCCATTTATAAAAGCACATAATAACTTGTCCCCCTTTGCTGTTTATTTTATATAAATTAACAGCAAAGGGGGACAAGTTATTATGTGCTTTTATAAATGGATTTTCAAGTGTTGGGTATTTTATATATATATATATATATATATATATATATATATATATATATATATATATATATATATATATATATATATATATATTTATATTTATATATATATATTTATATATATATATATATATATATCAATTTTTTTTATTTATTTATTTTCTAAATGCACTACTTATCTCTTTTTTTTTTGCAAAGGTGACTTACCACATAATAACAATCGCGACAAAATATATTAACATAATCATAAAATACGTAAGATAAAATATACTCAAAATTCTTTTTTTTTGGGTGGGAGGTAGGGAAGAGAACAAACACCACAGCTCTTCTTCTGAGGCGAATGAGCCCCCTAAACGGAACCCCCTTTAAATAGCCCTGCATACCGCAGAAAAACTGGTTTAAACCAGTTCTTCCCAGGTTTTTTTTACGTGTCCGAAGAGGGGTCACCTGTACCTCAATACACATGACTAACAGCTGTTTCCCCGCGAGCCACAGGCTCTTCGGGGGAACTTGAAACAGCTGATCCAGCCGCTGTCCCATGAGGAAAAGGGGGGGCAAGAAACTGCCCTCTCCCTTTCCCTGTCATTCCACTCAAAAGGTGCTTGTTTCCTTGTGCTTCACACACCCTGTGTATCCTATTCCAATGTTTCTCAACTCCAGTCCTCAAGTATCCCCCACAGGTCATGTTTTCAGGCTTTCCATTATTTTGCACAGGTGATTTGATCAGTTTCACCGCCTTAGTAATTAGCACAGCCCTTTCATCTGAGGGACATCCTGACAACATGACCTGTTGGGGTTACTTGAGGACTGGAGTTGAGAAACATTGTCCTATTCCACCACCATTAACTGCTCACTTCCCACTTTGACCTATGTTCCAGGTCATATGCCCTTGTCCCTTTTAATGGCGCTCAATGGATGCGCCTGGATCTCCTCCAACTCTGTTGTCACCATAGAGGTAAAACGTACAGACCCTCATAGTGTAATCCGTTTTAAAAATAACCATGTTTATTAAAATTCGAAATAAAATGTACTCGTATTTCTGAGTGCACTACCAGCCGTTGCACTATAGACAAATAGAACATGTGTAAACCCAGTATTCCATGTGGGCATCATCCTTGCATGCTATAGCTTGTTTGTACATAAATTTGTGACTGTCCCCTAAAGGTCATGAGCTGTCATGTAATGTATGCCAATACCTCCTCCTGGTTAGCTACCATCCACTCCAGACAAACTATCTACGTCGCCAACCCTGCCCCTTACACGTTACGCCACGGGCGTGGCTTTTTTTAGAGGGAGGACAAAAAGACTTATTGATTGGCATACACTCAGAGTATGCTCTATGTCAGGGTTCTCCAGACTTTGTAAACAAAAGACCAGTTTACTGTCCTTCAGATTTTAGGGGGGCCAGAATGTGACCATTAATAGTAGAAAAGGTCCCAATATCAGCAGGGAAAAAATAATGCCCCATTGTTTGTTTCAGTGGGAGTCATTGCTGTCATTGGGGAGAAATAGTGTCCCTTCATTGGTGTCATTGGGAGGAATTGTGTCCATTCATTGGTGTCATTGGTGAGGAATAGTGTCCCTTCATTGGTGTCATTGGGAGGAATTGTGTCCATTCATTGGTGTCAGTAGGGGGAATTATGCCCCATTGTTGGAGGATAAGTGGATAAAATACCGCCGTAAGGACCAGATAAAAGCAAGCAAAGGACCGCATCTGGCCCCAGAGCTACAGTTTGGAGATCACTGCTCTATGTGAATGGAAAAAACTTCAACGCAATTGTAATGCCCCGTACACACGAGAGGGATTAAGTCTGACAGACCTCCAAAGGAGTTCTGCCGGAGTTCCGACGGAGTTCTGGCGGACTTTTCGACCGAACGGACTTGACCACACACCATCACACCAAACTCCGACGGAGTCGAACGTGATGACGTACGACTGGATTCGACGTAGGAAGTTCCTAGACAGTAGCCAATAGCTGCCCTAGCGTCGGTTTTAGTCCGTCGGAGTAGCACACACACGAGCGGATTTTTCAAAGGGGACCGGGTCCGGCGGAGTTCCGTCGGGAAAATTTAAAGCATGCTTCATTTCTAAAGTCCGTCAGACTTTAGCTTCGCTAAAGTCCGTTGCAGCCCACACACGATCGGATAGTCCGCCGGACTCAGTCCGTCGGAGTTTGGATGTCGAAAAGTCCGCTCGTGTGTACGGGGCATAACTGTCAGTCATGCACAGTGCCACTCATAGCTGCCAAATGAAAGTAAGGACTCATTTACACTTGTGACAGCCCTTGTTGCCTCAATAAAAAGCAATCTAGGGTGGATCGCTTTTCACCTGGGATTTTACAGGTGGCTGGGATGCGATATGTTGCCTCCCCAATGCCTGTTTTAACCCTTTTAAAGCAGACCTTTAGTCATTTTTCATCTTTCCATCTATTAAATCTTCCCCCTTGTTGTTTTAACTTGGATAATAAAATATTTTTTTTCTGCTAGTAAATACCTTATACAGCCCACTTCCTGTTTCTTGTCTGCTAAAAAGCCTAGGCCTATGACATCACGCACAGCTCCCTCTCATACTCTTCTGAGAGTTTGCCAGGAAGGGAGGCGGAGCTGCAGAGCTGGAGGTGTGTGTCTGTGTAAATCCAGGAAGTGAACAGGCAGCAGCTTCAGCTGCCCTCAGTTAAGATGGTTGCAGCCAGACTCAGTGGAGGGAGATTTCTGCAGCAGATTTGGCAAGTACAGAACCACAGTATATATAAAATAACATGCAAAATGGTTGGAGGGAAGCTTCAGATTTGCAAAGATGTTTTTATTACAAATTATGTGAGCAGACTGCAGTTCATCTTTAAGCCAGCACCACTGCATATATTGGCCCCATTCTTTTCACAGGGGGTATAATTTTTGCCATGGCGTGTGTACATCCAGATGTCTTTGAAGTTTAAGGGGGGGCAGTCGGGGCAAAGCAGTAAAACCACCACTCAACCTCCTATTTTTTCCACCCCCTGACCGCAAGTGTAAATGAGTCACTTGTAGTGTAAACTAGTATTAGTACGACTTTATTTTACATAGGATTAGATTCCAAACACCAGAAGGAAAAACAAATATAAAAATAATCACAGAACATAAAACCTAATGACAATTTAATTAAAAGCATGCCTTTGTGAGGGGAAAAAAAAATGAATTCCTGGGAATGATTTTGATTTTTGCATGAATAGTTCCTAAAATAGATCCAACAACGCTTTCTGGAGCTGTTGATGTGGCTTGCACAGATTTAACGTCGTTCATCCTATTCCTGCGTATAAGAACTGTCAGATGGCATATCAATTTTGTTTGTTTTTCTTAAAAATCCGTTCTTTAATCACATCATAGAATTTCAGGGACTGATTTAGCTCTGGCCATTCCAGAATAGGGATTTTCAGTGCAGAGGGTTGTTATATAGGTCCTTTGTTTTGGATCATTGTCATAGCTTGTACTGCAACCTTTTAGAGCTTTTAAAAATAGACAGACATGTTGTAGAGTTTCCGAATATGGCTTCAAATATGTTACAGACCACCCAAACCCTTTAAAAAGCTTATTTATAACATTTGTCTCCTTCCACAATTGCTCACAGTTATTATTATTATTATTATTACTATACATTATATAGCGCCAACAGTTTGCACATCACTTTACACAGTCCCTGATTTGGAGCAATGTCCCTCTGTCCCTCATTCCTCCTCATTTGTCCCTCATTTTAATCTGATTTATATAGTTGTATATAAAACGCACTTTTTATCTTCAAAAAGTATTTCCCAGTGCTAAACCTTTCATCCAATTTCGAAATTGCTGTATTTGTACATTTTAAAACCCAATATAAAGGAATAGCAGTGGTAAAAAAAGCTCTTGTGGATTGTATTAACCTTGGGGTTAATTCTCCTTTAAGGGGGTGTGGCAGGGGGGCGTGTTCCATGCCTACATACATTTGCTAGTAGGTGTCCCTCATTTCCATCTCAAAATGTTGGGAGGTATGACTTACAACATTAGGGCGGACAGTACCGTTACAATACAATTCAATACAGAAGGAATCAGAGGGCCCTGCTCGTTAGAGCTTACAATCTAAGAGGGAGGGTCAAGTAATACAAAAGGTAATAACTGAGGGAGATGGGCTGATGGAGAAAATACAAGTATAGTTGTTAGGGGGAGTCAGGATAGGCTTCTCAGAAGAGAAAAGTTTTCAGGGATCGCCTAAACGTGAATAGTGTTGGAGATAGTCGGACAGATTGGGGTAGAGAGTTCCAGAGGATGGGAGTGGCTTAGGAGAAGTCCCGGAGGTGAGCATGGGAGGAGGTGACAAGGGAACTAGAGAGCAGGAGATCTTGGGAAGAAGGATTTGGTTGGTATTTTGAGACTGGACTTTTCGACAGCAAAGGTCAGACGGAACGAATTCGTCAGACAATTCTAACGTGTGTGGGCTACATCGGACCTTTGCTGTCCAAAAATATGACGGACTTTAGAAATAGAACATGTTTCAAATTTTTCCACTGAACCTAGTTCCTATGGAGAAATCCGCTTGTCTGTATGCTAGTCCAACAGACAAAAACCGACGCTAGGGCAGCTATTGGCTACTGGCCATGAACTTCCTTATTCTAGTCCGGTCCTACGTCATCACGTTCAAATCCATCGGACTTTAGTGTGATTGTGTGCGGCCAAGTCCATTCATTCGGAAAGTCTATCGGAATTCCGCCGAAAGTCCGTCGGGAAGACCGTTGGACCTAGTCTGCTGCAAAGTCTGGTCGTGTGTACGCGGCATTAGTGATGTAGCTGGGGGCCAAGTCATGGATGGCTTTGTAAGTTATTGTTAGTATTTTGAATTTAATTAGTTGGGTGAGTGGCAGCCAATGGAGGATTGGCAGAGAAGAGTAGCAGACGCTGAGCGGTTGGTGTGAGGTTTGATGTTGGTATGCATTGTTTTGTTTTCTCCAAACATAATGCTGTGAACATTTTACAAAAACGTATGGCATACCTTTGCATTGTTTTTTTGGGATGCACATTCCTCAACATCCTCAATTAAAGTGGTTAAAATAAAAAAACATCTATATACTTACCTACACTGTGCAATGGAATTGCACAGAGTGGCCCTGAACCTTCTGTTCTCTGCCCCCCCCCCCCCCCCGTGCTCCTGGCTCCTCCTCCAGTGCCCCCACGGGAAGCTGCTTTCCATGGGGGCCACTTGTGCCTGCTCGCTCCGGAGCCTCGCTGCTGCATCCATTGACACAGACAGAGGGACTCCAGTGTCCCAGCAAAGCCAGTGAGACATGGAAGTGTAGGCGTGCACAGCACTGGATCGAATGAGGGCCCAGGTAAGTATAAGGGGGGTGAGTGACCAAAATCAATGCCTAAACATTTTTAACCTTAATGCAAGGAATGCATTAAAGTGATACTAAAGTCTCAGTTTTTATTCTTTAAAAATAACAAACATGTTATTCTTACCTGCTCTGTGCAGTGATTTTCCACAGAGCAGTCCAGATCCTCGTCTTCTCAGGTCCCTCGCCGGTGCTCCTGCCCCCTCTCCCCTGCCAAGTGCCCCCTCAGCAAGCAGCTTGCGATGAAGATTGTACATAAATAAACAAAAGCTAATCATTGTGAGCACCCTTGTCAGTGCTAAGTGGTTTGCCTCAACATTCTAAATTGCTATATTTGTTGAAAAAAAATCAGACTTACTGACCAGATCAAAAAAAAAAGCTTAAAAAAAAGAACACCAATGCAGCCATCACATCTAAGGCCCCTTTCACACTGGGGCGTTGGGCCGACGGCGGTAAAGCGCCGCTATTTTTAGTGGTGTTTTACCGTCGTATTTGCGGAGGTATTTGGCTGCTAGCGGAGTGCTTTTAACCCCCGCTAGTGGCCGAAAAAAGATTAAAACCACCCGCAAAGCGCTGCTGCAGCAGCACTTTGCCAGCAGTATAGCTGCTTTGCCCCATTGATTTCAGTGGGCAGGAGCGGTGGAGGAGCGGTATATATACAATGCTCCTTCGCTCCAAAGATGCTGCTTGCAGGACTTTTTTTTACCATCCTGCCAGCGCACCACTCCAGTGTAAAAGCCCTTTCACACTGGAGTGAATGGAGCGGCTCTTTCAGGCCACTTTGCAGGCGGTATTTTTAGCGCTGTAGCACCTGCAAAGCACCCCAGTGTGAAAGGGGTTTAAGAATTGGTAAGCTGCAATATAATAAATATTTTCCTTTGGGTTTCATACTGCTTTCATTTGTAAAATGTATTTCTGACTGTGAACTGATGGAAGCTCAAATCTTTAGAAACGTTTTATAATTCTTTCCAGTCTTAGGCTGCTTTCACACTGGGGCGGTATTCAGGCGTTACAGCGCTAAAAATAGCGCCAGTGTAGCGCCTGAAAAAAAACGGCCCCTTTCCCTCCAGTGTGAAAGCCGGAGGGCTTTCACACTGGAGCGATGCGCTGGCAGGACGGTGAAAAAAGTCCTGCTAGCCGCATCTTTGGAGCGGTGAAGGAGCGGTGTATTCACCGCTCCTATACCGCTCCTACCTATTGAAATCAATAGGACACCGCGGCAATACCGCCGGCAAAACGCCGCTGCAGCGGCGCTTTGCGGGCGGGTTTAACCCTTTTTCCACCTCGCTAGCGCCCGCAGACCGCCGCTAAAACGACGGTAAAGCGCAGCTAAAAATAGCGGCATTTTACCGCTGACCCCGCTCCCGCCCCAGTGTGAAAGCAGCCTTATGGACTTCAACATTTCTTTTTCTTAGGCCCTCTTAAATCATTTTTGTTTGGCCCACATCATAGCTCTGCAGAAATGCAACTTTTTGCCACAAATGTTTACAGCTAAAGTTTGGTAAAACATTTTTGGGCATGCAGCACTAATGTAGTAATGTACTTCTAATGATGTGTATCTTACATTCTGCAGGCCTCTGGTTACTGTAATACTCCTCCTCTCAGTGATGCCGAGGTCCTCCCCATAGCTGTGAACTTCCACCCGCTGAAGGACTGGCACCACTCACTTTCCTCGTCCTGCCTCTTCAGCCATTCACAAGACTCTTAGTATTCCTTTCCCTGTGACTAGGAAGGGGAGATCCTGTCATGCATCTGTCTCTCCTCTATTCACAAAATGAATTCCATTCTGGGAGAAGAATATTTCTATTTGTGAATAGCGAGGGGACAGGAAGGGGAGGGTTTTTCATATTCGCAGCTGTTGCACTTAAACTGTCAATAAACCCATATCATAAAAAACTATTAATAAATGCCTTATTACATACTGTTCATACTCACTCAGTCACTATCAGATTCATTTTCTGTATTCTTCAAAAAACCTGGTTGATCCTGTTGCTCTCCATTTCCACCTTCTGTCCAAGTCCCCAATGAAGATAGGGATTTTGTGTTGACAGTTCTCAGGGAGATTCTATGCTGAGCATTTCCTCCCTATCACATCTGAACAGCCCATGTGACTATAGAGTCACACATGTGGGTGAATACACAGTGGAAAATGAGAGCCCACTCCCTCCCCCCTCCTTCATGCCCACCAACCAGATAAACACAATGGGAGCGGGATATTACAGGTAGATTGGTGGAGGCATCACCTCCCTCTTGTTCTGGAGGGGCGGGAGCCTGTGACCGGTAGACATCCACCCACACCATGTTATTGCCAAAAAATACGGTAATAAAGATCTGATTTCAGATCTATATTTGTATGACGATTTAAAACAGTTTATTGAAATTAATGATTTATTTTTACTCTTTATTCCAAAGGATGTTTTTTATTGTGAACATGTGACCAGCAGCAGAGGACTAGAAGCTCCTCCTGCTTATGTTTCCCTGCAGACAGGCTGGGAGAGAGCTGGGTTATGTGACAGTTGTATAACAATTAGGAAAAAGGTACGTAGATGTTTTTTTTTTAATTAAAAAAATTACAGTGCCATCATCCACATACAGAAATAGAAGGGAAAATGTAAATTATACAGTATGTGCTTAGTATCACTGTAACTACTGCCGTTCTGGTAGTTCACAGCTGTGGAGGGTCTTCACCATCACTGAGAGGTGGGGTATCACAGTATTCAGAAGCCTGCAGAATGTGGGACATCATTAGGGGTACATTACTACTCTGGTGCTAATTATCTTTTTATTTTTTTATTTTTTTTTAACTAAACTTCAGCTTTAACAGCTGTGCCAAAAAAAAGCTGAACTGCAATTCTGCAGATCTTCAATATAATGATTTGAGAGGGCCAAAGAAGGAAAGCTGAAGTCAGTAAGACTGGAAAGAGTTACAAAAGGTTTCTAAAGATTTGGACTTCCGTCAGTCTACATTCAGGAATACATTTTACAAACGAAAGAATTTCATTGTGGTTGTTGAAGAATGTGCATTCCTTCAAAAACAGTGCAGGGGTATACCATACATTTTTGGTAAATGTTCACAGCTTATGTTTGGAGACAACAAAACAATGCATTGATGCCCCAACATCAAACTTCATGCCAAACCAATAATAAAATAAATGAGGACATGGGAAGTACCTATGATTATTCTTTTTTTTTTCTTATTTGAAATGAAGGCCCATGTTTTGTGTTCATGGGTACCACTCTGGGGTCTTTAATGACACTAGGCTAATCAGAGATCACTACAACTAGCTACATTCCGGCCAATTAGCATCACTAACAATCTCTTATAACCTCATAGGGGGACAAGACCTGGACAAGAGAGCGCTGCTAATGATGTCTCCAGCCAAAGCACCACCTGGATTCAGCCAGAAAGACCTTCAGGAAACCATTGTGTATTTCTTCTCTCTTCTCAGGTAAAGGAAAGGTAGAGAACGAAAGGGGTAAAGACAACAAGAAGGGCACAATACACACAATCATAAGCTGTAAGGAGTTGGAAAATACTGGTATTGTTGATTAAGATAATTTATCTCAGATTTAATGACAAATAATCCTTTGTATCTGAACATAATCATAAAACCAGGGCCATGAATTAAGGTTTGCATCATAAAGGCCCATAATACTACCAGTTCTGAAGTGAAGCAATCCTACAATAAGCGGATTGTTAACAAGGCCAATACTGAGCCATAATTAGTGTGAAACTGAATATTTCTTGACGAAGGAACAAAGGTGCTGCTATATGTGTGAGTTTTGTTGATGGAACACATTAGCTGGGCATACCATTGCGACATTTCCTGTGTCAGAAAACACATACTTTTACTGAGGTTTTAGAATGGTATTTCAAAATTAACCATGAAAGCAAATTTTGTGCAAAATGGCAATAACAAAATGTTATAAATAATACATTTTCAGCTCCAAATGAAATTATAGAAATGTGCAGAATTTGAGAATTATTATGTATGCTTTTGTAAATTTCCACATTTATTAGAAGAATACAAATGTGTTGATTCTACACAAGGGTGTCCACAGACAATTTTTTGCTGGTGCTGGGAGTACAAGTGGGGAAGCAAAGTCCTTGACCCTGAATCCCATGTAAGAATGGTTGTGGAATACAATTTTTTTTTTTTTTTTTTTTTTACAGAAAACGTTTTTTATAGCAATTCCTATTTTAAACTAGAAAATCAATATTTGCCATATAAACAATCTACAGGCATACCCCACTTTTAAGTACACAATGGGGTTTATTTACTAAAGCTGGAAAGTGCAAAGAAACCAATGAGCTTCCAGGTTTTATTATCCAAGCTTAATTGAACAAGCTGTGGTTAGAAGCTCATTGGTTTCTATGCAGAAGTGAGCCTGATTTTGCACTTTTGAGCTTTAGTAAATAAACCCCAATGTGTACTTAAAAGTGGAGTATGCCTGTATACAATACACAAAACCTTTAGTTAGGCTAGGTTTGCACCTGTGCAATCTGCATGTAGGCAACCATTCATTTCATTAGGCTACCCTCTGTGCAGAAATGCAAGGAAAAAAGTGTCCAATGCGTGCTAGCTAGACGGAATAAAAAAACTACCCATTTATGTTCAGCGTTTTAAATAGCAATGGAGGCAGCAGACACAAGCAGAGTCTGGCCATCAATGGGCAAAGCAGAAAGGATAGCAATATATTGCACTAGGTACATGGCAAGAATACATAGCACCGCCCATCATAAAGGAAGGTGTTTACTTATCCTGCAAGGTCTATGTGCACCCCCAGAGTCAGGAACACACATCAATGCATGTGCATTCAATGGTAGTCATAGCCAAAAAGCCACAATTCTGAGTAAGTGGTGCACTGCAAATGGCCTTGGGATGAACAGAAGCAGACCCTGGAGGTACTATAAGAGAAAGTAAAGGAGAAATAGAGGGAAAGGAGAGTGAGAAGGAGATGGTTGCCAGTCAGGAGGGACAGTCTTGTTGTCAGTGGGAGGAAAAAAGTGTAAAAGTGTCAGTGGATGGGGTTAGAAAGAGGATTGAGGGGGGGGGGGGGGGTATGATTATGCCATTTCCTCAGTGGGGCATAGTGATGGACAGGGCTTTTTTTTTAGCAATAATCCAGTTCCGGCACCTCCAGGAGGCTGCCAGTGCCAAGCAGGGTCTGCACAGACTTCTGGGAATCTGGAATTGCTTTTTCCTGCTTGGCACTGTCAGTCCCTTGCTGGAGTCAAATTCAACACAAGTGGCGGGGCTGTAGCACGGACATAGCATAATTGGCTGAAGCAGAGGGAGCAGGAAAATCAGAAAGTCTCCTGCCACCCATAATGGCCTGGAGCACTCGGGGAATTGGCTGGTTTAGGGGAAGCAACTATTGTTGCCACCTCATCCCTTTAAACCTGAACACATATTAATGACACAGGTTCTGTGGCTGATTAAGGGGGTAATTAAACTCAACTGGTGCCTTATCTGCATTTAATTATCCTTTAGAATCTGTGTAATTCAAAGGTGTTCGGTTGGTTTAACCTCCCTGGCGGTGATCCCGAGTCTGGCTCGGGTTGGGATTTCAGTACCATAAGCGGTAACCCCGAGCCAGGGATCGCATCGCTGGATACAGGGAGAGGTTACTTACCTTGTCCTCTGGATCCAGCGATGTCCTCCGCGTTGTTTGATCGAGCTGTCCTTCGCTCGATTCACAGAGTGCCGCCAAGCTCCATTCCCTGCAACGTTACGGCGCACGGGAGCGGAGATCAGCGCCAAATTCAAAAAAGTAACAACACACAAAACACACACAGTACTGTAATCTTACAGATTACAGTACTGTATAAAAACATTACACACCCCCTTTGTCCCTAGTGGTCTGTCCAGTGCCCTGCATGCACTTTTATATTATAAATACTGTTTTTTTCTGCCTGGAATTTGGAGATTGCCCATAGCAACCAAAAACTGTCCCTTTATGTCAAAAGTGATTTTAGACCAACTAAAAAACAGAGATAATAAATTATAATCACTTGCAGAATTGAGTGATAGCAATTTGTGGGGAGATCCGTCACCAAACACTAAATCTAATGACAGCGACAATTCTGCAAATGAGCAAATTTCAGTGTTTTTGGATTTGATTACATTATTGAATAATTTTTATTATTATTTTTTATCATTATTTATTATATTATAAACTTTATCATACCCGGGATGTCTGCTAGACTCTTGTTTGAACAGATTTAAGAGAGTTATTCCTAAGAATTGCAGGCCTACAATATAAAACGCCAAATTTCCATGCAAAATAATTGTACCGCTTTCAGCACCTAAAATCAGAACTAATCATACCGCCAGGGAGGTTAAAGGGATGAGGTGGCAACTCTAGAAGCAACCCTGCCTGGCACCTGTGCATATCAGTTCACCAGGGTCAGAACTGTCCTTACCAGCCCTGAGCCCCAGCAGTTTGTTAGACCTATAGAAAGCCACAGGGAGCCCTTTTTGGGTTTTGGGGGTGCACTATTTAACAATAAGTTAAAGGGTGGCACTACCACTGGTTCTATAAAATAAAAAAACAAGAAAAACAGCCCTGGGACTAGGATAAAATAGTCAGACTAGTATCCCATATGTTGAAAAATAACTTAAAGTGAAGTTTGGATAAAATGCCAAATGTTTTAAACATCTGCAAGATGTTTGTTACTGCCTGTGCACCCACAGGGGGGATTTCTGATTTCTTCTGGTCCCAGAGATGTAGTTGTCATCAGGACTGGAAGTGAAGAGGAAAACTTTCTAACAGGGGTGCATAGAAAAAAAACTTTTTTTGATACAGTAGAGTTTGACTAAAAGTATCATCTGCTTTCTATTGCTGTCTATGTACAGATTTCCTCTCACTTCCTCTCATCTCTTGAAGTGTCGTCATTGGAACAGGAAGTATGGAGAAATCTCCATGATGGGGCATTGCTATTAGAAACTGCAAAAAAAATTCACAGTTATTCTAAAATTAAAGTTTTGCCCTAGTATTATGTTCATAGTATGATCATCTTGTATACTCTGCAGTATGGGTTTGATTTACTAAAACTGGAGAGTGCAAAATCTGGTGCAGCTGCGCATGGTAGCCAATCAGCTTCTAAATTCAGTTTGTTCAATTAAGCTTTGACAATAAACCTGGAAGCTGATTGGTTTCTATGTAGAGCTGCACCAGATTTTGCGATCTCTAGTTTTAGTAAATCAACCTATGTGTCATAACAGTATTGCTAAAGTGACCTAATGACCATACACACAAAGGTACTGCATGGGATACCACAGCAAAAAAAAATGGTGGAAAAAGAATCCTGGCAGCAGTCACACAGATAACGTCAGCACCCACTTGTCTGCTATAATCAATAACCCCATTTTTACCTTCAAGCCCGTTTGGGTAAATGTATCACAAGACCAATAGCACTTTGCATTTCAATAGTAACTGGTTACACAATTTAGAAGTCATCTGTAGTTATTTATAGTAACTGGCATGGTCTAAAATATGACTTCTGTACAGTTTAACCACTTCAGCCCTGGAAGATTTGGCTGCTGAATGACTGGGCCATTTTTTGCGATTCGGCACTGTGTCACTTTAACTGACAATTGCACGGACGTGCGACGCTGCACCCAAACAAAATTGACGGGCTTTTTTTCCCACAAATAGAGCTTTCTTTTGGTGGTATTTGATCACCTCTGCGGTTTTTATTTTTTGTGCTATAAACAAAAAAAGAGCGACAAGTTTAAGAAAAAACACAATATTTTGTACTTTTTGCTATAATACATATCCCCATTTTCTTTTTTAAAAAGCACATTTTTTCTCAGTTTAGGCCGATATGTATTCTTATACATATTTTTGGTAAAAATGTGGTCAGTGTGCTCTCCTCCAATGATCAGACATTCACTGGGAAGCTCCTTCCAGTTCTAATGCAGCTGAGAACAGAGGGAATGTGATCACTAAAAAAAAAGGTAAAAATGTATTTCTAATGTTTTTTTTTTTATATCTATAAAAAATGTTTTGCTTTTCATTTCTATTTTAAACTGAATGTTTTTTTTTTTTACAAGGTGACCATTTACAATCACTTTAATAACCTTAACAACCTTCTTCTGAAATGGTTTTATTGGGATTTAGTTGTTCTTTTTTTATATTATGTGCGAAACAGAGGATGAATGAATAATACATATATACAGACATATATATCCAGAACATTTTTATTTTCTATTAGGTCTGATGTGCGTGATTTGGGAATGACCCTCATTTTGGATCTTCGAGATTGCACAGCCAACAAGGAGGCTTTTCTAGAAATGCTTCACAACAGCAAGGTAGCACTGCCATCCATGTGTTTTCTCTTCTTTTAGAATTTTGGTATTATGAATATGACAATCAGCTCTGTTCTGTGATAGGAGTCTTAGCGTCCATTACAAAAGCATGGACACTAATATAGTGTCAACCTTTCTTTGTGGTTTTAACAATCTTCACTCTTCTGGGAAGACTTTTCATAAGATTTCGAAGTGTGGCAATGGGAATGTTGGCCCATTTGTCTAAAAGAGCATTTGTGACGTCAGGTACTTTGTTTTGCATGAGAGACTCTGCCTTGCAAGGCAGGTACTAATTTATTTCAGTAGTGTTGTGGTCTGAGATCTTTGCAGGCCACTCAAGTTTCTTTATACCAAACTCATCAAACCATGTCTTTATGGATCTGACTTTGTAAAAAGGGGCACAGTCATGATGGAACATGGAAGGGCCTTGCCCAAACTGTTACAATTAGGTTGGAAGTGCTCAATTGTTCCCTTCACTGGAAATACCTAAACTCAAAAAATGGAGGGGTGTTTACATACTTTTGACCATAGTATTCTCGCATGGTGACTCCCAGATTTCCAATACTGCAGGTTACAACACTATTCCATTCCAATAGTGGAGTTACAACACTATACCCAATTTTAAGCCTTTAAAAGCAAACGTCTTGAGTAAATTAGTGCATCTTAAGATACTTGTGCTCTTCTTTGATTTAGTTGGACTGTGTTTCCCACACCTGACTTCATGGTTAAACTGCAACCAACTGCCACCCCTCTGTTCAATTACAGAACCAATGCCAGCTACTGAGTTATGTCATGATCAAGTTTTTAGCCAGAGTGTTTCTCCAAAGCATAACCATGCATACTCGCCTGATGTGAGTGTTTGCATGGTTTTCCCACAGTTACTCTGAAGAATTAGAAATCAGTCTTGAGATCTTTTCTGAAATAAAACGCTTGTATATAAGAAGCTAAAAGAAGAAGTTATAAGAAAACCCACCCTGAGAAATGACATGCAGCTATCAATGGAATGAGTGCATATAGACGGGAAGTGGCTGCAAAGAAGCTGAAGGTGATCAGAAGCATTGCAGCAAAGGATGAGAAATAAATAAAAACAAGCATTTACTTTACAAATGGCAATTAATTACGATGCATGGTGCTTCGGAAAACTCAGTTGTCTCTTTATAAAATATCTGCATAGGAATTTACTTGGTGAAAGTGCCTGGATATTCCTTCTGTGCGAATGGGGCAAAAAAAAAAAATATTGTTATTAGGCTGTTTCCTGTTCTGATCAAATCTTCCTCATTGATTTAACGCATGGTAGGCTTTACATCTATTGTAACTATGTTTTTGGCATAGATTTGTTTTCCCTTCGACATAATAGATTTAATTTCTGTTATTCAATGTCAAGAAAACAAAAATATATTATCCTGTGATGCAATATTCTGTGACAATAAAAAAATAAAAACCACAAAGGGAATAAATACTTTTTTTATGACGTGTTCTTATTTACGCACAATCATAACTAAGAGTTTTTGTCTACAGGACGCAGTCCACGGCTGTATAAATCGCACCTTATTTGTTTATGATGAAGAGAATGCTGCTACGTTTCAAAGTGACCTTCAACAAACACAGGCAAGCACTTTGTACTATATATAGTAATGTGTTACATTGCAAATCATTAAATCAACAGAGAAATAAGTACACAATGATGCCGCTGAGTGCCACACCAAAACTGCTCATCCACAGGCATAAAGACAGCCATTGATGGAAGTGTTTTGACAGTTCACACGTGTTACTGTTCATCAGTGTTTCCATAGTCCAGCAGTTTTTCCTGGACTGTGAAGCATTGCTTTAAGTAAGGAAATAATCTTCTAGAATAGAAACTCCCTGGTGCTGTGTCAACATCAGACATTTTTTTGGGATTTAAAAAATATTTTTGAGCAGATTTAAAAATAAGTATAAACTGTCTATATATAAGCAGACAAGCTATTTCCACATTATAAAGTTCTTTTTATTCCTTTTTAAAATAAACCCATAACAAGGCTGCTGGCCATGCTTATTGAAGTAGACATCACACTCTTAATATTTTATAAAGGTCTGTAAGGAATGAAATTTTACTGTCAGGAGCATAACTGCTGGGATTTATGATTATATTGACTGCTTTTCCCCTGAAATGCACATCCTCTCTGAAGAATGGCTGAGGGGGGGCAATAAGGATAATGACAAACTAGAGTATTTTTTGCTTATATAAAATAAAAGGATTTAAATAGATTATCAAATTTCTTAAAAATCATCCATCAAGAATATGTATCCATATGGCCTATTTATGTAGTTACCTAATCTCAACATGTTTCGCCAATCACTGGCTTCTTCAGGAGGCCAACATTTGTTTCCTTAACAAATCCATCTTCTATGCACACATTGAATATATAATCTAACACGTTTGGTGCTTTGTGGACTTTATCATCTTTTTGACTTGCAGAACATATATCACTCCCTTATACTTAATAAGGGAGTCATCTGGTGACCTTTGTGCCCCTCATGGTTTACTAATATTTCCTGGGGTGGTACAGAGTACATCCTCTGTGGTTCAGTATTTAGAACTCATAAGGCCACTTTCACACTAGGGCTTTACCGTCATTTTACCTGCGCTATTCAGCCGCTAGTGGGGTGCTTTTAACCCCTTCTAGCAGCCAAAAAAGAGTTAAAACTGCCCGCAAATCGCTGCTGCGCGGTTTGGCGGCGCTTCCCCATTAATTTCAATGGCCAGGTATATACCGCTCCTACAGCGCTGCAAAGATGCTGCTTGCAGGACTTTTTTTTACCGTCCTGCAAGCGCACGGCTCCAGTGTGAAAGCACTCGGACTTTCACACTGGAGTGAGAGGAGAGGCTCTTTACAGGCGCTATGCTATTTTTAGCGCTGTAGGGTCTGTAAAGCGCCTCAGTGTGAAAGCAGCCTAAATCTCCTAAAGAAGCCAGTGATTGGCGAATGAGGGCAGCATTTAAAGGAACCAATCCCTTCCATTTTTCTCCAGCAGCATTACAGCAGCTGCAAGAGGAAAATGGAGGTTATCGGTTCCTCTACGTGCTGCCTTGCTGCCCCTCCTATTTACCTTTTGCTGTAATCAGGCCCATGTGTGATCCTCTGCCATCCCCCCCATATACCATGCAGCGCTGCTGGGCTCTCCGTCAGGGCCCCCTGGGGCATGGGGTTGGGACGCAATTGTGATCCCTGTACGTACGCCACTGGCTTGTATCATGTTAATGTGCACTCCTTGTATAGCTGTATATGAATATTACATATACTTGCAAGTAAGATGAAGTGTTATTACGTTCATTATTTGTGTTGATTTCAATACTGTGGGTATTTCCTACAGGTTGTATTAGCATCAGAACTGACAAAGTATGTTGAGGCTGAAGAGCTCCCGGAGTGTCTTGGAGGAGAGAAGCCTTATGTGCATCTGGAGTGTGTGAGAAGCCAACAGGTGAGACGGAGAGCAGTGCACACATTGGATTTTATATGGGATGTATAGGATCTGTACAGATTATACAGGATGTATAAACTGAATTTAGGCGGGGATGCTCTACTGTAATTTCCTAGGAAATGACCAGACTACTCACCAAAAATGGCTGAATATGTTTCAATGCCATGTTAACATTCTTACATGTTCAACAAAATTAAAACTAGAAAGGCAAAAAGGGCTAGCCCTCTGACTGCCAGCACCATTCCCTTGCTCTGCATGCCTGCTGCCAGTCATTCCTGTACTCGTCTTTTTGCCTTGTTTAACTGTTCACTTCATTGGCGCCATGGCAAGAGGAAAATCAAAGTCCACCCTTTTCCTCAATTTTGTCCTGCCATGGAATCTTGTAGCTATGTGTTTTCTTCCAGCCATTGTGTGTTGAAACTCAAATGCTTCCTTCCAGTTTCTTAGATGGTGCTTCTTCCTACCAGTAGATGTACCTAGGGTTGCCACCTCATCCCTTTAAACCCGAACACATATGAATTACACAGGTTCTTAGGCTAATTTAATGCAGATAAGGCACCAAGTGAGTTTAATTACCACCTTAATCAGCCACAGAACCTGTGTAATTATTATGTGTTCAGGTTTAAAGGGATGAGGTGGCAACCCTAGATGTACCTTTACCTTAGATGCCACCAGGTACAACAATGTAAGCTGGCTCCCGAGTCAGACTCCCCTTCCCATTGGCAGTATTGGCCATTGAGTCGTGCACTTAGAAATATCCGCTAAACTTTGAAAGAGAAAAGGCTTCCTGAGTGTGTAAAATGACAACAGATGAGGAAGAGCAGCACTGACTTTGAGCTATATATTGGTCATATGAGAATTGCACAGATTAAAGAGCCATGTAGGAAACCGACATTAACCATCTCAGTCATCCCTTATACATCTTTTGACTGTAAAATACACCAGTGCGCAGTAAATCCTGATTTATGAATGGCTTGGTCAAAACCAGATGGTTTGTAACAAAGAGTGAAGACAAAAATAAGCAGACGGTCACATCTGGTCTGCTGAAGTATTTCTGGCTCTCGGGTATCCCTGAAAAAGCCTTGTGCATATTTTTAACTTACAAAAGCACAAGTTGTTGTTGGTATTTAAAGGTTTAATATGTTTTTATGCATGAACTTAAAAACGAGGATTTTCTTATAGATTCCTAAAATCTTGATCTGTAAACGTTGTTTTGCAGACAGGAAGATCCTACACGGGTGGTGCGGAAGGCCAGACTTATTCAGCAGTGATTGATTACATGGGGGAGGGGAAACTGTGTGTCTTCCAAATACTCCCATTTCCTTTACTGCAGTTATACTGGTATATTTAACTCACCCTGAGTCCCCCCCCCCCCTCCTAAAAGAAAAAAAACAAACATTTCTTTTACTTCCAGCTGTTTTTTTTTTTTTACTCTGTAGCATGGATGGCCATGCCTATAATGCTGAACTTTTTCATTTAGAAGCAACCAGTCTTTCACTGATCTTACTACAGAAAAATAAAATCTGGTGGAAAGCTTAAATGACTGTTTATAGAGCATGTGCTGATCAAAACATACTTATTTTTTCTTAAATGTGGCAGGGGGGCTCTGACAGTTGCTTTAAAAAAATGCTGCAGACAGATCTCAGGGATTGCAAAACCTGGCTATTGTCTGGCAGGGGTGCCTGGATCACAACAATGACTGCACAGAATTACAAATTCTTTTGCAGTCATTGCACAAATGTGTGGTTTACCTGGATGTCTAATGCCGCGTACACACGATCGGAATTCCGGCCAGAAAAAGACCGATGAGACCTTTTCATCGGAAAATGCGGCCGTGAGTATGTTCCATCGGAATTTAGCTGTCCGAATTTCCGCTAGCCAAAAATTGATAGCATGTTCTCAATTTATCCGGTGGAAAAACTTTCTATTGATAATTCCGATTGTGTGTATGCAATTCCGACATGCCAAAAATCACACATGCTCAGATTCAACTACGAGACAGAAGCTATTGGCTACTGGCTATTGAACTTCTTTTTTCTAGTCCCATTGTACGTGTTGTACATCACCACGTTATAAACGATCGGAATTTGATGTGACCATGTGTGGGCAAGACAGCTTGAGCCGTATTCCGTTGGAATTCCGTCGGGAAAACCATCAGAGCTTTTTCCGACGAGAATTCCGATCATGTGTACGAGGCATAAGAGTACTGTTTAACCTGCCATAGGGTCTTTAATTGTGTTAGACCAGTATAGTGATCCAGGTACCCCTCCTAGCCAGACAGTAGGGTCAGCTTTCACTTTGCTAGCCTGCGTTTATAGTATGTGTTAAACTTACAGATCGCCGTACTATCACATCCAATGTTAGTGCTGTGATCTCCTCGCTGAGCTATTGTGTCCTGATAGGGGGACCCCCCCTCCCTCTTCCCCTGCCACAATGCACTGATCAGCGCTTGCAGCCATTGGCTGTGAGCACTGATCAGATGCTATTTTTCCAGTATGCTCATTTGACAGGGGTGACTGGCTTCTTAAGAACCAGGAGCTGTACACACAAACCAAAAGTTGGCTGATTCCTGCAGAAACCAACTGTTTTCAGGCCAATTTTTGGCCCATGCGTACCCAGCTTAAGTTTCTTTTATTTGCTTCCTTTTTGGTTTGTTAAATGTACAATTGAAAGCATCCTATTATGTTGTATATCTGTATAACAAGTGCAAAAATTGCTTTTCATCCAGCCAGAAATTTTGTGAGCAGATAACTTCATGTACTCTCTGCCACTGGACTTTCATCAGTAAGGATGAGCTTCGGCGTGTTCGCACACTCCACGTGCAGAGCCTGCCAGGAAGTCGGCACATCGCTGCGCTAATCACAGGCAGTAAGACATTGCCCCCGATGTGTGGCTGCAGAGATCGGGCAATGTCTCACTGCCTGTGATTAGCGCAGCGCTGCGCCGACTTCCTGGTGGGCTCTGTATGCGGAGTATGCAACCACGCCGAAGCTCATCCCTAGTCATCAGTGAGAGCTTTTTCATGCTATCCCCATGGATTACAAAACACCTCACCCTGTTGTAGAGAAGAGGGAGGTGTCATGTAGCCCTAACACAGTTTTGTGTAGTCCTCCCTGTTCTAAGGTGACAATGCTGTTTAGTATGTAGGGAGTTGGGCATTGGCGCTAGCTGCGTCTAGCCATTCCCGGAAGTGGGTGCAGATACCTGGATTATCCCCCCTGAAAGGTGCCAGTTGTGGCACCGGAGGGGGGGAGGGTTCCAATGAGCGGAACTTCCACTTTGGGGTGGAGGTCCACTTTAAGTGAATCCCTTTGGAAATAGGCGGATTACTAAAAACACCCGTTCATTCCCCCTAAAAGGGCAAATTATGGGTTTGGTTTATTGAAGAATTCTTAGAACTGTGTGCTTCTCCACTAGCCACATAAGAAAACCTCAAAGTGTGGCCAGTCTCCCCTCTTAGGCCCCTTACGCACAAGCAGACCAATTTGATCTGCTTGTCAGTTTTTTAGGTGGACCCGATCGGACCCTCCATTCTCCTTTATGGAGCAGTGGGTGTAAACAAACATGTGTCCATTTACACCCTCCTACATCCAATCCAATCAATCTATTAAACACAGATAGCTGGGGATCCATTTCCCTTCCATCTGGCGGATCGGATCAGATGGCAGTCGGGTGTAAACGCACAGGCGGTCTGTTTACATCTGACCACCCATAGAGGAGTGCGGGCTGTGTCTGTGTCCATTCTCAATAAGTGGAAAGGACATGGACCAGTCACCCACCTGCTCAGTGGGGATCAGCAAACAGATCCCCCACTGAGCAAGTGGACACCCCATGGTGGAGTCCACCTTTTTTTGTTTTTTGCTAAATGCAGACACTGTTCGGCTAACATTTTTCAGTTCCCCCTCACTTATTCTGATGGCAAAGGAGAGGGTAGACACAGAGAGAAAATGTTTTTCGACTGCATATTTGTTACTCTGCCATTGCAAGGAATTTAGCTAAAAGTTTTAAGTATTGAGTGAGTTAAATTGTGTTTATGTCCATTGATAATATGGTAGAGAAATATAACCTTGCTGATGTTGATGATGCCTACATTGTAACTTTGGTTATCTAGATATGGTAATATTATTCTGTATGTAATATTTGCTCTGCTCTCCTCCATCAGTCTCTCAGCCAGCTCCACACATTGTGCTGTGATGTTCTTGAGTCACTGGAGAAGGTCACACAAGAGGTCAAAGATGACACCACCGAGGTTTGTCATACTTAACAGATTCTTGGAATTTCATTTTATGGTTGCTCTTTAAAGGGTCATTAAACTTTAAATTCAAGCGAAATTATATGAAAACACTGTGGTAATATTCTGTTCATGTATGTGTAAGTAATTGGAGTTTATAAGAACTCGATTTGATTCAAAAAGAAGATTTTTCCCTTCACATACAGTTTCAATGAAAAAATTGCGAATTTAGCATTTTTCTGGATTTCTACATGAATGTCATCAAGCCAGGGGTCTTCAAAATTTGTAAACAAAGGGCCAGTTTACTGTCCTTCAGACTCTATGGGACCAGACTGTGGCCAGTGGAAATAACCAATGTTTGGTGGGCAGTGGAACTACAAAAATTACATAGCGTGTGTGGTCAGTAGGAAAAGGAATAGTGCCTCATCACTGTAATTAGTGGGAGAAATAGTCTCCATTTGTTGCTATTGGTGGGGTGCCGCATTGTTAATATCAGTGGGCGGAATAGAGCCCTATCATTGGTGTCAGTGGGAGGAATAGTGCCAAATCGTTGGTGTCGGTGAAAGTAACAGTGCCCCACACCTATTATTAGTAGGATGAGGAATAATGGCCCATCACTGGTATTAGTGGAATAAATTTTGTTAGTATCAGTGGGGTGCTCCGTTGTTGGTACCAGTAGGAGGAATAATGCCCCATTACTAGAATCAATTGGAGTAATAATACCCCATTATTGCTGTCAATGGGAGGAATAATGTCCCACTGTTAGTGTCAGTGGGAGGAATAGTTCCTCGTATCAGCAGGAGGAATAGTGCTCCAAGGCCCAGATAAAGTCAAGCAAAGGGCCACATCCTGCCTGCGGGCTGCAGTTTGGAGATCATCGATCTAAGCCATAGCCATAGAAATGAAGTAAGATCATCTTATTTAGACCCCTTTCACATCACACTGCCCATAGCGTGGGCGGTAAAACGGCGCTATTTTTAGCGGCGTTTTACCGCCGGATTTGCGGCGCGCTTTTACCCCCCGCTAGTGGCAGAGAAAGGGTTAAAACCACCGGCAATACGCCGCAATAGCAATAGCACTTTTTCGGATTTGGAGCGGGTAGGATGTCAGCGGACTTGTCACCGCTGACATCCGACGCTCCATAGACCTCTATGGAGCATCCATTCAGGTCTGCCTGAAAAACTGACAGGCGGACCTGAACGGATTGTCCGTGTGAAAGGGGCCTTAGAAGGAATACTTAATCATGTGCAAGGAAAAAAAAAAGACAAATCATAATTTTTGCTTGCACGTGATAGGACAATGGAAGTGGGCAGGCCTTCAGTTTGCTCACTAAGCTCTGAAGAAAATACCCTTTCAAAGTGAACAGTCTATTTAACCTCCCTGGCGGTACGATTATTTCAGATTTTAGGTGCTGAAAGCGGTACCATAATTTTTCAAGGAAATTTGGTGTTTTATATTGTAGGCCTGTAATTCTTAGAAATAATTCACTTAAATCTGTCCAAACAAGAGTCTAATAGACATCCTGGGTATGATCAAATTTGAAATATGAAATCATAAATGATAATATTATATATATATATATATATATATATATATATATATATATATATATATATATGTATATATATATATATATATATATATATATATATATATATATATATATAATAACTATAAATAATTATAACAAATAATAATATAATAATAATAAAAATGATTCAATAATGTAATCAAATCAAAAACACTGAAATATGCTGAGTTGCAGAATTGTCGCTGTCATTACTTTTAGTGTTTGATGATGAATTTCCCCACAAATCATTATCGCTCAATTCTGTGAGTGATTCCAATTTATTATCGCTGTTTTCTAACTGGTCTATAAGCACTTTGGATTTAAACGGACATTTTTTGGTTGCTATGGACAATCTCCAGTTTCCAGGCATAAAGAACAGTATTTATAATATAAAACTGCATGCAGGACACTGGACAAACCACTAGGGACAAAGGGGATGTGTAATTATTTGATACAGTGCTATAATCTGTAAGATTACAGTATACTGTATCTATACTGTGTTTTCTACTTTTTGAATTTGGCGCCGAACTCTGTCCCCGTGTGTCGCAACGCTCGCAGGGAACGGAGCTCGGCACTGTCACAGATCGAGCGGAGGGCGGCTCGCAGGTCACAGTGCAGGGAGACATCGCTGGATCCAGGAGACAAGGTAAGTAACCCCATCCATGGATCCAGTGATGCGGTCCCGAGTCTAGCTCGGGAATACTGCTTATGGTATTTAAATCTTACCCCGAGCCAGACTCGGGAATACCGCCAGGGAGGCTACTAGAAATAGGTATTCCTGCTCCAACTCAAGTGTATATAGCTAGCGTACTGCTGCACACACTGAGGGAAATATCTGAACCCGAAAGAAAATATAAAATGAAAGAGTAGTGGTGCACTGTACATATAAATAAAATACTAAAAGGTCAGAATAAAATATAATATAAACGACAGGTATGGTGATAACCTGACTAACACTGTGCAAAGATGTCACAAAAGGGCAAGAACAAGTAGTGGGCTGAAAATGAAATACAGTTTGCAACAATAGTGCTTATCTAACAGTTAATATAAAATCATACGTTTATATAAACTAAAATAAAAATAAAAAAGTCCATAGAAATTGTGTGTAAACTAGAGCAACAAATCCAGGTTGCTAGTGCAAAAGTGCTGGCAATGATCAATGTTTGATCAGTGAAATAAAGTGCTTATCTCCCAAGTGATAGTACAAACAGAAAAGAAAAAAACGATCAAATCGTACATATAAAAAAATTCATAAGTTAACATAGATTAAAGTGTCCATAAAAATTCCTTCAACAGGATTTTTGCAGTGCAATATATAGTGATTATGTGGATCCAAGAAATAAAGTGCTGGTGCTGGTAAACCCAATTCAGAACAGTGCTGCTGGTAGTGGATGACCCATGCAATCCTTCATGCTAATTGAGTATATGGGTGTCCCCTTACCTTACTGCTGTAAGGTAACAGCATGAAATTACCGTATGTTTTGGGTCCTTGGTGACCGTCCCCTTTAAGACTCCTAGCGTGGTAGCCCCTGCTGGTGTCTCTATCCTACCTACAGCCAGCGTTAATGTCCCCTTTAAGAGCAACTTTGGGGTATCCGGGATGGAGGGTCTCACCAGTGTAGCATAAATGGAAATAAGAAAGAGGAGGGATGCCCCATAGTGTAGTATATCACAGCTTTAATTGTTTATAAAAAATTAGGACAGGTACTCACATTAATATAAGAACAGTCAGGCAATGTAAAAAACGAGCAGTGAGCTAGATCGCCGTCACTTCCAGTGTCACAGTCCGGGCGCGTGTTCGTCATGATCACATGACTTCATCAGGCCTATTTGCCTTTAGTAAATCAACCCCTTTACCCCATAACTCATAGGTAATATTTTCTGCTGAACTACTGCAGTGCCAAGGGAAGGCAGCCAGGAACACTAAAATGTAAAGTATGGGAAGCCACATACTACTTGTATGCGCTATTATTGTAATTGATAAAAACATATAACAGGCTTGATGTGAGAAAAGGAGAATAAAACAAGAATACCATTATGTGCATGTGATAATTGTGGTTGGGTGATCTTTTCCAGGACATTAAGTGGTTAATCTCTCATCACCGAGATGCCATGAAGAAAACACTGACTGATGAAAGATTGCAGAGGTTGCAGAGAGATGGTGGCACTCTTGTTGCCAGACTACAGAAGTCGCCTTACTTGAGGTATAAAAGTAGGCTCCAAATTGTCAACTTTACTGTGACTTTACTGTGACATTAGCAGGAAGCAATAACTTTTCATTCCTTTGTGTGTGACAGATTATACGACCCAGTGACCTTTGGCTTGTATGAGAGAGTAGATGAAGCTTTACATAATCTTGTCCAGCTGTCAAATCAGAAACTGCAAGAGCTTGAGGCAAGATTGCCACCACAGGGCTGTGGAGACAGAAGTGAGGTAAGATGATGACAGATCATGTCTGGGAAAATATAGATAAAAAAAAGGAGTATTATACACACACACACATATATCTATACCTACCTTTCTATCTGTCATCAACCATCATATATTAGTGAGGTTATTAAGTGATTGCCATATGCACTTACTATTTAGCAGAGAAATATTGCAGCATTGGTAAATACTGAAAAACATGGCCATTGGAAACTTTGCACCTTATAATACGTTTAGCACATGTTATTACCTGATAACAATGCTCTTTCTACTTAAAGCGGAATCCAACCCTCTTACCCCATACAGCAGTGGTCATCAACCCTGTCCTCAGGGCCCACTAACAGGCCAGGTTTTATGTATTACCTTGGGGAGATGCAGACTAGAATAGTGCAATCACTGAGCAGCAAATGATATCACCTGAGATGTATTTCAGTTATCTTGCAAACCTGGCCTGTTAGTGGGCCCGAGGACAAGGTTGATGACCACTGCCATACAGCATAGGCATGTGCAGGAGGTGTGCCTGGGCACACCCTAATCACTCAGCGCAGTGTCGATTCCCTCTGTGTTGCCCTCCTTCCCATAGCTCCCAACTGTCCCTGATTTCGAGGGACTGTCCCTGATTTGGAAAAAAATGCTTCTTTCCACTTTATTTGTCCCTCATTTTGGTCTGATCTATAAAGTCGTATATGAAATGCACTTTTTAGATTTCAAAAAGTGTCCCAGTCCTAAACCTTTCATCCAATTTGTCAATTGCTGCATTTGTAAATTTCAAAAGCCAGTATAAAGGAATAGTAGTGGTAAAAAAAAGCACTTTTGGGTTTAACTTATCTTCTTTTTTTTTTTATAATTCTTCCTTAAGGGGGCGTGGCGGGAGGTGTGTCCTATGTCTACATACTTTTGCTTATGGGTGTCCCTCGTTCCATCTTAAAAAGTTGTGAGGTATGCCTTCCACCCACAGTGCTGCTAATGACACCAGCCATTTGATGGCTTGACAGTCCAGTTGAGAGCATAAGCAACTGTGACAGTTATGGATTGAGTGCAAGTGTTTTGGGAAACCATTAAAATCATGGGTTTAGTTCTACTTTAATTATATGGAGCAGGCGCAATTTTTGTGTATACTTTTTACACCACATCATTCTGACTGACAGCACAGCTAATGTAGAATCAGAGCGACCAAAGCTCACTAATGTCATGCTAAGAACTTTCTAACACCCACATAGTGTTTAGTGCATAGTATTTTTCATCAGTAAGTGTAAAAGCCTCCTTTCGTTTTTATCATTAACATGGTAAGTAGGATTTGGACTGTGTTTTACTACTTATACCATTTTACAAGGTACATTTGTGACTGATATTTCCATCTTCTTGTTTATAAACATTTAATATACTTGTAGGATTCTCAGAGTTTGCTTAATACCCTGAGACAAGGAGACATGAAAATGGAAATAATTGGGGAGACAACAGAAGAGGTAACTTCAGTCCTACATTATAATTACTAAGCTCATTACTGCATGTTTACTCAGGAACAGACCTGCTTGCAATTAGCTTGTAAAATCAGTGGTGAACCTCTTCTTTGGCCATACAGGGCAAACCAACAGGTTCATCCACCCTTATCTGCACAAACGTACTTTCTCACCACTATGTTCAACAAAAGTCCATGTTTTAAAATGTTTTTAAGTGTTCATTAAAGTTGTAGATATAAAGTGCAGAGCTAAGGTACAACAACACTTGGAATTAGTGTAAAATAGAAATGTGAAAAAATAAATAACAATGAATAAAAGTCAGAACAATAAAAACGAATGTCCACTGGTATATATTCAAATCCAGAGGGTCTAGTCATCCAGCATCCAAAAACACAGTCAATCTTGCATCAAACTGTTATAGCGTATCAAACAGAAGATGGGTACTCTTACCATGTATGTTGGACACATCTACCCTATGGCAATGCGTCATGCGAGCTCAAAATGGCTGTAGTAGCCGAGGCCACTGGGCATCCAGCTGAATCCTATCCCTCTCCAAATGGATCCGATCCTTGTCCACTACTATCAGAGGTCCACAGTTTCAACTTGCGGGTGGATCAGCAGCCTGGGACTCCGGGTTTCCAGGCTTGTTCTGGGGTAAATCAGCAACGGCCAAAGCATAGAAAAGAAAAACACATGGAGGCGCTCCACATCGTATAGGTCAACCAATGAAGGTTTATTGCAAAAATAGTATTTCAAGCATTAAAAAACCACCAAACAACTGGTGATACGAATAAAATATCACGTGATAATTAAAAGAAAAGCACTATGGGGAGCGGAAATATGCTTTCCCTACGCATTTCAACCACAAAGTCTTCCACTGGGGCAGTTTGTTTAAATTTTTTCATTAAAGTTGGCTCTGCAAGACTTGGAGCTTACACGGGGTTGAGGACTTTCCCCCTGTTCCTATGTGGCAGCAATGGATGCCTGTGCGGCCAAAGACCAGTGATGGGGAGTAAAGCAAGGGTATACACGCAGGGTTTTTAGTCTCATTCAACCACAGTGATTATTGTTAGTGGCTATAGCTGCCCAATTGATGGATTGACTTGGGTATAATCAGCCTGCCCATACATGGATCGAATCCCAGCCGTTCCCTGCTGAATCCGCAGGGATTCGCACCATCTATTCCCAGATTTAGAACCAGCCGACTTTTGGTATGTGTATACCCAGCTTTAGTTACATACTCCCACGTGCTCAGAAGTAATGGGAATATTTTATCTCCCAGGAGCCAAAATGAGTCAAGGAGAAATAAGGGAAAGCTTGTACTGCTGGTGGACATATCATTAAAATAAACCTGTTGCTGTTGGCATGCATAGACAAAGCACATGTTTGCTTTAAGGCACCTCACAGCCCCTCTCACTGATTGTGCTTAGACCATGTCTATGTTATACATACTATATGTAAACTGTATATCATTAATGCATCCCCATGCTAGCACAGCCAGAATCCATTTAATGTAAGCAAAGACCATGTGTGTTATACATACTATATGTATATATCAATGCATCACCATGCTAGCATAGCCCAAACCCATTTCATGTAAGCAAAGAAGTACCATGTTACCAGGTGTTCCATGCAATTTTTGTATATGATGCTAGATATGACATTGTTTTAGGGGTGCCAGCTCCTGGGGCCCATTATCCACTCTTTCTTAAATTGTTACTAAACCCAGTCAATTTTAATATATATATATATATATATATATATATATATATATATATATAGTCTCCCCCAGTACACAGAGCATAGAAATGAAATTATTTTAGTAAATAAAAACTTCTAAATACATTTTCTCAGTAGCAGTATATAGCAATCTTATGATTTCTATCAGTGTCTGGCCAGGCACTGGTTAAAGCTTGTAGGAGGAGTTTTCCTTCTCCTCTGACTGTCCTAGGAGGCTGCATGACCCCTGACCCTCTACCTGAACAGTGCTGATTGGCCCTGTGCTGATCACATGCACCCTCCCCACATAAAAAAAAAACGTAGCAATACACACAAAACTGAGCATGTGCAGAGTGCCTCCTAGGGCTCTGTTCTATCAGGAGATGGATTGGGGGCGGTGGAAGAAGGGGAGGATCAGAGAATACAGAAACAAATAGCCTTTTTTACACAATGCAGAGGATTAACCCCACTAGGTTCTACAGTCACTATAACAAGCATTCTTTACTGTATATACAGACTGATTTTACTGTTGTGGGTTTAGTAACACTTTAACTTTAAAGTGGTATTAAACCCACCACAGTAAAATCAGTCTGTATATGCCGCATAGCATGCTAGTTAAACTCACTGTGGAATTTAAGGGGTTAATCCTCTGCATTGTGTTAAAAGGCTGTTTTATTCTGTATGCACAGATCCTCCCGTCCTGCACTGTCTATCTGGGAAAGGCCAGCTAACACAGGCAGAGTAGCCAACCTGTACATGCTCAATTGTGTCTTTTATGCTAAGGAGAACAGTTACTTGTTCTCATTGATAGCCAGGTCACATGATATTGACATTACACATGTGGGCTTGTATACAGGCTGCAGGGGAAATCTCCTCCTTCCTGAACTCTCAGCACTGGAGAAACTGTGTTATCATGTAACCATGGTATATAGATCACCCAAAAAGGTATATAATGGCAATATTTTAATGTAAAAAGAAGATTTAAAGCTAAGGGCACTGTGGGGGGGGGGGGGGCAGATGAACTATTTTTATATTACTGGGTTTAGTAACACTTTAACACCCCGGCGGTATTCCCGAGTCTGGCTCGGGGTGGAGACTCGGGACCGCATCGCTGAATGCAGGGAGAGGTTTACTTACCTTGTCCCCTGGATCCAGCGATGTCCCCGCGCTGTACGAGCCAGCCCTGTCTTGATCTATCCCTGTGAGCGTTGCGACGCACGGGGACGGAGAACGGCGCCAAATTCAAAAAGTTAAACACACACATTACATACAGTATAATGTAATCTTACAGATTACATTACTGTATGTAATTATTTCACATCCCCTTTGTCCCTAGTGGTCTGCCCAGTGTCCTGCATACAGTTTTATATTATAAAAACTGTTCTTTATGCCTGTAAACTGGAGATTGTCCATAGCAACCAAAACTGTCCCTTTACATCAAAAATGGTTTTAGACCAGCTAGAAAACAGCGATAATAAATTAGAATCACTCGCAGAATTAAGCGATAGCTATTTGTGGGGAGATCCGTCATCAAATATTGAAAAGTAATGACAGTGACAATTCTGCAACTGAGCAAATTTCAGTGTTTTTAATTTGATTACATTATTGAATAATTTTTATTATTGTTATATTATTATTTGGTATAATTATATATAGTTATTTATTATATTATAATTTATGATTTCATTTTTCAAACTTTATCATACCCGGGATGTCTGCTAGACTCTGGTTTGGACAGATTTAAGTGAGTTATTCCTAAGAATTACAGGACTACAATATAAAACGCCAAATTTCCATGCAAAATAATTGTACCGCTTTCAGCACATAAAATCTGAAATAATCATACCGCCTGGGAGGTTAATTACTCATCTGTAACTAATCCTGCTCCTCTGCCAAAACAGACTTTGTTCAGCAAAGGATAAATAATCTGTTGTGCATTGCTCTTCTCTGATTGACAGCTGTCAGCCAGCAGCTCTGTGAGGTCACATAGTAATAAGATTTGAGTGTGACTAGATTGCTTTACTCCAGCAGAAGCGGTTGTGAAGTTAAGTAAAAACAGAACATAGAACAAACTATTTGCCCCAAGCTGAAATGTCAGGCAAGGGTTGTAAATCTTGGCTGAAAATGCTGACATCTAAAATGTGAATGTAGTTGTATTGAGGGTTAGTAAGAACACCCACAATGCAACAAAAGCTAGTATTAAATTGTACTTTGCTGTCACTGTGCAGCACTGCCTTGTACTATGTGATAGTTAGCTACAAAGTTATATTATGTAAAACATCTGTATGATAAAAGCACCAAAATAGAATATATACTTCAATAATAGAATCATTACTTGGAATAGATTAACTTCTCTCTGTGAGCTAGAAAATGGTTTACTGTGTTTCAGAGTGGAAGGTGAATTACTTTTCAGTTCATTCTATCAATTTTAATTACATTTGAGGTTTCAGCATCCTGAAACAGATGAGCTAGACAGGACAAATTCCCTTCAATGTTCATAAAGTAAGCCTGTGTAATGGTCCGCCTCCAACTTTTGCTGTTTTTGATAGACACAAACATCAGAGGAGTATCGTGTGCCATTCTTAGAACCAGATGGTCGCAAGACAGAGGTTGGTGTCAGGATCCGTGGTCTAGAGGTCAGTAGTCGAGAGCTAGCGGACCGTACCTGCAGCCCACCTCGTGGTCATGTTCTCAGCAGAGGTGATGGGAGAGGACCAGATGCCCCCTGGGGTGGTATTCCAAAACCAGATGGAAAAAGGTGAGCTGGTACCTCACTAAAAACTGATGATAAAAAATGTTAGGTCTGTACCTTTCTGTATTTTATATATATATATATGTATGTATGATTATTATACTGGATTTATACAGCCACAGGGAAGGAGACAATACGGTTACAATACAATTCAATAAAGGAGGAATAACAGTGCCCTGTTTGTTAGAGCTTACAATCTAAAAGATATGTGTGTGTATGTACATAGGTATATACAGTTAGGTCCATATATATTTGGACACAGGCACAGTTTTAGTTTTTCAGGTATTTACCAAAACATAATCAAGCAATAGCTATATAATGGATAAGGGCTGAAAGTGCACACTCTCAGGTTTAATTTGAGGGTATGTACATCCAAATTGGAGGAAGAGTTTAGGAATTACAGCCTTTAAAGTGATACTAAAGGTTTGTTTCAGTTTTCTTTTTTTAAATAACAAACATGTCGTACTTACCTGCTCTGTGCAAGGGTTTTGCACAGAGCGGCCGATCCTCCTCTTCGGGGGTCCCACAGCGGCGCTCCTGGCTCCTGCCTTCATCAAGTGCCCCATGCAAAGCTACATTCCATGGGGGCATTCATGCCGGGGCACGCCTGAGTCCTGCTGCTGCGTCCTTTGACACAGACAGCAGGACTCGGCCCTGCCACCCGGCTCCCCTGTTACTGGATTTAATTGACAGCAGCGGGAGCCAATGGCTCCCGTTGCTATCAATCTATCCAATGAGGGCCCAAGACAGTGGCTGGAGCTGCTGTACTCGTTCTCGTCGCTGGAAAGATCCGGTTCAAGTAAGTAAAAGGGGGGCTCTGGGGGACTGCTGAAACACAGAAGTTTATTCACCTTAATGCATAGAATGCCTTAAGGGGAAAAACACTGAGACATTACAACTACTTTAAGAATAGTCACCTCCCCCCCTTTTTCAAGGGACCAAAAGTGATTGGACAATTAAATCAAAAGCTGTTTCATGTCCAGGTGTGGGCTACTCCTTCGTTATTTCTTCATCAATTAAGTAAGTAAAAGGTCTGGAGTTGATTCTAAAGCCGCGTACACACGGGCGGACTGTCTGGCCAAATTAGTCCGTCGAAACACATTTCAGCGGACAGTCCGCTCGTGTGTGGGCTTCAGCTGACTTTTTCAGCGTGCAGTCTGGCGGACTAAGTATTTCGGAATTTCCGTAATATTGTCCGTCATACTTTGGTTTCAGCGGACAATCCGCTCGTGAGTAGGCTAGTTGGACGGACTAAGTATGTCGCATGCTCAGAAAGGATTTACACGACGAAAGGTTGCATTGCTGTGTATTGGACTTCCTATTTCTAGTCCCGTCGTACGTGCTGTACATGTCATCGCGCAAGCTTTTGACGGACTGTTTGTGCATCCGTGTGTGGTCAAGTCCGTTCATTCGAAAGTATGACGGACTGTCCGTCGGATTGTCTGACGGACTAAGTTGGCCAGACAGTCCGCCCGTGTGTACGCGGCTTAACTGTGGTATTTACATTTGGAATCTATTGCTGTGAACCTACATCATGCGTTCAAAGGAGCTGTGCATGCAAGTGAAACAGGCCATTGTAAGGTTTTAAAAATGAAACAAATCCATCAGAGAGATAGCAGCAACATTAGGATTGGCCAAATCAACACTTTGGTACATTCTGAGGAAAGAAGAATGCACTGGTGAGCTCAGCAACATAAAAAGGGATAGACGTCCTTGGAAGACAACAGTGGGGGATGATCGCAGGATCCTCTCTATGGTAAAGAAGAACCCATTCACAACACCCAGCCAAGTGAAGGACACTCTCCGGGAGGTGGGCTTATCATTGTCAGTCTTTAATCAAGAGAAGACTTCACAAGAGCAAATACAGAGGGTTCACCACAGGGTGCAAACCATTCATGAGCCTGAAAAATAGAAAATTAGATTAGACTTTGTCAAAAAACATCTAAAAAAGCCAGACCAGTTCTGGAAAAGCATTCTTTGTACGGATGAAACTAAGATTAATCTGTACCAGAATGACGGGAAGAAAAAAGTGTGGAGAAGGCTTGGAACAGCTCATGATCCAAAGCACATCATCTGTAAAACATGCTTAACCACTTGCTTCCTGGGCACTTAAACCCCCCCCCCTCCTATTCAGACCAATTTTGCACTGTGGAGACACTTATACATTTGTAGTGTTAGGACTGCAAGCAAAGCAGGGTGCCGTGACGAGGCCCTGCAGCTTTCACATGCATTTGCAAATGTGTGCTAACTAAACCCCTGCTGTTAACAGATGGTTAGACAGGTTAACTTGATTGGTTAGCAGACTGGTTGGTGAGTTGATCTATGGAATTGTCTTTGTTGTATATGTATATGCCCTCCATGGGCTCCTCACTGTGAAGGCCAGTTATGGGTGCGGGCAGTGGCCAGTTTTTTGACACTGCAAAATTAACCCAGGAGCTTTTGAAGGAAAAGAAGTGGAATATTCTGCAATGGCCGAGTCAATCACTTGATCACAACCCAATTGAGCATGCATTTCACTTGCTGAAGAAAAAACTAAAGGCAGAAAGACCCACAAACAAAGAACAACTGAAGACAGCTGCAGTTAAGGCCTGGCAAAGCATCAGAAAGGAGGAAACCCACTCTTTGGTAATGTCCATGGGACAGGCAGTCATTGCCAGTAAAGGATTCTCAACAAAATATTAAAAATGAACATTGTCGAATTACATTTGAGCCCCTGAAAATGGGGGGGGGGGGGCTGTGTATAAAAATGGTTGCAGTTCCTAGAATTTGTATTTATGTTCAACCCCTTAAATTAAAGCTGAAAGTCTGCACTTCAAATTCATTTGGATTGTTTCATTCTAATTTTATTCCGGTGGCATACAGAGCCAAAAGTATGAAAATTGTGCCTGTGTCCATATATATATATATGGACCTAACTGTATATGCTATATGTAGAGTATAAAGAAATCCAATGTTCTGCTCAGTCATAGCATGTGGTTTTTACACTGACAATTGATATAAAAATGATCTTAAAGTGAAACTACACTGCATTTGAGCAACCAAAAACACTATTTAATTCATTTTTAATATTCAAAGAAAACATACCCATCCACCCACGTCTCCATGCTTTATTTTGCTAAGAAATCACTTTGAAAAACACCCCCCTAGAATTTCTGGATGTGGCAATCTTGAGTAGGGGCAGATGATTTATAGCATTTGCTTCATGGAATCCATCTGCCCTTAGCTTTTTATGCAGGAGGGTGTGCTTAGCTGAGAAAACCCGTCCTCCCTCCTAAAGATTCCCTGGATGTATGACATAATTTCCCAAGGCCTGGAAACCAGAAAGGAACTGAACAAATCAATTTACTAATGCTAGCAGCATAAGGAATTAAAAAATAATCAATGTTTATTGAGAGAGTGAAGTTCCTCTTTAAGATGAACAATAAAATGCTTACCCAATATAATTCATTTATTTGGTGCTAGCCTTTTCCTTTTCTGCAGTGTTTTCAGGTAATAATGCTATTATACTATTTACTTGAATTGATGGTTAACTCCAGTACAATGCACTGCTGCTTCTTTTCCACATTACTTTGTTGCCTGTTAAAAGCATGGCTTATAAGCATCTAGCTCAATGTAAGATCAATGCTCAGATAAGAGTTTTTTTTAAAATAAATAGAATATTTGTGCCACCTAACAGTTTATTATAGCCGTCAATACAGCAGTACTTTTCTGAAATGAGTTGCCAGTTATAACACACCACATTGTGATGTACTGTATTAGCAGTTCACAGCTGTAGGAGCTATGCGACACATCTGAAGTATGTGTTTCTGAACATCTAAAAGATAAAATATTTATCTAGTGGATTCCACCCAGATAACGAGCTGCATAGTCAATTTCTGTATTTAACCACATTCATCTGTTGAGGTTGAAATACTTTCTTGGACTTTCACATGCATTTAGCCCCAGTCTGGATTTTAGAAAGCTCCTTTGAAAACAGATGAAAACATGTTGCCATGTTTCAGTTTGTGTGTTTAGAAAGAGGTACATGTTATAGCCATTCCAGCTATAATCCTTATACAGTATCACCAGAGTACACCCCTCACATTTTTGTAAATATTTTATTATATTTTTTTTTATGTGACAACCCTGAAGAAATGACACTTTGCTACAATGTAAAGTAGTGAGTGTACAGCTTGAATAAAAGTGTCAATTTGCTGTCCCCTCAAAATTACGCAACACACAGCCATTAATATCTAAACTGCTGTGTGGCCACCATTATTTTCCAGCACTGCCTTAACCCTCTTGGGCATGGAGTTCACCAGAGCTTCACAGGTTGCCACTGGAGTCCTCTTCCACTCCTCCATGATGACATCACAAAGCTGGTGGATGTTAGAGACCTTCGCTCCTCCACCTTTCATTTGAGGATGGCCCACAGATGGTTAATTGGGTTTAGGTCTGGAGACCTGCTTGGCTATTCCATCACCTTTACCCTCAGCTTCTTTAGCAAAACAGTGGTCGCCTTGGAGGTGTGTTTGGGGTCGTTATCATGTTTAAATACTGCCCTGCGGCCCAGTCTCTGAAGGAAGGGGATCATGCTCTGCTTCAGTATGTCGCAGTACATGTTGGCATTCATGGCTCCCTCAATAAACTGTAGCTCCCCAGTGCCGGCAGCACTAATGCAGCCCCAGACCATGACACTCCCACCATTATGCTTGACTGTAGGCAAGACACACTTGTCTTTGTACTCCTCACCTAGTTGTTGCCACACATGCTTGACACCATCCGAACCAAATAAGTTTATCTTGGTCTCATCAGACCACAGGACATTGTTCCAGGAGTCCATGTCCTTAGTCTGCCTGTCTTCAGCAAACTGTTTGTGGGCTTTCTTGTGCATCATCGTTAGAAGAGGCTTCCTTCTGGGACAACAGCCATGCAGACCAATTTGACAGGCTAACCCCCCCCCCCCCCCCCATCCCTTCAACCTCTGCAGCAATGCTGGCAGCACTCATATGTTTATTTCCCAAAGACAACCTCTGGATATGACTCTGAGCACATGTACTCAACTTCTTTGGTTGACCATGGTGAGGCCTGTTCTGAGTGGAATCTGTCCCGTTAAACTGCTGTATGTTCTTGGCCACCGTGCTGCAGCTCAGTTTCAGGATCTTGGCAATCATCTTATAGCCTAGGCCATATTTATGTAGAGCAACAATTCCTTTTTTCAGATCTTCAGAGAGTTCTTTGCCATGAGGTGCCATGTTGAACTTCCAGTGACCAGTATGAGAGAGTGAGAGCGATAACACCAAATTTAACACACCTCAGACCTTGTAACACTAAGGAGTCACATGACACCGGGGATCGAAAATGGATAATTGGGCCCAACTTGGACATTTTCGATTAGGGGTGTGCTCACTTTTGTTACCAGCAGTTTAGACATTAATGGCTGTGTGTTGAGTTATTTTGAGGGGACAACAAATTTACACTGTTATACAAGCCGTACACTCACTACTTTACATTGTAGTAAAGGGAGATTTCTTCAGTTTATCACATGAAAAGATATAATAAACTATTTACAAAAATGTGAGAGGTCTACAATTTATGATAAAAACATCTTTACCATTCTGAAGCTTTCCTCCAACCACTTTGCATATTATTTTTTATATATATATATATATATATATATATATATATATATATATATTATAGTGTGATTCTGTTTTGCCAAATATGCTGTTGAAATCTCCCTCCACTAAGGCTGGCTGCATCGATTTTAACTGTGGGCAGCTGAAGCTGCTGCCTGTTCACTTTCTAGATTTACACAGACACACAGAGGCACACCTCCAGCTCTGCAGCCCTGCAGCTCTCATTGGCTCTCTTATGACTTATCTCCCCTCCCTTTCTGGCAAACTCTTACGAAAGTAAGACCCCTTTCACACTGGGGCTGCTGCCACATTAGCGCTAAAGCATGTCTCATTTTAGCCGCGCTTTACTGCTGTTTATGCTGCGCTTTTGTGCCTCTTTTTGGACGCTAGCAGGGCACTTTTAACCCCAAAAAAGGTGTTAAAAACTCCTGTTTTTCTGCGCTTTCAAATAGATTTTAACCACTTAACGACCGCCGCATGCCATTGTACGTCATCACAATGGCATGTACGTGCTTGCCTTCCAGCGGGTGGGAGGTCCGGTCGGACCCCCTCCCGCCGGATGCGGCGGTCCGGTTCGCTGCAGGAGCGATCCCAGATGAGGGGATGGCCGTTGGTTTCTGGCCATCCCCTCTCGATCGCTCCTGGTGAATGAGAAGCTTCCTCCCTCTGTGTATTGTATACACAGGCAGGGAGGAAGTGATGTCATTCTCCTCGGGGCGGTCTTATTGACCGGACTACGAGGAGAGGACACAGTAAGTGTGCACCAAACACTACACTGACACTAACTAACACACAGGCATACAAACCCCCCCCCCCCCGATCACCCCCCCGATCGCCCCCCGATGTCCCCCCCCCCCCAGTCACAGTGTCACTGATTGCAGTGATCATTTATTTACTGATCACTGCATTCAGTGTCAGTTGTAAAAGTAAAAACTGTCAGGGCAGTTAGTGTTAGGTCCAGGGTAGCCCCCTACCACCCCCCAATAAAGATTTAACCCCCTGATTGCCCTTAGAGTTAACCCTTTCACCCCCTTTTGCCAGTGTCACTAAGCGATCATTTTTCTGATCGCTGCATTAGTGTCGCTAGGTAGCTAGTTATTTTTTTAGGTTCACCGCCAGGTTTTTATAGCGCTAGGTACCCGATATACTACCCAATAACGGTTTTAACCCCCTGATTGCCCCTAGTTAACCCTTTCACCCCCTTTTGCCAGTGTCACTAAGCGATCATTTTTCTGATCGCTGCATTAGTGTCGCTAGGTAGCAAGTTATTTTTTTAGGTTCACCGCCAGGTTTTTATAGGGCTAGGTTCCCCGATATACTACCCAATAATGGTTTTAACCCCCTGATTGCCCCTAGTTAACCCTTTCACCCCCTTTTGCCAGTGTCATTAAGCGATCATTTTTCTGATCGCTGCATTAGTGTCGCTAGTGTCGCTAGGTAGCTAGTTATTTTTTTAGGTTCACCGCCAGGTTTTTATAGCACTAGGTACCCCGATATACTACCCAATAATGGTTTTAACCCCCTGATTGCCCCTAGTTAACCCTTTCACCCCCTTTTGCCAGTGTCACTAAGCGATCATTTTTCTGATCGCTGCATTAGTGTCGCTAGGTAGCTAGTTATTTTTTTAGGTTCACCGCCAGGTTTTTATAGCGCTAGGTACCCCCATATACTACCCAATAATGGTTTTAACCCCCTGATTGCCCCTAGTTAACCCTTTCACCAGCGATCACCGTATAAGTGTCACTGGTGACGCTGGTTAGCCAGTTAGTTATTTAGGTTCCCCGTCAGGTTTTTATATAGCGCCAGGGACCCCCATATACTACCTAATAAAAATTTGAACCCCCTGATTGCCCCTAGTTAACCCTTTCACCACTGATCACCGTATAAGTGTTACGGGTGACTCTGGTTAGTAAGTTTGCTTTTTATAGCATTAGGGCACCCACTATTTATTACCCAATAAAGGTTTAACCCCCTGATCACCCGGCGGGTGATATCAATTAGGTTTTAGGGTCAGGGTCTGCGTCGCCCCAGGCAGCGCTAGGTTAGTGCCAGTACCGCTAACACCCACACGCAAAGCATACACCTCCCGTAGTGGTATAGAATCTGAACAGATCAATATCTGATCTGATCAGATCTATACTAGCGTCCCCAGCAATTTAGGGTTCCAAAAAAACGCATTGTTAGCCGGATCAGCCCAGATACCTGCTAGCACCTTCGTTTTGCCCCTCCGCCCAGCCCACCCAAGTGCAGTATCGATCGATCACTGTCACTTACAAAACACTAAACACATAACTACAGCGATCGCAGAGTCAGGCCTGATCCCTGCGATCGCTAACAGTTTTTTTTGGTAGCGTTTTATATTTAAATCCGGAAGGCAGTGCTTGGTTTTCGGGGTCCAGTACGTGGCTAGGCTCCCAAAAAGTCCCCCACATGTGGTATCCCCGTACTCGGGAGAAGCAGCAGAATTTATTTTGGGGTGTAATTTGACTTATGCCCATAGCATGTGTGAGCAATATATCATTTAGTGACAACTTTGTGCAAAAAAAAAATAAAATTTAATATTCCTGCAACTTGTGGCAAAATATAAAATATTTCATGGACTCAACATGCCTCTCAGTAAATAGCTTGGGGTGTCTACTTTCCAAAATGGGGTCATTTGGGGGGGTTTTGTGTAATTTTGGCATTTTATGGCCTTCGAAACTGTGATAGGTAGTGAGGAGTGAAATCAAAAATTTGCACCCTTAGAAACCCTGAAGGCAGTGATTGGTTTTCGGGGTGCCGTACGCGGCTAGACTCCCAAAAAGTCCCACATATGTGGTATCCCCGTACTTAGGAGAAGCAGCAGAATATATTTTGGGGTGCAATTCCACATATAACTATGGCATGTGTGAGCAATATATCATTTAGTGACAACTTTTTGTAAACTTTTTTTTTTTTGTGTGTCATTATTCAATCACTTGGGACAAAAAAAAAATATTCAATGGGCTCAACATGCCCCTCAGCAATTTCCTTGGGGTGTCTACTTTCCAAAATAGGGTCATTTGGAGGAGTTTTGTGTTATTTTGGCATTTTATGGCCTTCGAAACTGTGATAGGTAGTGAGGAGTGAAATCAAAAATTTGCGGGGGTTTGTACTGCCCTGCCATTTTAGCACCTCAAGAAATGAGATAGGCAGTCATAAATTAAAAGCTGTGTAAATTCCAGAAAATTTACTCTAGTTTGTAGACGCTATAACTTTTGCGCAAACCAAAAAATATACGCTTATTGACATTTTTTTTTACTAAAGACATGTGGCTGAATACATTTTGCCCTAAATGTATGACTAAAATTGAGTTTATTTGATTTTTCTTATAACAAAAAGTAGAAAATATCTTTTTTTCTCAAAATTTTCGGTCTTTTTCCATTTATATCGCAAAAAATAAAAATCGCAGAGGCAATCAAATACCACCAAAAGAAAGCTCTATTTGTGGGAAGAAAAGGACGCAAATTTCGTTTGGGTACAACATTGCATGACCGCGCAATTACCAGTTAAAGCAGTGCAGTGTGAAATTGTAAAAAGACCTCTGGTCCTTAGGCTGTTAATTGGTCCGGGGCTGAAGTGGTTAAGGTGCTTTGAAAGCGCTGCCCATTCATTCCAATGGGCAGGGGGGTTTTGGGAGCGCTAAATACAGCGCTCCCAAAATGCCCCAAAGATGCTGTTTGCAGGACTTTTTTTTTCCAGTCCCACAAGTGCTGTATAAGGTATTTACTGGCAGAAAAAAAATGTTTTACTATCCCAAGTTAAAACAACAAGGGCAGAAGATTTAATAGATAGAAAGTTAACTGACGGTCCAACTTTATGTCTTAAAATGCCCATACATAGTTCGTCTCCCCCTTGGTATTTATCAAAAGAGTTAAGCCTCATGCACACAGGTCTTAAAATCCCACTTTTACAGGGCTTTGGCTTTTTTTTTTCAGCCTGTAAAAGCACCTCCGTTAGTCTGGATTCACACCTATGAAGTTTTAGTGCTTTTTGCATTTTGCAGATTTGCACTACAGAACATGTTCCATAGGAGACAATGTTAAGTAGACTGTAGTGCAAATCTGCAAAATGCAAAAAGCACTAAAACTGCATAGGTGTGAATTCAGCCTTAGTCTATGTGTCCATGCATACATACGTGTTTAAAGGTGTATTAGAAGAGGAGCGTTTACAGCCTGAAAAATAACCCATCAAGATCTGATTCAGAAGAGAAGCAAAAAAAAAACGCTTGATGCGCCTAAATGCATGTAAACGCTTTTAAATGCTAAGAACGTTTGAGCAGTAATGCATTCCAGTAGCCCGAATAAATTAATATTCTGGCCAATGAAATCTATTAACACTTAAATGCTTTATGCGCCTAAACACATGTGCAATATGTGGCTTTAGGCACGTTTTTTTAAGGAGCTTTTCTCTTGCCAGCGGCTCTGACGTTCAGAAGAGATAAGCAAACACCCAGTGTACATGAAGCCTTCTAGTATCTAAGCAAAACTGACTGTTGTATTGTTGTGCAGATTCCATTACCCTGACACACACCTTCCTGAATAGGAATCGTATTTGGTACCCCACCAAGCGATGGTATACAAACACAAATTGTGACAACATTGAGCTTACTGCTCCTGTCCTTTAAAAACTGAACTCCAGGCAAATGGACAATACACAAATCAATGGGGCTTTGTATTTATTAATGCATCCATTAATATATTTTTTTTAAACAAGAGCAGTGTAAAGAGATGCGATTTTCTGTACAGCAAAGCTTAGACTGGGGAAGCAGCACAAGCACAGCTGTGATACAGTAATAAGTCACATATTAATAGGAGAAAAGAGAAGATTGGGAGAGATAAGCTTGTCTTTCTACTGCTTCTACTTTACTGGTCCATTTCAAGGCTGAAAGAATGCTAAGAACTGTGTTAGGCAGGCTATACATGGTGTGAATTTCACATGGTCCCCCCACCAACACAGACAGTGCTGGCAGGGGAATCAGCAGTTGTCTTCTCCCACAGTGAATATCGGTAGCGGCTATGGCAGTCGCTTGCGATAATCGCAAGAGAGTCCAGCAGGCTGGTTGTACCCAAGTTGATTGATTAACTTGGCACATTTAGCCTGCCCATTAACGTTTCGAATGTCGAAGCCGAGATTTGAACCTTGTATGGTCGGCCTTAGGGTGGCCATACATGAATCTAAATATGTTCGGTTCAGCAAGGAGCAGCAGAATTCTGATTCCTGTATGGGCAGATTGGTTGCACAGAAGTTGATCTACTGATCGATTTTTGTACAACCAGCCTGTCATATTTTTCCCAAACAATCAGGGCCACAGGCTATAGCCAGCTGCACTGATCAGTGTATTCTGACAGCTACCCACTGTCAGTATGCAATAACTCTGTGGGAGTGATTCCCCCATCCACACACTTGATGATTGATGATGGGAATTGGATCATTTTTGTTTCATTTAACCCACTCGTTAAAGGATAAAAAATGATTAATGCATGTCTGCCTTATTCAACTGCAACATAAGAAAATTGTTTTGCCGTAACAGACAGGGTTATGCTATCTGGCAAAACTGTGTAAATCTCTTGACTGGATGGACATAAATACAAAACATTTGGCAGGTAATGCAGCTCCCATGTAGCTGTATGCCTGGATTTTAACATGAGCCTTTGCTTTTTTTTTTTTTGCTTTTTGATTAGCGTGGAGCTGCGTGAAGGCAGCTTATACAAAAGAATAGGGACTTGGTGGCTGTATGGACTCACCCACAAAGCCCAGTTTGACAGGTACACAGGGGCTATGTACCTGTCCCTGCCTACCTGTCAATCTGAGCTGTGCAGGTGAGTCCATACAGCCACCATATCTTCATATACCTATATAGGCTGCCTGCAAGCAGCTACCTGATAGTCTAAAAAGCTATGCAGACAGCTCTTCACCCACTCACTGCAGGCAGGAATGTATTATAAATCCAACCTGAGTTCATAACAGTGCTCAATATCAGAAAATAGCCGACCCCCCAGAACTGTATGCCAGTGGAAAAGTGAAACGGGTAGAAACAAGGCTTGGAGCAACTGTGCATAGTAACCAATCAGCTTCCAGGTTTTATTGCCAGAGCTTAACTGAACAAGCTGAAGTTAGAAGCTAATTGGTTACTAGGCACAGCTACACCAGATTCTGTGTGCACAAGTTTTAGTAAATCTCCCCCTTTGTGTCAATAATCCAGCAAGGGCCATATAGACCTGTCATTTCAGCTTGTTTTGGATCAGATTGGATGCTGTACAGCTGATCACATATGTATGAATATGCTAGATGACTACTAGGTGCATGTCCCTAAAACCAAATGTGAAAAGAGAACCAGAGGCATACAGGGGAATACTATATGGGTATGTCTCATTTGGAAACCTAATGCAGAATTGCGTACCAGCTTGGCTTGCAGTTTTACTTAAAAAATGTGTCTTTTATTAGGAAAAATGCACCTGTCCTTACCATGGACTACAATCCAAACTATTTAACTGACTAGGTGCTGATGGGCTGAACCCACCCTTACAAAGGGGAATCGGGGGGCTTCAGTAACCAAAACTGCAGTGTTTATCCTCATGACACATTACAGGAAGCATCTCCATGCTTAACAGAAGACAGAATTAAAATTAGACTTGGGAAACTTAACATTAATAAATCACCGGGACCAGATGGCTTGCATCCTGGGGTACTTAGAGGTCAAGTAATTGCCAGACCATTGTTCCTAATTTTTACTGACAGTCTACTGACTGGAATGGTACCAGCGGATTGGTGCCAATGTAGACCAATATTTAAAAAGGACCCAAAAATACATTCCTGGGAATTACAGACCAATTATCCTAACATCAATAGTATGTAAACTCTTGGAGGGGATTATAAGGGACTATACACAAGATTTTAGTAATGAAAACAGTATCATTAGCAGTAATCAGCATGGATTCATGAAGAAGTGTTCTTGCCAAACCAATCTATTAACCTTCTATGAGGAGGTGAGTTGCCATCTAGATAAAGGAAGGCCCGTAGACGTGGTGTATCTGGATTTTGCAAAAGTATTTGACACAGTTCCCCATAAATGTTTACTGTACAAAGTAAGATCCGTCGGGATGGATGGCAGGGGTGGGTAGTGGGGTTCCCCAGGGATCTGTGCTGGGACCAATCCTATTTCATTTGTTCATAAATGACCCGGAGGATGGGATAAACAGCTCAATCTCTGTATTTGCAGAGGATACTAAGCTAAGCAGAGCAATAACTTCTCCGCAGAATGTGGAAACCTTGCAAAAAGATCTGAACAAATTAATGGGGTGGGCAACTACATTGCAAATGAGGTTCAATGTAGAAAAATGTAAAATAATGCATTTGGGTGGCAAAAATATGAATGCAATCTACTCACTGAGGGGAGAACCTCTGGAGGAATCTAGGATGGAAAAGGACCTGGGGGTCCTAGTAGATGATAGGCTCAGCATTAGCATGCAATGCCAAGCTGTTGCTAACAAAGCAAACAGAATATTGGCATGCATTAAAAAGGGGATCATCTCCAGAGATAAAACGATAATTCTCCCTCTCTACAAGACTCTGGTCTGGCCGCTCTAGGAGTATGCTGTCCAGTTCTGGGCACCAGTCCTCAGAAATCATGTACTAGAAATGGAGTGAGTACAGAGAAGGGCAACAAAGCTAATAAAGGGTCTGGAGGATATTAGTTATGAGGAAAGGTTGCGAGCACTGACCTTATTCTCTCTGGAGAAGAGACGCTTGAGAGGGGATATGATTTCAATATACAAATACCATACTGGTGACCCCACAATAGGGATAAAACTTTTTCGCAGAAGGGAGTTTAACAAGACTTGTGGCCACTCATTAAAATTAGAAGAAAAAAGGTTTACCTTAAACTACGTAGAGGGTTCTTTAAGAGCGGCAAGGATGTGGAATTCCCTTCCACAGGCGGTGGTCTCAGCGGGGGGGCATTGACAGTTTCAAGAAACTATTAGATAAGCACCTGAACAACCACAACATACAGGGATATACAATGTAATACTGACATATAATCACACACATAGGTTTGACTTGATGGACTTGTGTCTTTTTTCAACCTCACCAACTATGTAACTAAGTAAAAAATTGGGCTGTAGCAGAACTGTGTCCATGGAAGTGTTTTGTAAATGAATTGAAGAGCAAGAAGTCATCATCACTCCAAAAGATGCATTTTGACGATTTATTGTGACTATATAATTTCACAATGGCCAATGGCAGCATTTCAGAGCCTCAATTACTGAGTCACCCGGAAGAGGGGGACCCTGTGAGTTCCCGAAACACTGGCAGATGACCATTGTGACATGACATATTTACATGAAATCATAGAAATGCACCTTTTAGAGTGCTGGTTACCCACACAGACCCTGGTGAGCACTGTGGCAGGCTAGACAGGCGGTTTTACTGCACCAGGTGATACCAACCCTAGTGACGCCACTGTATACAATGCATCATCCGCGATGGTCATTACAAAAACACTTTCTAGTTATATTTGATCCAAGCGCTGTCAGGACTGTGCAACTCCATCAATGACATTTGTAAATAGAATATTTGTGGAACCACAGGCCATAAAGGTAGGTTTTCCAACAAATCATACTCAGAGGAAATCTATATATGCCAAATATGTGTGTAATATATCCTAGATGTGTCGTATCACATTATCAGACTGGGATTATCATGCAAGTGTATGTCTGTATGTACAAAGTGGCATTGATGAATCCTGTATACATTTTTGTATCTGTATTTATATGTGTATACGCATTTGCTTTTGTTGTCACATGGTTTGACTTATATTATTATATTTTTTGTCTTCATTCCAGGTCTCCACAACGCTTGCTGTTAGACCTCCTTTGCTCTGAGCGGAGTTACGTGCAGTCTTTGCGCCGGTCTCTGGAGGTCAGAGGGTCATGCCCGGCAAGCCTGGCACTCAGAGGCAGCCTGGAGCAACTCCTCAACTTCCATACTCACTTCCTGAGATACCTCCAGAATTGTGTGTCTCAGCCCTTCACCGTGTCATACTGCTTTCTGCAACATGTGAGTGTGTTCTCCTAATGTATCTGCCTCCCAGCTGTGCTCCCACATTGCACAATTTGTCTGCAGTAATACTGATGTGATAACAGTCATCTGATTAATGTAGCAAAAATAACACATTTTACCACTTGTGCTAGTCTGAATATATCTTTTTTTTTTACCGGCGGTGAAAACCACATCTGTTGTCTCATGTATTTCAGGCTGACCAGTTACGCTTATACTCCCTGTATGTGAAGAACAGACAGAAGGTTGAGCTGTTTCTTCCATCCCCCAGCGGCAGTTTAAAGGTGAGTCATGGGGAAACTTTGTGAGAGGTCAGGATTAAGACTCTTTTGTGGCTTTTCTGTATGTGTTGGAAGTGAATTGATGTCCTTGTTTAAAGGAATAGCTCTGAGCTTTATTTATCCAGAACAAATAAATGGATAAGCAAAACTAAGAATCAGCACTTTAACCGCTTCAGCCCCGGAAGATTTTACCCCCTTCCCGACCAGAACACCTTTTGCGATTCAGCACTGCGTCAATTTAACTGACAATTGCGCGGTCGTGTGATGTGGCACCCAAACAAAATTGACGTCCTTTTTTCCCCACAAATAGAGCTTTCTTTTGGTGGTATTTGATCACCTCTGCGGTTTTTATTTTTTGCACTATAAACAAAAAAAGAACGACAATTTTGAAAAAAATAAGCAATATATTTTACTATTTGCTATAACAAATATCCCCCAAAAATATATAAATTTTACTTACTTACTTATAAAATATTTTTTCCTCAGTTTAGGCCGATATGTATTCTTCTACATATTTTTGGTAAAAATAAAAATTGCAATAAGCATATATTGATTGGTTTGCGCAAAAGTTATCGCATCTACAAAATAGGGGATAGTTTTATGGCATTTTTATTATTCATTTTTTACATTAGTAATGGTGGCAATCTGCAATTTTTATCGTGACTGCGACATTATGGCAGACACATCGGACGCTTTTGACACTATTTTGGGACCACTGTAATTTATAAAAATGCACTGATTACTGTGTAAATGTCCCTGGCAGGGAAGGGGTTAAACACTAGGGGGCGATCAAGGGGTTAAGTGTGTCCTAGGGAGTGATTCTAACTGTGGGGGGGTGGGCTACAACTCACAAAACAGCGATCATTGCTCCCGATGACAGGGAGCAGTGATCTCTGTCATGTCACTAGGCAGAACGGGGAAATGCCTGTTCTGCGGCTCCGTGACACGATCGGCGGTACACTGGCAGACGTCAAGTCCGCGGGTCCCGTGGGCATGGTCACGCTGTACGCAGCCGTTTCCCGCTAGAGCCTCCAATTAAAAGGGGATGCCCATTTGCCCACCACTGACATTGTGCCGACGTATACCAGCATGCGGCAAGTGGTTAATTATCTAATACTGACCACATTTCAGAATATTGGTATGCTGCTGGGGGAGAACCTGTGCAGGAATCGAGGATGGAAAAGAATCTGGGGGTCCTAGTAGATGACAGACTCAGCAATAGAATGCAATGCCAAGCTGCTGCAAGTAAGGTCAGTAGACTATTAGCTTGCATTAAAACGGGTTTTTACTACAGAGATAAAACTATAATTCTACCACTTTTCAAAATTCTAGTCCACTTAAAGGGGTTCTAAAGGCAGATGGTCTTTTACTTTAAAAAACCTGGGTGCAGCTCCGCCCCCCCCATACTTACATGAACCCCCTTTTCGATCCAGCAATGGGCATGAGAGCAACGGCTCTCCCGGTTATCTCTCTCCTCATTGGCTCACACAGCAGTGGGAGCCATTGTCACAGTCAGTGACTTAATGACAAGAGAGCAGGGGGTGGGGCAGGGCTGCGTCCTGTGTGTGAATGGACAATATCCATTCACAGAAGCATGACTCGGGAACGAGCCTGCTTGAGCTCCCCAAAAGCAAGTGGCTTGCTATTGAGAGAACTCGGCAGGAGGAGGAGCCAGAATCGCCAACAGGAGACCCAAATAGAAGAGGAGAGTTGATGGTGTCAGCGGGGAGCGTAACTACAGTAAATTAAAAAAACTTTGATGTGTTTCTTAGCAAGCGCAATGTACAGGCATATGGAAAATGGTAATCACCCACACACACATACAAACACACTCAGGTTGAACTGGATTGATTGCTGTCTTTATTTAACCTTACCAACCATATAACTATGGATGCAACTTGTAATATATTTTCTTTTAGCAAAATTAGGTCTTCTGTAATTTTTTTCTTATAATGCGAGCAAAATCCTTAGCACCAGATTATATGCACCATACAAGAGTACCAGCCCTCAAAGGAGCATACAGTGTAAATTGCCAACCAAATTCTACATACACACTGCCAACTTTAGGATAAAAAACAGTTAAAGGGTAACTCCACTTTCGGAAAAAAAGAAAGCACATAAAGAAAAAATAATATAGCGTGTACAACTGCGATACAAGTCATATTGTAATTGAATGTTAAATATTACCTTTCCTTTTCAATCTGCAGCCGCTGTAATTTTCTATAAATACAATGCAATGTGGCTACCTGGAGTTGTTCCGTACAAAGAATGTGTACTGACCACTCCCCAGAAACATCATTTCCTGCTTTTGTGATTGGCTCACTGATTTTCCCAGACGTCTGCCTAAGATACAAGTCAGATTTCAGGCATCCCCTGCAACAAAAATGTCATTTTTGGTGAGATACTTCCAATAGGAAATAACATCTAAAGGGATGCAGACCCAGCAGCTTTTTCATTAGCGCTCTTCAGCTGCCACAGATGACTGATAAGAAGTAATTATACAAGAGTTCCTCAGTTTTGATATTGAAAATAAATACACATATTCAAAAATGGGATATGTTACCCTTAGTGGAAAGAAAATGAAAATATATTGTTTGCAATATTTCTATTTCTTCAAAAGGGCAAGAAAAGGGACCAGAAGGAAGAAGATGACTCTTGGGGTATTCTTTATAGACCATTGGAGCATTTGGACCAGTACCAGCGCTTTCTGGCAGACATGATGCTTGAATGTGACCAGGACAATGAACAGGAGCGACAGTCTCTACATGCTGCCCGAGAACTTGTGGGCTCTCTCGCACATCATGGGAAAAACCTGCTAGCTGCTGAAGCCATCAGGGGATTTGAGGTAAGGGTCTAGCTGAAGGCAGGGTTGCCTACACAAAGTGTGCTCTTTAAACACAACTACGTAGAGAATTACACACAGGTAACCTTCCTTACATCATAACAACATTAGAATTCTTAAAACACTACACTACACCAGTAATCATGTGCATTTTCCAATATACTGTGTGCTATTTGTCCTCGTCCTTAAATCTAGCATTTGCAAACAGTGGTAGTAGCCAAGGATTTTTAGAGGAACACAAACCAAACAATAAAATATTGAATATAGGGTTCAAGTATATATTTAGATGCAATGCACTCCACATGTAGACATGATGCGTTTCAATAGATCTTCTTCAGCAATACACGTGAATGATCAGGATGATGAAACCCATAATGCCCATTGTATTAAAACCATAGATTCACTGGAATCCTACAAGTATGTGTTCTCTCTCTCCCATGTGGGGGAAGGGTAGGAGGTTCTCATAAGGTAAGGTTTATACAAAGGGTGTTAGAAAGCCCTTAATGGTCATTCATAATCCAATTAGATTTACACATCAATTAGAAGATAAAGGCACACCACCATCTATGTTTCAAGCAGAGCAAAAAGTGTCGGGGGCTTAACCACATCCTATTGTCAAACTACAGTTGGGTTGACACTGCATAGAAACTAATCAGGTTCCAGGTTTGATTGCCAAAGCTTAAAGTGGTTCTAAAAGCAGAAGATTTTTTATCTTAATGCATTATGTATTAAGATAAAAAACCTTCTGTGTGCAGCAGCCCCCCAAATAATTTCCTGAGCCCCATCTCGATCCAGCGATGTTGCACGAGAGACTCGGCTGTCCAGGACTCTCCCTTCTGACTGGCTGAGACACATAGCAGGCGCCATTGGCTCCCACTGCTGTCAGTCAAAGTCAGTGAGCCAATGTGGGGAGAGGGGGGTTGGGCAAAGACGCGGCTCCGTGTCTGAATGGACACAGAGCAGCGGCTCGGCTTTGGTGCCCCCATAGCAAACTGCTTGCTGTGGGGGCACTTGGCAATAGGGAGGGGCCAGGAGTACCGAGGAGAATGGGCTGCTCTGTGCAAAACCCCTTCACAGAGCAGGTAAGTATAACATTGTTATTTTTAAACAAAAAAAAACTATACTTTAGTATCTCTCTAGTTCAACAAGATTAAGTTGTTTGGCTACCATGCACAGCTGCAATAGATTCTGAGTGCACCAGTTTTAGTAAATCTACCCCTATGTGTCTGGAGCTAAAATTAGCAGAGGTCAGATGGGTAGAGACTAATTTCCAAAATATCCTTTCCTTCACATCCAGAGTTCCAGCGTTCAGGCCCTGCCATGTATTAGCCGGGTACTGGAGACCATTGTGTGTCGGGAACTTAGACAGGACCCAGATAAAAGTGCTGCACAGCATAGAGAGAACTCTTCTCTGCGTGGGGTCAGCATATTTTGCTGATTCTCAAATAATTCATTTGAAAATAATTAACAAAATGTAAAGCTTTCCACTGGGTATTCAAAGGGTAAAAAGTGTGTACAAACAAGCATCCATATTTCTTGTATGTCTGACTATTTTGTTGTTTCATGGATTTTTCTTTTCTGGAAGCTGATTAAGCTTTTCTTAACATCTTGTTATTTAGGTTGATGAGAAGGAACATGGCCGCCTTTTGCTGAAGGATGTGTTCACAGTATTATCCGGGAGAAAGAAATCTTTTCGCCATGTATTTCTGTTCCAAAAACTGCTACTGCTAAGCAAACTAAAGACAGCAGAGGGAGGTCTGGAGACGTATGGCTTTAAACAGGCTTTCAAAGTAAGAAACCAGATATAACAGAGCAGCTTATGTACAGTATGAAACAATTATATAACCTTACATGACCACATTTTAACACCTTAGTGCCCCTCCCCACAGTAAATGAATTTATTTTCAGGCAGTTCCCCATGTCGAGAGGACGTTAATTAAAGTCATGTTCTTCCTAGGTTTCTACGCTCTGGAGATCACTCTGATCTCCAGGGATGAGCTTCACAGTGGCGTTGGGAGACCCATCAGTTTATCAGTAACCTCTTAGTGGTTAGCGATCAAGTTTTCTGCTGAATTTACCCCTTCGCTGCCAACGCTGTAATTCTTTTATGGCAGAGCAGCGAACAAATACTTTAGGGCCTATTTATAAATGTTTTCACACAAGATTAACACAACTTTCACCAAGGATTCTCACATTTTTCTAAAAAAATTTCAATTATAAAAATGTTTTGTATTAATCTGGCTGCTTTTGAGATCCATGCTGTAAAGAAACCAAATCACTTCTACATTTCAGTGGCAACGTATGCCACCCTCCCTGGGCTCCCCTCACTCATTCATGAGCCTGGGACCTTTGGAGAATACACTATTCAGAGCTGTCAAAGTCCCAGCCGGTGGGGGCTTGGTAAGCTTCTGTTCCCAAACTGCATAATAGACCATAAAGAGTACCCATCACTGCTTTCTCATAGGAGGTTGATCAGCCCCCTTGTGATACTAGCAAAGTACAAATCTTTACAACTCCTCAACACACACATATATAGTACACACAAACAATTAGAATGCAAAACATACATAAATACCTATTATGTATTAAATATAGAATTTTGAGTATTTCTGTTTTTACTGTTTCGAAACATAAACACAGTTTTGAGCCAATAAGTATTTGTTATTTAGAAAGTTTGCGGTCTCTTGTTTTAACCCTCCCAGGCATCAGTAAATTACCATTGCATTGGAAATTGTCTAATATCTAGAAATCTAAAATATGCAAACAGGAGGAAATGATTATTACTAAAGCGGAATTCCACACGTTTTTTCATTTAAAAAGTATAGCTGCTGACTATTAATAAACAGACACTCACGTGTCCCACAGTCCAGCGATATGGCCGCCCTGAGCCTTGCTTCTCTCCGCCAGCACCGTCATAGCAACTGTGGGCATCTGGCCAAGACAGCTTTCAGGCTCACAGCTGGGCACACACTGTGCTTTTCATAGTTGCACTGCGCTCTGCTAGTGGCCAGGCATTCTTCTGGGACCTGTGACGTCTCCCAGAAGATTGCAGAGAGGGAGGGGCCGCCTAGGAGAAGAGGAGGAGTCGCCTAGGCGGCCAAGAGCAGGAAGAAGGAAGTGGGACAGGAAGTCCTATTCTAAACTAGGTACACACCCCCCCCCCCCCCCAATAAAATGACGTGCCAAATGTGGCATGTCAGAGGGCGGGGAGTACTTAAAGCAGAAGTTCCACTTTTGGGTATATATATATATATATATATATATATATATATATATATATATACACACAGTATCTCAGTAGACCTCTCACATTTTTGAAAATATTTTATTATATCTTTTCATGTGACAACACTGAAGAAATGACACTTCGCTAAATTGTAAAGTAGTGAGCGTACAGCTTGTATAACAGTGTAAATTTGCTGTCCCCTCAAAATAACTCAACACACAGCCATTAATGTCTGTGTGTTGGCAACAAAAGTGAGTACACCCCTAAGTGAAAATGTCCAAATTGAGTCCAGTTGCCATTTTCCCTCCCGGTGTCCTGTGACTCATTAGTGTTACAATTTCTCAGGTGTGTTAAATTGGGTGTTAACGCTCTCACTCTTTCATACTGGTCACTGGAAGTTCAACATGGCACCTCATGGCAGAGCTCTCTGAGGATCTGAAAAAAATATTTGTTGCTCTACATAAAGATGGCCTAGGCTATAAGAAGATTGCCAAGATCCTGAAACTGAGCTGCAGCATGTTGGACAATACCATACAGCGGTTTAACAGGACAGGTTCTTTCAGAACAGGCCTTGCCATGGTCAAAAAAAGAAATTGAATGCACATGCTCATCGTCATATCCAGAGGTTGTCTTTGGAAAATAGACATATGAGTGCTGCCAGCATTGCTGCAGAGGTCGAAGGGGTGGGGGTAAAGCCTGTCAGTGCACAGACCATACGCCGCACACTGCATCAAATTGGTCTGCATGGCTGTCGTCCCAGAAGGAAGTTAGCTGAAGACAAGCAGACCAACGACATGGATTACTGGAACCATGTCCCATGGTCTGATGAGACCAAGATAAAATAATTTGGTTCAGGTGGTGTCAAGCGTGTGTGGCGGCAACCAGGTGAGGAGTACAAAGACAAGTGTGTCTTGCCTACAGTCAAGCATGGTGGTGAGTGTGTCATAGTCTGGGGCTGCATGATTGCTGCCTGCACTGGGGAGCTACAGTTCATTGAGGGAACCAACTAGGCCACATTGCAGTATTCCAACATGATAACGACCCCAAACATAACTCCAAGACAACCACTGCCTTGCTAAAGAAGCTGAGGATTAAGGTGATGGACTGGCCGTGCATGTCTCCAGACCTAAACCATATTAAGCATCTGTGGGGCATCCTCAAATGCAAGGTGGAGGAGTGCAAGGGCTCGAACATCCACCAGGTCTGTGATGTCTGCCCTCATGTTGTAAAGTGCTGCGCAAACTGTTGGCGCTATATAAATCCTGTATAATAATAATAATAATGTCGTCATGGAGGAGTGGAAGAGGACTCCAGTGGCAACCTGTGAAGTTCTGGTGAACTCCATGCCCAAGAGAGTTAAGGCAGTGCTGGAAAATAATGGTGGCCACACAAAATATTGACACTTCGGGTCCAATTTGGACATTTTCACTTAGGGGTTTACACATAATAGTATTCATTGTGCAGAAAAACTAAGAATGCAAAGTGAGGGAGATATCTATAGAGTTTAGATCTCGAGATGAATTGCATCAATCTTTCTCTCTCGTAAGTTAGTGGGTGGAGGTAATGGAGGACAAAGTAAAGTGTTATTAACAGTGTTTTTAAAAATAAATACTAAATGAAAGCTTCACACGTATCATGTGCCAGGGTATAAACATCACTTTGGTATGCCTACCTTGAGTAAGTCAGAGCTTACAAAAACGTAAAAATTTAGTCTGGTTTTGATTACCTCTAGAATTAAAAGGTTTTGGTTATTAATTAAAACTGGTTTGCATTGTGATCCAACAAAGTTAAACATAACACAGGTTTTAAATCATTGTTGGTGGACCAGTTTCTTTCACACAAAAAAAAATCTAATATTGTACATTGTTCTGATTTAGACAGCTGACATGGGCATCACAGAGAATGCTACAGAGGGAGATACACGGATTGAACTTTGGTTCCGCCGTCAGAAATCAAGGGAAACATTACTTCTGCAAGCTGAAACCACTAGTGTGAAAGAAGCATGGACCAATGAGATCACAAAACTTTTGTGGGATCAAGGAGGGTTGAGCAAAGGTAAGTTAAACATATCCTGTTGCTTATGCGAGAGAGGTACCAAGTAAGCAGCCTTGGGTAGTACCCAGTCCATAAAGTTATTGAAGGTGGCAGTCTTAAATTTGTACTTTGTAGGAGGCTGCCTTTGGTGGATAAGTGAGAGGGGCCAGGTGGCTTTGGCCATGACAGCAAGCTACAACTTCAATTTACATAAATCCTTTTTCAATACAGTTTTTTGGGTATAATAACCAATATCAGAATGTACAGTGTGTTGTGCTATTGGCTGCATAGCTAAACACAGCAATGGTGGGGTGCCTTTCCTATCCATAGTAAACCACTAAGAACAATTGGTTAGGAGATTTCTGAGATGGGTTTTCTATGACTAGGATAATATTCATTCAGTGACTGCTAGTTCCAAACGCTCGGCTACTTGGTAGGCTTAAAGCTAAACTCTAAGCAGATATAAAATTCAGAAATTAATGAGACTCTGTAATCAATAAATTATATGTTACCCCAACATTTCATATTTCTGATATGTGCCTGTTGTACCATGTACTGAAAAGGTATCCTGTTCTCTTTGTATTGCTTTCTTTGTGTGAAAACTCTGGTCTTCCTGTCAGTCCCTCTGCTTTTCTGTTAAACACTGACTACACTAGGCATGCAAGCACAGCATGGTCAGTTCTCTAGCTGTGCTGGGAACTCAGTGTGCTCTCCTCCAATGATCGAACTTCTGTTCACAAGACTACTTGATCAGCCTATCACTGGGAGGTTTGGTGTGATGCTGTTTCTCCTCCCTCACCTCTCTGCGTTGCTTAGAATGGAAATTTTGTGGTCACTTATAAAAAAAGGGGGAAAAAAAGGTGTTTATATATTTTTTTTATATCTACACACAAATGTTTTGCCTTTCATTCCTATTTCAAACTGAATGGGTTGTTTTACAAGGTGAGGGTTTACATAAGCTTTAATACACCATTAAATATATTTGATAAATGTAAGCAGTACCTGATTTTTCTCCTTGCTACAAAGGCTTGGGGTGGTTGCCATTTGGTTGTACTGTCAGCCTCTTGCAAAGCCTGTACAGCAGGGCTAGAGTGTGAAAAGAAGTAGTAGCACAAAGAGCCAATAAGTTCATGTGCTTTTAGGAAGCAAGCTGATAGGGGCAGAAAGAAAAGTGTCAAAAATGTCAACACATCACTGCGCTGCTTCATCTTTCACAGTTCAGTCACAAACTGGGGCAGCTCCAGGCTGACCTGGGCTCGGGTGAAGTGGGTTTAACGATGCTGGCCATCAGGCTGAGAACATCTAGTGGAGAAAAAAAGTACTGTGGGGGAAATCTCTTGACTATAGGTGAATATTGCAGCAAAAGCTGGTTTTGTTGTTCTATCTTTTGGGCTTTTCATTTTTATCTTATCTTTTATCCTATTATTTTTTCTTGAGTTCTATATTAACAACATCCCACCCGGCCTATAGCAAAATGACAGCTGTGCAGTAGTTTAATTGTTGTGACTGGTCATATGATGTCCTTCACAACATGCCGCTCGCATACGATCCGTGGTGCGGCGTGTTACTCGGACACACCGCATCCCTGATCATGCTAAAGCGTTTATGACATAGGCTCTTTACCACCCGATCAGCTGTGTCCAGTCATAGCCGATCACAGTGTAAATAGGAATGAGTAGAGGAGGGCCGATAAGGGGCTCTCCTGATGGGGGGGGTCTGTACAGATAATCAGTGCAATGATTATCAGTGCAGCCCCACCAGTGATGAATGCCAGGACCCACCAGTGATGCCCAGTAGTGATGCCACTCAGTGCCCACCAGTAATGCCGTCAGTGACTCCTCATCAGTGCCCATCAGTGGCACCTATCAGTGCACATCTTTGCCGCCTATCAGTGCCCATAAGGGCTACTCATCAGTGGTGCCCAACAGTGCCACCTATCAGTGCACCCTGTACATGTACATCGCTCTAAGGCAGTTTCTCTGAGGCTCGGTTCACACAGGGGCAACCCGACTTACAGCGCAACTTTGCAAGGAGATTTGGAGGCGACTTTAGCACGACTTTAAGCAACTTACAACGGGACTTAAAGTTGCCTCCAGGACAGGCGACTTATGCTGTGGCCAATCATAGAATAATCAAATCTCTGGGAGGGAGGGGTTTGCCTGGGTGAACAAATTTCTTTTCCTGTAAAGTCGCTTCAATATAGATGGAGATCTGACTTGGAGGCGACTTCCATTGAAATCTATGGGTACAAGTCGCCTAGAAGTCGCCTTGAAGTAGTAGAGGAACCTTTTCTGAAGTCGGAGCGACTTCAGTAGTGTACATTAAGACAGCTCTCATTGACTATAATGAATTCCCAATGTCAATCGACTTGGGGCGACTTGAAGGCTGACAAGTCGGATCCCAAGTCGTTGTAGTGTGAACCAACACTTACCCTGCTGCTCCAAAAAGCCTCTATCCTACGTGGAGGGTGCGAGCCCTGTATGAAAACAGATACTTAGAAGAAAAAAAGGCTGGACGACCGCACTACTATGCAGTTTCTTTATTCAATTTACCCAACTTTGGTGTGAAACATGTAAGCTGATACCTGTAGTTCACCTTTGTATCCGGCACTTGAATAAAGAAATTGCATAGGAGTGCGGCCGTCCAGTCTTCTTTTCTTCTTTTCCAGTTCCACCTATCAGAGCTGCATACCAGTGTTCATCAGTGAAAGAGAAAAATTACTTATTTGCTACATTTTATAACAGAAACTATTTTTTTTTGGTCTTTTTTTCAAATTTTTTTTTTTTGTTTAGCAAAAGAAAAAAAAACCAGTAATGATTAAATACCAGAAAAAGAAAGCTCTATTTGTCTTAAAAAAAAATGACCAGGCAGTTGTCATTCACAATGCGACAGCGCTGAAAGATGAAACTTGGCCTGGGCAGGAAGGGGGTAAAAGTGCCCGGTATTGAAGTGGTTAAGGTATGACGTAATTAAAACATCATCCACTAGTGAAGTGAATCTTGGATTGTTGTACAATGCACTGATGTTTGCGCAGTGCCAGACATGGTAAAAGCTAGGCACATCATGCTAAATGAGGTACACGACTATATATAAAATGCACACCATCTGTCACTGTAAATTAAATATTTGTGAATTTAGGGCTATCATGAGTAAGGGAAGCATGCTTATAGTGTGTATGTTAATATATGCTTGATTTGCAAAACCATTGATATAATGAGATTATTGCACCAGCCTTTGTAAGGCTGTATTCAAACCTCAGCATAACGGGAACTCGTGTTCCCCCTCGTGTTTCTCACGCATTCACGTGTGTCACGCCTGGAGTAGCCCCTTTCGCTTAAATGGGCTGCCCTACATGCGATAAGCGCCCCAAAGTAGCTCCCGAACTTTTTTTGGTCATTGTTTCAGTGCACTTAACGTGCTATTAACAATTAATGGTACCGCAAGCAGAACCCGCTACTGCAGCGGATTTGCAGCACAATTCCAAAATCCTCGAAAAAACGCACATTTTTGGGGGTTTTGTCGCACATTTAGGATACGCACAGATGTGAATGCAGCCAAATGGTTTGCCTTTCTGTTTTAGGTAGGAAAAATAATAAAAATGAATGTACTTTAAAAAATAAAACAACTGACCAAAACCTGATAGATATTGATGTCTGCTTCCAAATGTTCATTAGGGTTATTATAAACAAAGTTTATCCGTGTTTATAATAAATCTATCATAAAAATAAAAAATAAAATCTGACCACGTACCAAGGCAAAAATGACAAGTTCTCTGACTACCAGGTGTATCATGGCTTGTAGAGGATCTCATGTTTTTACCCAGGCACACCCTTTTATGCTGGCCATACACGGTTAGAAAATCAGTAGAAAAAGCGTTCGATACGCTTGATCGTTCGACTTTCAAAATGTTAGTGATTCTCAAAAATGCAAATTTTTTGGCCAAAAAAAAAAAAAGTACCAACATGTCGGATTTTTCTGCGCTGAAACTAACGATTTTCAAAACACTAGTAGTGGAATCGATCAAAAATGCGCTTGTTTAAAATGTAACCCTGGATCACGTAATCGATCAATGAAAAAAACAACCGTTTATGTTATCGATTAATATTATGCCGATGATTGGGCAACATCTATTGATACAATGATGGCGTTATCACATGCACGTTCGACAGATCTTTAGAAATCCAACCGTTTTTGTCAAACGATTTTTCTAATGCCGCTTACACACGATCGTAATTTTGGTCGGAAAAAGGTCTGATGGTTTTTCTGACGGAATTTCGACGGGATTTCGCTCAAGCTGTCTTGCATACACACGGACACACCAAATTACGACCGCCAAGAACGTGGTGACGTACAACACATACAACGGGACTAGAAAAAGGAAGTTCAATAGCCAGTTGCCAATAGCTTCCATCTCGTAGTTAATTCTGAGCATGCGTGAGTTTTTGCGTGTCGGAATTGTATACACATGGTCGGAATTTCCGATTGAAAGTTTTTCCGTCGAGAAATTGAGAACATGCTCTCAAATTTTTGCTGGCGGGAATTCGGCCAGCTAAATTTCCGTTGGAGCATACACACGGTCGCATTTTCCGATGAAAAGCTCTCATCAATATTTCGCTGCCCGAAATTCCGATCGTGTGTACGCAGCATAACAGTGTATGGCCAGCTTTAGTAAGAAAAAGTAGGTCAGCAGGAAGCAAATCCTGCTTAAATGATAAGTATGTATAACTGACTCCATGTACATATGTGCATAACATTTTCAAAACATTTACACGGTTTGATTACTTACATATTTTTTTGGTCTTTTTCCTATGTACAGACAACAAAAAGAAATCCAAAGCTTTTATGTCCTCTTTAAATGTTTAAAATTAAGTGAATTTTTGGTAATTTAATGAGTTTCCAGCAGGTGGCAGAAGTCTAGTTACTTCTTCCAATCCTTTGTACATATATAACAACATGCTGTTTTTTTGGGTGATAAATGTTCTGTGCATACTTGCTGACCAAGCAGATGCTTTACAACAGCAAACAGAATTATTTATTTCATTTGATCCTTCATGAAACAGCAGCTCCTATGAAATATGTTGCCTTCTATAATACATAAAGCCCAGTTTGTAATTTTCACCCCCAGACAACAGTAGAAGGTGGTTAATAGATTAAGGGCTTGTTCATACCTTGCACTTGCTTCAACACACCTTAAGTCCTGATTCGCACCTATGCAGGTTGCAGTTTGCGTATTGCAGGTGCATTTTGCATTTTTCAATACATGCTTTTGATCCAGAAAAAAGTCCCTGACCCTTTTCATAAAATGCATAGATGTGAACTACATCCATAAGAAACCATGTTAAATGGACTGTGTTTCTGCAAAATTGAAAACGCACTAAAAAAATGCATAGGTATGAACCAGGCCTTAATTGCACCAGACGTGCAAGCAATGTTCTGCACAATTCTATTCAATGGCAAAGTACACAGGAGTTGCCGTCAAATGCTGGCTTTTGTATTTCAACGCATCAATGCTCAAATTGACCTAGTCTGTTTAACCGTCTTTGCCTGCAATGCACATCTCAAATTGGACATGCTGCATTCAGTGAAAAGAAATGCAAAAGTCTCAGAACTGTCATCCACACACATTTAGGTAAATGGTAATCTGCATTGTGGCAAATAGCACCCATGTGCATAAGCCTTCTGAGGGGCATTTTTCAAAAAGAAAACCTGCTTGCTGCATTTGTGGGGCAGTTTCCAGTTGGGATGTTGTGGCATTGCTTGTAATGCATGGCACTGTACACAAAACCCTCTGCCCCCCCCCCCCCCCCCCAATCACAATACAAAATGCATACAGAATATGAATGTGAAGCACAATGCACAACTTTAAAAACAGCCCAGAAAAGGAAATGTTAATAAGGCCCCTTTCACACTGCCGCGATTTTGTCGCAATTTTGATTTCAGGGAATGCTTGTGTAAACTTGAGGTCTATGGACCTCAACTCGCATCAAAGTCTGACCAAAGTAGTACAGGGACTACTTTGAAGTCGCTGTGACTTGAAGTCGCACAGATATGAATGGTTATCATTGGAAATCATGGGGTACGACTTGTCATGCGGCTTTGCAGTCCCAAGTCACAGGATAAGTTGCACAAGCTTGAAAGGGGCCTAAAGGAAAACCAGTGGTCTAGCATTCTTAGAGTAGGTCTACAATAGCAACACCAAATTTCTCTCAGTATAGGCCTCTTTTAAGATGGCCAAGTCAAAATAAAATGAATTGGTGGCCAAATGGAGTGAAATCATTTTTATGGGATCATATAATACTGCAGAGGGCCACAGTTAATAAACAATTAGAGCACATTTAAAATTGGGTATAGTCTGCCTTTGGGACCATGTTCATGTTATACCCATATTTTGAGGGTATCGTGAAACACAGTCATATTCCACAGCACACCAACGCCACCCTTGGCCCCAAGGGAGATGGACATGCATGCAGGGAATACCGCCCCCCACCGTGCAAGAATGACGGTCTCCTTATCTTAGGAGGAAGGTGTCCTGCCTGGGATGACTCTAATCTCCTCTCCTCCTCCCTCCCCTATCCGAGCCGGGGAGTGCTGGATGGCTGAGCTGGATGCTGGTTGGTGAGCCATCCCTGGAAGTCTGAGTGTGACGGCTGGTGGGTTGGTCGTTCTTCCCCAGCCGTCCCCCCTCCCTCCTCCCCCTTGGCCAGTAAGATCTTTCTCATTTTGGCCGGGAAATGGGTCAGGACCTGCTTCCTGATTGGCTGGGAGGAGAATCAGTGTGAGTATAGCAAATATTCATTCGCTATTCTCACACAACTGGGTGGGCTTTGGGCACAGCCTCTACCCTCAAACTGCCCCTCGGCTACCTAAATCATGGGGTTCTTTTCCCAGAGCTTGCAATTTTCATTTTGAATTGAGCACAGCTGTTCATGACTCCATCTGCACAACCATTTACAGGATCTGTGAAAAAACAGATTACAAGTTCCATCTGCCACCACAACAGTAGGCAGCCCATAGATGAGTCAGTTTTCTTCGTTCGACCAGCAGGTTGAACTAAAAAAACTGAATCATTTCCCCCAATGCGCACCCTTGATGGGGGAATCTTCCCCGCTAAGCTATTGTATTCTGATAGCGGGGAGACTTCTCCCTTTTCCCTGATGAATCGGTCGAATTTCGATCCATGCTTAGCCGGCTTTACAGATCACATCAGCACAAGTGCGTTGATGTCACTGCACTTATTGTTTCTTCCTCCAGCATCATAACCGAAAGTCTATACTTCATTCAGGCCTGGGGCTGAAGTGGTTTTTTTTTTTCATAAATATTCCTGGGTATTTCTGGCTCTTTTTTCTAGGAACATCAGTCTTTGCATTCTCCTCCATCTATAGTTATCAAACTCCCTTATACATCCTTTACATTCTTGTTACTCTTTAAATAAGTGGAACTGCTCTTTGTAACGTGCATAGGACTGCTGTCTTCACATATGTGAAACCCCCTTTAAAGTACGTAGAAGGATGTGAAAGATATGGAAGAAAAACATTTCCAGCTGTGCCTGTTGACTGAACAGTGGAGGAACAGCAGCACACTGATAAGATCATCCCTTTCCTCACTCTGCACTTTCCTACTGTCAGCATGCCAGCTGTAATCGTCTGTGCATGCAGCAAAGCCTGATTGGACCCTAGTGCTTGCCTTCTCTCTCCCAGACTGGGTTCTGTTGTACTATTATTAATATTCTGATTATTGGAGACTGATATCAAGACAGATTCAGGTATTAACTCTTGGTATTTAAATGTATTTAATCATTTTTAAATAGAAACATATCTGCATTCCTTGCTTTTTTTTTTCAATATTTCCCTGGAGTTCAGATCTCCAAGTTTCACCGTTTGCTTGCATACCAAATTTTCCTAAACCATCACTATTCTCCTAAACCTATGTAAAGAATATGTACAGGGTTGTTTCAGGGTAGTGCTATACCATTTAGGCCCGGTTCACACCGCTGCGGGGGGGAGATCCGGATGTGATTCGCACAGCAAATCACATCCGATCTCCGTAGCGATGCGAGTTCAGCCATACAGATAGTATGGCTGAATTCGCAGCGCTCCCGCAGCAAACTCGCACGGGACCCTTTTTTGGGTCCGCAACAGAATCGGATCGCATGGGGGTTCACACCATGCGATCCGATTCCTGTGCGAGTCGGCAGATCGCACTGCGATATGCGGACGGATCTGGGGGTGTCATTAACATAACATTGACACTCCCAGCCGTCCGCATAGGGCAGTGTGAACTGCCGGCGGGAGGTGTGCGATGCGGGTAAACGCCGCGGATTCGCGGCGTTCCCGCATCGCTATAGTGTGAACCCGGCCTTAATGTGATGTCAGAAAATTAACTGAAATCCAGTTACCAATATTCATGGAAAATTGATTCTTTCAGAAAATGTGTCATTTATATTACACCCTCTTTCTATAAACTGTATGCTAAAAGCTTAAAGTGTCACTAAACCCTGTAACATGAAAATACTTAATCTGACACACACACACACACACACACACACACACACACACACACACACACACACCCTCAGCTTATAAATCATCTTTTTACATTAAAATACTGCCACTATATACCTTTTTGGCAGATCTGTATACCACGGCCACATGATAACCTGCACACCCACATGTGTGATGCCAATATCATGTGACTTGGCTAGCTCTGATCAACAATTAAATATTCTCTCCAGCATAAAATACACAACTGAGCATGTGCAGGATGACTACTCTGCCTGTGCTAGCTGGTTTCCCTCAGATCGACAGTGCAGGATGGAAGGATCTGTGCATACAGGATAAAACAGCATTTTTACACAATGCAGAGCATTAACCCCTTAAGTTCCACAGTGAGTAGAACAAGCATGCTATGCTGTATATACAGACAGCAGTGGCGGAATTATCAGGGTCGCAACAGTCGCAAGTGCGACTGGGCCCTGTAATTCTCTGCCACTTCAGGGGGCCCACCGGCAGCCCGCCTGAGGGGCCCACCTGACTGTCCGGCCGGGGGTGTGTGGTGACGGACCCGGTGTGATTCACTGGTGCTGCGGTTCATGCCGTGGGGAGGGGGGAGCTTCCTTTCACCCACTACAGTGGAGAGAGCAGCGTGAGAGAAGTGCTTTGTGGGCTCCGCCCCCGCCTATCCAGAGCAACTGTAAGGGAGGCGGGGCGGACACAGAAAAAACTTCAGCCAATTCAGTGAAAGCGGGGGAGGAGCTCTCTGAAGCAAGGCATTCCTGGAGGAGACACGCTTTGTGGAGGAACTTTGCATCTGCAGGATTCTGAGGAGGGGGAATTGATCGATCATCGATTGATTGGCGGTAAGTCACCACCCCCCTCCAGATTGTGCCCCCCTCCAGTGCCACCACACACCCTCCAGTGCCACCAGCCCCCCTCCAGACTGTGCCACCCCCCTCCAGTGCCACCACACACCCTCCAGTGCCACCAGCCCCCCTCCAGACTGTGCCACCCCCCTCCAGTGCCACCAGCCCACTAGCTACTGTATTTGTATGTGTGTGTGTGAGCATGCTTGTATGTGTGTGCGTGAGCATGCTTGTGTGTGTCTGAGCATGCTTGTGTGTGTGTGTGTGTGTGTGTGTGTGAATATGCTTGTATGTGCATGTGTGTGAGCATGCTTGTATGTGCGTGTGTGTGTGAGCATGCTTGTGTGTGTGTGTGCATGCTTGTATGTGTGTGTCTGAGCATGCTTGTATGTGCATGTGTGTGTATGTGTGAGCATGCTTGTATGTGCGTGTGTGTGAGCATGCTTGTATGTGCGTGTGTGTGAGCATGCTTGTATGTGCGTGTGTGTGAGCATGCTTGTATGTGCGTGTGTGTGAGCATGCTTGTATGTGCGTGTGTGTGAACATGCTTGTATGTGCGTGTGTGTGAACATGCTTGTATGTGCGTGTGTGTGAACATGCTTGTATGTGCGTGTGTGTGAACATGCTTGTATGTGCGTGTGTGTGAACATGCTTGTATGTGCGTGTGTGTGAACATGCTTGTATGTGCGTGTGTGTGAACATGCTTGTATGTGCGTGTGTGTGAGCATGCTTGTATGTGCGTGTGTGTGAGCATGCTTGTATGTGCGTGTGTGTGAGCATGCTTGTATGTGCGTGTGTGTGAGCATGCTTGTATGTGCGTGTGTGTGAGCATGTATGTGAGTGTGCATGTATGCATGTGTTTATCAGTGGCGGTGCATCCAAAAGGGTGCACAGGTTCCACCCCCTCTATGACCAATGGATAGATTCATGCATAGCATGAATCTATCCATGGCCACCGCTGTCACCCCCATGTGTGTGTCTGAGCATGCTTGTATGTGCATGTGTGTATGTGTGAGCATGCTTGTATGTGCATGTGTGTGAGCATGCTTGTATGTGCATGTGTGTGAGCATGCTTGTATGTGCATGTGTGTGAACATGCTTGTATGTGCATGTGTGTGAACATGCTTGTATGTGTGTGTGTGTGAACATGCTTGTATGTGTGTGTGTGTGAACATGCTTGTATGTGTGTGTGTGTGAACATGCTTGTATGTGTGTGTGTGTGAACATGCTTGTATGTGTGTGTGTGTGTGAACATGCTTGTATGTGTGTGTGTGTGAGCATGCTTGTATGTGCGTGTGTGTGAGCATGCTTGTATGTGCGTGTGTGTGAGCATGCTTGTATGTGCGTGTGTGTGTGTGTGTGCATGCTTGTATGTGCATGTGTGTGTCTGAGCATGCTTGTATGTGCATGCGTGTATGTGTGAGCATGCTTGTATGTGCGTGTGTGTGAACATGCTTGTATGTGCGTGTGTGTGAACATGCTTGTATGTGCGTGTGTGTGAACATGCTTGTATGTGCGTGTGTGTGTGAGCATGCTTGTATGTGCGTGTGTGTGAGCATGCTTGTATGTGCGTGTGTGTGTGAGCATGCTTGTATGTGCGTGTGTGTGAGAGCATGCTTGTATGTGTGTGTGAGCATGCTTGTATGTGTGTGTGTGAGCATGCTTGTATGTGTGTGTGTGAGCATGCTTGTATGTGCGTGTGTGTGAGCATGTATGTGAGTGTGCATGTATGCATGTGTTTATCAGTGGCGGTGCATCCAAAAGGGTGCACAGGTTCCACCCCCTCTATGACCAATGGATAGATTCATGCATAGCATGAATCTATCCATGGCCACCGCTGTCACCCCCATATTTAGGTGTCTGGCCCCTTTTCGGGTGCTGGGCGCCTGAATTAGAGCGGCGGGGGGGGGGGGGGGGGTGTTTTTGCAGCACCTGATTAGAGCCATGGGCTCTAATAGGCTTAAAAATAGATGAACTGCGAGCGCCATGCTTGATGCTCACAGTCCACCCAGGTGTGTTAGAAAAGTGAATTAATATTCACTTTCCTAACACTGAACCGCCTCTCCACCAATCAGGTGTGCGGGTCTGTTACCCATCACCCGATTGGCTGAAACGATAGACACAGCTATTGGACGCCCATCAGGAGGAGAGGACGGGAGATGAGGATGGCAGGAGATGCATGGAGGACCCCGCTCATGGCCGTTACCCGCTGCCCCACCAAGACAGGGTAAGTGGCGGGCAGACAGCGAGCGGGCGGTGGGGATTCACAGTGGCAGCATTTGATGGGCACACCAACAGCATTTGATGGGCACAGTGGCGGCATTTGATGGGCACAGCGGCAGAGTTTCATGGGCACAGTAGTGACATTTGATGGGCACAGTAGTGACATTTGATGGGCACAGTGGCTGTAATTGATGTTTTTTAAATCGGTTCCTTTATATGCAGCCACCCACTTGGGACTGGGCCCTGGTGTTCCACCATCGGGCTCAGAGAAAAGAGCCCTATCCGGAGGTCGGGGGGGGGGGGCCCGCCATGGTTTCCTGCATCGGGGCCCTGAAGGTTCTAGTTACGCCACTGACAGACAGATTTTACTGTTGTGGGTTTAGTAACACTTTAAGACAAGAAATTGGTTTAAAATATAATTTATCAATTGAAAGAATAATATGTATTGGCCTTGGCTGGCGTATGCCTTCCCTGAACTTCCTCTGGCTAGTATGGACCTGACTGGTTTCCTGGATGGTCCTGGGTCCCCCTCTCCTCTATCCTTTTCCCCCTTCCCACTTTCTCTTATTCTCCCCCTCTCTTTCCTATTTCTCTGTTTTTCTTCTCTTACCAGGGCTCCTAGCCCTTTTTTGATTGCTAACAGAGGCCCAAGACAATCTTAATGCAGAGTCAATGCATTTTGTTCTGGTTTTTCCTGCACTTTTGGGGGAGACACCAAATTACCTATGTTGCACTCACGATTTCCATGACTGTTATGTTTTATCTCCCTTTGTTGTTTTTGTCTCTTATGTGCCAGTTCTAGCTCCTGTGTGGGCAATCTAGGTGCCTTTGACATTGTTGTATGATTAATACTTCTTCTGCAATAAAACGTATTGAACCAGAAAGCTTATCGGAATCCATGAGCCCCCCACCCTATGTGAATGAGTATGGGGTACAATGTACCCCTACCCATTCACCTGTGAATTTTTTTTTTTTAAAACACAACACACAAGGGTTAAAATAGTTTATTGCACAGCTCCGGGGGTCTTCTTCCGTCTTCAGGGGTCTTCTCGCCGGACTTCTCCGCTATCTTCTGCTCTTTTACTAGCTCTTTTACTAGTGGAGGAGCCCGGCTTTCTTCTTCGCCACCGCCCTCTTCTTCCGACTTCGGGGGTCTTGTCCCCCTCTTCGGGGGCCTTGTCCCCCTCTTCTTGCCGGGCCACCGTGCCTTCTTCTAGCTCTTTTACAAGCGGTCTTCTGTCGCCGCTGTCTTCTGGCCTTCTGTTCTTCTCTTCTCTTCTTCTCTTCTTGAGCTGTTGCCTCGTCGATGTCCCTGGTCACAATGACAGAGACGCGGCGTGCGGCGACTTATATAGGGACATCGCCGGATGATGTCCCCACCCATTGTGATGTCACAGTCCCACTATTACAAGCAGTCCCACACTGCTTGTAATAGAGCTAGAAGAAGGCGCGGTGGCCCGGCAAGAAGAACCAAAGAGGGGGACAAGACCCCCGAAGTCGGAAGATGAGGGCGGCGGCGAAGAAGAAATCCGGGCTCCTCCGCTAGTAAAAGAGCTAGTAAAAGAGCAGAAGATAGCGGAGGAGTCTGGCGAGAAGACCTCCAAAGACGGAAGAAGACCCCTGGAGCTGTGCAATAAACTATTTTAACCCTTGTGTGTTTTTAAATTTTTTTCACTGGTGAATGGGTAGGGGTACATTGTACCCCATACTCATTCACATATGGTGGGGGGCCGGAATCTATGGGCCCCCTTATTAAAGGGGGCTCACGGATTCCGATAAGCCCCCCGCCCGCAGACCCTGCCAACCAATGGCCAGGGTTGTCGGGAAGAGGCTCTTGTCCTCATCAACATGGGGACAAGGTGCTTTGGGGTGGGGGGGCCGCGCGGCCCCCCCTTCCCCAAGGCACCTCCCCATGTTGAGGGCACGCGGCCTGGTACGGCTCAGGAGGGGGGGCACTCGCTCGTCCCCACCCCCTTTCCTTGCCGGGCTGGGTAGCGTGCTTATATAAGGGTCTGATATGGACTCTGGGGGGGGCCCCCACGCCGTTTTTTCGGCATAGGGATTCCCCTTTAAGTCCATACCAGGTGACGGGACCAGCGACGCCTTCTTCGCTGGTCCCGGCTACCTGGAGCCGTGCTCAAAATGAGAGGACTTTTCTCCGGGCGGGAAAAGTCTGTTCATTTCAAAAGTACGGCAGACTAGCACACACACGGCTGTATTGTCTGTCGAAATGCGAGTCTGGGTAAAAAAAGTCCGCCGGACTTTTCCACCGGATTGTTTGATCGTGTGTACGCGGCTTAAGCCACACAGGGCTAACATTGACACTAACATAGTCTAACTAACCACCTAAGTGGAATCTAATAAACAGGATGCCACAGGATGCCTGTGGCCAATCATAGCTCAGGCTGTGTAGTGCACGCCCCACACTATATAAGGCCGCCTTTGAGGCGGCCTCGTGTAGTGTGTTGGTATCTGAAGCAGTGGGTGTTCTGTGTACCTTCAACACAGTTACACACCGATCGTTTTTGGCTGATTTCCTATCTTGCTCTTGTGTAGTGGTTATTGTCTGTGCCCTGACCGCAGTATACACCACTATATTCACCTCACCTATATAGCTAGTGATCTATCTTTAATAATAGAGCTTGCAGTCAGTAGTGTTAGGAGATAGTGCGTGCTGTCTGCGTGCTCTGTACCCAGTACATACCGCTATAATCCACCTACATAGCTGTTCTCTATTTGAGCCCAATTGCCATCTGCAGGAGTTATTGGAAGTTGTGTGTGCCTCCAGCACAGCACAGTATACATCTGTATATACCCCTTTATCTCTGCTGTTTTCTGGTTATTGTCTGCGTGCCCTGACCGCAGTATACACCGTGATATTCACCTCACCTATATAGCTAGTGATCCATCTTTAATAATAGAGCTTGCAGTCAGTAGTGTTAGGAGATAGTGCGTGCTGTTTGCGTGCTCTGTACCCAGTACATACCGCTATAATCCACCTACATAGCTGTTCTCTATTTGAGCCCAATTGCCATCTGCAGGAGTTATTGGAAGTTGTGTGTGCCTCCAGCACAGCACAGTATACATCTGTATATACCCCTTTATCTCTGCTGTTTTCTGGTTATTGTCTGCGTGCCCTGACCGCAGTATACACCGCGATATTCACCTCAGCCTAAGGCCCAATTTTTCTGCCCCTGTTTAACAGGGGCGTTTAAGTACAATTTTTAATGCAATGCTTTGCAGCAGGGCTAATTCCAGCAAAAAAACTAGAGTATATGGAAGAGGTTGCAGTGTGGTGGCACCAGCAGCAGTGCCTAAGGCCAAATTTTTCTGCCCCTGTTTAACACTGACATGTAATTACAATTCTTGATATAATATTTCACAGGAGGGCCCCTTCCTGTGCCCACCCAGAGTAACGGTGAGGACTTATAGTGTTGTGGCACCAGCACCACAACCACCAAAGGTCAATTTTTCTACCACTGTTCAACAATGGCATGTAATTACAATTCTTGATATAATCGTTCACAGCAGGGCGCTCCAGCGCCCACCAAGAGTCACTTTGAGGGCTTACAATGTTGTGGCAAAACCAACACCTTGTTCCACCATTTCTGCAGAGCATATAGGGCAGGCCCCTACTTTCAAACATCCAACTTACAAACATCTGACAGCAGCAAGTGAGATGAAAAAAGATGGACGACAAAACAAATTATACAGGGGTGATAACCCTCCCTATGTTTTCCAAAAAGCTTAAAAATAGTTTTTTTGACTGGAGCTACACTTTAAAAATGTACCAGTTGAAAATTACAAACAGATTCAACTTAACACAACAAACCTACACAGTCCCTGTCTTGTTTGCACCGCCTGTATACTGCTGTTCTGAGTATATAGGGCCTGGGGGCCACACGCATTTCCTTTTTTTAATATGGGTACAGGGTTCCCCTTAATATGCGTACAAGACCCAAATAGGCTGGTAATGGGCAGGGAGGGCTACCCATGCCATTTTTCTCAATGATTTTCAACCATATTGCAGGAACCAGATATAACATTAAAACCGCAAGCAGTTTTAAATGGTGTTATTTCCGTTTAATGTCATTTTGTGCAGGGACTGTTCTAAACACGGGAAACACGTGGCACTTCACAGGCATACTACAGACACCCCCCAGGCACCATATTTAAAGGAATATTTCACTTTTTTTTTCACTTTAATCGTCATTAAAATCAGTGCTCCCGCCAAAACGGCCATTTTTAAAACTTTTTTTTGCATTGACCCATGTCCCCTGAGGCAGGAGTCAGGTCCCCAAACCCTTTTTAGGACAGTATCTTGCATATTAGCCGTTAAAATTAGCAATTTCCATTTCGAACGTTCGAGTCCCATAGACTTCAATGGGGTTCTAACGTTCGTAACGAACGTGGGGTCCGTTCGAAAGTTCTGGTGCGAACCGAACCGGGGGGGTGTTCGGCTCATCCCTAGTCCAGGATAACCGTTGCACCAGAAAATTTTAATCAGAGCTCGTTTGTGTCACTTATCCATCTGAAACATTTGGGGATATCCAGTAGATTGATCATATGTACATGCAGAGCAGGTTCAAGTGCCGCTAGTTTTAGTAACGATTTTCAGCCACTAGTGGGGTGCTTTTAACCCCCGCTAGCAGCCAAATAAAGGGTTCAAAGTGCTGCTGCCGAGGCAATTTGGCGGCGCTGCCCATTGATTTCAATGGCAGGGGCACTTTAGGAGCGGTGTATACACCGCTCCTAAAGCACCCCGGAGATGCTGCTTACAGTACTTTTTTTAACGTCCCGCAAGCGCTCCGCTCCAGTGTGAAAGCACTCGGGCTTTCACACTGGACAGGAAAGGTGCTTTACAGGTGCTTTTGTTAGCGCTATAGCGCCTGTAAAGCACCACAGTGTGAAAGTAGCCTAATTCCAATAGTATCTTTATTCAAAACAGATGTTATTGACTTTGAAAAAAAAATACTTATACAATTCATGTGAAACTTGAAGAGGCACATTGGAGACGGGATTTATTAAAAAAGTTGAGAAGCTTTACACAATACATTGTGTGAAATTTTACTTGAATTAACCAATTTTTTGAAAAGCATGATTACTTTTTCCACCTATGCATAATTGGATAATTTAAGTGAATTTTTACACATTTTGAACTCTTATTGTATATCAGCTCAAGAGTCTTCAGGTCAGTCCTAAAACCAAGGAAGCCCAGCTATTCAGCATATCTTATAATGCTATTATACAGCTGGCTTACATCATTTGGCTTCTGGGCCCTTATTTTGCAATCAGTTGGAGGACTAGCAGACCACTGGGTTATCCCAGTTAGGTGCTCTGGATTGAAAAGAATCAAATTAATAAACTCATAATTTTTTTGTTCATTGATGTTTGCTAGAAATATCCAGGAACACTGTAGAAACAACATTTCTATTACATCAAGTAATTCAGTATTGTCTTTTCTGTACACCATGCTTAGACCTTTGTTGCCCTGCCTGTGTATGACATACATACATTTGGTTTATCACTTATCCTGCTTCTCAGCAAGTCTCTGTAGGTCTAGCCCTTCTTTTGGCTGGCTGTAAACTATGATAAGACTGCCCTCTGATGGTGAATCTGAGAAGAATCCTCTGTTCACATAAGATCCAGTTTTCCCAGTTTGGGGAGCTGATGTTCAATAACAAACCCCCATTTAAATCAGTGAAGTTCCTGTTCAAAGTACGGTAATTGTGCATTTGTAGCAATCCAATTTCCAATATATTACAATGTAAATTGAGTTATCTTAGAAGGATTTTACGTTTCTAAGGAATGCTTGAGGCGTTGTGTAAAATTAGGGGTGATACATTCCAAGACAACAGTCAAAGTGGCCCACAGAGTAACATAAATAATATTGCTTTCCTAATCTTGTGCAATATGAACAAAATAAAATATACACTAAAATGTCTTTTTTTTATTGTGGGCCGGGGAACTGATTTCCAAACCCAGGAATATGGCTTAAAACGGAAGAAAAGCCCAAATCTAGCTATTCTTAAAAATGTTCCCTCCCCACTCCTCCTACCTATCTTGCCTAACCTGTATAAAAAAGATCGGTGTACTTACCAGTGGCGGCTGGTGCTCCACTTTTATTTTTTTTAAGGGGGGGAGTTGGCAAACATACACACACCCCCACCCGTTCGGTCAGTCCGTCAGGCAAACCACCCTCCTCCCCCTCAGTTGCCCAGTAGACCGAACTCTCTGCCGATTGCCCGTCCTCCCACCAGCCCCGCACTTACCCTAGATCTCAGGCAGCTTTGGCTTTCCCCTGTGGGCTTTGGCTTTCCCCAATGCGGTTGCTTTTCCCCTAGGCAATCGGTTCTTAAAACGCTCTTACTGATTGGCCAGGAGGAGAAGCAGGAAGAAAATAGCGAATTTTCATTTGCTATTGTTACTCAAGTGGGTGGGCTCAGGGTATCGTGCTCTGTGCCCCTAGCCCACCCTTTTTTTAAGCCAATTAGAGCCTTAAGCTCTAATCCGGGGGCTAAAAAAAAACACAAAAAAACGTTGGCATCCGTGTGTCAGGCACCCTGCATGTAGATTAGAGGCCTGGCACATAGATTAGGGCCCCTATGTCCCTAATGGAGCAGCTGCCACTGGTACCTATTTTAAATCTTCTCAGAAGACTCTGCAACTCTGGCTCAAGGAATGCTCAACTACAGCTGGGAATTCTAAAAGCCGTGCCACCATCCATAGGCTTCCATAGGCCTGTTGCTGCTGGCTCTCCCTCCTCTCTAAAATAAAGAAGTGGCAACCACCCCAACCTATAACTGGCCTTTGCAGCAAATTGCACATAGAAGGGCGATGCACATCACAAACAAACAAAAGATATCCCAGCACACTTACCAGCCAGACTGAAAATTAATCAAATTGTCTAAAAAAACAGAGGGTCTTGTTTACATACCTTTGCAAATATATGCATAAGCCACAGTGCCCACACAAAGGTATCTTTGTATATACTGTGTTCCTAACTCTAAATTTTCAGAGCCTCCATAGTAGGAGCATATATATAATAATGGGTAAATTAAGGGCAGGTATGCCTGGAGGGAGCCCACTACTCCTTAAATGTACAGGGACACACGTGGCGTCCAACAAAAGTACAATGGCAGCAAGGGCATCTAGTGCATCCCCGCACCCAATTCAACCAACTGTACATAAAGGTGGCAACCATCCCAATCTATAACTGGCCTTTGCAGGAGGGTGCACATAGAAGGGCAATGCACATCACAAACAAACAAAAGATTTCCCAGCACACTTAAGCCAGCTTGCAAAACAGACTGGCTGGAAAGTGTGCTAGAAAATCTTTTGTTTGTTTGTGAGACACTCCCTTCTCTCTCCTGCAACAACTGCTCACTGACACAGGGAGCCAGAGCTGTGGAATCATGTGACCGGACTAGAGCTTAGGCTTTTCTTCCACTTAAAAGTCCACCTCTAAAAAAAAATTGTTTTGGAAAATGTCTCAGCCGTATGTGTATCTCTTCCTGTCCCAGTGACACCATGACACAGGAAGTGGTGGGAGATGGCTTCAGACAGGGATAGGGAGTAGCTGTAAAGGCTTGACATGGGTTCTAACACTCAATCTATCCAAAATTAAAACAATATTTGACTGAATATGGGCCGTAAACAAAGTGAAATAAGGTTCATCTTACCCTCAGAGCTGGGATGTTCCACTGTTTCTCATTATTCTTCCTTAACACAACAGTTTGCCCTTCAGATGCCATTCCTGGAGGCTCTTCCTTTTTATTGCTTATCTCAATGTGTTTTCTACTTTTTTCTTTTTAGATCTTACATTTATGTTAATATCAGCTAACTAGTCCTTAAGCACCAAAGCTCATTAACATTCTAAATTGTTGAGTGTTTTAACAGTTGTATACTATTATTATAGATGTGTACGTTTTGAATCCGCTATTCTCTCGCAAGCTGAAATTGTAGACTAAAAATATGAAAAAATAGTGTTGGTTTCCAGTATTTTCTTTGTTGGCACTCACACTGCTAGAAATGTTAAAATCTGTATGTGAGGTCATGAGTAAAATATTATGGATGTGATTTTAGCATTTGTCTCATCAGTCCTGATAAGGTGAAAGAATGATGACTCTGGATGAGCTGAAACCTGAAATAATTCAGGGATTTTTACAAAAAATCTCATCTTTTTATGTTTTTATTTAATCTATATCCAGAGCACCGAACACAGGATACCTCCACAATTGGTTCCAGCCACCGTTCTTTCCTTGACATAAAAGCTGGATTCAATGCAATAAGTGAACGGACAGTTGGCGTTCTCCTGACCGCAAGAGGTAAGTCAAGGAAAGATACAGTATATATATGTAGTCCAAATCATGGAGCTTCTATAGTAAAAAGCTTGAAAAAAGAAAATGAATGCAGCTACCATAAAGAAAGACTGGTAAGCTGCAATATATTACATTTTTGTTCTTGAGTATACTTAATGTAGCAATTATCTCTTCTAGGATCCCGTACCAGAGCATCTGTACCTCTTACCTCCTGTGACCACAGCTCTTCCCCACCATCTTCTCTTGCACTTACATCAGGGCCAAGCCCTCGGAGGCTGCGTTCACCTGGAGGAGTCTCTCTTCCTGATAAAATCAGTGAAGAGGGAGGTGACTCTTTCACAGGCAAGACACTTTAAATTATTTATACCCTTTGCTACTAACATAGTGATTGCCATCTTCTACAACATCAAGCTTTTATAAACGGCAGAAACCGATTATTTTGTCTAAACTGAAAACTGATTTGGTAGTTTAGATCAGTGTTTCTCAACTCCAGTCCTCAAGGCGCCCCAACAGGTCATGTTTTCAGGATTTCCCTCAGATGAAACGGATGTGGTAATTACTGAGGCAGTGAAACTGATCAAATCACCTGTGAAAATAATGGAAAGCCTGAAAACATGACCTGTTGGGATGCCTTGAGAACTGGAGTTGAGAAACCCTGGTTTAGATTACTATACCTGCATAGTTAGGGTCATTAGGAAGAGATTGCATACATGTTTTACGAGACTCAAATTTACACCTTATACATGAAAGGATAGCATATGTTTGGAGATCATGCAATGTTTGATCTAGGAGTGGGATTTCAGGTGAGAGCAATGGCATTTGGATGTCTGCTGGCTGTGTAGATGCTGCCTCTCTTGCTGCTTTGTCAGTTAAAGCATTTCCCTTGGCTATGTCATCTTGCTGACCTGTATGTGCCTTACAGTGCAATATAGCAATGTATTTTGGTAGTTGTATGGCTTCAAACAGGCTTGTGACAAGTATGGAATGTGAGATGGATTTTCCATCTGCTGCTGCGTAGCCCCTTTTTTTCCATATAACTCCAAAATCGTGCGCAACACCGAATACGTACTTGGAGTCAGTGTAGATTTTTACATCCTGTCCTTCAAAAAGCTGACAAGCTCTAATAAGGGCTATAAGTTCTGCAGCTTGTGCTGATTAGAATGGGACAGGGTTTGCTTCCAATATTTTATCAGGCAATTGGACAACAGCATACCCTGCATGGTATGTATTATCATTTGGTCTTGAACAAGACCCATCCTCAAAGACATTCTGTGCTCCAGGGAGAGCAGTTGAAGACATGTCTGGTCTGGGGGATGTGTCTTGGTGGATGAGGTCCATGCATTCATTTTGAGGCACTACCTCATCTTCCCCACCTTTCTAGCTTAGTAAGGCATTCATGATTGGAGCTGGGCCAGATGTGGGAGAGGCATATTTAATCTCAAGTTTTGGGTTAGAAAGTAAAATTACTTCACAACCACTCAAACTTTGGGCTGACATGTGCTGGTTATGGATATTCTTTAGTAGAATGGATACATTGTGAGTGGTGTGCAGGGTGGTGACATGTCATAGAGTGAATGATGTAGCCATTTCCACCATCATCGCACAGGATGCCAGAGCTCTGAGACACACCGGCAGGCCCTGTACTGGCATAGGCACAACCCTGGAAAAAAAATGCAATAGGGTGGAGTTTGCCCCCATGCTCCTGCACTAGGACGTCCACCATTGTTTTACAGTTGTCCCTGGCAAACAAGTGAAACATCTTGCCATATTCCGGTAATCCAAGTCCAGGAGCTGTGACCATTGCAGTTTTAAGATACACAAAAGCATTGCACATTTCATCATTATCACCATCCCAGGGGGAAAGGATCGGAGCTATGCAGAGTTTCAGTCCACCCTGAGATTTGATACCCAGGGGACTATGAACTCACAATCCATACCACAAACCCTAGCTACATAATCTTTAAGTTTCCCCAGGGTTGGTATGAGGGGGAGGAACTTCTTTACCATGTTTTTTTGACCCGTATTGACAGTGGGGAAGACTGTCTTACCTTAGAATCTTTTGATCCACACAACAAAGTATCTTGCTTCTAAGCAAAAGAAAGAATAAGCAGAAAAGTTTTGGGTCACGGTGGATTTACCTTATAGACTATTCTCCTTCCCAAAAGGAGAAGCAGTACTGTTTAAATATTTGTGTCCTCCCAAAGGACTTTTTTAGGTCTGCCAAAGACCTTTTTCTATATTAGTCTATGTAGGCATGGTCTGTCTCCTTTCTATACAATTTAAACGGAACTAAAGCTTTATCTATCCTTTCAATACTTATTAGGCATTTATTAAATTTGCAGTGGCATACTAAACATAAATACCCCTTAACCTCATTGTACTTAGATATGTGCTAGTCTAAAACATTTGTTTAAAGCAGAACTCCAGCCACTTAAAAGGAAAAAAGAATACAGCCTAATTCCATTTTAGTGCAGATCATTACAAACCACTGTCCACTCTTGAGGGGAAAAAAAATCAGTCAACACGCAGCAATATCTACCCTTCTTCATGGTCCTCTGAAAGCCAGCAACCAAGTCCTCCTTTCTCCAATGCTGGAATGTGGGTGGGCCATATCACTTTCTGGTGACTTGAGTGCTGGTCCTACAGTGATTAGAGTGTGATTACATTGGTGAGATTGGCAGCAGCAAGGCCAGTCAAGGACCAGCATGCAAAACCGCTCTGGCACACTGTTCTCCACTAGACTGAGAGGAAGAATAGTGGAATAAGGCATTATGTATGTAGGGATCCTGCCTTAAATGGTAATTCCACTTTCATGGGGGAAAGAAAAATAGCAAATAAAAAATAATAATATAGCGTATACAATTGTGACATGTCATATTGTAATTGAATATTAAAAATTACTTTTCTTTTTCAATCTGCAGCTCTGTAATTTTCTGTAAAATACAATTCAACATGGTTACCTGGAGGTTTTCTGTAAACAGAATGTGTGCAAAATATATCAGATATCAGGCATCCCCTGCACCAAAAATGTAATTTTTGGTGAGATACTCCCAGTAGCAAATCATGTTTAGAGGGATTCAGACCCTGCAATTTTCCCGATTAGAGCCCTGCAGGTGCAGCAGTTGGTTCATAATTAAGAAATCACTCCCATTAGATTCACTTACCATATGGACACAGATAAACAAACATGCAGGGTTTTCTTCAGAATAACAAAAAGGTAGAAATCTGAAACAAAGTGTGTTAACTTCCTTGCAATGTACATAGATCACCCAGAGGGGAATATTTTTTTCTCAACAAAAGTGGAGTTAGTCCTGTTAACTTTGTATTGCTGTCTGTGTCCCATTTTGATACATTCATTCTTATTTTCTGTCCGTCTGACCATTGTCATTAGGAAAGATATTAAAGGAAAATCTACAATTTTACAGCTGTCACCAGAAAAGGGGGCGAGGAACTCCTGGCTCAGTGACAAATGTCAATATGGGATTTTTTTCTCACTTCCTGCTATGTCTCTAAGATAGAAAGTAGTGAGAAATGTTCCCAATATTCAACGGTTTCAGGATGGAATTTTTAGATAAATTATATACAGAACAGTAACAAATGTATAGTGTCTTAAAAAAGAGTTGTGCATAAATTGGGTCTCATAACTAGAACCAAAGGAAATTGTTTCTGTTAGTCGTAGCAATAACAAAAATCTCCTTATACACTGTAGAATATCTAACAGGAAATTTTTGATTGAAAAAAAACGTGTGCAAACCACAATGCCATTTTATAGCTGGTAGAACAGAAAATTATAAGCACACAATGCAATGATTCAGAAAAACTTTGGAGATATGACCACTGGTTTCTAACATACATTTTATATCATAGATAATGTTTGGAAGCTGATTATTTGTTGCATTCTGTCTTATGTGATTTATGTTTGGTGTTTAGGTGGACCAGTGTGCCTCAAATCAATCTCACCCATCATGGAAGGAGAAAAGCCAAAGGTAAATTGTATTCACTGGCCTTCTTATTGATTTTTACATCTCCAAGGTCAGAGCATATCATTTACAACTCTCCATGTGTCCATCTTTTTTAGGATCTAACCATTGAAGCAATCTTCCCTTCCACTTCTGTGTAAAGAAAAATCATTTCCAAAGCTCATAATAAATGAACAGAAATTGCCTGCACAGTGCCATAACCACTGACCAAAAGGACTACATAATCAGCATATCAATGACCTCAACAGATGACAGTGCTAAACATCATTCGTATACACAATGCACCAAATACAATGCTGTCAGAAATGCAAAAATCATCACTCCCTCCTTGGTGACTGACTTTTCTGGAAACTAAGACCACTAACAAAGCCTATGACAATTATAACATGATGTCCTGTCAAATTGAATCTCTGTTAGCTGAAGGTGCAAACAAAATGGTCATCTCATTCTTGTAAACTCTTAATTTAAAATTTCAGTACAAGCAAACCTCAAAAAGATTTGGAGGCCATCATGGTGCAGAAATATGGTTTACAGTGTGTTAATGCCACAATCCAAGAAATCAGCTTTCTTTTCTCATCCATTGTGGGATTATACTGCAGCTTACAAGAGGACTGGACACTGGCAAACAAAAAAAGTGTAGGTCACAATAACTCCTACTACTACTAACCCTCATATCCTAGGAGAATCAGCACCTTCTTTTCAGGTCTAAATTTGCTAGCACCTTTTTTCCAGACTCCATTCTGGTTTAAATTTAGTCACAGAACGCTTTCCAGATCTAGGGGTGCTGCCACTGCATTGATGCTTACCCTTTCTCTGCAGACTCACTTTATGAGCAGGCCTGTGCAGCCAAGTACTGGGAGCTACCTCAAGTACAAGGTTGCTGGGCATTTTTAAACATTCCCTGTTTCCCACCGGTTTCAAATGCAAGAGGGGTTAATGCTGTGGAACTGAGCACTGATGTTATTCGCAGAGTGGAATGAGTTTCATGACTCTGTTTCTATCCATTTAGTGTCAAGAAAGCAACTCCCCATTGTGCTCCTGCTTGCAATGAACTATGTAGAATGTTGATTTTTGGTATGTTCCTGCTATCTGCCTACAGTGTCCTTGATCACCTCTAGCCATTCAGTTCTCATTATCTACCAGCTGTCTGTGTCTCATGAGTACCTGGGGCCTTGTCTCGTACCCTGAACCTTAATTTGTGTTGTTGCACTATGTCTAATTTTAAACACAAGAGGTAAAGCCTCTTTACCAGCTCAGGCTTTATCAGCTGACACATTACTTATGACTCTGGGATTGCTTGCAGCGCATTTCCTTATGGTGCTGATGTATGCAGCATTTAATCCTGTTGCCTTGTGCTCCTAGAGGCTTTCCCATGGTGCGCCAACCTCATGAGACTCCTGGAGGATAGTACGGTATAGGCTGTACAAGATCATCAAGGTCTTTTCTCTCTCAAGCACTGATCTGCTGTCCTTCTTCATGGTTGCTGACTTTAATGGCAGGGCTATTGAAGCCCATGTTTGAGAGACATCTTTTACAAATGTCCATGGTGCTACAAGCCACAAAATATACTTTCCACAAGGTCCATCCTTGGGCATGGAAGGCATCCTTCACTTGGTGTGTGATTCCCCTTTGACTCTGTGGAATCAGAATCATATTCTCTCTGTGATTCAGAAACTGCCATTTCAACCCATTGGAGACATTCCTTTCTCTACTGTCATTCACAAGGTGATATTCCTGTACCCATCATCTCTGTAAGGCGAGTGTCTGAACTGGTGGCCCTATCCTGCAAGGAAACTTTCTGATTTTACATAGGGACAACATGGTGTTAAGGCACACAACTTCCCTCTTATATAAAACAGTTTCTGCCTTACACCCAAACTTGGGCATTGTTCTTCCATTCCTTTGTCCAGCTACAGTTCCTCTAATGGAAAATTTCCTCCATTGTCTGGATGTTGTTGGGTTCTGAGAGTTTGTCTCTTGGTGACTGCTTTTTTCAGAAAGACTGATTCCCTTTTTGCCATCCAAGGTGGTGCAAGTAAAAGTACACTTGCTTCTTGTTTCACCATAATCAGACAAATTGTCATCCAAGTTTATGGCCCAAAGGATCGAGTTTCACCCTTTCCTGTCAAGGCACATGCTACTATTGAGTGCTTCTTGGGCTTTTCACCACCAAGCAACTGTTTCCTAGATATGCAAGGCTGCCTCCTGGTTTTCTGTTCACATGTTCACTAAGTTGCAATCTCATTTAATGTCAGCTTCAGGTGTAAGGTCCATCAGGCAGTTCTAGGGCTGCAGGAAGTCATCTGTTATTTTTCCTGTTAGAATAGCTTGTTGTTTTGCCCACTCACTCCTCGCTTAGATGGCCTTTGGGCATCCTAAAGGTTGAAGACTTTGTGTTTCCTTCCATGGATGTGAAAGAAAAGAGGATTTTTGTACTCAATGAAAAATCCTTTTCTTGGTGTCCATTGAAGGGACACTCTATGTGTATAATCATACTCTCAGCACTGGTATTAGTAGGGGTTATCCTCAGCTGCTCTAAATTTTTTTTTGGTTGGTAGTGGCCAATCCCCCTGTAGGACCAATCAGATGTTGCACCAAGATGTCCTATCTTATTTTTCTGCCTGTCTCCATCTGTTTCAATTAGAATAAGTTGTCAGCCTGATAGATTTTATGCTTTCTCTTGAGATTAATTCAATTCCTTCTTCAGACTGTTGGTAGTCAGAAAATCATGGGCATTTGCAAAAGACCTTAAGGTTATATGTAATCTTTTACAATTGTTGAGCCATCTTCCCTACTAAAGCCCATTGATATATTTTGTTCACTTAACTTGTGGGCAAGCACATGGAGCCAGGGATGTCATAATGATAGCTTGCATTTAAGAATTTGTCCTGTTTTCTCTTGATTTATGTTTTACTACACTCAATTCACATATTATTAATTATTGGTATTTACCATAATGCCTGTGATTTTCAGAAATAACAGCGCATGGTTAAAAATAATGACTATGGCAAATATCAAAGTAACTGTGCCTACTGCAGGATTTCTGTCCCTGCAGAATCGCTCTTGGTAAATGTTTTCTATGAAAGCACTCCATGCTGCTATGCTTCCTCTCTGCCAGGTGGGAGGACACCTGGGCAGTCCAGGATGGCAGTGTCAAAAGCTGTCCAGTCTCAAGCCAAGAGACACAAGGAACTTTTCCAAAGTAGCAAATCTCATTGCCAAGTGGGTCACAGCTATGTAATTGAGTGGTTAAGTGGGCATATCTGTTTTGTTACAAAAACTAAAAACTAAACTGGAATTCCCAAAGAATGTTAGGTCATTTTCCATATAGATAACGTACTGGAATCTGTTGTTATACAATTTTCTTTCATCTCCTACACAGCAGGGCTTGGATTGGGAGAGGGAAGGGCAGAAGTGTGTGCCAATCAGCAAATAGCAGTGCAGAGAACTAGTCATCTTCATACTAATACTTAATGTACCAACAACCATATGGGTGGTGGGTTGGTGACCACTATGTATTGGTTAACTGTAAAAAAAGGAAAGGATTAACCAACCTGGTTATGCTATCTGACAGGGGAGACTACAAAGATTTTGTCAGGAAAAACTGTTCACATATACTGTATGTATTTGTGCATTTAGCTGTTTAGCTTTAAACAGTGTGGCTGCAAAGCAGAATAGAATTTACATGCATCCTGGCCCTATCAATCTTTAACTTAAACGAGATGGGTAGTTTGTATGGTGGGGTGCTTTAATATTGAAAATGTGCTGCATCTCAATTGGAATTTTTAGCAGTGAGTATCAAACTTGAGTTGTTTTGTATTTTCATTCATATTTCTCATAAATACTGAACTATACCTAGAAAAAACATTTTATTGATCTTATATAGCATAACAACTGGCTGTTTAAGCTAAATATAATCTGGTATGTCAGCTTTGTAACACAGCTATTAATATGGTTCTTTTATTTATAACCATTGCCTGCTATGAATACTTAACCAATATCATAAACAGTAACTTCCCTAAATAGGATATACTAATGGTACTCGATAGGAAAATCCATATAACTATATCACGTTGCATCTCCTATTAGAGCATAGAAGTATTTTTAATATTATGAAATATATAAGGGATGATGTCACATATAAAGCATATAAAGCACTATGCACACCTGCTGCACATAGCCTGATGTATTACTATTAAACTGGATTAAAACAAGAAACTGGATGATGAGACCCATACAGCCTGACCCTAACAAATGTTTTAAAGCAATAAAGCTTGAATTGTTCAAACTGCACAAGCCAGATATTCAAAGCTGTATGAGGAAAGCAAATGTTAGGTTTTGATAAACTTGACCTGTAACATTGTTATCGGCTTCCAAAGTATGTATAGCTAGCGCAATTTTCTCACTTAATCTCAACTATTGTGCCTTTTTGGTGAGAATATATAGTCTTCCTTTACGGGGATTGCACTTTTTCTTTAAACCAATGTTACTTATGGTATAATAAATGCGCAATAGTTAAATTCTCTATAATGGCATTGTATCAGGTGAACTAATAGTTATCCTTACATATGTTTTTCTCCGAGAGAGACTAAACCAATGAAGAACAGCAAGCTTTTAGGACACTGTGGTCCCATTGTCATCTCTTGTGAAAGACCAGCTGTAAGAAAGGACCGCAGAGTCTTGGAAGCTTTTCTAAACAGTAGACTGCTCGTTTGTTTTAGATTTAGGTCTCTCAAGGGATTGGGTCGTGAAATCCCGAGAGTTTGCTATTTATGACAATTTTGTTTGCTTGTCTCCAAATAAGAATACAATACTTATATAGGAGGAATCCATTCCTGTGTAAAATATTTTTTCTCCTTATGTGATATGTGTAATTGTCACTCTGGAACCACGTTCCCATTATCAGTGCCCTCCCACCTACGTTTCTAAATGCAATGGACAGGGTCTAACCTGGTACTCGAAGATCAATAAAACCCGCCTGGAAGCCTGAGGGAGATGTGTTTATGAAAGAGATGTATTGATTGTATCCTCTCCACAGGAAAGAATGAGATTCACAGCAAAGAATGGAGACAATCCCCACAAAAGTGTTTTGATACCGTAGCAAAGAGAGACCTAAGATATATTATTCTTTAAAAACCTTTATATGGTTATATATGGTACATCTGTCTGTTTCTAATTAGATATCATACTTATATTATTCATGTTTATTTTATATCATTTATGGTACATTCCTAACCCTTTTATTTTTTGGGGTTTTTTTTTTTTTACATTCGATGGAGTAACCTATGTCGGACAATTTTGTGGAATGGTATAGTCTGTTCTGCAAGGCTTGGTACAGCCTGTGCCATCTGCTTGTCTGGGAAGGAGCTCTAGAATTTGTCCTCTAATTACTATGAGGACGCACAATCAGTCTAAGTGTAGCTTTCTGTTTGTTTTGAAGTGGTACAAGTACAGTTTTGCTGTTAAGAATTTGTACAATCAATACCGCCCTTACTTTCACTTGCTGAAGAAGTCCATTTCCTTTAGATTGTTTTAGAGGATACTAAAAATAAATTTCTGTGTGTATAAAGTACTTGTAACATCTAATGGTTAACTTCTATTGTTTCCCATATTTGTTTCTCATTTGCTGTCCTGTGTACTGTCTGTGGTTTGTCTTTGGCACATTTTATATGATTAAACGCATATATGTCACTGCTAACATTGCTTGAGCAACATTGGTTAATGTGTCCCTTGAGGAGTTGTCCTAAGTGAATGGTTCTCTAGTAAAACAAACATGAGGCTGACCCTTCAGTATTAGATGCCAATGTACTTTTTATTTTTTAATAAAATAATGAATGCTCAGAATGCTACTTAATGTGGCTTCATTTGGTTGACTCTTAAACTGGTGTTTCCGAAATGAGGTATAGCAAAATGCCAAAGAACCCTTTGCAAAACCTGCTATTGACAAACTGGAGCAAAATTACTTTTTTTTTTCGGTAAGCCTTATAAGCCTATTAGATGCTGAAAGAGTAGATCGCAGAGAAGTGAAGTGAAGGGAGAAGAATGCTGCTTTATTTTGTACAGAAAATAATGAGAGTGGCTAAATAAGGAGGGGAAGCTGATATGCCTGAATGCTTTGACCTCCTGGTCCTGAGAACAGCTGCATTATCTGCTCCACCTTGAATTACTCCCCAGTTACTGGGTTTTAAAGTGGCACTCCAGGAAAACTATATGAATATCCCAAACTTGTTTATATGGACAGTTTTATCCAACAAATATTTGTAATGCACACACTCTTGCCATATTTTATAGCAAGCCACATGGCAACAGTGTTTCCCTTTCTAGCTTTGCAGCTTCCTGTGTCACCTGTGATCTGCCTTATTGAGTTGTGTTGTCATCCTATTGGATATACTGTCTGGAAAAAATTGCAAAAACATTGGCAGATAGAACTAATAAAGAAATCCCTGCTATGAGGCCTCATTGACACCTGTCTGTCTGCATCCTGATCTGTGCATTGAACCCACACAAATGTGCACTCTGGGGTGTGCATGGAGATCCCTGTAGTCAGTATCTGACATTGATTTAACCAGGCTGCCTACACTCCAATGCATGCAACAGCCGTGCATTCTAGGTGGCTCAAGACGGCCCTTCACATGGATGTATGGATTGGTATGCCTGAATGAAGCCTAATAGTCAAGAGGAGTGTAAAAAGAAAGACTGACCTCAAATACATTATTGGTCAGTTTTGACCATTTCATACATCCTTGGCTCAAATATTTGGTAAATAAAAGGTATTCACTGGAAGTGCAGCCTATGGACCCCTGTGTATACAGGAAATGGGGAAAAGGAAAGGTGGGTAATGGAAACCCATTTTTGTTGTCAGTAGAAGGAATTATGCCCCTATGTTGGTGTCAGTGGAAACAGAAGTACCCCATTGTTGGTGTCAGTAGCAGGAATTATGCCCCATTGTTGGTGTCAGTGGCAGGATTAATGCCTCAAGGGCCAGATAAAGGCAAGCAAAGTGCAGCATCCAGCCTCAGGGCTGCAGTTTGTTGACCCCTAGGGGTGCAATGGATCAAAAAACTCACTGATTGGATCGTTCCTCGGATCAGAGTCACATACATTTTTTGGATCAGCAAATAATAATTGAATTTGCAAAAACCTGTGAAAATTCCGCCACCATATAGTCCCCACTGTAATATCCACAATCTCCCCCACTGTAATATACACGTCATCTCCCCCACTGTAATGGACATCTCCCCCACTGTAATATTGGCTGAGCATGGCTGGGTATTGCCGAGTATGGCTGGGTATTACCGAGTATTGCAGAATATGGCTGGGTATCACCGAGTATTGCAGGGTATGGCTGGGTATTGGCAGGATATTGCAGAGTATTGGCAGGGTATGGCAGAGTATTGGCAGAGTATGGCAAGGTATTTGCAGAGTATGGAGGGATGGCTGTGACTGAAATTGTCACAGAGCAGGGCTGCGGGCTGGATCTGTAGTGCCCACAGTGCTGCTGCCATCCGATCTCTCCCCTCCACTGTACCGATCTGTACACAGAGGGGAGAGTGGAACCGGCGTCATGACATGATGTCGGTTTGTTTACAAGTGATTGCATTTTTTGCATTTGATGGAGCGATCATATTGTAAACGACCACCGGGTGTACAAAGATGGCCACTGTTCCCGGGGTGACCTGTTCGGATCACGGATCGGTGACGATCTGTTGCACCCATAGAGACCCCTGGTCTAAACAGTTAAATTGTGCGTGTCCAACACTAGGAAGCTTTTTAACAATGTATGCACAGTACAGCCTTGGTAAAGATTTTTTTTTAACACATAAAAAAGAATTAGAGGTTGAGAAAGCGTTATCACACTTGGTGACTGTACAGAGAGTTCTCTACAGGTGGGGTAAAGTCATCACTTGCTGCTTTAACCTCCCTGGCGGTATTCCCGAGTGTGACTCTGGGTGAATTTTCAGTACCAAAAGCGGTAACCCTGAGCCACACTCGGGATCCTGCGATGTCCTCCCACTGTGTGTGCGAGCTGTGTACTCCACTAGATCTATCACAGCTCCAAGCTCCAATCCCTGCGAGTGTCACAACGCACAGGGACAGAGTACAGCACCAAATTCAAAAAGTTAAAAACACAATACATACATAACACTGTAATCTTACAGATTACATTACTGTATCAAATCATTTCACATCCCCTTTGTCCCTAATGCTTTGTCCATTGCCCTGCATGCAGTTTTATATTATATATACTGTTCTTTCTGCGTGGAAACTGGAGATTGTCCATAGCAACCAAAAAGCACCCCTTTACATCAAAAGTGGTTTTAGACCAGCTAGAAAACAGCGATAATAATTTAGAATCACTCGCAGAATTGAGATAGTGATTTGTGGGGAAATTCATCATCAAACACTGAAAGTAATGACAGCGACAATTCTGCAACTGAGCAAATTTCAGTGTTTTTGGTTTGATAACATTATTGAATAAATATTACTATTATTATTTGTTATAATTATTTATAGTTATTTATTATATTTTAATGTATTATTTTGTGTTTCAAACTTTATCATACCCGGGATGTACACTAGACTCTGGTTTGGACAGATTTAAGAGTGTTATTCCTAAGAATTACAGGCCTACAATATAAATAAATAAATATATTTACAATATTTATAATAAATAAATATACACCAAATTTCCATGCAAAACATTGTACCGCTTTGAGCATCAAAAATCTGACATAATCATACCGCCAGGGAGGTTAAATGTATCACTACACACTGGGTGAATGTCAGGCTTCCGGAGGACTTAAAGGGACACTGTCATGAGAGATTAATGGAAGCTGCCATTACTGAACTCTCCTTTGGGAGTACTAAAATCCTAGCTGTCATTCTGATGCGTTACCTTCAATGCTCTTACTGACCTGATACAAGTATAGAGATAAGTGGTCCTGACACTCATTTACAGCATGCTTGTTCCTAGGCTGTGACTTAAATGTACTAAAGTCAGACACAGCCAGAAATACTGAATTTTCAGTAGACTACCAATGACAGCTTCTCTCATGACATGGTCACTTTAAGAGCTGTGTCAGCAAGCCTTTGGTCACTTTAGAACAGCGGCTCTCACCATAAAAGTCTATAGCAGCCTTTCTCAACCTTTTCAACACAGAGGAACCCTTGAAATAGTTCTCCGGTCTCGGGGAACCCCTGCTAAAAATAAGAACTCTACAACTCATAATACATTAGTGTGATGGTCAGTGAGAGGAGCTAGATAGCTAAAAAGATCAATGGTGTCAGTGGGAACTTAAATGAGAGGCAGAAATTGCCCAATGCTGAAGGAACCCCTAACAACCTCTGGAGGAACCCTGGTTGAGAATCAATGGTCTATAGGAATGTGAAAGCAACTTACATTAGGTCATCAGCACCTGCGATGAATTCTGAATGATCCCAGAAGTGTATCGGCAGATGTCAAAAGAATACTGCATATGCTCATCGAAGCCTGAAGACATAGGCCATTAAGGTGCCAATTCTATGGGTGTATTTTATAATTCAAAAGTAGTTACAGCTATTTTAGCTATGAGATTCCTCACCTAGATATGACCATATACCTTTGGTTCTATCTGCTACCATCTGGGCACCATTAAATGTATGTTTGGGGATATTTATCTGCATCTGGAGTTCATAACATTTGCAGTGAGCATTTTTTTTTTATTGGGCTGACATTTGTATCTAGTGACCTATGAATGCCCCCTGAACAATATTTACACTGTCTGCATAGGCTTTACATGTACTGCTGCTGTTGCCCCATGTAACGTTTATGTACCAATGGGGATAAATGCTACAGCATTGGTGAAACTAGCACTAGACAGAAAGGTGGCTCTCTCTAACGTCACCTGAGATAAACACATCTATATTTAGGAATAGGTAGCAGAAACGACTGCTTGCTGATAATCTTCCATCTTTATTCTATACGTATGCTTATTGAACGTTATGGAATGTATTTGCACATTTACATTTAAAAGAATCTGTTACCTACAAAAGAATGCTTGGATGTGAAAAACATTACTAATTTGACAAAGTAACATATTTTTGTCAAGTCTGTCAGTGTCTGGATTTCTGTTCAAATATAATAATATTCTCCCTGGGCTCTACCATATTGGACACATCTCTGCAGAGCTGTCCTGAGCTCCTGGTGCCTGGAGTTACTATGCAGCTGATGGACTGATTATAAAAGTGCAGGTGATTTAACCTCCCTGGCAGTATCATTATGTAGATTTTGATGCTCAAAGCGGTACAATGTTTTGCATGGAAATTTGGCATTTTATATTGTTGGCCTGTAATTCTTATGAATAACACACCTAAATCTGCCCAAACAAGAGTCTAGTGTGCATCCCGGGTATGATAAAACACGAAATCATAAATTATAATATAATAAATAACTAAATAATAATATAATAATAATAATAAAATGTATTCAATAATGTAATCAAATCAAAAACACTGAAATTCGCTCAGTTGCAGAATTGTAGCTGTCATTACTTTCAGTGTTTGATGATGAATTTCCCCACAAATTACTATCTCTCAATTCTGCGAATGATTCTAATTTAATATTGCTATTTTCTAGTTGGTCTAAAACCACTTTTGATGTAAAGGGACACTTTTTGGTTGCTATGGACAATCTCCAGTTTCCAGGCAGAAAGAACAGTATTTATAATATAAAACTGCATGCGGGGCAATGGACAAAGCATTAGGGACAAAAGGGATGTGAAAGAATTTGATACAGTAATGTAATCTGTAAGATTACAGTGTACTGTATGTATTTTGTTTTTAACTTTTTGAATTTGGCACTGTGCTACGTCCCCGTGCATCGTGACGCTTGCTGGGAACGGAGCTCGGCACTGTGATGATTTGAGCGGAGTACACGGCTTGCACACACAGCAGGAGGACATCGCAGGATCCTGGGGACAAGATAAGTAACGTTGCCTGGATCCTGCGATGCGATCCCGAGTGTGGCTCGGGGTTACCACTTTTGCTACTGAAAATTCACCCCAAGCCACTGTCAGGAATACCACCAGGGAATTTAAAGCCTAAATACATCTTGCAAATAAAAATATTTTTTAATTCTCTAACCCCAGTTAAAAATGAAGTGCTGCTTTTGCTGCAATATTATGGTGCTGTCCCTGTGTTGCATTTGATATACATATATATACATATTAAATTAAAGATTTTCTCAGCAGACTAGTTTTTAAAAAATAACCTGTTTAGATAGAAACAGAAATTAGGTTACTGTTGAGTTAGTTTGAGGATGCTTCTCAAACTAAATGTAAGAAAAAAACGAATGCCTATTAATACAGGCTGTCCTCAAACAATGGGAACTGTTGACAGTTGGAGCAGTTTGTTGTTAAGGTAAACAAGTTTGTAATCCTTGTCGGTAACTATAGTAAACAACCTGACATATAAATGGGTTGTCAGGCATAAGCTGGAAGGGACTCTCATCATGCCTTAAGACCAAAGAGGAAAAGTCTGTACCAGCCAAGAAGAAGATACCTGATTTGCAGCAACTGCTTAAAAATCCTGAGCCCTCATTGTCAACGGAGATCACAAACACACAGTAACCGGAGTTAATTAACTTTTAAGTGTATTTCTACTGTTACAGACCATAGTTTATGCAATGCATACAGTTGTGGCGCATTTGTCTGCAAAAATGGGGTTAAAACAAGCAGTAAGGAGGCATTGCATCAGGTTTGTCTGTCAGTCTTTCAGGCAGACATGATTGGACCCTCCAGTCTCCACTATGGAGCGGCAGATGTTAAGTGGTGACATGTCCGCTGCTATCCGATCCTGCCCTCAAAAAACCAACGGACAGTGGTCCTATTTTCCATCCGTCCAGCGGATCGGATAAAAATGGACATGCGTCCGTTTTCACCTGATCTCCCCATAGCACAGCGGAGTGGAGACTAACCTGTCATCCATGGGGAATTAGCAGACCGATCCCCTGCTAAGCAAGCCAATTCCGTCCCATGGAGGTGCCTGTGTGAAAGGGGCCTTACTATGATTTTTTTTTTTTTTTTTTTAACAGATATAATTTTTTTGGAGAGACATCAGGGGTCTCTTCTTTTTAGACAGAGAGAGGGACTGAAGAGAGTTTAGTCCCTTTCTCTGCAGGCTCAGTTGTAATACTTATGAATGGATGGAAGCCTCTGTATACACTGTTTACTATGCCACTGTGACAGCTGAACATAGGAGCGATCGGCAAGAGGTCCTGTAGGGATACGTTAGGTGGGGAAGGGGTGTACCTTAGGGTAAAGCAGGGAGAAATGTCAGTGTAGCAGTGGCGAGGGAGTGACCTTTTTGGGGTTATAGCTCTGATCAACGGATTGCCATCCATCAAAGCTAAGGGTTTGTTCAGGAGAGTCTGCTGAACAGTTCTAAAATACTAACGTGACCATGAGCTTATAACACATGGAAGAATGAGGTCCGTACAACCTGGCAAGCCACAAGCAGTTCTGTAGGTCCGTATGCCGTGTGAACTTGGCAGTAAAAGGGTTAAAGAAAAAAAATAAACATAAGCCCCTAAGAGCACTCAACTTTCATAAAGGTCCTAACTTGAGCCTTTTAAGCATGGGAACAATCAGTGTTCAAATTTTGACTTTTCTCCAAGTAAGAGCTCTAACACACCACTGGAATATCCCTATGCCATGCACATGACTCTTGGCTGCTCAAAAGATGCACTTTGGAAAACTGCTTTAAATGCACTCATGGTCGGGGTATGGACATTTGAGTATTTACATATTGCTAACAAGCACTATATAAGTTATAGCACACGTGTCAAAAAGAAGGCCTATGGGCCCAATCCAGCCATTTCACATGGCCCTTGCACCTTTCCTACAGCTGCAGCATCCCCCTGAATTCTGCTCCCACCTTGTCTCAGAAGTCGGCAGCAGAGAGGAAGACAAATCCTCTGGCAGGTCCTGCGCTTCTCCGTGCAGCCAAAGTGGGGCTTGTCTCTGCCCCCAGCCCCCCTCTTAGCAGACAGCAGCAGATGGAAGGACAAGATTCCTCCTAGAGATGATCATTTGCCTCTCTGTTTAGCCACAACACCACCTCATCTCCGCCTACCCTGGTTTTAGCATTCAGCAGACTCTGGCAGTTGAGTCCTGCACTCCTCTGGTCCTCCTCCACACCCTGCACTTTCTGCTTCCCGGGTCCACATCCAGCTTCTTAACAGCAAGTTAAAGGGGGGTGCACTGTAATGTAAGGGATGGTGGGGGACTCTTGATTTCTGATGGTGGGGGGGGGGGTCTTGCTCTGGACATCTAGTCTTACAGATACAACCAGCCCTTTGAGGGCAACCATAATGCTGATGTGGCCTGCAATGAAATTGAGTTTTACACCCGTGAGCTATAAGGTCCATTTACACCAGATGTGTTGTTTTCAACATGTGTCAATGCAAGGAACTGTAAAATAATAAGGTATGTAAATGAGAGCAGTTCACACTGGTGTGTTGCACCGATATGCTAGGTTAGCTTTGAAAAAAAGTAGAACAAGCCCTACTTTTTTTCAAGGAAATGCATGGCAGTGAGGAAAAACAGCAGTCCAGCACAAGTTTGGATCTTCTGCCATACTGTAGACACCTCACATGTTCCAGGAAGTGTAAAGAAACGTGCATGTTAAAACTGCAATGCAGCAGGGCATTGCGTGTGGGATTACTTGAGCTCAACGCACATGTTGCAGTATGAATGGGCCCTAAAATAAGTTCTCACTGACCTCTGTAGCTGCATGTACTGTGGAGAAATTCTTCCTTGGATTTACCATCAAAAGCATTAACGTTTCTCAAGTCCTTCTCTCAGCATCTCTGCTCATCCAGCTCTAGAATCCAGAGCATCTGCTCTCTGTTTGCATTGGAGATTAAAAGATTGGTGAGTCACTGCTGGAATGGGGAGCTGAGCTTCAGCGAGAAAAACGTTTGCAATGAACTTTAAAAATTAATTACAGTTGTACCTGCAGCCAGGGCAGTCTTTAATACTGATTGGACCCTGGGTAAACATTTTCTCCCTCCATGCAATTTTGCTCTCCACCTACTCCGAGACTTACTAGCAGCTAGATTCAAAATCTGTTTACTGAATCAGATGAGGCAGCAATTGTGTTAGGTTGCCAGAGGTTACAGCATATCATTACCGTTCACTGACTGACTACTAGTGGTTACAGCACACATTGCAGCTCACTGATTATTTGCTAGAGGTTAGAGCACACATTACGACTTACTGATTATTTGCTAGAGGTTACAGCACATGACTTCTGCTTGTTGATTGGTTGCTAGAGAATACTGTACATCAATACTGCTCACTGATTGGTTACTAGAGGCAACAGCACATCATCTCCTCACTGCCTGCACACCATGGACTGGGGGGGGGGGGGCAAGGGGATTTATCAATAGACAAAACAATCCTAGGGATCCTAGGACTCCTGGGATCAGTGGCAGTGCTGGGGGAGGGGAGGGTGTGATCAGTGGCAATGCTGGGGGATTGATGGGATCAGTGGCAGTGTTGGGGGATTCTACTAGTTAGGAGGCAGTACACTATGGCAAATTCTGAATCATGTAGAGCAAAGCTGGAAATCTTTGGCAAGTAAGGGGGACGTTCACACTGGCCACAATATAATGAGAAGATTTACACTGCCCACCAATGTAACTGAGAAATTTGGCCTGCATTCACATTTGTGTGCGTCGGGAAAGCATGCAAAATCTGTTTCCTGGCATCACAGAAACGTGCTGCCCTTTAGCAGATACACAGCAGTGCTATTAATCGTTAATGACACCCGCACACATCTGCTGACATGTATGTTTTCAAATGCACCAAAATTCACAATGCTGTAGCACCATGTGATTTTGAAAAAAGGTTAGGGACTTTTCTCTGCATTTCTAGAGCATAGAGCAGCCCATTGAATTGAATGGGCTGCCCTACACACAACCTGCATCTTTATCCACCCTGTCAGTGCACCTTTGGATTCAAAAATCCCTGCTAACATCTGAACCCCAAACTCCCCCATCCTCTCCTCTCCAATCCCCTGCCTTTACCTCTACCTGCCTCCTCCGCTCATCTTTGCACCCACCACCCTTACCTCTCTAAATCCCCTCCTTTCTCACCTGTGCACCCCAAACTGTAATTTCTTCTCTGCCTACCCTACACCCCCCTTCAGTTTGATCACCTTTGCAGAACAGGCTAATGTTAGGCTTATTGACCACAGGTGCAGGCAGGACTTTTAAGCATGACCCTTTACATCCCCAGTGGGCAGCATTCAGCAGAGGTGATGGTGAATATGACATACATATTAATGCCGTCTCTATTTACATATCAATGGCGTGTTCCGTCGCTATTTACATATTATTGACACTGCTATTTACATATCAATATCAGTTATTTACATTTAAACACAGGGTCTGCAGGTGAGTCATCTGTACACAACAATAGGGCAGAGCAGGGCAGCATTAATAACAGAACTTCACACTGAGATATTGGGACACTTCACGGGACTAAAACTTCAAGGGACAAGGGAATTTAAACTGGGATAGTTGTCAAGTATGAGACAGCTGCTATGGACCCCAAAACAATGATGGGGCCCAGGGCAGCTGCCCCATTTGCCCTGCCTTAAAGACGGCCCGACTGCATCTAAAGAGGACAGTAAGTGCCAGTTATAAAGCTCATTTACTGCTTTTTAAAGCAGAACTAAAGTCTGACATACTTACCTTAGCTCTGACATCTGTAAGGTCCTTCTCCGACACTGTCATTGTCTCCCCAGCTTCTTCTAGATGCTGGTTTTTCGGCCATCTTCATTGACTTTAGTTCCACTTTATGAAAAGGTCACTATGTTCCTGTCAGAAACCATGAATCAGACTGAGACAGAAGTACAATTAAATCACACTTGTTTATTAATAAAAATTAAAAGGTAAATAGAAAAAGCGTAGTCAAAGCATAGCCAGAGTCCAGTAACCGGATAGGGTAGTCAGCCAGGCCAGAGTTCAATAACCAGATCGGGTAATCAGCCAGGCCAGAAGTCAGGGATCCAAGTAGAGCAACAGCAAGCAGGATAAGGAGCCAGAAGGGATGTCAGAAAGCCAGTCTTAAAACAGAACTGCATGAGATGGTTTCTTGAGATGTGACCAAGGCGAAGGCAGAGGTGAAGTGAGCTGGATGGCTTTAAGTAGGCAGGTCAGACAAGCATGATCAGGAACAGCTGGTAACTGTCGAGAGAGATGAGAGCTGGCAATTAGCCGACAGCTGAGCAGCCAGCCCAGAGAAGGAAGGGCTAAGCCAGCCCTGACAGTACCCCCTCCTCAATGACCCCTCTCCCTCGGAGGGCCACCGAGCTTGTGGGGAAACCGTCTATGGAACTCGCAGAGGAGGACAGGGGCATGTACGATGAAACCCAGGAGCGTTCCTCCGGACCGTACCCTTCCAATGTACCAGGTACTGTATGCGCCCACGGAACCTACGTGAGTCAACAATGGATTGTACCTCATACTCCTCATGGTTCTCGAACCTGAATAGGGTGAGGACGTGGCACCAAGGTGGTAAATCGGTTACAGACCAACGGTTTCAATAAGGAGATATGAAACACATTTGAGATGCGCATACTAGGAGGAAGGTCCAATGCATAAGCCACTGGGTTAATCCTGCGAAGGATACGGAGAGGCCCAATAAACCGAGGTGCAAACTTCAGTGAGGGAACACGAAGCTGGAGGTTGTGAGATGACAGCCAGACCCTGTCCCCAACCTGGTAGGAAGGCGCAGGCAGGTGTCTGCGGTCAGCATGGAGTCTGTACCTATCATTAGCATGACGCAAAGCCTCCTGGACTTGTACCCAAGTGGAACGAAGACCACGGAGATGCTCCTCTAACGCAGTACTGTACTGTACAATACTCTGCGGAACAAACGAGTCAGGCAACATGGAAGGTTGGAAACCATAATTCGCCATAAATGGAGACAATCGGGAGGCAGAATTCAAGGCACTGTTGTGAGCAAACTCTGCCCAAGGTAATAGGTCTGACCAGTTGTTATGATGGTCAGAAATATAGCAACATAGGAATTGCTCCAAGGACTGATTGGCTCATTCTGTGACCCCATTAGATTGCGGGTGATGCGCAGAAGAGAGCGCAAGCTGGATTCCCAACTGTGCACAAAAGGCTCACCAGAACTGGGAGACAAACTGACTGCCCCTGTCTGAGACAATCACCTTGGGTAGCCCATGTAAGCGAAAGATCTCCCAAGCAAAAATGGAAGCCAGTTCCTTAGAGGTAGGCAACTTCTTAAGTGGAATATAATGACACATCTTTGAGAACCGGTCAACCACCATAAGGTTAACAGTGTTGCCTTGGGAGTTGGGCAACTCCACAATGAAATCCATTGACTGGTGAGTCCAGGGCCTCTCTCCATTGGGTATGGGTCGTAGGAGGCCCACTGGAAGGTGTCATGGAGTCTTACTCTCAGCACACACGGGACAGGCAGCTATGAAGGCAGTAACATCAGCCCGTTGACTAGGCCACCAGAATTGTTGGGAAATGGCCCAAATGAGTTGATTCTTCCCAGGATGGCCAGCTGCCTTGGGAGAATGGTAAGTCTGGAGCACAGCAGTATGGAGACTCTCTGGGACAAAGCAGCGGTCACAAGGTTTCTCAGGAGGAGCATGAACATGAGCAGCAAGAATTTTGTCACAAGAAGAAGTAAGACTGGTGCGAACTGTAGCCAAGATACGATCAGGAGGAATCATAGGAACCGGAACCGACTCCGAATTGGAAGTGGAGGAAAACTGTCATGACAAGGCATCACCCCCTTACATTCTTAGTACCGGGTAAGAACGAGACAATGTAATTAAAGCTCGACAAGAAAAGAGCCAATCGCGCCCTTCTGGGAGAGAGTCGCTTAGCTTCAGACAAGAATGTAAGATTCTTGTGGTCAGTAAGAATAAGAACAGGCACAGTGGTACCTTTAAGGAGATTTCTCCATTCTTTCAGGGCTAAAATGATCGCCAACAGCTCTCTGTCACCAATCTCATAATTGTACTAAGCAGGTGACAATTTCTTGGAAAAGTAGCCACACGGATGCATAGCGCACTCAGAGTTAGGACGTTGAAATAGAAGGGCCCAACTCCAGTCTCAGAAGCATCAACTTCTAGGATAAAAGGCAATCAGGATGTGCCAACACAGGAGCAGTAACAAAGGCAGCCTTGAGAGTATCAAAGGCCTTAATGGACTCCGGAGACCAACTCTGTGGGTTACCGTCCTTTCTGGTCATATCAGTCAGGGGCTTGACCAGAGACGAGAAGTTACGAATAAACTTCCGATAGTAGTTGGCAAAACCCAGCAAACGCTGCAGAGACATAAACTCACGTGTCGAGGCCACTGTAGGACTGCCAAAAGTTTCTCTGGGTCCATCGAAAAACCAGCAGTCGAAATGACATAGCCCAGGAATGTAACCTGTTCACGATGGAACTCGCACTTCTCCAGTTTACGGTAGAGATTGTTCTTACTTTCTGAAGCACACGACAGACATATGTGTGGTGGCTCTCCAGCGACTTGGAAAATATGTGGATATCATTGAGATAAACCACCACACATAACTGCAACAAATCTCAGAGGACATCATTAACAAATTCCTGGAAAACTGCTAGGGCGTTACAAAGGCCAAAAGGCATTACCAGGTATTCATAATGGCCTGTTCTGGTATTAAACGCAGTTTTCCACTCGTCGCCCTCCTTAATGCACACGAGATTGTATGCCCCTCTCAAGTCAAGCTTTGTGAAAACCGTTGCTCCCTTGAAGGTCAAATAACTCTGTAATCAATGGAATCGGGTAGGCATTCTTAAAACAACAGGAGTGCTTTATTGTCAAAGACAAGTGTACAGAATAATAAAACAAAAGGCAGGGGAGTAGCCCACATCACAGTCGGATACAGAAAAAGAAAAAGGAAAATTTCCTACATATAATACAGGTAACCAAATAGGAATACACACAGTCTTAACAGAGTTCCCATCCCGTTATCAAGCATAAAAAAAAGAAAAAACAACACCACCCGGATTAAGTAAGTACTCCTATACTATCCAGAGGTCCATGGGAGCCAGACCTTATCGAACTTCCATGGACAGCCTCGATTGTGATACGTGAGTTTGTAAAGTGGCAGAACACTGTTTATTTTCTTCTCCCACAGGGCCACACTAGGAGGAGAGGGTGAAAACCAATGACATATAATTTCTTTTTTGGTGTAGAAAAGGAGATATGAAATCAAGAGTTTAGTATGGTAGGGTGTTTGCTCATCAGCCTGTATATCCAACAGAGCCAGTTCAGGAAGCCTGGGGACACCCAGCTCCAGCCTGGAATTTAGATGATCAAATATCCCAGTCCAGAAATCAGCCAGTTTCCTACAATCCCAGAACATATGAAAATATGTCCCCAGCTCCGTTTTACATCGGGGGACACTGCGGGTCTCTAGCGGGATAAATTCGGGATAGACGCACGGGGTGTGATATACCCGATGCAGAAATTTGGTTTGAACAAGCTTATCTCCCGCGGATATAACCAATTTAGTGCCCCTGTCCAAACACTCCTCCCAATCATCCCTTTCCAACGCCGGAATATCCGCTTTCCACTTGTCCCATAGAGAGTTCAGTTTAGAAAGAGCAACAGGGAACACGACACGATACACATCGGAGAGCGGCTTTTTTGGGCCGTCTCCCGCAAACAATTCTTCTAACGGAGTGGCCTGCAGGGTCGGGGGGGCAGGGAATTGTGCTCTGGCTGCATGGCGCAGCTGGGCATACCGGAAGTACATCCAACCGGGCAAAGCATGGGAGGCAGTCAGTTGAGTAAACGAAAGTAGACTACCCGACAGCATTATGTCTCCCAGCGTTCGGACCCCGAATCTCACCCATACCTGCGGATCCAGGACCGTCCTAAAATGAGGCAGGTTCGGATTACCCCACAAAGGTTGAGCCGGAGACCAATATCCCGGCCGCATAAACCTACGTCCGGCCACCCTCCAAACCCTAAGCGACGCCCTCGTGGGACTGGGAAGAACCGCATATGCCCGCGCCCCCTTGTAGGCCAATACCCCCAATTCCTGCAGGGAACCCAGTATAGCCGCCTCCAAGCACACCGCCGCATTCGACCTTCTCGCCGCAAACCACCAGGAGACGGTAACTAACATGGCGGCCCAGTAGTAGAGCTGCAGGTTAGGAAGGGCGAGACCCCCAACATTCGTCGGGGACTGCAACGTGGACTTGGCTAGCCTAGGGGCAGAACCATTCCATATAAAGGAGCCTATATGTTTGTCCGCCTCCCGAAAGAAATATCCCGGTATCCAGCCCGGACAGTTCCGGAAAACATAATTAAATTTGGGCAAAAGTACCATTTTAAAAATATTAATACGTCCCAGCAGATTTAACGGGAGTCCAGACCAAGATTGACACTTCTCACGTAGGAGGCGGAGAAGAGGGAGCACATTAAGATTGTAATACTGACTGGGGTCCCTAGTCACCCATATCCCCAGGTATTTAAATTCGGCAGCCCAGAGCAACTGCACAGCGCCAGTCGACGGAGGTGTTCCAACATCCATGGGAAATAGGATGGATTTGGACCAGTTAATATTAATACCTGAGAACGAGCCGAATTTATTAAATATCGTGAGTGCCGCCAAAAGGGACGGACCCGTGTCATTTAAATAGAGTAGGGTGTCGTCCGCGTATAGGGATATCTTTTCTTCCACGGTGCCTGTCCTGAGGCCCCGTACGGCAGACGACCCCCTGATCAGAATAGCCAGGGGCTCCAGGGCCAGGGCGAACAATCCGGGCGACAAAGGGCACCCTTGTCTGGTGCCCCTCTGCAAGGAAAAAGGTTCTGAGAGGCAGGTATTCGTGCGCACCCTGGCCCTAGGAGCCCTATAAAGCAACTTAACCCAACTTATGAACTTAGGGCCAAACCCAAAGCAAAGGAGTATCCCCCAGAGAAAGTTCCATTCCACTGAGTTCAAATACCTTCTCGGCATCGAGAGAGGCAATCGCTCTGGACCCCACCACCTCATGATCTATAGATAAATTGAGAAACAGGCGCCTGATGTTGATATCCGTGCCCTTACCGGGCATAAAGCCCGTCTGATCGGCATGGACCAACGTAGATATCACTGAATTCAACCGAGTGGCTAAGATTTTGGCTAGCAATTTGGCATCTACATTTAAGAGGGAAATAGGACGGTACGACCCACATTCCCAGGGATCCTTGCCTGGCTTGGGGATCAGAACAATTATAGCCTCCCCCATAGACTCCGGGAGGCAGTCATCCCTCCCGAGCCCCTCAAGGAGTTTGTGAAATCTGGGCGCCACCAGGTCAGTATGCTGGGAGTAGAATTCAGCAGGCAGGCCATCAGCTCCCGGGGTCTTACCATTTTGAAGACCGCCGATCGCCAACTGGATCTCCTCCAGGGAAATATCCCCATCCAGCAGCGCCCTATGTTCCCCAGATAAAACCGGGAAGGGGATATCCGCCAGGTAATCCTGCAGCTCTGCAGCCGAGTACTGCGCCCTCGATGCATATACCCCTTGAAAAAATTCACAAAATCTACTGTTGATATCCACTTGGGAGGTAAGCTCTCGGCCCTGGGCGTCCTTAACACTTGCTATATGGGTGGAGGCTGATTGAACCCTTGCCAACCATGCCAGTAACCTGCCATTTTTGTTACCGTATTCAAAAAGCCTCTGCTTGGAGTACAACATAGACTGCTGAGTCTGAGTCACATGGAGGAGAGATACCTCCCTAAGAATCTCCTGCCATCTGCGATAGGTATCTACATTTCTTGTCCGAACATATTCTGCCTCCCGCTGCCCACATTCTTCCTCCAGATCTGTGAGAGATTTAGCTGTTGCCTTACGGATAGCGGCAATATTAGAAATGTAGTGGCCCCGCATTGCAGCCTTGAATGTGTCCCACACAACAGCGCCCTCTGCAGAGTCACCGTTCTGTTGCCAAAAATTGCATACCGCCTCCTCAGTTTTTTCCTGTAACCGCACATCAGTGGCCCAGAACCTGGACAGACGCCACAGTTTAGGGCTCGGGGATTGAGCCAGGGACAAGGTAAGCAGGGGCGGAGCATGATCCGACATCCCTCGGGGTAGATGTCGCACAGACCTAGACCACCGTAAGGCCCCAGGGGAGGCGTAGGCCAGGTCTATGCGAGACAGCGCTCGGTGGGTGGCGGAGTGGCACGTGAACTCACGTGCATAGGGATAGTAGTGGCGCCAGACATCAACCAGAGCAAACGTGTCCGCCCATGCCTGGAGGCCACCCCCAGACCGTGATATGAGGCGGAGCCTGTCCAGGTCCTGATGGGGTACTAAATTAAAGTCTCCAAATACTAGAACCTCCTGTGCGTGAAATCCCATAACAGTGTGCATAATATCATACAGCAACTGGCCATTCGCTGGAGGCGGGAGGTATAACCCCACCAGTACCACTTCTTTTTCGTATAGGGAGACATGTAGAATCACAAATCTTCCACCCGGATCAGTCCGCACCGCCCTGATCTGGAGCGGGAGAGACCTATGGATCAGGATGCTGACGCCCCTGGCATAAGCAGAGTAGTTAGCATGATAGTGTGCACCCACCCAAGCCCTCCGAATACCAAGTGTCCGCGAGCCAATCAGATGGGTTTCCTGGAAAATACAAATATGTGGGTTGTATTTCTGTAAGAATTTAAACACCAGGGATCGTTTGGTAGCCGAATTAAGACCCCGGACATTCCAGGAAATAATTGAGATATCAGTCATCATAATTATTATGTAGATAAGGCCACCCGATCCATATGTATCCCCCCTCCCTCCACCCCCCATCCGGAGATACCACAGAATCAAGTAAGACTAAACCAGACCCGTACAGTACTATAGTAGGACATGAGCACACTCCCCCCGACCATAAAGCCACACCAGAAAATAAAAGGTGGAGAAAATAATAAACCAAAAGCACTATAAAACATAAAAAGGAACAGGAAATAACATAACCACCCCGTCTGCAAGTTCCCCCCTCCCCGCACCCCCCCGAACCCCGGGGGTACCTCGTTCCCCCAAAAAAAGAACCAACACATCCGCTATGGAGGGCGTGAGTTCATAGCTGGAGGTTTCGACCGATGGGCACTAGTGAGCCATAGAGTTGCTGAAAAAAATTCCAAAAAAAACCCAAAGTCTCCCAACTCCTGTTAGGGGTACCAACTTAGTTACAAACAGATCCATGGTCAAATAAAGTTTTAGCATAATCCACTCCATTGGAAAAGTAAAGAAGTCCCCAGCCTGGGATCGAGCAGTAGCCCAAGCGACTCCTTAGATGCGGAGGCATGGTGCAGTCAGAGTCCCCCCATTAATACCATTAAAACCCCCCTCCAAAGAGATGCACTGTCCCCCACCGACCAGCATCCCGCTCACCTCATGTTCGTACAGGCATGTATAACTGGTCAATGGTAGGCTGCGCGGGTCCTTGTAAAAGCAGATCCCCTTGGGAAAATCCTGTAACAACTTGTATTTTCCCACGCAACCGGTAAGTAGCTAGGGAACAGCCATACAACTCCGCCAGGCCACACTGAATCGCAGCCGGTCCCCAGGGGGTAAGCCAGGAGCAAGCCTGTCCAATGCCAACATGTAGCAGCCAGGGAACCTTCCATCGAGTAAGTAACACATTGGAAAATGCAAGGATGGGGCACATTAAGCCAAGCATAACTCCATCCGACCGGTAGCAACGTAGGAACAGCGCGGACACCTCCAGACCTTACCGAAGAAGAGATTCCAGCCAGGCAGCAGCCTCTCGCGGGTCGGTAAAGAATATAACAGCTTCGCCATCCTGTACTCTCAGTCGGGCTGGAAAGAGAACACTGTATTTAATGTTCCGTGACCGGAGTCCCGCTTTCGCCTGGTCAAAAGACCTGCGCATTTTTTGTGTTTCCAACGAATAATCCGGGAACAGCATAATGGTAGAGTTTTGGTATCGCAGTTCCCCCATCCGACGGGCAGTTCTCAGGGCCTCGTCTCGGTCCCGAAAATGCAGGAGCCTGAAGATCAGAGTGCGCGGTCGTGCTCCGGGAGGCCCCGGAGTGGGGGGAACACGATGCGCCCTCTCCACCGTATAGTAAGGGGAGAACTGCGCCTCAGGTAAGAGACTGCGCAGCAGTTCCTCGACGAAAACAGTGGGGTTCTTCCCCTCAACCCCTTCTGGCAGGCCGACGACTCGAAGATTGTTCCTCCGATTTCTGTTCTCCGCGTCGTCGGCCTTGTATTCCAGAGCCCGCACCCGCGTATGGAGGGAGCGGAGGGACTCCGCGTGTTCCGATGTAATGTCCTCCGTCCGCCCAATGCGCTGCTCTGTTTCCGAGACCCGCGAGCGCAGCTTGTCGAGATCCTGGCGGACGAGACCCACATCGAGTTGTACAGCCTCTATTTTATTGGTCAGCGCCGCCTGGCACGTAGCAATGGCCGCCATCACCTCACGAAAGCCGATCTCAGCGTCCCCCGCCTGGGCCTCCATCTCCGTCTGAGACGCCATATTGCGCGCCCTGGCCTGGGGGACCGCGGCCTGCATGTTCAAAACCGGGGCTGTATCCGGGAAATGAAGCTTTTTCCCCTTTCGGCGTGTTCTGCTGGACATCCGGAGCACCGGAGTGCAGCGTTCGGCCAGAAATAGGTGTAGGAAGTTGGTAGTCAGGATAATTGAACAGCAGAGCTCTGGCAGCCACAACCTATAATCTATACAAGGTCTCAGTTCACCACTCTTCTTCTTCACAAAGAAGAAACCAGCACCAGCAGGAGACGAGGATTTGCGGATGAAACCTCGAGAAAGTGCGCCAGCAACATATTCCTCCATGGCCTTATCCTCCAAGACCGACAAAAGGTAAACCCGCCCAAGAGGAGGTATGTCACCAGGTTGAAGGTCAATTGCGCAATCATAAGACCGGTTTGGATGCAAACTACCGGCTTGACCTTTATCAAAGACATCGCTAAAATCGCTGTACTCCTCCGGCAGGGAGGGGAGTGAAGAGGTGCACAGGACCTTGGATACCTTCAGGAAGCATGTCTCACTGCATTGTGGTGACCAGGAGAGAACCTCAGCATGGAGCCAATCAAAAGAGGGGTTGTGCCTCTGTAACCAAAATGTCTTTCACAAGGATAACCAATCACCAGCGGAAACCTAGGTGAGGAAATAACTTGGAATTGGATTATCTCATGGTAAAGAGCCCCTACGGCCATGGACAACGGAACCATCTCATGAGTCACATAGGCAGGCTGTAAAGGTCTCCCATCAAGAGCCTCAATGACAAGTGGAGTGTCATGCAGCTGCAGTGGAATCGAGTGCTGCAAAACAAATGCAGCATCAATGAACAGGCCTGCAGCCCTAGAGTCGATTAGAGCCTATATCTCGATGGACGACTCAGCCCAAGAAAGGGTGACTGAAACCAGGGGCTTATCCTTCTGGATAACTGGGGATGAAACAACGCCACCCAAGGTTTGTCCATGACAGGACCTCAAGGTTCGGGCGTTCCCTCGACGGGTAGGACAAGACTTCAAAAAGTGACCTGCCTGGCCACAATAAAGGCACAATCTCTACCTCCTCCTAAAGGCTCTCTCATCCGCAGAGAGACGCCTGAAGCCCAGGTGCATGGGTTCATCTTCACTGACCGACTCGTACCAGGAGGCATGGGAGGTGAGGGAGGCATGGGTGGGACTACAAAGCTCGGAGGCAAATGTACAGGAGGCTTCCGCAAGCGTTCCTTAAGAGAAAGTCTTTCTCTGAGCCTGGAGTCAATGAGGATGGCAAACGAGATCAAGCTCTCCAGCTCAGTGGGTATATCTCAGGCTGCTATCTCATCCTTGATGGAATCCGAGAGACCATGAGAAAAAGCAGCCACGAGGGCCTCATTGTTCCAAGCAACCTCTGCTGCCAGAGTACGGAATTCAATGGCGTAGTCGGCAACAGTTCTCGTACTCTGTTTGATAGACATGAGGCACTTGGCAGCAGAAGCAGAACGTACAGGAACATCAAATACCCTTTTAAAGGAGGCCACAAACTGAGGGTAACTCAAGACAACAGGTTTTTGCGTCTCCCATAGAGGGTTAGCCCAGGCCAAAGCTCTCTCAGAAAGCAAAGATATCACAAAGCCTACTTTGCTTCTGTTCGTGGGAAACGCCTGGGGCAGCATCTCAAAGTATATCTCAACCTGATTGAGAAACCCTCTGCATTGAACTGGATCACCCCCAAATCGCTGGGGAAGCAGAGTGGAACCAGACATACCTCTTATAGAGGTAATACTCAAGGCGGGTGCCTGCACAGAGACTGGCGCAGCAGCAGGGATGGCCTGCGACTCAGGTTGTACTGGAGCAGCCACCGTGGCGGATTCCAGGTGAGCCGTTCGACTCAGGAGCGTTTGTAACGCCATGGCAAACTGATCCATGCAGTGATCTTGTTCATCCAATCTGGAAAAAATATTACCAACAAGTGGATTGACTGTATCTTCTGAATTCGTGGCCTTCACCTACTGACAAAAACCATGAATCAGAATGAGACAGAAGTACAATTAAATCACACTTGTTTATTAATAAAAATAAAAAGGTAAATAGAAAAAGCGTAGTCAAAGCATAGCCAGAGTCCAGTAACCGGATAGGGTAGTCAGCCAAGCCAGAGTTCAATAACCAGATCAGGTAATCACCCAGGCCAGAAGTCAGGGATCCAAGTAGAGCAACAGCAAGCAGGATAAAGAACCAGAAGGGATGTCAGCAAGCCAGTCTTAGAACTGCAGGAGATGATTTCTTGAGATGTGACCAAGGCGAAGGCAGAGGTGAAGTGAGCTGGATGGCTTTAAGTAGGCAGGCCAGAAAAGCATGATCAGGAACAGCTGGTAACTGTGGAGAGAGATGAGAGCTGGCAATTAGCCGGCAGCTGAGCAGCCAGCCCAGAGAAAGAAGGGCTAAGCCAGCCCTGACAGTTCCAAAACCTGGAAAACTTAAAAGCCCATCTTCAAGATAATATTATCCTAATCCACCCTTTCTGATAAAAATAAATCTAAATACCCTTTTACCTTACTTAAACCATGGTCAAATGATGCTGCAGTCTTGAGTCCTGTCTTCAGATCAGAAGGGGTCCTTCTTCAGGTGTCCATGTCACTGATAATATGACATGAACAATTTCTTTTAGCTGTCCAGTGGTGGGGTAATCTCAGGATCCAGAGGAGGAGTGACATTGATGTAGGTGACTGGCCAGTGAGGAACCATGTGGGTCGGTGGTCCCCGTCACCAGAAAACAGCTCTGGTGGGGAAACTGGAAGGCAGACTTCATCAGGTAAGAACAGAAAAAAACTTGCAGGATGGGTTAGAGGGGGATAGGAGGAAGTTGCCCAAAATGGAGCTTTAATTCATATCAAGTTTGCTGTATATTTGTTTTCGCTCTTTTAGAGGTAGGAGATTTTTGTAGCATGCTGGCAAAAAGTAAAAACAGTTATGCAGGGTCTAAGCCTGCTATGCAGTGCCCTGACTGATCCAATCTCCTATATGGCAGATTCACAAAGCTTTCTAATACATTATTGTGTACAAATATAAGTATGGAAAGCAAAATGTATAAGTCCTTGGCTGTCATTTTCTAATATTTAAAAAATTTTTTTTACCAATTGCAGTGTATTGCCATTAATAACTATTCATATCTAAAATAATATAATTGCTGACAAATACATTAGAAAATAATAAATATCATTAAAACAAAGTTTCTTTTTCCCTAATAACGTAAATTACTACGCTCAATTTACACTATGATTAGCAGAGGTTTTCTTGCTGAGTAAAATTAGTACTTGGCTTTTTAAGACTTGCTTTGTTCAGATGAGCTCTGCTGAAGCCTTACAATTATGCTGTCATTTTTCTTGCTGGTCTGGACATTGCTGGCGCTGTTTTTATATTAATCTATTCATTACATAATCATTTCATTTAAACTGCAGAATCAGGCAATACTTGTGACACCCATGTAAATTAGCAAACACTAGTTTCATAATAACATAGTTTCTTTCTAATTAATTAATTATAAAACATTTGGTAAAATGTTCATGGCCAGTACTGTAAAAACATGACAAAGTGCACTTACTGTACTGGCAATAAATGAACCCACTCTCCCCTCCACAGGTGCATACTTATGGTGGTCTTGTATGCTTCTTTTTTTTTTTCGATCAATACGATCAAATCTGCAAACACTCAAATAGTCATAACTTCCTTTTTAATTGACTTAGGGTCGGATTTGCTTTAACTGAGTTGATTGGCCAGGGTGGAAAGTTAACGATCCTTTTGGACTAATTGGCACCACTGAGATACTTTGTTCAATAATAATAATTCCATCTATCGGATTATCAAACTGCATGGTAGAAACACAGATGTGAATGATAATTTATGATCGTAAGGTTTCAATAGAATAATGCCCTGTACACACGGTCGGACCTTCCAACGACAAAATCCATCAGATTTTTTCCAACAGATTTTGGCGCAAACTTGTGTAGCATACACATGGTCGCACAAAGTTGTTGGAAAATCCGATTGTTCTCAATGCAGTGACGTGGAACATGAACAACGGGACTATAAAGGGGCCAGTAGCCAACAGCTTACGTCTCGTAATTTATTCTGAACATGCGTGGCACTTTGTCTGTCGGAATTGTCTACACACGATCGGAATTTAAACGATCAGATTTTGTTGTCGGAAAATTTTAGATCCAGCTTTCAAACTTTGTGTGTCGGAAATTCCGACGGAAAAAGTCAGATGGAGCCCACACACGTTCGGATTTTCCAACAACACGATTCAATCGCACATTTTCTGTCGGAAAGTGTGTACGGGGCATAACACTTCCCCAAGTACGGCATGTCAATTGAATGGGTTGTCCACTATAGATAGATTATTCCTATCAAAAGAGATCAATTGGAAAATAAATTGATCATGTATTGGAGCAAGTATGGCTGCGACCTTCTGCATTTGTTTACACTCTTGCTACGTCTATGCACTACAGTCCACATTGACTTCTATTGGGCTGTATCCTGTGGCTAGAGATAAATGGAAATGGTGGTAAACAGCCCCATAGAAGTCCATGAAGATGTAATGCGCAGATGCAGGCAGGATGTAAACAAGTGATTGTCGGATCCAGGTAAATTTGCTTCTGTGGAGGGGGGAGTGGGTTATTTTAGGTCAGTGCAGCGGAGCAAACAGTATAAGTTCTCTTCGCCATCACGAGCCTTCCAATCATGTAACAGCCAATCACAGCAGTCAGGTGATCAGAATTCACGCCTCCCAGAATTTAGAACCACTTAAAAGGCTGGAAAGTGTTAGCAGAAAGGGGTTAAAATGCACATATCCGTTAAAATTACCCTTAAAATGTTACTAAACGAAGTGATATGAAAACAGTTTATTTGCCCTTACACAGTGCCCACAGCTTATAAATCTTCTTTTTACATTAAAATACTGCCACTATATACCTTTTTGGCTGATCTGTATACCATGGTCAGTGATAAACAGCACTGCCTTTTGGGGGATCAGGAATTTTTTTCCCCTGCTGTAGCAGATTGGAGCATGCTCTGCTGGGGTTTTTTTCCGCCTTCCTCTGGATTAATTGTGGGCATAAAATTGGGTATTTGGATTGTACGATTATTTTTTATTTTATTTATTTGTTTTTAAGGTTGAACTGGATGGACTTGTGTCTTTTTTCAGCCTGACTAACTATGTAACTATGTAACTATAAACAGCACAGTTTCTCCAGTGCTGAGAGTTCGGGTAGGAGGAGATTTCCACTGCAGCTTGTATGCACGCCCACATGTGTGATGTCAATATCATGTGACCTGGCTATCTGTGAGAACACGTAACTGTTCTCTCCAGCTTTAAAGACACAACTGAGCATGTGCAAGTTGGCTACCCTGCCTGTGTTAGCTGGCTTTCCCAAGATAGACAGTGTAGGAGGGGGAGGATCTGTGCATACAGGATCAAAAAGCCTTTTTACACAATGCAGAGTGAGTATAACAAGCATGCTATGCTGCATACACAGACTGATTTTACTATTGTGGGTTTAGTAACACTTTAACAAGAATTAACTAGGCATATGTAAATATTACCAAAATATATTTTTTTAATAAATATAATGTTTTTCTCAACATGAAAAAATAAATGATGCTGTCACTCACTGACTAGGTACAATTGACATGGTTTCTGGCTACCAGGTGCATTGTGGGTGTTTGAGACTACAGTGCAGAGTGTAACATTTATTGTGATTCAGATAGACCTTATCAATGAGCTAGGGCCTATGTAGTGAGTGCTCGGTGGGCAAATGCAGTGTGTTTTTCACATTGGTTTTAGATGCTTCTGCATTCTTTCAGAATTCATTGCAAGTGTTACCCTGCATTTGATCTGATTCAGGTTCCATGCACACTGGCTTAAAAATTACTACTTCTACTGGAGTTTTGTGTTCTGCCTGTAGAAGCTACTCAATGTTATACTATGTGCCCATGCACATTAGGACGTTAAGAGGCATAGTTTGAGTTTTACGTTTAGAGGCAGAAAAGAAAACTCTTCTGGATTGCATTTCTGATTGGTGTTTGGAGGCAGAAAAAATTATAATACTCTTCTAAACTCGTCTAAAGTTTGTACAAAAAATGCTCTATATAATAGGGTGACCAGATGTCCTCAGTTTCAGGGGACAGTCCCCGGATTGAGGACACTGTCCCCGAACCAAGTCTGTCCCTGGTTTTGTCCCTAGATTTGACTTCAACAGGAGCTGGGGCAATTTTCAAAGACAGTCAGTGCAGAATAAAAAAAAAAATCTGAATTACACCCCCCGCTCCTACTAGCTTAGGGGGTATATTTTTTCCATTATCTGTGTCCCTTTCTGATGATGATGTGCTGGTCAGAGTGGATGGACTATTTCTTCAGTTTCTGGAACATGCCCATTCAGCTCCGCTCACATGTTCTTCTGCCTTGGCTCAAATCCCGGCCAGCCGCCTGCCTGATTTCCTCCGCTCCCCACCCAGTAGTAGCCGAGGGCCCGGAGATTGAGACCTGAAAGGCTGTGAGGCCGGCGGAGGTGGCACCGGGCAGAGAGAGGCAGCTGAGCTCAGCTGACGATGTCCAGCAGCAGGAATAGAAGGGAAACAGATCCAATCGTGGGGCTGCCAGTGCCTTCAAGGATTCAACACAGGTGTGCTTTGGGGGTGTCTGTGAATAGACTACATTGCACTGTGTCTGTCTCTCTGGCATAATGGATGGTATCAGAACTCACAGGTAGCGGGGGGCACTTATTGGTCAGAAGTTAACAAAATAAGCACTGTGACAGAGCCAGCCAGAGCCATGATAGAGTGCCCCCTGCCTGTGAGCTATCATAATGCTGATAATCTTAACCAGTTTCCGATCGCCTGATAGCAGATTTACTGCTACAGGGCGGTCGCGCTGCGCAGGATCACTTATATACGTGATCCTGCATTTATGGCTGCCAGAGCCAATCAGCGGATCCGGCGGACTCACCTAGTGGTCTGCCTATGTAAACAAGGCAGTTCACCATTCTGTCAGTGTGGAAGACATTGATCCTGTGTTCCTGCAAAGCAGGTACAGGGATCTATGTCTTTCCTTAGTAAAAGCACCTCCCCCACAGTGAGAAAACACTTGTTAGGTGCACATTTAACCCATTGATTGTCCTAGATGTTATCCCCTTCCCAGCCAGTGTCATTAGTACAGTGACAGTACATATTTTTAGCACTGATCACTGTATTAGTGGCACTGGTTCCCACAAAGTGTCAAAAGTGTCACTAATGCCGTGTACACACGAGCAGAATGTCAGACAGAAAAAGTCAGACAGAATCTTTTCATTGGATATTCCGATTGCGTGTATGCCTCATCTGACTTTTTTTTACGAAAATTCTGTGGGACCTAGAAATAGAACATGTTCTAAATATTTCTGACTGAACCAATTCCTATTGGGAAAACCGCTTGTCTGTATGCTGTTCCAAAAACCAAAAACGACGCGTGCTCTGAAGTACGAGACGGAAGCTATTGGCTACTGGCTATTGAACTTCCTTTTTTCTAGTCCTGTCGTATGTGCTGTACGTCACCGCGTTCTACCATCGGACCTTGGTGTGATCGTGTGTACGCAAGACAGTTTCAGTGGAACTCCCTTGGAACTCTGTCGGAAAAACCTTCCGAGTTTATTCCGACGGGAAAACTGGTCGTGTGTACACGGCATTAGTGTCCGATTTGTCCACCTCAATATCGCAGTCCCGATATGATTAGCTGATTGCTGCCATTACTAGTTAAAAAAAAAGTATGTCCCGGATTTCATTTTAAAAATCTAGTCACCTTACTATATAGCGTTTTTACTCCCGAGAGAATAGACATTTTTTTTAAGCCCAGTGTGCATGCTCCATGGGCTCAACGCTCATATAATAAGGTGACAAGCTTTTTAAAATGAAATCCGGGGACATACTTTTTTTTTACTAGTAATGGCAGCAATCAGGGACTCATAGCGGGACTGCGATTGTTGCTTTTGTATTCCCATAGACATGTATAGGGAGACAAACAAAAGCCCATTGACACTTTTGATCAGCAGATCATAAAACTTGCATATGTAATATGCAAATACAGTCATCCTCATGTACATAATTATACATAAAACATAGATGAAAAACTTTAACACTCTTTGATAAGGACAGTTGATATTTTTACATGCATATCTTAAAATATAAAAAAAATGTCATAGGTCTCATTAAGCAACAAAATCAAATTAGATTTAAATATCGTCTGTAAAACCTTTTTGGAGGTAGGTTTACTTGCTGTAATATTCAACCTGGCAACATATGCACTATTCTGAAATCACTGCTGTTTTGTGAATGGCCTGAGCCTGACAATGAAAAACTAGCAGTTTCCAAATAGCTTTTAAGCTGGCCATATACAACTCAAATTTCAGACAGTTCCCACTGAAGTGGACGAAACCTGCTCCATGGGTGGCCCTGTAGGCACTACCTGGCAATCTTCAAAATTGTCACCCAAACAGTGACTGCATCCAATCAGATTCTTCTCCCAGCCAATCCCGGCTCAGGAAGCGGGTCCTGAGACCCGATTGGCCGAGAGGAGAAGCTATAGAAGCTATTGGTTACCAAGGAGGAGGAGGGAGGGAAGCTTCGCCGCCATGAAGCCAAGGAAGGAGGAGGCCCAGTGTGAAGCCACCACCCGCCGCCCAGAGGAAGCCCATGACCTAGATGGGGTAAGTGCGGGGACTGATCGACCGTCGGCAGGGGTGGCTGCGGCTGTATTGCCAACACCCCCCCCCCCCAAATATACCACCAGCCGCCACTGCATAAGAATCTTCTTACTTCCACTCAAATGCCACAGTGATTTCATAGAAATCTCATTACATCCACTCAGTTGCTACAGTCATTGCATGGGAATCTTCCCACTTCTACTTTCCAGCCACAGTCAGTACCTGGGAATCTTCCCACTTCTACTTTCCCGCCACAGTCAGTACCTGGGAATCTTCCCACTTCTACTTTCCAGCCACAGTCAGTACCTGGGAATCTTCCCACTTCTACTTTCCAGCCACAGTCAGTACCTGGGAATCTTGCTACTTCCACTCATCTGTCAGAGCTATTATACAGGAATCTTGTTACTTCCATTCAAATGCCACAGCCTTTCAATGGGAATCTCATTACTTCCACCCATCTACCACAGTCATTACTTAGGAATCTCGCTACTTCCACTTACCTGTCATGGAACCCTCATTACTTCTACTTATCTGCTACAGCCATAACATGGGATTCCCACAACTTTCACTGACGTATTAGAGCTATTACCTAAGCATCTCATTACTTCTACTCAACTGTTACAGCAATTTTACAAGAATCCTATTACTTCTACACACATGCCATTTACATTACAAGGGAATCCCACTAGTTCCACTTACCTGCCATGGTAATTACATGGGAATCCCACTAGTTCCACTTACCTGCCATGGTCATTACATGGGAATCCTACTACCTCTACTTACCTGTCATGGTCATTACATGGGAATCCATCTGCTTCCACTAACCTGCCATGGATATTACGTGAGAATTCCGCTCACTTGCCATGGTCATTACACAGGAATTTCACTACTTTCCCTCACCTGCAACATTTATTACATAGGAATCTTGTTACTTCCAGTCACCTGCCACAGCCAGTTCATGGGAATCTCACAGCTAGGATTTTGTCGGACTTTACTGGCATGACAAGGAGCACACACAACTTACAAAAAGTATACTTTATTACAGAATCTTAAGAGAATCTCACAGCATATTCCCCATTAGGAATATATGAATGTATTCTAACTTTAGGCCTTTGCAGTAACATGGCAGTAAAGTTCAACATAATTCTAGTTGTGGTATTTTGTACAAATTGGATGTGGCAGTGAGTGTTTTTTCATTATTTATGGGAATCTCACTATTTAAACTAATCTGCCACAGTCACAATATAGGAATCCTACTACTTTCACTCCCCTACCACAACTATTATATGGGAATCTCACTACTTTTTAGCCTCCTACACACTCGTAATCTTTTTTCGTTCAGCTCAGCAGGGTTGAATGAAAAAAACTGACAGCTCAGGAGGAGCCGCTGTACTAACTATCCAACGTTATTACAGTGATCTCCCCTGCTCTGCTATTGTGTTCTGACAGGGGGACGCAGTCCTTTTTTGGTCATGCCCCTTTGACAGAAGCCGGCCAATCGACTGGCTTCTGTCGGACTGACTGCAGTACACACGGGCCAAATGTCGAACGGTTTCTAGTGAATCGGCTGATGCCGTCCAACATTGGTTGTGTGCTAGGCTTTATTCACACAGCCATTGTATGAAAAATTTCACTACTTCCTCCCATACCTTCCACAGTCATTACATAGAACTCTCTTTAATTCACAACCATTTCATGGGAATCTCATTATTTCCACTCAACTACTACAGTCAGTACATGGGACTTAGTATCTTCTGCTCACTTTTCACAAGTATTATGTGAGGACCTTAATACTCTTATCATTTGCTACCATCATTACATAGGAACCTCTGTACTTCCACTTACCAACCATAGCCATTATGTGGTAATCTTAACACTCTTATCACTAAGGGAATCTCAGCAATTCCATTCATCTGCCATGGACAGTGCATAGGACTCTCAGTACTTCCATTTACTTTCTAAGGTTATTACAGGGGACTCACAAAATTTCTAGTTACCTGGCAAAGTCAGTACATGGGACTCTCAGTACTTTCACTCATCTGCCATGGTCAGTACATGTGACTCTCAATACTTCTACTTGTCTGCCATGGTCAGTACATGGGAATAATTCCACTTATTACCATGATCAGTATATGGGACTATCAATAATTCCATTAATCACCATGGTCAGTACATGGGACTTTCAATAATTCCACTAATCACCATGATCAGTACATGGGTCTATCAATAATTCCACTAATCACAATGGTCAGTACATGGGTCTATCAATAATTCTACTAATCACAATGGTCAGTACATGGGTCTATCAATAATTCCACTAATCACAATGGTCAGTACATGGGACTCTCAATATTTCCACTAATCACTGTGATCAGTACATGGGTCTATCAATAATTCCACTAATCACAATGGTCAGTACATGGGACTCTCAATATTTCCACTCACCAGCCAACGTCAGTACATGAGACTCAAAGTACTTCCACTTATCTGCCACGGTCAGTACATGGGACTCATACTTCAACTCACCTGCCAAGGTTAGTACGTGGGACTTTCAGTACTTCTACTCCCGTCACAGCTTCTACATCAAAATCTAGCTCTCGAATAGATCTTTCATTAACTAATCTCATATTTTGGTTTGCTCATAAGGAAAATTATTCAGACATTGATGTGGCTGATTTTAAAACATAAACAAACATTTCAATTCCATTCTCCATTTGTATTTCTATTTTGGCTTGTTTAAACTGAAGGTCGCTGCTATCCAAAACACGTTGAACTGTGTTAATTGAATAGACATAGGGGTTTATTTACTAAAGGCAAATCCGCTCTGCATCAAAAGTGCACTTGGAAGTGCAGTCGCTGTAGATTTAAGGGGAAGTTCTGAAATGAGGGGAAGCTCTGCTGATTTATATCATTTAATCATTTGCAAGCTAAAATGCTGTTGTAGCGGCCATAACCCTTGGCAGGGCGGCCTTAACTTTTGGGCTTACCGGTTACCTCCGCTTGGCTGGTTCTTCCACATCTAGGGGTTCCCAGAGATAGTACCCAACACTTTGGACGCTGACACCATAAAGGTCCTAAAGAAAAGGTTTTTATTTGCAGGGGTAACACCAAACAACACAGTCTCAAATGGGAACAGAGGGCAAGGATGAAGAAACTCAGGCACCTTGAACTGCTAATATCAGAAAGTCTCTAGTACCACCCAGAGAGTAGCCACTCGCAGCTGGGTGCTTCAAGGCTGAACACATTTCTAGCCAGAGATTATGGCAGTCAGCAATTTGATCCAGAACAATTTGATCTTTGACCTTGAGCAACTGGTAACAGAAGTGAACAGGAACCTTTTTCCTCAGTACCTGTAACGTTCTCTGTCTCCTTGGCAGTACTGGAAAAAGTGTGGATTCGTCAGTGTCCTTCACAACTGAGCAACCAGGCACTTCTCAGGATGCCTGCTTGTTGGCCCTCCTCCGAAGAGTCCTCCCCCGGTCACTTACACGTACTCCGGTGCCCCTCCAAGCCGAGAGCACACCTGGACGCCTTGAATTCCCAATCAGTTACTGCGCCTCGGACCAGCTGGTGCCGAGACTCGGGAACAGACGGATCCTTACCCCAGACCAGGCGGGTCCACTGGGGCTAGCCAACCGAAACATGTTGCAGAGCGACGAACGCTCCCGTGACCCCTCCCAGGGCTACCCCAGTCCAGAATCAGGAACAGACCGCTAAGGCCTCACGAACGAACCTAGAACATGTGACTTCAACATCTTCAGTAACCTTCCCCAGACTTCTCAGGGGGGCCCGGCATACCCACTGATTAGCTCCGGGGAAGCTGATACCCAAAACATCCAACCAGGCCTGGTTCTGAACCTGTCATGTGCACCTAACTGTACATGACAAGGCAGAACGCTAACACAGCCCAGCCAAACCGATGTCAAAGTTAAACCTACATAATTAACCTTCAGAACCCCATTACTGTTCTGAGGCAAGAACTAAATTTGTACATGACAGACACCTTGTCCAAAGTGTCATCGCTACACTGTTTTTTATGTTCCTTGCATGTGGAAGTGCACAGTGGATTTGCCTTTTGTAAATAACCCCCATTGTATTTTATAAAAATGTTGTATTGGATTTATCATTGAGATCTATCAATGTTTATTTTGTAACATTTGTTATATTTTCAATTATAATAAGAAAATACTTTAAAATAAAGAAAGCGGGCAAACCAAATAACTGTACAGTATGGTACATCAACTTACTTAAACCAAATTTGTAACATATATGGGGAGAGGAAGGAGAAGAAATTTCCCTTGTTTTTTACATGGGACAATGCACATAACCACCTTGATAAAATGAACTTTACATCTGAGGTTCTTTCATCTGATAGAAAGCCCCTTGATATCAGTGATCCCCCTTCATATCAAAGGCCCCCCATCACATTCGAGGTCCCCCATCACATCAGAGGTCCCCCATCACATCAGAAGAGGTTCCCCATCACATCAGAGGGCTACACATCACACCAGAGCCCCCCTATGATGCCGATTCAAGGCAAACTGTGTCCCATGCTTGTGGCACCCCAGTGCAACCAAGATGGTTCTCCAGGGTGAACTAACACCCAGCTTGAGAAACACTGGTTTAGCTGTGGGAACTTTAAGGAAGAATTTACACTTGCAAAAACACCCACAGTCCGATTACACGTGAAAGCCACACTGAAGGTTCCTGGGGTTAGCTGAGAGGCAGCCTGATTGAAAGCAATTGGAGGCTGTCAACTCCTGCAGCTAACTGTGCCCACTGCCATGTAATCACTTATGCAGCGATCAAATGCAAATGATGGGCCCTAAACACAGACGGCCTGACCCTAATGCTAAGAAATGCACACCTGTACTTTTATAATAGGTTTCTGCACATGTTGAGTTTCCTTTCATTACATATCTTCATGTTGGGTGCTGGAAGGCCTCAATAAACCCTACCCTGGCTTAACCTAAAACAAACCCCTTAATATATAACCCATTCTTTAACACCTAAACCCCTAAATCTGACACATATTCTAACCCCTAAATAGAACTGATGACACTATATATCCCCCCCCCCCCCAATGCTTGCCCCTATTTGGTTGCATACTCATCTCATGAAGCTCTGCTCTGAGAGCACCCACACTAATATCACGCAGTAGCAAGATCCCATTTGCAAAACCTCATTGCTCACAGAGCCTGCTATTAACCAAATATCATCTTCAGTGATGCAGCTGTTTCACCATAGTGGAGGTTTGCATTGTAGAGTTCCCAGCACCCTTAGGGGCCACAGTACTCTGGATGAGAACTGAAGGTGTCGGTAAGCACCTGTAGATGACAGTTATAAAGTCTTTATTTCATTTTATTAGCATTAATGTCCCTGTAGGTATGCTTTAAATCTTCAATATCTTTGTAGGAAGCCCCAAGCTGACGCACTGACTGCTCTGTGCCTGGACACTCCAGACAATGAAACACAGCAGTGATACCAAAGTGAATTTGGTATCCTTACAACATTCATGCAGACACTGACACTCCGTGAAAACATGTTACTTTATGTACCTTATGTAGTCTGATCTGTTGCCAGCTCCAATTCTTTCTTTTTGGTGACAGATTCTCTTTAAACAACCTTCTTACAACGTTTCACATTGCAAATCCCATAGCCTTGGCAGCTTTCTTCTCTGTCAGAAAGCAAAGCTTGTTGATGGCATACTGATACAACAATAAGCACTGAAAAGATGTTGTCATGCAATATTAATAACTTCCTTAGCCTAGATTCCATGAAATAAAGAAATCCAAGCAAAAGTCCCTTTGTAGGCTTAATGTACACGGGACGTTTTTACAACCTCTCCTGAACGATTTAACTTGACAGATAGTTACCCACATTTAAACCGTCCGTTTGGCCACGTTTACATGCCACGTTTAGCTGTGCTTTGCCACGTTTGTGTTTAGAAGCGTTAAAAAAAAAAATAGCCAAAAATGCCTGTAAACGTTTGGCGCTTGAAATGCCTCTAAACTCAGCATCTGTACTCATTTTTTGCTTTACAAAAAAGGCCTCTAAACTCAACTGCCTAAAAATGATATTAACCACTTACAGACCGGACCATTTTGCTGGCTAAAGACCAGACCACTTTTTGCGATTCGGCACTGCGTCGCTTTAACTGACAATTGCACAGTCCTGCGACGTGGCTTCCTAACGAAATCAACGTAATTTTTTTCCTACAAATAGAGCTTTCTTTTGGTAGTATTTGATCACCCCTGCAGTTTTTATTTTTTGTGCTATACACAAAAAAAGAGTGACAATTTTGAAAAAAAAAAAAACGCATCATTTTTTACTTTTTGCTATAACAATTATACCCCAAAAATATATAAAAAAAACATTTTTTTCCTCAGTTTAGGCCAATACGTATTCTTCTACATATTTTTGGTAAAAAAAAAATCGCAATAAGCATTTATTGATTGGTTTGCACAAAATTTATAGCGTTTACAAAATAGGGGATAGTTTTATGGCATTTTTATTAATAATTTTTTTTTACTAGTAATGGCGGCGATCAGCGATTTTTATTGTGACTGCGACATTATGGCGGACACATCGGACATTTTTGACACATTTTTGGGACCATTGTCATTTATACAGCAATCACTGCTATATAAATGCAGTGATTCCTGTGTAAATGACACTGGCAGTGAAGGGGTTAAGCAGGGGTGGAAGTGTAGGGGTTAAATGTGTCCTAGGGGTGTGTTACTAACTGTGGGGGGGGGTGTGGCTGTGTGTTAGTGAACACTGATCTCTGCTCCAATCACAGGGAGCAGAGATCAGTGTCACCTGTTGCTAGGCAGAACAGGGAGATGCTGTTTACTTCCGCATCTCCCTATTCAGCCTCCCCGTGAGATGATAGCGGGTATCAAGTCACGGGACCCGCAACTGGGCTCATGGGGGGTCCAGACCGGCATGCACGCGCGCCGCCTCCGGCGTGCATGAGGTGGTACAGCGGCAATTTTAAATGGATGTACCTGTATGCCAATTTGCCTGTCCGTGCCATTCTGCCGACATACATCGTTGTGCGCCGGTCGGGAAGCGGTTAAAGTAACCTGTGTACATGTACACATAAGATAACATTGGATGAGTTCCAGGGCAGCTGAAAAAAGCATCCAACTGCCTCTGAACGTCCGGTTACCAGCAGCAGTGTACATGAAGCCTAAGTGAATATCTCATAGAAAAATGTTAAACGTTTTAAAATTAAATTCCCATCATTGTTAAGAGGCTTAAATTAAGACTTAACCCACTGATTTAATGGTTTCCCAAAACAGTTAAGGCTTGTTTATACTGAGATCACCCTGTGAAGAGCGATCCACATTTTTCATAGGGCACCTAAAAGTCAGGGAGGAGGTGCTATGTTGCCTTCTCACCACCTGTTGTAACCCCTTCAAGCCCACACCACCGGTTGTGGCTCAGCCCCATTCAGTTTAATGGGTCATTCTCCATGTTTGGCCTTTTTTGCCGAACTCCACAGGAGATAATCTTTGCCATGCTGCAATGTAAAGCTTCACATCCGCAACATGCGGAGGTTAGCACTTTTGCCTAGCAGTAAAAAGGGTCGCTGGTTTGAATCCCAACCACGACACTACCTGCCTGGAGTTTGCATGTTCTCCCTGTGCCTAGTTGGGTTTTCTCTGGGTACTCCAGTTTCCTCCCACATTCCAAAGACATGCTGGTAGGTTAATTGGATCCTGTCTAAATTGGCCCTAGTATGTGTATGTATGAATGTGTGTTGGGGACCTTAGATTGTAAGTTTCTTGAGGGTAGGGACTGATGTGAATGTATAATATATATATGTAAAAGCGCTGCATAATTTTAACAGCGCTGTATAAGTACCTGAAATAATAATAATCCCCATCTGTGCCTCAAGCCTTTGCAGCTTATTCGGGAATGAGTTGGCGGACAGTAAAAATGCAACTGCATGTTTTTACAGCCCCCCTCCCCAACCACAAGTGTAAATGAGGTCTTACATTCAAGACATGGTTGTAATTATAATGTTACTGTTACTAGTATGCTTATGTTAGCTCTCAGCTGAACTATCAAGCCATCAAATGGCTGATGTCAAAGCTGATCAGAGTTATAAGCCGATCACAACTGCCTAAGGTGGCACCTTTTTTGGGTGTGGATAGGAGGGTTTAGTTCCACTTTAACACAGGTACTGCTAATTCAGTTCAGGCTGATAGAGGGAGAGACTTAAAGCAGACCTCCCCCCAAAAGGGGAAGCTCCGCTTGTCTGTCTCCTCCCCCTCCGCTGCCACATTTGGGGGGGAGCAGGTACCTGGTTTTGACAGGTTTACCAGCTTCCCCCTCCTTCCTCAGTGGCAAACTAAGCCGGAATTTTCCCCCCTCCTACCCCTCCACCTTCCTTGCAGCAGGCCCATTCACAAAGCACGCTTCACGCAGGCACAGTGGGAAACCGGCTATACTGCCGGTTTCCCTTAGTTAAGATGGTGTTGCCAGCACCCGACAATTGAAAAAATTGGCTCGGGTGAGGACCCCACTAGATTCTTGCACAGGTAAGTGTCTTAATATTAAAAGTCAGCAGCTACAGCATTTGTATTTTTTTCTGAAGGATCCTCAAACTACCTTTTAAGTTTGCCATGCACCAGTCTTTTTTGTTTTTTTAGAACCTTCATTTGATTGTCTAATGCCGTGTACACACGACTGGACTTTCCGGCAGACTAGGTCCAAAGGGATTAGTCCGTCGGAACAATCCAATCGTGTGTCTGTTTGTTTTTCGAAAAAAAAAAATCAGATGGACCTAGAAAAAGAACATGTTTCAAATCTATCCGACGGACACAATTCCTAAAATTGGGAAAACCGTTTGTGTGCTGGTCCGACGGACCAAATATGACGCAAGGGAAACTATTGGCTACTGGCTATTGAACTTCCTTGTTTAGTCACGTTTACGTCATCACGTTCAAAACTAACGGACTTAGTCCATTCGTGTATGGCCAAGTCCGCTCGTTCCCGAAGTCCATCGGAACTCCGCCGAAAGTCCGTTGGGTAGACCGTCGGACCTAGTCTGCCGGAAAGTCTAGTCGTGTTTGCGTGAGATAACGGTTAATGGGGCCAAATCAATATTCGTTTTTGACCACGGTAATGGGAAAATTCGAAGGAGGAGGATGGAAATTTTTTCACAAATCAACAAAAAACTAACTGTAAATGTGGTTGTCCTTCAGGAAAAATTGTACATATTTTGATGAAACCTGTTTAATACATCTGGGATAACAGGTTAAATCCTGTAACAAAATTAGTTGACTCAATGGTAAAAAAGAATGTGCTGAGATATAATTTTTCTAATTTTTCTATGAAAGTTTGAATAAAATTCTAACTGTATATGGCTAGCTTAAGACCTCATGTACAATACAGCTACTAAACTGAAGTTTAGGAGCAGTTGGGCATTTTTTTCAGCAGCCCCTGAACTCTCCTGTGTTATCTTATGTGTACATGTACACCAGTGGCGGAACGTTTATTAGGGGCGCATGCGTCCGCCCCCTCAGGGAGCCAGATGCATGGATGTCAATGGGGGTGTTTTTTTTTAAGCACGTGATTAGAGCCGGAGGCTCTAATAGGCTTCAAAAATGGGAGGACTTGGGGTGCATTCAGGGGCTGCGTGGAGGAAAATTCAGAGCATCGGTTGTTCTATATGCTGCCCCGCTGCCCTTCTCATCCAGCCTGGTGCTCTATGTTTCCATTGGCTACTGTACTAGAACTGCTGGCTGCGCCTCCCAGCTCCCCCTGACTCCTTCGTTCTAAGTAACTGCTGCAGGACCGCCCATTGAATTTACAGCAGCAGGCAGATGGGGGCATGGCGTCTGGGGCACTGCAATAGCCAGGTGATCCAGTAGGAACAGCGGAGGAGGTCTCCACTGTTTAAGGAGACACGTGAAGCCTGGAAGGAGCCAGAGACACCTCAAGCATGGAGTCCACACTGAGAGCAAGTGAGTGCCACGATCCCACCCAGCACTGCCACCGATCCCACCCAGCACTGCCACCGATCCCATCCACCCCCCCACCCAGCACTGCCACCGATTCCACCCAGCACTGTCACCAATCCCATCCACCCCCCCCACACCCAGCACTGCCACCGATCCGACCCAGCATTGCCACCGATCCCATCCACCCCCCCACCCACCCAGCACTGCCACTGATCCCACCCGGCACTGCCACCGTTCCTATACATCCCCCCCACCAGGCACTGCCACCGATCCCATCCATTCCCCCCACCCAGCACTGCCAACGATCCCATCCATCCCCCTGCCCAGCACTGCCACCGATCCCATCCACCCCCCCACTGGACACTGCCACCGATCCCATCCATCCCCCCACCCAGCACTGCCACCAATCCCATCCACCCCCCCACCCAGCACTGCCACCGATCCCATCCATCTCCCCACCCAGCACTGCCACTGATCCCATCCATCCCCCCATCCAGCACTGCCACCTATCCCATCTCCCCCCTCTCTCACCCCCATTTTCTCCCTCTGACCAGCTCTGCCATAAGATGTAAAATGTACTGAAATATTAAAAATTGTTTTAACACATTTGAAAATATTTGTTTACATTTATTTAAGTGTGTGTCTGTATATATATATATATATATATATATATATATATATATATATATATATATACATACACACACATGTGTTTGAGTTTTGGGGTGCACACCCTAATCCAATAGGCTGCGCACACTTATGGCGCCCACTCTATTTGCAGTTAGGCCCCTTTCACACTAGGACGGTGCGGGCGTCAGCGGTAAAGCGGCGCTATTAGTGGCGCTATTCGGCCGCTAGTGGGGTGATTTTAACCCCCGCTAGCGGCCAAAAAAGGGTTAAAACCACCCACAAAGCACTGCAAAGCGATTTGCCGGCAGTATAGTCGCACTGCCCATTGATTCAATGGGTAGGAGCGGTTTAGGTGCGGTGAATACACAGCTGCTTCACCGCTCCAAAGATGCTGCTAGCAGGACTTTTTTTTACCATCCTGCTAGCGCAACGCTCCAGTGTGAAAGCCCTCCGGCTTTCACACTGGAGTGAAAAGAACCGCTGTAGCGCCTGAAAAATGCCTTCATTGTGAAAGGGGCCTTAGAGTGAGGCTGGTTTGACCAGTTATAGTACTCAATGACAATGGTGGAGGCTGCTAGGAGAGAGCTGTTGGCCACAGGGCTCCCTTGATAGATCTAGCAAAGAATCTTCCTCTTCTAGCATACAGATATCTATATCATAGTAAAATCCTCTCTCTTCTCTCCCAGGTTGATATTTCTGGTACAGTGTCCCCTGCATGGAGGAAAAAATGTGAGGTTAATGCACTGAATGGGTTGAGTAGTGCATAGTCTACACTCATGCCGCGTACACACGATCGGAATTCCGGCCAGAAAAAGACAGATGAGAGCTTTTCATCGAAAATGCCTCCGTGTGTATCCTCCATCGGAATTTAGCTGTCCGAATTTCCGCCAGCCAAAAATTGATAGCATGTTCTCAATTTTCCCTGACGGAAAAACTTTCTATCGGTAATTCCAATCGCGTGTATGCAATTCCGACACGCCAAAAATCGCGCGTGCTCAGATTCAACTACGAGACAGAAGCTATTGGCTGCTGGCTATTGAACTTCCTTTTTCTAGTCACGTCGTACGTGTTTTAAGTCACCGCGTTATAAACGATCGGAATTTGATGTGACCGTGTGTAGGCAAGACAGCTTGAGCCGAATTCCGTTGGAATTCCATCGGGAAAACCATCAGAGCTTTTTCCGACAAGAATTCCGATCGTGTGTATGCGGCATCAGAGGACAGACATGATTAAGAACCCAATGTTTTAGAGAAAGCTTACCATACATTGTAGAATGGTTGGATGATCTCTCGACAAGGCAGTTCTTTAGTTCTAATAAACCAGCCCAGATGTCTGCCAGCAAAATCTATGAGGAGTGGGGACAGGTAAGTGTGGGATTATTGCATCCAGCTAGCATCCTTATATTACGATATGGGTCTTGTTCTTGGAGAATTAGAAGCACAACAGTATTATTCTAACATCGTTCATAGATAACACTCTGACACCACTGCCTATGTTTGTGAGATATACAGTCTACTGTTACGTTGGGCTAATAGGTCTTATAAAGTTCTATTTATCACTATGCACTAAATGGTTCATATACAGTAAAAAGTGAATGTGATCAGACAAGGAATCTATAAAGTTCCTATTCATCTATCTTATAATATATGCTACAGAGAGGTATTATTTCCTATTTCAAAGCTGAACTTTGGATTTATGAATATGGATAGGACTGCATAGATGGCCTTTTTGATCTACATCTACATTTGCATGTTACATATATGCTGTTATATTTGGGTTTCCCTAATGTAAGATTATATATTATAGAGCTATATAAATGCACCAGCCGGGGGACTTGACATTTTATGTGATTTGTTACCATGGTTTTTAATAATTGTGGATAATTTCATGAACATTAATATAAATAATATTCCGAGTAAAAGAAGCAATTCCTGAAATCATTTTTGAGTTTACATTCATTTACAGTTGTTTAAGGTCCATTGAGTCCATCTAAACAGGCTTTTTTCTATTAATTTGTTTTATTACCGCAGTATCAGAGACTCCAAACCTATCTTTCTAAAGTGTAGTACACACTGCAAAAAACACATGAAATTAAAGAAAATGCACAAAATTCAGAGAAAGTAGTTAAATTATACGGTGGATATAAAAAGTCTACACACCCCTGTTAAAATGTTAGGTTTCTGTGATTTAAAAGAATGAGACAAAGATAAATCATTTCAGAACTTTTCCACCTTTAATGTGACCTATAAACCGTAGAAATCAGTTGAAAAACAAACTGAAATATTTTAGGGGGACTAAAAATAAAAAAATAAAATAATGTGGTTGCATAAGTGTGCACACCCTCTTATAACTGGGGATGCAGCAGTGTTCAGAATTAAGCAATCACATAGAACCTCATGTTAAATAGGAGTCAGTACACACGCCATCATTTAAATTGCCTCTGATTAACTCCAAAAAAAAGTTCAGCTGTTCTAGTAGGTCTTTCCTGACATTTTCTTAGTCGCATCCTACAGCAAAAGCCATTGTCCGCAGAGAGCGTCCAAGGCATCAGAGGGATCTCATTGTTAAAAGGTATCAGTCAGGAGAAGGGTACAAAGGAATTTCCAAGGCATTAGATATACCATGGAACACAGTGAAGACAATCATCATCAGGTGCAGAAAATATGGCACAACAGTGACTGTTACATACCTTACAGCAGAGTCTGAAATGACAAGGGCGGTCTCTTGCACGGTCCCGGTCCTGGCACCCCTGGAGGTTGAGACAGGAACTGCTAGGGCAGCGGAAGGGTGCAGGTGCATGCAGACAGGTGATAGTAGATCAGGAACACCGGAGCCTTTGTGGATGAGGTGAGATACTGATCACCGGACTAGTCCAGGAAAAGTCCAACAGAGACACTTGCAAAGTCAGGAACAAGCAGGAGTTGTCAATGGGCTGGTAGAGAGGTATACAAACGGGAGGCAGGCTCGTAATCAGGGACAGGCAGAGGTCGGTAACAGGCCGGCAGCAAGGTACAAAATCAGAAGAAAACAAAGCCGTAGTAAGAAGTCCAAGCAGGTTGGTGGAGGTAAACAGAGGCAGACAAGGTTGCAGGCATAATCTAAAAGAGTAGTCAGGGAGAGCCGAGTGTTCAGGATCAGGATGAGTCAAGCAAGGTAACAACAGGTACACAGGAACAAGCTGAGACAAACCACCACTGACACTAAGCAGGCTCCTCATTTAATTAGGGCACCGTGCGTCGCGATTCGTTGTTCAGGTGGATGCGCCAATGTGTATGCTGGGTCTGGGACTCGTTCGTTTTCACTTGTGACTTGGCGCACATGCGTTCGCATTGGAGGAAAGGAGATTGGTGGCTGGTATACGGGAACGAGCGTTTGTTACGGAGGTTCTCTGACAGTGACATTACAAAGAACTGGACATCCCTCCAAAATTGATGAAAAGACGAGAAGAAAACTGGTCAGGGAGGCTGCCAAGAGGCCTACAGCAACATTAAAGGAGCTGCAGGAATATCTGGCAAGTACTGGCTGTGTGGTACATGTGACAACAATCTCCCTGGGCTATGGGGTAGAGTGGCAAGATGGAAGCCGTTTCTTACCAAGAAAAACATCCAATCCTAAAAAAAAAAAAAAAATTGGAAAAAAAAAATTAACTCACCTTTAAATGCCTGTTGCTAGGGGATCCCTCGTAATCTGCCTCCTTCAGTGCCTGGGCTCCTGACGTCACTTTCCCTTGGCGCAGGAAGGGCTCAACTCCACCTCCTCCCTCCTGTCAGTCATCTGGGACACGTGACAGGCCCCAGATGACTGCGCGGCCAATCACGGCGCGCGGCGCCGCTCGTGCATGCGCAGTGGGTGCCCGGCTGTGAAGTCACAGGCAGGTGCCCACAGTTGCAATGCCGGCACTGCCGAGAGGAGGAGGGGATGAGCGGGGCTTCATTCCCCCACATTGCTGGACCCTGGGACAGGTAAGTGTCCGATTATTAAAAGTCAGCAGCTGCAGTATTTGTAGCTGCTGACTTTTAATTTTTTTTTTTTAGGGGAAACTCCTCTTTAAAGCGGAGGTCCACCCTAAAGTGGACCTTCCGCTCATCGGAACCCTCCCCCCCTCCGGTGCCACAATCGGCACCTTTCAGGGGGGAGGGGGGTGCAGTTACCTGGATAATCCAGGTAACTGCACCCACTTCCGGGATAGCTCTCTGCGGAAAGGGGCGTAACTTACGCCCCTTTCCGCAAGTGCCCGCCCCTTCCCGCAAGTGCCCCGCTGCCTGCTGGGAAACACACAGATCCCAGAGGCAGCGGGGACCGTCCTCATTGCGCAGCGCGGCTCGCGCATGCGCAGTAGGGAACCGGGAAATGAAGCCGAAAGGCTCCATTTCCTGATTCCCATACCCAAGATGGCGGCGGCAGCACTCGAGTGTCGATCTAGAGATCGGCTTCGGGTGCCGACATCGCGGGCACGCTGGACAGGTAAGTGTCACTATTTTAAAAGTCAGCAGCTGCAGTATTTGTAGCTGCTGGCTTTTAAAAAAAAAAAAAAACGCGGAGTCCCGGTGGACTCCCGCTTTAACAAGGAAAGGTGGGACAGGGCCACAAAAATCTGGCAAAGTAAGTGGTACTAACAGTACCTAAGTGGTACTAGCAGTACTACTTACTTTGTCATCTTTTTGTGGCCTTGTCCCATCTTTTTTGAGACATGTTGCTGCCATCAATTTCAAAATGACCTTTCTTTCTCTTACAATGGTACCTTTCTATTGTAAATAAAATATGGGTTTCTCTCCTCCTTTTTACATGGGTTTATGAGATTTTCAAATCATTGTATTCTGTTTTTATGTTGATTTTACACAACGTCCCAACTTTTTTTTAACTGGGGTTATACTTAAGGCCCCTTGCACATGGGGCGGTCCAACTGTAATGCGTCTCTTTCGGCATTTTAGTGCCCCTGGGAGGTACAAGTGCAGTTTCTAGCCTTGCTGCAGGCAGCCTGTCAAAGTCTATGGCAGGCTGTGGCTGGACGGGGCTGAACACTATACCAACTGGTAATAGTGTTTAGGGCCCTGTGCATTCAGGGATAGGTGCAGTGCTCAACCCATCCAGCCGCAACCTACCAGGAAAACCAGGAAGTAACTGAAGAAAATTGAAAAAAAAAGTTTAAAACAAGAAATATGATATGCTATCCTATCAATTTTTGCTAATGCTAGCAACATAAGAATACAAATAGTAAATTTTGATTGAGAGAGTGAAGTTTCACTTTAAGCAGCCCGTCCAGTGCACCAATACTATTGGAGGGGTCACCTTGTTCCATCTACTTGTACACAGTGCAACCTATCTCTGCCTCTGGTAAGAGCTATCATTTAATCATAGAAGAATAGCTATCCTACTAAAATGGATGTCATACAAAAGTGGACACAAAAAGTGAAAAATTGCAATGTTTTAACATGTTTTTGTTTAGAATTCCTCCTGAAAAACAGCAGTGCACTTCCTGGTATGTGAGTGTGCCTAGGCACCCCTGTCCTACAGCTTCACATCTGCATATACTGCATAGCTTCCAACTGTCCCTCATTTAGAGGGACTGTCCCTCTTGTGATACCAAATCCCTTTGTCCCTCTTGTAGCCTCAGCTGTCCCTCTTTTTGCTCTGATGTGTATATCTCTACACAAAATTTACCATTTTACTACTAAAGGAGTTATATTGCACTGAACGTTTTTATCCAACTTCTATATTACTGCATCTGTTATTTCAAAAGGTCAATATAAAGGAAAAAGAGAGGGGGGGGGGGGGGGGGAGGCACGTGTGTGGTTTAGCCAATTATTTTCTGCATATTAGATCTTTGTGGTCCATGTAACCTGGGGCCATGGCAGGGAAGTGTCCTTTGCCTACATACTATGTGCTAAAAGGTGTCCCTCTTTAGCACGTCAGAAGTAAGGATGAGCTCAGGCGTGTTTGTATGCTCCACGTGCAGAGGCCGCCAGGAAGTTGGCACAGCGCTGTGCTAATCACAGGCAGTTAGACATTGCCCGATCTCTGCAACCGCGCAGATGTCTCACAGGCAATGTCTCACTGCCTGTGATTAGCGCAGCGCAGTGCCGACTTCCTGGCGGGCTCTGCACGTGGACTGTGCGAACATGCCTGAGCTCATCCTTAGTCAGAAGGTTGGGAAGTATGCTGTTGTGTGAGATCCAAAGCAACTTCTGCCTGTGACTGCTAGTTTTAGGAAATCCGGGGTGAGATTTGGTACACCATTCTGCTCATTGGGGGGTTATTTACGAAAGGAAAATCCACTTTGCACTGAAAGTGCACTTGGAAGTAAAGTCGCTGTAGATTCGAGGGGGAACAGCATTTTAGCTTGCACATGATTGAATGATAAAATCAGCAGAGCTTCCACTCATTTCAGATCTACCCCTTAGATTTACAACCACTGCACTTCCAAGTGCACTTTCAGTGCAAACTGGATTTGCCTTTTCGTAAATAACCCGCATTGTTTTCCTTGCTGGAAGCTGTGACATCAGGAAGAAAAACCCTCTCTGTACCAAGATGGCCACCTCCACGCAAGCACACAAAGCAGAGCAAGGCATGGTAAGTCAGTAATGGGGAGAGACTTACTGCAGGGAGACTACAGGCAATATTGGTGACTAGTTCTTTGCCTTTTTTTGGACACAGCTTTCAAAGTTCATTTCCTCCTTAAGCAATTCCACATAAACACATTTTAAATTAGCAGTTCTCTGCTACAAAGGATGTTCAATATACATCACTGGTATCAATTACCTGGCAAGCAAATTACTGTGGTACTGCAAACAGCAATTTCTGTCAAATGTCAGGACTCTAGATTCCCAGAGGAACACCCTGTACTAACTGGAGTGGTCTGCAGCAGCAAAAAGCGGCACAAGAAAACCTCTCATTATTTGCTAATGAAAATAAATGTATCTATTTTCCAGCTTACATTTACAGCTGTACATCACAGTTTGTCTTCAGTCCCTGTTTTACATAACTTATTTTAAGGCCATTGTCAATGCTACAAAAGGCAGAAGATGACACAACTATCTAAGTATAACTGATGACATCAGCTTTCTAATAATACAGTTTATCTCTGCAACATAATACTACTTGTAAATTACATTGTCACAATGGAAAGCCTGTAAAACACATTGCCGAAATCTCATTTTTAAAGAACAATTCCATTCTACATAACTGTGCTGATCCCTCAGTATACACCTACATGGCAAAAAATTGAAATGTTTGAATTCACAAAAGCATTGTAGTTTTCAGTATGACATTGGTGATATGAATGGCACAAAATAAGCAAAGCTCTTCTGATAAGTTGATATGGGCAGAGCTTTTTTCTCAGAGAACCCACCTCTGAGCACTGTCCCTTACTCCCTACCCATCTCCCATTACCACCCCTTTTTGAGAATACAGAACTAAGTACTTTTTATAAGTAATTTGTATGGAATTTGTAAGCCAGCAACAGTAGACCCCCCTACACAGGGCTGGTGCAACCATTAGGCAAACTAGGCAGCCGCTTAGGGTGCACTGCTGCCTAGGGCGCCAGGCCACTGGTGTTCCTACTCTCTTCTCTCTGCAGCAAACAACTAATGCGCCATACACACGATCGGAAATTCCGCCAGCAAAAGTCCGATGTGAGCTTTCGGTCGGAAATTCCATGCGTGTGTATGCTCCATCAAACTTTTGCTGTTGGAATTTCCGCCCGGAAAAGATTGAGAACAGGTTCTCTATTTTTCCGATTGTCTATTTTTCTGAAATTCCGATCACCTGTAGCAATTCCGACGCGCAAAATTGCTACGCATGCTTGGAAACAATTTGACGCATGCTCGGAAGCATTGAACTTCATCTTCGCAGCTCATCGTAGTGTTGTACGTCACCGCACCGCTTTCTTGGCGGTGGAAAGTTCAGAAAACTTTTGTGTGACTTTGCGTATGCAAGCCAAGATTTAGCGGAATTCAGTCGGAAAAACCATCCAAGTTTTTTCCTACGGAAATTCCGCTCGTGTGTACGGGGCATTAGTCTCAGCATCAGCAGGCAGCTGCCACTCCGTTCGCACATAGTGTCAGAGGCGCAGCAGCAGCAGCAGAGGACTGAGTCTGTGCCCCGACTCCCGAATGAATGGAGGCAAGCAAACATTCATTAATGGTCACTGGGAAGGCTACATTTGATGGGCAATTCATTAAAAAGGTGGTATACATGGGCAGGACAAGGGGGTGGAGTCAGAGGTGGAGGCTAAATTAGGTTTTGCCTAGGGTGTGAAAAATCCTTGCACCAGCCCTGCCTCTACAACAAAATACCTCTCCAGCAACAACAGATCTCCCAGAAGCCATAGACCCTCCAACAACCAGCAATAATTGATCTCTCCCTCAACAATAGATCCCTCTCAGCAACAATCGACCCCCCAGCAACAATATATTCCCCATCAGCAACAATAGACCCCACACAAAAATAGATCCCCTGCAGCGACAACAGATCTCCCGGAAGCCGGCATCCATAGACCCTGCTGCAGCCAGCAACAATAGATCTCACCCTCAACAATAGATCCCTCTCAGCAACAATCGACCCCCAGCAACATAAGACCCCCCAGCAACAATAGACCCCCCACAAACATAGATCCCTTCCAGTGACAATAGATCCCCCAGCAGCCAGCATCAATGGACCCTCCAGCACACCCAAGCACTCCTTGCCATTATATAGATTCAGTGCTGGAGATGCGGGAACTGCTTTTCCCCATGTTCCTGCAATAAAAAGGCCAGGATAAGGGTAGTGCACATTTCACATCTACATGTGTTTTGTTTTTTTATTGCTTAAGCTCACTTGTGTCAGTTGTGGACTTTGGTGTTCCTCCTATTATGTAAATTGCCTGCCCTCTAAACCAAAATCCAAGAAAGATTTCACATCAACTATTAAGCCTTTATTTATTTATTAATTACAGGTATTTATATGTTACCAACAATTTACACAGCACTTTACATATCGTACATTTACATCAGTCCCTGCCCTCAAGGAACAATCTAAGGTCCCTATTTTACATGTATACATACATACACAAGGGACATTTTAGACAGGATCCAATCAATTTAACAGCATGTCATTGGAGTGTGGGAGGAAATCGGAGTACCTGGAGGAAACCCACACAAGCACAGCAAGAACATGGAAACTCCATGCAGACAGTGTCCTGGTCAGGATTTGAACCGAGGGCTGCCCATTAATTTACATTATTTACCATTTAGCTACCCCCTCATCTCAAATAATGATACAGACACAAGCTGGTCACACAAAAAGAATTTTTATTTTTTCTGTACCCACCACAGAATCCTTTTCCTCTGTAGTTATAGTGATAGTAAACCTTATCTTTTTTTAATTAAAATTAAAAAAAAAGTTTATACTTACATTCTCTGTGCAACGATATTACACAGAGCGGTCCCTTACCTCATCTTTAGCAGTCCCCCGTTGGTGCTCTCTGCTCCTTCTTCCTACAGGTGCCCCTTGCTTGTGGGCATTCGCCTGAGCTGGGCTGTGTGCGTCCATAGACACACACACAATGCAGCTCAGCCACACCCCCAGTGGAAGTGGAGGAAAAAGAGCTGTAGCTAATCAGATCAATCAGAAGAGACAGGGAAGTATTTAGGGATGGGGGAGGGGAAGAGAAGGTAGCTAAATATTTTTTTACCTTAATGCAGGTAATTCATTAAAGTGGATGTAAACCCAATGTCATCCTTTCTAAACTACTGCCATAGGGGTTATCTAGAAGGATATACATGCCTCCTGCATGTATCCTTACCTGTCAAATTTCTCCCCTCTGTCTGTTATGAGACCCGAAAAACTGCATATTCTGTGGGTGGGTCTGTTGTCTGGAGATCGGTGGGTGGAGTCGTGATGTCAGTAGTCTCCCCGCCCACCTCTACACTCCCCTTGTCAATATGCATTTTCTCCTGTGTATTTCTTACACTGAACTTCTGCTATGATCTCTAACATCCAGTGAAAAGACAGGAAAGTAACCACATGACTTCAGCATGCTCAATTATGCTGAGGTGTGGAACATCCAATCCTGGCAGCCGAAGAAAGGAGTGGGAGGGAATTAAAAAACAATGCATGTCTCTTAGGCTAGTGCAGGGGTATGCAATTAGCAGACCTCCAGCTGTTGCAAAACTACAAGTCCCATCATGCCTCTGCCTTTAGCTGTCATGCTTGTGGCTGTCAGAGTCTTGCTATGCCCCATGGGACTTGTAGTTCTGCAACAGCTGGAGGTCCGCTAATTTCATATCCCTGGGCTAGTGCATGAAATATGTATATCACCTGTCACTCATAGCAAGGGGGAGGATTTGACAAAGTTTTTATCTGTTTGTCAGAGCTGGATTAACTCTTTGTGGCAAGACTGGGCTCAAATGATAGGAAATCTATTCTATGACATAAAAAAAAAAAAAAAATTGGGGTTTACATCCACTTTAAGTTAAAAAAACATTTAGACTTTAGAAGCACTTTAATTCTGTGACATAGTCAGTCTTTTGCTGTTAGGTATAGGGATAGTAGCTGAAGGTCACTATAAGGATCTGGGGGGCTGATTTGGCCGAGAGAAGCATGACATTTCAGAGGATGATAAAATGACACTAAGCATACTGGTCTCTCAGATTCCAACATCCTCTGAAATGATTGCCTTGCTTTAGCTTTAAAGTGGTATTGAAGGTTCGGCTTTAAAAAAAAACAAAAAAAAACATGCCTGCTCTGTGCTATGGTTTTGCACAGAGGAGCCCCGATCCTCCTCTTCGCGGGGTCTCCCGCCGGCGCTCTTGGCTCCTCCACCATGACCAGTACCCCCAATAGCGAACCACTTGCTCTGGGGGCACTGGTGCATTCTTTCTGCCGAGCCCTTCTCTATGCACCTATAAGACACATCCCAGATAGCAAGAATAACTTGCCAGTGTTGCCACAAATTTATGGCAGTGTTGAATTGTACATCTTGTTAACTTGCTGCACATTTTCACTGACAAGTTTTACACTTGAAGCTCAATTTCTAGTTGACACTTTTCCAATTTCTAGCAAATTTACGTGGCAAGTCTCTAGCAAGAGCAAAGTTGCAGTGGTGAGTCTACAGCAAGAGCATGAAATTCAGCCACAGTGACCCCTGTGGTGGGATGACTATTGCACAGCATAACTGAACCAGAACTTGCAGAATGTTTGCAAAGAAAGTTGATCTGAAGTCATGCAATGCGGACAAATGCAATTGTACAACAAACTTGTGAAGCCTGGCGGGTCTAGCAATAGCTTAACGAGTCATTTTTAAACTTGCAGCCTAATTGCTTGCTATCTGGGATAGAGCTGCTGCTTGACTCCACACCCTGCTCTCTCCTCATTGGCTGTGATTGACAGCAGTGGGAGACAATGACTCCGGCTGATGTCTCAGCCAATGAAGAGATGGAGTCCCAGGACAGCCGAGGCTCTCAAGCACATCGCTGGATTGAGAGGGGGCTCGAATGAGAATTCGGAGGGGGGGGGGGGGGGACAGCACACAGAAAAATTTTTACCTTCTTGCATAGAATGCAGGAAGGCAAAAAACCTTCAGCCTTTTCAGCCTGGGGTGAGATGTCCTACCTCTTTGGGACACTAAGTTGTACTAAACTCATTTAGTACATCCAGTTGTAGCCATTAGATGGTATGCATCCTCTTATGCCCCGTACACACGAGCGGATTTTCCGACAGAATTCCGCTCAAGCTTGGCTTGCATATACACACGGTCACACAAAAGTTCTTTGAACTTTCGACCATCAAGAACACGGTGACGTACAACACTACGACAAGCTGAGAAAATGAAGTTCAATGCTTCCGAGCATGTGTCAGATTGTTTCTGAGCATACGTAGGAATTTTGCGCATCGGAATTTGTACAGATGATCGGAATTTCCAATCAGAACTTTTTCCGACCGAAAAATAGAGAACCTGCTTTCAATCTTTTGCTGGATGGAATTCTGCCAGCAAAAGTCCGATGGAGCATACACACGGTTGGAATTTCTGACCAAAAGCTCACATCCGACTTTGCTGGCAGAATTTCTGATTGTGTGTATGGGGCTTTAGAGATGGCAGTTATAACCAGCCATAGATGACTGTTTCCCTTCAATGGAGGCTGAGTACAAAAACAGGCATTTATTAGGCAATTTTAATCCTTTTATCCTCTTTATCCTCTAATCCTTTTTTTGATCAAATTCATCTCAGACTTTGATAACAAAAAGAACAAAACAATAAATGCAGCCTATCAATACGTTATTATCAACACTCTGAAATAATCTAACGTTTTGGTGGTAGGTTGCCTTAATTTGATTAGTATTAGTCATAAAATTGTCATATAAATGGCTAGCATTTTGAAAATTGTCATTAGTTGTTAATAAATATAAAGTATATTGGGTGATCAAGTTGTATTGTGAGTAGCCATAGTCATACACTCACCGGCCACTTTATTAGGTACACCTGTTCAATTGCTTGGTAACACAAATTGCTGATGAGTTAATCACGTGGCAGCAACTCAATGCATTTAGGCATCTAGACGTGACGAAGACAACTTGCTGAAGTTCAAACCAAGCATCAGAATGGGGAAGAAAGAGGACTTTGAACATAGCATGGTTGTTGGTGCCAGAAGGGCTGGTCTAGGTATTTCAAAAACTGCTGATCTACTGGGATTTTCATGCATAACCATCTCTAGGGTTTACAGAAAGTGGTCCGAAAAAGAGAAAATAATTCTAACACCTTGTTGAATCTATGCCATGAAGAATTATAGAAATTCTGAAGGCAAAAGGGGGTCCAACCCGGTACTAGCAAGGTGTGCCTAATAAAGTGGCCATTAAGTGTATTTTAAGCCCACCTCTAGGTTACAATTTTCCTTTTTGGTGTCCCCCAGGTTAATATAAGCAGCTAAGATTGCAATGTTTCATATACATATAAAAATTCACGCTCAGATTGGTATGTACATCAAATAAAAGAAAAGAAAAAGAAAACAGCCAGCACAAAGTTCAAGATATAAAACCTACTAGAAATAGCAATTCCTAACGTGCAGCACTATCAAAATAATTTGAACATGACAAACTATGAATCAATATTTAGCATGTGATATAAACATAAAAGTGTAAATATATTAAATATAAGTGACAATTTCAAAAAGTCGTATAAATATAAGTGCCCTTGTGCTCAAAAATGTCCATGGAAGTGCAAAAGGTGGTACCAGTCTCCAGTATAGCTCCCAGAAATTCAGTGGAGCTAGGCCATGAAGTTGGAAGCTTAATGGCTTTTATACTATTGTGTAGTCAAAAATGCTTGAGAGATATATCACAAACAAGACCATGGCAGATTGTGTAATCCGGCTATTAACCCTGCTCCATCACACAGTATAGAAGCATGTGAAAAAAAATAGAGTTTATAGTGCAGTATATCAATATAAAATATATTTATTAGGTTAAAAGTAATACATTCGCAAAGTATTAGAAGTAAATATCAAAAAAGCTCCTGCAATAACTTCCACTGTGTGACTCTTCTGGCCAGCGGCTCTTATGCATAATAATGTCATGTTAGGCCCCACTTACGCGCTTCATCATGTGTTTGACGTCATCAGGGGCGTGGTCCCGCCCCTGAATTTTTAAATATATTTTTTTAACTGTGTTATCTTTATGCTATATAGTAATCTCTGATAGAAACACATTGGCAGAGTTATTCTTTAACTACCAGGTTTATTTTACAGGGCAAAGAATCTATAAAAAAAAACTAACTGAAGCAACTAATTAGCAATTGTTTTTCATAATCTGTCATTCAATCAATTAATGAATTGTAAAATCTGACTGGCTGCTATAGATTACTACACAGTCTGTGGACATTACAATTGCTTTGCACAGTTATATTAATAACCCTGTACTTTGTTAGATGATGTCAGTGTTCTGAGACATGTCATCTTTAGAGATTGTACAAACTGCATGTGCTGATCACTGATGAAATGGCTGTCAGTGCCACCTACACATCACACAGAGACCTATCTTCTGAACAAAGCACAGCAAATACTCTTCAGCACAAGCGTCTTACTGTGTTATCTAAATTCCATGGCTGAAAGCCAAGATGCTTTATATATAGGAAAACAGAAAATAGGAAAAGAGCTGTCCTATCATTCTCAGCAGCATCACACAGTATTCCAGTGTTCTTACTGTGTAGCCCACAGAAGAAAAGAGAAAATCAGTGAATATATTACAGGGACAGATTCAGTACTTAACCTAAATAAACCATTTTTCCTCAAACCCCTCCCCAGCTACAACGTTTTGAGGGCATGCTTGGTATTGTGGCAGCATTTGTCCTCCTATTTTCTGAAAAGTTCTCATGGACGATGAAGAAGGGCACTGATGCCACATTAAAACACAGTTGAAATACTCTTTTACCTGAAAAGTTCAGCGTTGTGATCACAACACTCCTAGAAAACAACATAGTCACATTGGTTACATCTTATGCTGCGTACACACGACCGGGCTTTCCGGCAGACTAGGTCCGATGGTCTTTCAGACGGACTTTCAGCGGAGGCCCGACGGACTTTCCAAACAAATGGACTTGGCCACATACGAATGGACTAAGTCCGTTCTAAAGTCCATTCGTTTTGAACGTTAAGACGTAAACAGGACTAAACAAGGAAGTTCCTTAGCCAGTAGTCAATAGCTGTCCTTGCGTCGTATTTGGTCCGTCGGACCAGTACACAGACGAGCGGTTTTCCCGATTTTTAGTCCGTCGGAATTGAGTCTGTCGGATAGATTTGAAACATGTTCTATTTCTAGGTCCGTCTGATTTTTTTTTCTGAAAAACGATCAGACTAGCCCCCACATGATCAGATTGTCCGACGGACTGATTCCGTCGGACCTAGTCTGCCGGAAAGTCCGGTCGGGTGTACTCGGCATTAGTCCCTATTAGCATCAGTCTGTGTAGTGCAAGCCATAGACATTGAGGTACTTACTTTATTTTTCAACAAATACAGGTAATAACTGTCCTCTTATTCTGGACTGTAGAACACCTCCCTTTCTCCTCATCTTAATAACATAAGGGGGGAGCATAACACTACTCAGGATTTCAGTAAAGGAGGTGAAGCTTTGGCACTATGGGAAGCTCTTTGGATTTCTGGCAGGGCATGGGTATTTTGGTGCACTTGCAGCATTTTTAAAGAGACAAAACATGGGAAATGATCACATCTTGCAGAGAAGTACACTATATATTGTAGTATAGTATATAGTCTGGGCCAGGTTTTCTGGGAAGCAATCACACTAATGATATTAGAGCCAGAGTTATGCCACGTACACACGACCAGACTTTAGAGCAGACTAGGTCCGAAGGGATTAGTCCGTTGGACAATCCGATCGTGTGTGGGCTAGTCCGATTGTTTTTTGAAAAAAAAATCAGACAGGCCTAGAAATAGAACATGTTTCAAATCTATCCGACGGACTAAAATCGGGAAAACTGTTCGTCTGTGTGCTGGTCCAATACGACTCAAGGGAAGCTATTGGCTACCTGCTATTGAACTTCCTTGTTTAGTCCCGTTTACGTCATCACGTTCCAAACGAACGGATTTATGAACGGACTTAGTCCGTTCGTGTGTGGCCAAGTCCGATCGTTCGGAAAGTCCGTCGGAACTCCGCTGAAAGTCTGTCGAAACTCCGCTGAAAGTCCGTCGGGAAGACCGTCGGACCTAGTCTGCCGGAAAGTCCGGTCATGTGTACACGGCATTAGAGGTCTGTGGTCCCACCCTCCTAAATGGGTTCAGTGTGAGAAGGGAGCTGTGAGGTGCACATCGCACCGTAATGTCCAGGTCAGGACAGACAAAGGCCCGAGCCTGTGAGGATGTAGCAGCTGGGAGCTGCAGGAGAAACAGTCAAGTTGACAGAGGTGCAGCGTTTTGTGCATGAGTACTGGGACTGTGTGTTGGATGGTCTGGAGGACCAAGGTAGGAGGCCTGAGAAGTGAAGCTGCAAAGAGAGCCATGAGGTTGAATTTAATGTTTTGTTGCATTGATAGTGAGAACTCCCTGTGTGGGAAACTATTCAAGTGTGAACTTTTTGCTTTGTTTTAAATAAAAGTGGTCAGGAAAAGCCCTGAAGCATACTTCTGACGTGGTGTAAACTCACTGTTTAGCGCTACCAATGAGCTACAAATTCCCCAACTTGTCACAATATATATTGTAAGGGGAACATGCTCAACTGGTATTGGCAGCGGCATACCATGCATGAGACAGGACACCCAAACAGAGACAGTTTTCAGTGCAGAAAAGTTTTCATCAGCAATAAAAAAAATAAAAAATCTTACCAATCAAGTTACTAACTAAACTTAGTTACTGGCAAACAACGTTCTCCCGCAAAATAAACAGGCAGCACTTTTTGGGCTTCATGGGCACTGGATGTTTTTTCTGCTGCTCATTTGGCGTGTCTTTTTTTTGCCTCTAAATGCCGCTGCATGTTAGCCTATGTGTTCATGACTGTGTGCATCTCATCCCTACAGGTAAGCCTGGGATCTAGGAATTGAGGCTTTATACCAGCCAAAGCTGTACAAAGCCCCCAGGCTCCAGAACCCAGAACAGAACTTCTTAACCACTTCCAGGCCAGCTCACGCCAATATACATTGGCACTTTGAAGAGGGATATATCTGTTAAGGCAGCAGCTAGTTGCCATAACCCCAGTATCCTCTTCTTCAGTGAATGGCCCAGTTTCCAATAAAAGTGCTGCGGCAAGATCACTTTTATCAGCCCCCCCGCTTACCGGAGCCGTCGGTATCGGCGGAGGAGATCTGGTGCTCTTCCTGGTTCGGTATGGAGGTGAGTGAGGGGAACATGGCCCCCACCTGTCACCATACCATTGAAGGGCGGAAGTGGTGCCAAAACGTGCTGCTCTGCTCTTAAAGAAACATTTTTATTTATATTTTAAAATGACATTTACATTTTTTTATTGCATTTTAATGTAAATATGAGATCAAAGGTCTTTTTGAACCCAGATCTCATATTTAAGAGGACCTGTCATGCTTTTTTTCTATTACAAGGGATGTTTACATTCCTTGTAATAGAAATAAAAGTGACACAATTTTTTTTTTTTAAAAGAACAGCGTAAAAATAAAAAAATAAAAGGTAAAATAAATAAGAAAAAAAAAGAAAAAAAGAAAAAATTTTAAACGTACGCCGTCCTGCCGAGCTTGCATGCAGAAGTGAACAGTGCATATGAAAACAGTTTTCAAACCACACATGTGAGTTATTGCCACGATCGGTAGAGTGAGAGCAACAATTTTAGCCCTAGACCTCCTCTGTAACTCAAAACGTGCAACCTGTAGAATTTTTTAAACATCGTCTATGAAGATTTTTAAGGGTAAAAGTTTGTCACCATTTCACGAGCCGGGCACAATTTTTAAGCGTGACATGGGTATCAATTTACTCGACGTAACATTATCTTTCACAATATAAAAAATTGGGCTAACTTTACTGTTGTCTTATTTTTTAATTTAAAAAGTGTTATTTTTCCAAAAAAAGGGAGCTTGTAAGACCGCTGCGACCTCTGCGCAAATACGGTGTGACAGAAAGTATTGCAATGAGCATCATTTTATTCTCTAGGGTGTTAGAAAAAAAATGGATAATGTTTGGGGGTTCTAAGTAATTTTCTAGCAAAAAAAAAGGTTTTTAACTTGTAAACAACAGTGGTTAAAGCGGGAGTCCGCCGGGACTCCGCATTTTTTTTTTTTTAAAAGCCAGCAGCTACAAATACTGCAGCTACTGACTTTTAAAATAGTGACACTTACCTGTCCAGCGCGCCCGCGATGTCGGCACCCTAAGCCGATCTGTAGATCGTCTCTCGGGTGCTGCCGCCGCCATCTTGGGTATGGGAATCAGGAAATGGAGCCTTTCGGCTTCATTTCCCGGTTCCCTACTGCGCATGCGCGAGCCGCGATGCGCAATAAGGACGGTCCCCACTGCCTCTGGGATCTGTGTGTTTTCCCAGCAGGCAGCGGGGCACTTGCGGAAAGGGGCGTAATATACGCCCCTTTCCGCAGAGAGCTATCCCGGAAGTGGGTGCAGATACCTGTACTGTACAGGTATCTGCACCCCCCTCCCCCCTGAAAGGTGGCAATTGTGGCGCCGGAGGGGGGGAGGGTTCCGATGAGCTGAAGGTCCACTTTAGGGTGGACCTCCGCTTTAAGACGCAGAGAAAATAAACATTTTGTTTTGTCCACATCAGCCATAAACCCTGGAGCCCCTTACCATACGTGAAAAACCTAGGTGACAAATATACAAAGTCCGCAATCCTGCTAGCCACTGCCACACAATTTATGTATCAGTTTTTTGACAAGACATACACATTACAAATGTGCATGTTTTGTGCACATTGGGGGCTACCGGTGTGGCCTTTCTAAGCTACAGGCTGGAAAATAAATCTCAAGGTCAAAAACGTTTTCCTGAGATCATGAGACTTCTGCAATTGATCAAGACACAATCATCTAACATCTAAAGCACATTTTTTGGAAACAGTACAATCTTTAGATCAGTGCAGCAGATTTTAGGATCAGTTGCATTGATTGGATCAGGCTGTGTAGAGTTTCTCTAAGGACCCAATCAGAAGTGCCCTATACTGTACATATGTACTTTTGCCACAATTTGCTCATAAGTGCTGCATTCAAACCTTAACGATACTGACAAGAAACCTAGAAGGTCCAAGTATGGCAGCCAAACTTCCAAGTTATATGTTAATTCGTCTTAATTTCTCCTGCCTTGGGAAACTCATCTATGGCTACTAAAAGCTGATTGTTTGTTAACTTCTCTGTTTAGGTCATCTGTGCACATGCTTGCTCCAAATCCTTCTTGCCAAAATATTTTGAAACTACCTGCGCAGAGTTTGCATGTTCTCCCTATGCCTGTATAAGTTTCCTCTGACACTCCATAGACATGCAGAGTGCAGGGGCGCTGCCACCCTAACCCATTTGCCTGGCCCCTAATCTACATGCAGGGTGCCGGACGCATGGATTCCAATTTATTTTTTATTTTTTTAGAAGCACATGATTAGAGACTGAGGCTTTAATTGGCTTTAAAAAGGGTGGGCTGGGAGCGCATAGCACTGCACCCGGAGCCCCCCCAGTTGTGTGACATTAGTGAATAATTATTCAGTAATGTCTTCCTCTTTCTCCTCTCGGCCAATCAGGAAGCGGGTCCTCAAACCCGATTGTCCGGGAGTCTTAAGACCCGATTGGCTGCAAGGCCTAAGTCCTGATTGGCCGGGGGGAGAAGCATCTGCCGGGACTTGGGAGGAGACGGAGGGGGAAGCCGTCAAAGCCGTGACCTGGATGGGGTAATGGGCGAGCAATGCGGCTATCGAGCGACGGGGTGTAGGGGTTGGTTGGCTGCTCAAGAAAATTGAGCACCAGCCGCCACCGGCTGGTAGGTTAATTGACTCCTGTCTAATTTGGTCCTAGTATGTATGCATGTGAGTTAGATTGTAAGCTCCTTGACGCCAGGAACTGATGTGAATGTGCAATATACAGTATATGTAAAGCGCTGTGTAAATTGACAGCGCTATATAATTATCTGTAATAAATAACTGATTCTACTGGATGTCAAATACCGCTTTAGTATGAAGCACAAAGGTAAAATCCCCACCGAACTAAATCAGTGGTTCTCAACTTGGGGGTCGAATGATGATTTTCCAGGGGTTACCGAATCCTGGACTGTTCCTGATGCTAGCACCACTCTCCCAACCTTTTTGCAGCTGCCCAGCAGGGCTATCCCTGGAGCCTGTGGCTGCCCAACTGGGCTGTTCCTGGAGCCTACGGCCGACCACTCAGCCTCTTCGCAGACACCCATTCAGTTCACGGCATGGCTGGGCGGCAGGGACTAGAGGTCAGCTGACTGGTGAGGAATGTGAAGTGGGTGGAGCTGGATCTCCTGATTTCGACAGAGTTGTCACTGCTACGAGACACCACAAAGTTGGAAACACAGTGAACCCGGAGAAACAGTGAGTAACACTACCTGTGATAATAGTTGCCATTAAAAGGACTCAGGGAGCGCTAAATGTCTGCAGGATAGGGGCGCAAATTACTCGTCTTGCCTTGGGTGCTGACAACCCATGATACGAAAATAATTTTAATGTTAGGGTCCTAACAACTTGTGAAATTTTATCAAGGGGTCATGGCACTAGAAGGTTGAGAACCACTAATCTAAAGCAAGCAGTGGATTCACTCCTTATGCACATGTACATTCATACCTCCCAACATTTTGAGATGGGAATGAGGGACACCTACTATCAAACGTATGTAGGCATAGGACATGCCCCCTGCCACACCCTCTTAAAGGAGAATTAATCAAAACAAAGGTTAATTAAATCCACAAGAGCTTTTTTTTACCACTACTATTCCTTTATATTGGTTTTTAAAATTTACAAATGCACCAATTTAGAATTTGAATGAAAGGTTTAGCACTGGGAAACACTTTTGAAAAGATAAAAAGTGCATTTGATATACATGTATATAGATTAGACCAAAATGAGGGACAAATGAGGGGGAACAAGGGACAGAGGAGACATTGCTCCAAATCAGGGACAGTCCCTCGAAATCAGGGACAGTTGGGAGCTATGTACATGCACACAAATGCACACATTGTTACAGTGAAAAATGAGTAACTGCATATATGATTTTATCATTGCATATGTTCTGCAAACTGAATAAATCATAATGTTATAAAGGTCATATTTATCTAGATCAGTAAACGTCCTTTTAAATAGAATTAAAATAAATCTGCATGCATCTGAAATAAATTGTGTAGAAATGCTTTGATCCTACAAAGGGAACTTTATTAAGCTACCCATACATAGATATGAAAGTGAATATTTAATGTCTTGGCTAGGCCAAAAAAATAGGTGCCAAAAACAGTAACTATGGTAACCCATACACCAGGCAAAAAGAACAACTGCAGTGTGTGGTGGCTTAGAAACATGGGAATTAGCCGAGCTATCAAGCAAGCAGAGGAGATGAAAATAATTCTGCTTAATAATGTCATACCATTTAGCTGCATTGATAGCATTCTCTCAGACAAAGGGCAGGCTCATGGATGGAAACACTGTGCATAGGCTTATTCTATACGGCTCTATTTAGGCTCAGTGATCTGGAAATTATAGCATTAGGAACTGAATTTGTTTTGAAAAATATTATTTTCAAAGAAAAGTCCATAAATTAATAACGAAGAAGGTTTGTGGGCAGTGGCAAATATCATTTTGTTCTATGCCCCTAGCCTGTAGTGATATGCAATTCTACGCTATGCCCATCCAGGTCTAATAGTTCATCAGCTCCTTATGAATATATAAGTATACATAGACATTGGTGACAGGGATCTATAACCCAGTATCAAGCTGCAACCGTATTTGCTTGTTAGTGCACTATCACCATGTAGTGAGTTGGGTTAAGTTTTACCACCATTGTGACCAATACCACCCGTGCACAATTTAGGGTTAATTTACTAAAGAAATAATTGTCAAAGCTGATCCAACAAATCGGTCTATTTCAATTACACAATCAGCCTTAAAGCACCTTTCCCTTTGATCTTCACTGAGTATTTTTCCATTTTGCACAAATTAGACATTAGATGGCAATCAGATGTGCGTTCAAGGATTTATTTGTGGACCGTCACGTGCACATGACTGCTTAGTTCATGTTAATATGTATGTTTATCTCTAAAGAGTTGTAAGGGAAAAGTGGCCAGAATGGCTAACCATGAAGAAAAAGAATAACACTGAAAAAATCCAATACAGGTCACTTGCCATCCAGTCAGCCTGGAGTTTCTGGTTCTGTTGTCACCTGATGAAAATAAGCCAATTGTTATTGCCTCTACCAAACGTTCTATGATAACCAAGCTAAAAAAAAGTCAGTTGAGTTGAATAAATACTCAGCATCTCACCAAAATAGTTACTGATTGTCCATTCTTATGGTGTGGCTCTTGTTTAAATCAATGGATCCTTGACATGGAAACCTGCTCATGAGATTCAAAATCTAGGACTCATGTATACAAGTCCTTACACTCGGTTCACACTGGGACGATTGTCAGGCGACTTAGCCGCCTGATAAGTCGCGCTCTGTTCTATACAATGGAACCGCTCTAATAGGAGCAACACAAGTCGCTCCGACTTAGAAAAAGGTTCCTGTACTACTTTGGGGGCGATTTCAGGTGACTTGCATTGACTTCTATACAGAAGTAACTTTGTAAGCCGTAGCTGAAGTCGGATGCAGGTTGCCTGAGGCAGTTGCGCTGGAAATCATTGACTCAGTGTGAACCGACCCTTAGGCAAGCATGACATCTTAAAGTAGAAGTAAACCTGCCTATTATTTTCAGCCAAGCAAACTGCCATCTTGACCTCGGTTAAATCATCAACTGTCATGGTGCTGTACATGTGATCTGTTATGACACCAGCCATTGGATGGTTTAACAGTTTGGTTGAGAGCACAACCAATGAGATAGTTACATTTCATTTGAAACAGATAAAACAATAGATTTAAGCCCCATACACACTATCAGATTGTCTGCTGATTTTTATCTTCAGATTTACCAAAACCATGTAGTGCAAGGGCCTGCCTGATTGCATACAAATTGAAACTCTTAGCCCTTGTACACACGGTCGGACATTCTGACAACCATTGTACATAACGTGATGACGTTATTTCGTTACGACGGGACTACATTCAGGCTAGTAGCCAATAGCTTTGGTGTAGGAATTTGATCTGAGCATGCATGGCACTTTGTCCGTCGGAGTAGGCTACACATGATAAGAGTATGTCTGATCGGAGCATTTTGTGGGAAAATTTTACGCACAAGTTGTAAAACTTGGTCCGTCGGATACTCCGACGGAAACAGCCCGATGTAGACCACGCACAGTCGGATTATCCGACAAAACGGTCCGATAGGACACACTCTGTCGGAATCTCCGACCGTGTGTAAAAGGGCTTAAGGTTTGACCTCATATTATATGATTTTGGTAAATCTGAAGGAAAAAAATCTGCAGAAAATCTGATAGTGTGTATGGGGTTTTAAAGTGGAAATAAACCCATCGATTTGTTACATTCCTGGCATGCTGGGAATGCTAACTGCCTCATTGGTTGTGCTCTTAACCAAACTTTCAAACCATCCAATGGCTGGTGTCATAGCTGATCACATGTGCAGCATTATGGCAGTTGTAGATTAAACAGAGGCCAAGATGGCAGCCTTCTTGGCCTAAAAACAGTAGGGGGGTTTACTGAATTTCTGAATTTCTGGAAAAAGCATTGTTTTTGTGTGAAACTTATAGTTCCATGTGTAATAGAACTGTGATAGTGGGTTGCTTGCTGTCTACCTCATGCATTCACAAACGCATCTCATCCAATCACAGAGCACCCTGAATTAAAATGTATTGAAATTAATACAATACTTTTTTTGAATGAACATGGCAGGGAGAGAGCGGCCCGCTATCAGAGCTTTACTATACTGTAAGTGTAAGTCTCAAAGCCAGATATTCAGGGTTTGCTATGCTTTACAGGCTAAAAAAAGGTATGTTTTCCCGAACACCGGAGCAGCCACACTAGTCAAATAGGCATCAGTAGAGGTAGTTTATATTTACATGGCAAATATAAAAAAATCTATTTTCTTCCAGCATTTCGAATGAAGAATTGAAGCTAACAAAAAAACTATGATACATCCCTAACACCTAAACAGAGAGAGCTGCAGTATCAGTGGACCCAGAACTACACATGTTTGATTTAAAGCCTTTAAAGGGAAAGTATAGTGTAATTTCAATAAGGAAATTTTTTGGAGTTATCCTGGCAACATTTAAGTAACATTTAAGTAACATTTTATGTGATATTTATATTTTTACTTGCAAATTTGTATGTGCATTTTTTCTTTCATTGTTTTAAATGTTACTAAACCCACAAGACTAAAATCAGTCTGTATATGCAGTAAAGCATGCTGATTATAGTTACTGTGGAACCTAAGGGATTAATCCTCTGCATTGTGTAAAAAGGATGTTTGATCCTATCTTCTCTGGTCCTCCCCTTGTTCCACAGTCCCCAAACTATCTCCTGATAGAACAGAGCTTTGAGGGCACTCTGCACATGCTCTGTTTGGTATGTATTGCTAGAGAGTTATTTTTTCTTGGGAGAGTTCATGTGATCAACACAGGACCAATCAGCACTGTCCAGACAGAGGGTCAGGGGTCCTGCAGCCTCATAGGACAATCAAGAAAGAATGAAAACTACTCCTACAAGCTTTATCCAGACACTGATAGAAGTCACAATACTGCTATAAACTGCTGATGAGAAAAGGTATTTAGCCGTTTCTATTTACTAAAATAATTGCATTTCCATGTTCTGGGTACTGTGGGAGACTAGATATAGTGAATGCAAGATTCGGGGTTTAGTAACACTTTAACAGCTGTTGCAAAAGGTGTCAGACCCAAAGGGAGTGCATTATTTCTGATCATTCAGCCAACTCCTAGTTTTGTATAGTGAGAAGAAGCAGTTAAGACACAACTATTGGGTAGCACTGAAAGGCAGCAAGCAGACCCGAACCATGTAACAAGCAAATATGGCTGCCCCCATGAAAAATTTAAAAGGTAGGTAAGGTAAGGTTACTTACTTGTATTTACATGGGGGCAGCCATACTTGTCCATTACATATTACTCATTAGATACATACTTAGAAACAAGGTTTTAAAAACAATTACTAATAAGCAATTACTAATAAGTCTAAATAATGCACGGATAGGTCTGAAAAATCCATGTTTTTTTTTACATGTTTGCACATATATCTTTAAAAAAAAGTTAAAGTGGATATAGTTTTATTGCACTAAACCGTTGCCCATATTTCCCCTCTAGTTTAAACAAAGGAATAGTGTATAGCTGACTAATGGCTGACCATGAATATTTTATTGCTCATAAATCTACCTAACCAAAAAAAAATATTGCAGTATGTAGTGAAATCTCTGCCACTGGGTGATTGTTTCCAGAGAGAGAAAAAATGAGATCCTTTGTTGTTCTGACAAAGCTGCATGCAGCTTTGAGCGCAGAACTGTAAACAGAGCCTTAAAACCGCAGGAAATCATGCAAGTGTGAACAGGCCCTAATAAGTCACACTATGCAACAGTCTGTCATTGTATCTTAGAATTGATGTGCTCAATGTGGTTTATATTGCACAGTTTAGGAAGGGAAATCGTAACCTACCTAGCAGTACAGGAGGACCAAAAAAAACAGCCTTTAGAAATGAATACAGCCAAACGCAATCTTACCCAATTCTGCATTAATTGGAGAACGAAGGAAATAGTTGTATATGGAACTAGCACTGGTATAGGAACCTATTTAGCTTTGCATGGTACACATTTGAACATGGTTATAAAGGAATACAGCAGAATGATGACCTTATCAGCATGCTGCTATTGGTGCTGAAATATGGCACTTCCTTACCACCTGTTTTAATCCTGAAAAGGCAGCAGCACCATTTGTCACCAACAAATGTAACATATTATTTGGAAATGCAGGTCTGAAGGATCAATGAGAGTTCTAGCAGTAGAAGGAGTTTTAAGTATTAAGTATGCCAGAAGGATAGATAGATAGATAGATAGATAGATAGATAGATAGATAGATAGATAGATAGATAGATTTTAAGGGGTAGCCCCCGTGCAAAAAACAAGAAGAAAACAAGTCCTTCATCCTCCAAAATCTACAACAGACCCTGATCCAAGCATGCGTTCCCTCCCAGAACAATATCATGCATTATGGGAGGGGAGGGGGAAGGGCAGGGTCTATTATACATAACCATGGCCCAGTAGTTGTGGGAGTCTGTAAGCCAGTGGCTTATCAGAATATGGAAGCTCCCTTTAACAATAAGGACTACACGGGAGGGCTGAAAAGCGTCTTTCCCACAACCCTGTCCAGGTGGTTGTGGGAGGTCTGTGGACAAGGGGCTTATTGAAATCTGGAATTCCTGTTAACTAACAATGCCCCCCCCCCCCCCAGATACTCCCCCCATGTGAATGATTAATGGGTGCATAGTACACCTACTCATTCACAAAAAAATGTAAACAGTAAGCACACTTTTTGGCAGGTAATACAAATAAAATAAAAAAGTTTCCCATGATGTAAATCCATTGTCAATTACATAAGTAAAGTCCAGTATATATATGCCAATCCCGATAAATGACGCCTCCCAACTCATCAAAAAACAGAAACTTGACGACTGACAACATGCCGCAAATGACATCTCTCTGTCCCTGAAAGTAAACAAACGGGCAGGGTCTTCTAGGTGACATCACTGACCAAATATGGACATGACCCCTTTTTAATGCAGTACACCACAATGCACAGCATTGCAATGCGCTACTAACGCATCAATGTAAATGAGCACTTAATATTGAACTATGTTAAACAATTTACAATGGTTGTCTTATTAACCCAAGACTAATAGCCGAAACTGCTAGAAGGTATTGTGAAAGGAGTTCTTCTATGCTTATGTATGTTTCATTATGACCAGTGAATTTTTCCTTTTAAAGGGGTGCTTGATACAAGGACTGTGTAAACCCTTTGGAATTCATAAATCCTGGACTACTGCCTAGCAGCCATTTTCACCTTTGGTTGTTCATTAAAAGTTGAAGTGTTCAGTGCTAGCTCTTGTTCTGTCATTTCTCTTACATCATTACACAAACATGTCACACAAATAAAATCTTGCATCCAGAAAAATGTCAGAATACATAACTTTCACCATTTTCATACATAATACTACTTCTTGCAGTTCTACACCATAATAGCAATGTCTTGACTGACTGAGCCTTTGCATGTCCACAGATGAGTTGTGTATGCTGTCCTCCCAGTTGATAACATACACGTGTGTTCTTGTGTGGTCGTCTGAGTTAAGCGCATAAAACATAAACGGCTTGAAAAATAAGATCCACATTTTTTCGGCGTCTATCTAATCCACGCTTCCTCTGTTTGACGTTGAGTCATTTGTTATCATTTTTGAAGGAAGTATCACTTTTTTTATTTTGAAAATCCATATGTATGGCAGATATCCTGTCCATGTTCAATAAATCATAGGGTTTTGAAAAATGTTACTAACAGAGGTAGTAGAGAGATTTTTACCAGATTAGTCCAGCTGTAATAATTTACCCAGCTAAGTACTATAGTAGTTGTTGGTGATACATTAAAGAGCAACTCTAGGTGACAAGTAAAATCAGTCACTGACCTGCTACTTCACGAAGTACAGCAACTGTGATAAGGTCAGAAAGGTCATAAAATTTGCTTTAAAGGGGAACTCCAGGAAACTTGAAAATGTTCCCTTGCAGTGGGCTTGCTCCCACATTGCAAGAGTTAACTGCTTTTTTATGTCTAATGCCCTGTACACACGGTCGGACTTTCCGACAGAAAATGTGCGATTGGATCGTGTTGTTAGAAAATCCGATCACGTGTGGGCTCCATCAAACGTCTTCCGTCGGAATTTCCGACACACAAAGTTTGAGAGCTGGATCTAAAATTTTCTAACAGAATCCGATCATTTAAATTCCGATCGTGTGTAGACAATTCCGACGGACAAAGTGCCACGCATGCTCAGAATAAATTACGAGATGAAAGCTATGGGCTACTGCCCTCTTTGTAGTCCCGTTGTACATGTTTTACGTCACCTCGTTCTGAACGATCGGATTTTCCGACAACTTTGTGCAACCGTGTGTATGCAAGACAAGTTCGGGCCAAAATCCGTTGGAAAAAATCAGACAGATTTTGTTGTCGGAATGTCCGATCGTGTGTACGCGGCATTAGGGGTATAGAAAAGGAGTTTCTTAAACCCCTTGCTCCAGTGGTCCTGGGGGCAAAAGCAGAGGGACAGTCCACCATCAGAGCATAGGAGTGTTGCTGTATGCTGGGGGAGTGAAAGATCAGGTATGTAAAGTTGCTTTTACTCTCTCCTAGATGAGCCATAAAGTCCAACCTGAGCCTGAACACAGGACAGTTGCAGCTGTTAAAGTTGCAGTGCAGAGCGTCTGCACAAAGTCCAACTGCAAGGGAAAATTTTCAGATTTCCCAGAGTTGGACTTTACCCTTTATTAACCACTTCAGCCCCGGCCTATAGACATATGACGCCCACAGATGGGATCTCCCATCCTGGGTGGGTGTCACATGATGTCCTCTGATTCACGGCCGTCTAGGGGGCGTGTGCACCAGCGATTGCCCGGGAACACAGCAGGACCGTGGATCTGTGTATGTAAACACACAGATCCACGTTCTGTCAGTGGAGAGGAGACCGATGGTGTCTTCCCACTACAGAGGAACACCGATCGGTCTCCTCCCCTTGTGAGTCTCCTCCCCCCACAGTTAGAATCACTCCCATAGGGAACATATTAACCCCTGCAGTGCCCCCTGGTGTTAACCCCTTCCCTGCCAGTCACATTTACACAGTAATCAGTACAATTTTATAGCACTGATCGCTGTGTAAATGTGAATGGTCCCAAAAATGTGTCAAAAGTGTCCGATGTGTCCGTCATAATGTCGCAGTCACAAAACAAAATACAGATCGCCGCCATTACTAGTAGAAAAAAAAAATGCCATAAAACTATCCCCTATATTGTAGATGCTATAACTTTTGCACAAACCAATCAATAATCGCTAATTGTGATTTTTATTTACCAAAAATATGCAGAAGAATACGTATCGGCATAAACTGAGGAAAAAATTTGTTTCTTTTAAAAAAAATTGGATATTTATTATAGCAAAAAGTAAAAAATATTGTGACAATTTTCAAAATTGTCGCTATTTTTTTGTTTATAGCGCAAAAAATAAAAACCCGCAGAGGTGATCAAATACCACCAAAATAAATATTTGTGGGAAAAAAGGACATAAATTTTGTTTGGGTGCAACGTCGCATGACTGCGCAATTGTCAGTTAAAGCGACGCAGTGCCAAATCGCAAAAAGTGCTCTGGTAAGGAAGGGGGTAAAATCCTCTGGGGCTGAAGTGGTTAAAGTGGGACTTTAGGCTCCACGATGAGGATGGGTGAAGCAGAAGAGGTATGCTTTGTCTCTTCTGCATTAAAGCTACTTAACCTGCCTGTCCATCCCTGTAGCATAAGCTGCTCAAGCACAACTCACTGCACAAATTTGGCAATTCTGAATCTGATGTAACTCCCGCACATGTGTGGGAGAGATGTCATCTAGGCCTGGCCAATGACAGCAGCCGCCGATCGAGACCTGGAAGCCGGCCACCCAAAGATCTCAGCGGCCAGCAGTGAGTTTGATTATTAAAAGTCAGTAGCTGCAGTATTTGTAGCTTCTGACTTTTTTTTTTTTTTTTTTTTTAAGGGGCACCCCACTTTAAAGTGGAACATTAGTCAAAAAATGAAATCCTGCTAGATAACTTCAGACTGGCCCCTTTTGCAGTTATAACTACTTAAAACATCAATAATAAGTGCCTACACTTTTTAAAATTCAGTAATACACTGTCTCACCCTGCTCTGCACATGCTCAGTTGTTCTCTATTTTAGGCACTGTGCTAAATTTGTAGAGGCTGATCTGCTGACAGCCTTAAAGAGGTTGTAAACCTCTGAAAAAAAAAAAACCTGCAAGACAAAGGCATAATGAGCTAGTATGCATACTTACCTTAGAACGATGCCCTCCAGTGCCACCTGCACTACGCTCCTACAGCCCGGGCCCTGAAGAAACGTCACGAGCGGTCCATTCCTTCAGTGTGCATGCGCCGATGATGTTGGCGGTAGCGTATATAGTAAATATCTCTTAAACTGTAGTTTAGGAGATATTTACAATACCTACAGGTAAACCTTACTATAGGCTTACCTGTAGGTACAATTAAAGAGGAAGACTTTACTTCCTCTTTAAGATTTACTGTTGTTAGTTGGTTATGGGCTTCAACAAAATGGCAACCTCTGGCAAGAAGAAACAGGAGGAATGCTGGAGGCAATTTAAAGCACACACTAAATTTGGTAGCATAATTATTAATGTGGAATGTCTGTTTCTTGCAAAAGAACTGTTTTTTCTTTAATCAAGCTATTAGGAGTAAGTAAGTTCCGCTTTAAAGAGTAGAGGCTTTTAAAGTTGCAAATGGAGGCCCATGGTTTTGGAAAGTAATGCCCAACAAGCTCATACCTGAGATGGTCAAGTTCCCACAAACGTCTGGCCATATAGTGTATGTTGTAAAGAGATTATACTGTATATGAAAGCAAAATAATTCTGCTAACCGAGCTCCACGATAATGAAGACAATGTGATATAGGAAATAAAAAGCAAGGGGATTTACTGGAGAGAGGTGTAGTTATTAGTGTTACATTGACAGCGGAAACATGGGTACGAACAAAGGCAGAGATGAATAGACTTAGAACAGAATAGAAAAATGAAGAGCTGTAAGCGAGATTTTAGGAAAGAATTTGTTAAATAAAAATATAAAAATATAAAATTGTAAAACTGCCGCAAACAAACAACTATAGTATTGAATATAATAACACCAAGGCAGGAGGAAGAAGAGGAGAACACAAGAAGATGGATTATAGATGTGGAAAAAGACCCAAGGTAAGCAGTCAGAAGAGAAGGATTAAAAGCAATGAATAGAATGGAATGAGCTACAATTATGTAGGAAGGAGGCCAGGGCCCTTCAAGGGCTGTAATTCCAGAGAGAGAGAGAATTTTACAAGCTTTTTAAAAGGCACTACCGACTCTTCCTACATGATCTTGTTCTGAGCATCTTATGCTCCATTGTAGGTAGGTGAGGATGTAGTAAGCTCAGAAAGAAGACAGCGCTGGAATGAGGACATGCTGTGAAATGAATTTCCATAGGTCCAAATTGAAATTTATTTAGAAATTAAGTATTTTAGCAAGTAAGAGGACTTTTAAAGTTCAACATAAAAACCACCCAGCAGTTTAAAGATCTCCTGAATATGTTTACATGCAAAAATGACATGGCTGATTATTATGTGTTTTTTTTTTTTAATACATTTTGATTTAGTTATTTTCATCAGCAGGACATTCAGCCATAAAATGGTACAAACCTATAATATAGACAAGTACATGGGTATGACATTTGTCAATAATATACGATGCTGATGTTATAATGAAAAAAAATGTCTTTAACAAAAAGAACAAATGAGAAGCTCTCGAGTACATGTCATCATTGAGATTTACAAATAAATTGGATTTTATTGAGAGAAAAATACATTGGTGTTGTCCCATCAGATAGGAGGACAGTAAAACAAGAAGCAATGAGAAAAGGAGCAAAAAAAATTAGTCGAGAGGTTCTAGAAAAAGATGAAGGAAGAAATGAAGAGAATTTGAGGGAAGGGAACCAGATACTCAGGTAAAAGGAAGCAAAGAGCACTCAAGTGTCATTGCTATAACTGTTAAACAATATTTGAACTGCCATGATCCAGATACTCTATGCCAGGGGTGTCCAAACTTTTTTCAAAGAGGGCAGGGTTTGATGAAGTGAACATACGGGAGGGCCGATCATTATGCTTGACATTCTTTGAAGCATTAAAATTCGGTCTTATGCCGTGTACACAGGACTGTTTTTTCTGTTCAGAATAAACTCTGACGGTCTTTCCAACGGAGTTCTGACAGAGTTCCGTTGAAACGGACTTGGCTACACACAATCACACCAAAGTCCGTTCGTTTAGAACGCAATGACATACAACGGGACTAGAAAAAGGAAGTTCAATAGCCAGTAGCCAATAGCTGCCCTTGCTTTGTTTTTGGTCCGACGGTATAGCATACAGACGAGCGGTTTTCCCAATAGGAATTGATTCCATCTGAAATAATTAAAACATGTTCTATTTCTAGGTTCATCAGAATTTTTGAAAAAAAGTCAGATGAAGCCCACACACAATCGGAATATCCGATGAAATGGTTCCTTCTGACCTTTTCTGCCGGAAAGTCCGGTCGTGTGTACGTGGCATAAGTGTGTTCGTCCGAGCACTAATAAATACACTGCCCAACAAGAATTCTATTGCCTTTGTGGCTGTGTGTGGTGAAGAGATGAGCTTGGGCATGTTATTTAGATATATGTATCGGCATATAAAACGCACTTTAAGAGGGGAGTTTCAGGAAAGAACTTACATTTTAAATAACGAACTGTGAAGCAAAATAAGGGTCAGTGCCCATCAATGCAGCCTAATCAGCCTCATAAGTGCCACAAATGCAGCACCACCACTGCCATGAATGCAGCCCTACCACTGCCATGAATGCAGCCTCACCACTGCCATGAATGCAGCCCTACAACTGCCATGAATGCAGAACCCCCATTGCCATGAATGCAGCCCCACCACTGCCATAAATGCAATACCCCCATTGCCATGAATGTAGCAAACTCACTGCCATGAATGCAGTCTCACCATTGCCATGAATGCAGCACCCCCATTGCCATGAATACAGCCCCCCTGGTTGGCATGAATGCAGCCACCCCCCCATTGCCAGGAATGCAGCCTCACCATTACCATGAATGCAGCACCCCCATTACCATAAATGCAGCACCCCCATTGCCATGAATGCAGCACCCCCATTGCCATGAATGCAGCCCCCCAATTGCCATGAATGCAGCACCACCATTGCCAGGAATGCAGCACCCCCATTTCCATTAATGCAGCCTCACCATTGCCATGAATGCAGCACCCCCATTACCATTATTGCAGCACCCCCATTTCCATCAATGCAACCCACCATTTCCATAAAATGCAGCCCCCCCCCCATTGCCATCAATGCAGCCTCACCATTGCCATGAATGCAGCACCCCCATTGCCATGAATACAGCCTTACCATTGCCATAATTGCAGCACACCCATTGCCATGAATGCAAACCCATCAGTTCAGCCTGATCCATGCCCATCTGCAGCCTTGGAGGGAACGGGGAGGGGGCGGGAAGAGCGCCGACAGATTACATACAGGAGAATCTCTTGTTTTCTCAGAGGCCTCTTTAATACAAAGTCCTGCCTCCTATAGTAGACAGAACAGTTGTCCAATGGCACAGCAGGGGACCTATTACAGAGGCCGTCGACTAAACAGGAAATTTTCCTGCATGTAGGGCACTCGTCCCGCCAACTCCCTGTCCTCCCGAAGCAGTCCGAATATATATCTTTTGTGGCCCCTGGCACTCAGAGATCTGTTGGGGGCCACAAAAGATATATATGTCCAAATTACTAGGTGGGCCATTGGTAACCAGAATATGGGCCGCAACTGGCCCTCGGGACAGACTTTGGACATGCCTGCTCTATATGGTTATAAAGGTAATGTAAAAGTAATGTCATCGAAGCTGGGTTTTTTGGTGACTGAGCATTGTGGCTTTCCAATGTTTTGGGATCACAGGCCATTTTTCTCATTCATTGATGTGGGCTGATGAGGCTGCACTGATGGCAACTGATAGGCTGCACTGATAGGCTGCACTGAAAAAGTGGCACTGATGAGGCAGCACTGGTGGGCACTGATAGGTGCCGCTAACAGTCACTGATGGGCACTGATGGGCACTGGTAGGTGACACGGATAGGCAGCCCTGATGATGAGGCACTGATGGGCACTGATTGGTGGCACTCATAGGTGGAACTGGTGGGCATTGATAGGTGGCACTGGTGGACATTGGCAGGTGACACTGGTGGCCATAGATGAGGCGGCGGTGGCTCTCCTTGTTTGGGACCAATTTCCCTCTGACAGAAGCTGGTGATCAGCTTTTTATTTTTCTGCTCATGCTGTCAGCGCGAGGAAAAAAAATAGCCGATTACGGTTTTGTTTACATCACGTGATCAGCTGTCATTGTCTGACAGCCGATCATGTGGTAAGGGGTCGGGATTGACCCCTTACTCCGATCTATGATCAACCGAGTCTCATGAGCGCACCACCAGCTCATGCATGGGAGGACAAACATGGACACCCTCCCGTCAATTTAGGCCCACGCTGTAGCTGTCTTTTGGCTATAGCGCGGGCACGAAGGGGTTAGGGACCCAGCCTTTTTATCACATTTGTTGTTTACAAGTAAAAATCTGAATTTTTTGCTAGAAAATTTATTAGAACCCCCAAACATTATTTGTTTTTTATGTAGCAGAGACCCTACAGAATAAATGTGTCTTATTATGTGTCTGAAGGGTCTCCTATTTAACCACTTGATGACCAGTGACGTACCCATAGGGTACAGTTCTTTAGAGCCAGCGAACACTCTTGTAAAAGCAACCCTAGAGGCCAACTAGCCACTGGATTGCTTTTACAAGTAGCAGGAGGATAGGAGGGGTTTCTCAGGCTGTCCCATTCCACTGGGAGAACCGAGCTTCCACCGGCTTATCGGAGAGCTGAACAAAGCCTGAATCAGCTGTGAATCGGCCTGAATCGGAGTGGGACGGAGGGAGTTAAACTGTCGGACCATCCACAGACTAGGCACACAAGCAAGGCCAGCCTGCAGACTCGGAGCTCTCAGGTGGGATATTCCCCCTGGCCCCAGATAGAGCCCTGGGCCGAGGTGGAGAGAGACTGTCACTGTAGAAGGTGAGCTCTTCATCATCTGTGGTGTCAAATTCAATTTCATGTGTGCTCATTCTTTCCTTCTTGTCCCTGAGCCAGGAAAGGTGGTCTGTTGGGGGCCAGGCCTTCCTGCCTGGAGACTGTCACTTTCATTGAGGTCATTGTGGTCATCTGTGTTGCATGGCTGAAGTGCTGTCATCATTTTCATATGCTGTGGGAGGGGCAAACGCAGGCTCTGTGGGTGGCAAATGCGGTGTCTATCTGTGGGGGACAAGGCTGTGTCTCTCTGTGTCTGTGGGAGGCAAAGGCATGGTCTCTATCTCTCTCTCTCTCTCTCTCTGGGGACAAAAGCAACCTCTCTCTTTCTCTCTCTGGGGCAAAAGCAGTCTCTCTCTCTCTGGGGGGGGCAAAAATGGCCTATCTCTGGGGGCAAAAGTGGCCTCTCTCTGGGGACAAAAGCAGCCTCTCTCTCTGGGGCAAAAGCAGCCTCTCTCGCTCTGGGGAAAAAACAGCCTCTCTTGCTCTGGAGCAAAAACAGCCTCTCTCCCTCTCTGGGGTCAAATGCAGCCTCTCTCTCTCTCTCTCTCTCTCTCTATGAGGGCAAAAGTGGCCTCTCTCTCTAGGGGCAAAAGCTGTCTCTCTCGTTTTCCTTCTCTGTCGGAGGACAAAAGCGGCCTCTCTCTCTTTCTGTGGGGGCTAAAGCAGTTTCTCTGTGTGGGCAAAAGCAGTCTTTCCGTGGGGGCAAATATGGTCTCTCTCCCTTTCTGTGGGGGCAAAAGTGGTCTCTCTCACTTACTCTGTGGTAGGTGACAAAAAAAACAATGGGTTATAATGACCTGCCTTACTAAACAAAAGCTGCATCTTTCTCTCCCTGGGGCAAAAGCAGCCTCTCTCTTTCTCTCTCAGGGCAAAAGCAGACTCTCTCTTTCTCTCTGGGACATAAGCAGCCTCTCTCTCTCTCTCTCTGGGGCAAAAGCAGCCTCTCTTTCTCCCTCTGGGGCAAAAGCAGTCTTGCTCTCTCTCTGGGGCAAAAGCAGTCTCTCTCCTGGGCAAAAGCAGTCTATCTCTGGGGCAAAATCAGTCTCTCTCTGGGGGGCAAAAGTGGCCTCTCTCTGGGGGCAAAAGCAGCCTCTCTCTCTGAGGCAAAAGCAGCCTCTCTCTCGCTCTCTAGGGCAAACGCAGCCTCTCTGGGGCAAAATCAGCCTCTCTCTCTCTGGGGCAAAAGCAGCCTCTCTCTCTCTCTGGGGCAAAAGCAGCCTCTCTCGCTCTGGGGCAAAAGCAGCCTCTCTCGCTTTGGGACAAAAGTAGCCTCTCTCGCTCTCTGGGGGCAAAAGCAGCTTCTCTCTCTCTCTCTGTGGGAGGGCAAAAGTGGCCTCTATCTCTGGAGGAAAAAGCTGTCTCTCTCACTCTCTTTCTCTGTGGGATGGCAAAAACGGCCTCTCTCTCTTTCTGTGGGGGCTAAAGCAGTTTCGCTGTGTGGGCAAAAGCAGTCTGTGGAGGCAAATATGGTCTTTCTCCCTTTCTGTGGGGGCAAAAGTGGTCTCTCTCACTCACTCTGTGGTAAGTGACAAAAAATTGATGGGTTATAGGACCTGCCTTACTATACAAAAAAAATGTTTTTTAATTTAGGTTCTACTTGAAATCACATTACTAATTGTATATTGTAGTTGTTTGTAGCTTAAATACCAAATGCCAGGCAAAACTTGGCTGTGCCAATAAATTTTGGGTGTTGCCTGTAGTTTGATAGGTTGGCAACACTGGTTGGAGAATGTGACCATGTTTCATGTTACACCCTAAATATGGGTGTAACATGAAACATGGTCCCAGAGGTGGACTAGGTCTTTAATTTTACACCTTTAATTACTATGCCTTTAAGTAGTGAATAACAATTGCACTCAAAGATTTCTGCAGGCGTTTATTACTGTGGAAGCATGTCTTATAATGCTTCATAGGACAAGTGGGAATAGATGACTTAAGATGAGTTTCCTGAAGGAATAGGATCTGCACATTCTGCTTGTACATATGGTAGAGACTGTCGTGAATTTTTAATGCTTCCTACACAAAAACAAAAAAATTGTTTACTTACTGTTGTAAGTGTGAGGTGAACTCTTATTTACTTTACCTACTGTGTTCTAACATCTGTTTGTTGCAATGTCACTTATTCCCTAAAATGGATAGGCAGACAAAATGTTAAAGCTGGATTCCAGACACACAGCGAAATCAGGATTTGAAATGCACATATGGGAACTATTTTACCTGCCAGAGTTTGTCGATCTAGTCCTACATAACCCTGTCATACAACTCAGGCAGGTTAGCAACCTTACTATTCTCTACTACAGTTAGAAAATACAGCTTGGCCACTTCCTATCCTGTGACTGTACAATAAATGAAAACTAGTGTACTAATGAGTTTATCAGCATTATGAATTATTGCTCTCTCCTCCTGTAAGTTTCATTGTCATTATATTTGCATGCAGTATACCTGATTGGTGCCTAGAGCTGCCAATCCTTCTCCAACTCTGAGTTTTTCTGTATAGGGGCTTACAAAAGGCTAGTGCCAAGTAACATTCAGGTACTTCAGGTGATAGTTGAATAGGTTTTTGTATTTACGGTAAAATCTCTTTTTTTGCATTCATTGAGGTTGATTATAATATGCAACCTGGGGACGTCCAACAGTGGGTCCAGACTGAAGAGCTGGAGCACTCAAACACAAGCAAAGCAGCAAAATAAATGGAAACCAAGGGCATTAGAGCTGCTTGCAGAACCTTTCGATTGAAACTAGTATCTGCGGAAGAAAGCACATCAATATTGTAAAACTTAGAGAAGGTAGAGAAAGTATGCGTAGAAGACCGGGTCACACACTGACTGATCTTCTATACTCTGGCACTGGGGCCTGGTGAGGAAAAGCCCAAGAAACACTGCCCTAGGTGAGTGGGCTGTAACAAAATAAGGAGGCTTTTCATGTCCTAACTTCACCAAAAACTGGGCTGGGGTCTCACGGAGACCCTTTGCCCCATACTAACCATCAGGATCTGGATATCCCGATTCTGGGTCACCTGATCGCTGCGATAGCCTCTGATTAGATCACAGTGATCAGTCACTTTCTTTTTCTGTGAATGGAGGAGAGAGATACTTAGTGTCTCTCTCTCTGCAGAAAAAAAAGTATGTGTAAAATTATTTAAAAAAATAATAAAATAAAATAAAAAAAATATCTAGATTAAGATTTGATCTAGGTCAGTGCCAGGGTTAGTGTTTGGGTCAAGGTCAGGGTCAAAGATCAATGTCAAAGGTCAGTATTATTTTTTTTATTTTTTTTACAGGATTAATTTTTTTTTGTATCGGTTTCAGTTAGTGACAGTGTGCTTTAGGGGGTAAAAAAAGAAAAATATGGACTATTGTTTCTGGGCTGTACTACGGTACAAACAACTAACATACACATATGTAGTATTGCTGCAATCATCAGGAGCAGGAGAATTTAATTTGTGTTGTTCTTTGGTGGAAGGTTATGGTAGTAGCAAGAAATATACAGCTACATTTAAAAAAATATGTTTTTTTTTACTATTTTGGACCAGTTTTCCTATGATAATAAAAAAAAATCAGGAGATATCCATTACCATTTACGACCAAAAAAAGCCAGATTTGTCCTGATAAAATACGATATAATCCACGTGGATGCATACAGTAGTTGTGATGATAGGTATGGTTTTACTAACACATGTCAAAGTTTCAAAATTGTGCTTAGGCATTTAGATATGTTTTACCCTTAGGCACAAGGGTTTAAAGGATGGAGAGTGTTCTAAAGGAAGGGTAAGAGCTTTGTTAATGCGAGACAAAGCAGGGTCGACAACTGGAGGAGTAAACCTTTTCCTGACAAAATCACCTGCAAAGGGATAGATAGTCAAAACCATTTAACGGACAAGGAATTGTATGCCCATGTTTTTAACCTTGGTAGATAAAAAACATTGAATAGTGGATGATGAAGAAACACCTTGTGGAATGTTTAGGTCTATAGGAACCAAATCCAAACACTGTGGTTGGAGAAGTAACAGTGGAATCTTCTCATTTTGAAAAGGAATGCAGAGCCTCCATCAAAGGGATACAGTTCCTCTCTGCTTTCGTAAAAATAACTGCTGTGCTGACTGAAATTCAACATGGTGAGTATCCTCCTCTAGAGAAGGGTAAGACTCAGCGTCCAACAACAAGTTCCCTGGAGGACCCCCAACAGACTCAGAAATATTAGGCATCTCTGCATTAGAGTCATAAATCCCTGCATATAAGAAGAAAACACCTCTGCTGAGAAACAGAAAGAGGAATGAGCACACAAGGCTGAAAGAGGGGGTTCCGAGATGGCTGCCAGCCTAAGAGAATCATAGTGGGATCTGTAAAAAAAAAAAAAAACTGACCGTCTACTGACCGGAATGGAAAAAAGGGAGAGAAAGTGCACCAGACTAAGTGCAGTATATAAGAGAATGCATTTATTAAGATAAAAGCATACAGCCAAGTGGCTACTCACAAAAGTAAGTAATAATCTGGCATGTAGGTAAATAAGGAGATTAATCCACGTCACAGGCAGATCCATGGTGATGCGAAGCTGGTGTAATGCTGGCAGGCCAAGAAAGAGGGCAGTGGTGGAAGTTCCTCGGCATCCTGTGCGGTGATGTAAAAGAAGCCGCTTTGCTCTAATAGTAATGGTGTGGCTTTTTTTGCAGCGTCCGGATGGTCAGGTAACCAAAACCGGAAGTGCGCCTCAGCATGGAGCGCAAGCTCCGTGATCCGGAAGTGACATGTGGGCCAATCAGAAGACGTGTTTCACAACTTCAGTTGTTTCCTCAGTTCTGACAGTCTCTACAGGAAGTGAAGTATATACTGACCGAAATGGTACCAGCGGATTGGAGAAAAGCCAATGTAGCACCAATATGGGACTATATACAAGATTTTAGTAATGAAAACTGTATCATTGGCAGTAATCAGCATGGATTCATGAAGAATCACTCTTGCCAAACCAATCTATGAACCTTGTATGAGGAGGTGAGTTGCCATCTAGATAAAGGAAGGCCGTAGATGTGGTGTATCTGGATTTTGCAAAAGCATTTGACACAGTTCCCCATAAACATTTACTGTACAAAATAAGGTCTGTTGGCATGGACCATAGGGTGAGTACACGGATAAATGGGGAGTACTCGGAATGGTCAGTGGTGGGTAGTGGGGTTCCACAGGGTTCTGTACTGGGACCAATCCTATTTAATTTGTTCATAAGCGACCTGCAGGATGGAGTAAACAGTTCAATCTCTGTATTTGGGGACAATACTAAGCTAAGCAGGGCAATAATTTCTCTGCAGGATGTGGAAACCTTGCAAGAAGATCTGAACAAATTAATGGGGTGGGCAACTACATGGCAAATGAGGTTTAATGTAGAAAAATGTAAAATAATGCATTTGGGTGGCAAAAATATGAATGCAATCTATACAGTAAGGGGAGAACCTCTGAGGGAATCTAGGATGGAAAAGGACCTGGGGGACCTAGTAGATGATAGGCTCTGCAATGGCAAGCAATGTCAAGCTGCTACTAACAAAGCAAACAGAATATTGGCATGCACTTAAAAAGGGATTAACTCCAGAGATAAAGTGATAATTCTCCTGCTCTACAATACTCTGGTCCGGCCGCACCTGGAGTATGCTTTCCAGTTCTGGGCACCAGTCCTCAGGAAGGATGTACTGGAAATGGAGCGAGTACAAAGAAGGGCAACAAAGCTAATAAAGGGTCTGGAGGATATTAGTTATGAAGAAAGGTTGCAAGTACTGAACTTATTCTCTCTGGAGAAGAGACACTTGAGAGGGAATATGATTTCAATTTACAAATACCATACTGGTGACCTAACAATATGGATAAAACTTTGTGGAAGGGAGTTTAACAAGACATGTGGCCACTCATTAAAATTAGAAGAAAAGAGGTTTAACTTTAAACTACGTAGAGGGTTCTTTAATGTAAGAGTGGCAAGGATGTGGAATTCCCTTCCAAAGGTGGTGGTCTCAGCGTGGGGCATGGATAGTTTAAAAAAACTATTAGATAAGCACCTGAACGACCACAACATACAGGGATATACAGTGTAATACTGACATATAATCACACACATAGGTTGGACTTGATGGACCTACTATGTAACTATGTGACAGATACATCCTAATCACACATACACATCCACAGGGAAAATAGGAGGGAAAATCTTCAGCACAGCATATAGCTTGCTTACCACTCACAAAAAGTGAGTCTTCAGAGACAGAGACAGGGACAGGACCATGCCACAGCTCTGGTCCTGACACCTCTGTAGAGAATACCAAGATAAACTGGCCTGGCCAAAATAGCAGAGTCCTGTGCTAGATGGAACACAGACAGGTTGCCACTGCCCAATACAGGACTATCGCAGAGAGAATACAAGTATACTTAATTAACTGGGAAAACATGCTAACTGAAGGGACTTCCAATATTTAGTTTGAATCAACCAGTTCCTCCCGATAGTAGAAAAATCCTTCAATTCAAGCAAAAAAAATATAGCAGAACGGAAAGAGACATCAATTACTAAAGGGAATTAAGTGTCACTGAGCTAGTGTGAGGTGGGAAGGGTTGTAGCCTCAAGGGGGACTGGCCTTCAGTTTTCTATATGTCTAGCGTTTATTTTTCTTGTAGGTGGCAATATAACCATAGTTTGCTTATTATCTTCAAACTGTGTCCCTCAACGTTGAAAGAGAAAATACACATTTTTTATGTATACATAACTGCATTAATTGGTGCTGATTTACTTCACATGGAGTTACGCTATAACTTTAATTGAAAGTTAAAGGGATTGTAAAGTGATTATTTTTATTTTTTTTAAATAACAAACATGTTATACTTACCTCCACTGTGCAGCTCATTTTGCACAGAGTGGCCCCGAACCTTCTCTTCTGGGGTCCCTCGGCGGCTGTCTCTGCTTCCTCCCGCAGATGCTTCTCACGTTCATGTGAGCTCCCTCGCATGGTGAGAAGCATCTGCGGGCGCGCTCCCGTGATATAGTCGGCGGCTATAGCCGCTCGCTGTATCACACGGCCCCGCCCCCCGGCGCTCCGCGTCAGTGGATGTGATTGACAGCAGTACGAGCCAATGGCTGCGCTGCTTTCCATCCATCCACTCCAGCCTATCAGGTGCCAGGCTGAATGGTGGAAAGGACATCGGGGGACGAGCGCGGGACTTTCGAGGGGTGAGGTAAGTAAAACGGGGGGGGCTGGGGGCGCAGGCACTGTCAGATGTTTTTTCACCTTAATGCATAGAATGCATTAAGGTGAAAAAACATTTACCTTTACAACCCCTTTAAACTTTACTGTTAAACTGTGGCAGTTGCTAACTTCATTTTGGCCTTAAAGTGGTAGTAAAGGCAGAAGGTTTATTTATCTTAATTCATTCTATGCATTTAGATTTAAACATACCTTCTGTGTGCAGCAGCCCTCCTAATACTTACCTGAGCCCTATCTAGATCATTTAATGTTGCAAGAGGGACTTGGCTGTCCGGGACTCCCCTTCTCATTGGCTGAGACAGCGGCGCAGCACCATTGGCTCCCACTGCTGTCAATTAAAGTCAGTGAGCCAATGAGGAGAGAAAGGGGACAGGGTTGAGCTGCGAATCCGTGTCTAAATAGACACACAAAGCAGCGACTCGGCTCGGATCATCCGGTGATGTCCCTATATAAGTCCCCGCGCACCTTGTCCCAGTCATTGTGAGCAGAGAGAGCGACGAGGCAACATCTGAAGAGAAGAAGAGAAGAACAGAAGGTGGCGACAGCGGCGACAGAAGGCCGGGCCACCGCCTGTAAAAGAGCTAGAAGAAGGCGCTGTGGCCCGGCAAGAAGAACCGAAGAGGGGGACAAGACCCCCGAAGTCAGAAGAAGAGGGCGGCGGCGAAGAAGAAAGCCAGGCTCCTCCGCTAGCAAAAGAGCTAGCAGAAGATAGCGGAGGAGTCTGGCGAGAAGACCCCCGAAGACGGAAGACCCCCGGAGCTGTGCAATAAACTATTTTAACCCTTGTGTGTTGTGTTTTATTTTTACTTTTTTCCACAGGTGAATGGGTAGGGGTACATTGTACCCCATACTCGTTCACATAGGGTGGGGGGCCCCATGTTGAGGACACGTGGCCTGGTACGGCTCAGGAGGGGGGGCGCTTGCTTGTCCCCCCCTTTCCTGGCCGGCCGGGTAGCGTGCTCGGACAAGGGTCTGATGTGGACCTGGGGGGGACCCCCACGCCGATTTTTTCAGCGTTGGGGTTCCCCTTTAAGTCCATGCCAGGTGGCGGGGCCCACCCACCTGGAGACGTGCTCAAAATGAGCGGACTTTCCTCCGCGTGTGTGGGCGAGTCCGTTCATTTCAAAAGTACGGCGGATAGTCCGGCGGACTTAGTACACTGTATTAGTCCGCTGAAAAAGTGCCGTGTGTGGGCAAGTAGCCCGTTCGGAAAGTCCGGCGGACAGTCCGGCGGGAAGTCCGCCGGATAGTCCGCTACGTGTGTACGCGGCATAAGTCTGTATTTGAATCATTCAGCTGATTGGTGGTTAACTTTCTGATAATATATTATGACTTTTTATCTCAGACTATTCCCTGTTTGTCCAACTATTGGTCAGCAAGTCTTGCGTACCTATGCTTAATGTCCCACCACTGCCCTCATGCAAAAACACTCTACTAGAGCTACCACTTGAAATAGTGATAAAGTGTAAACGTATTTAAATGAAAAAATAGTGGCGCTAATGTCACAATATCACCGTGAAACAAATAAAACTATTTAAGTGACACCATGTGATAGTGACAACAACATAAACTGTGAAAAAAATTATGAATAATAAAATAAAAAATGTTCTAAAAAACAGAAAAAAAAATCCAATTAAAGTCCATAAATGTGACAATAAGAGATTAGCTAGGTGATGACTCCTCTATGATTTCTCCTCAAAATGAACTTCCTTCCACCACACCGTTTGTGACAGTGATTCTGCTCCCTTAAGAAACTCACTCACCAAATTGAAATGCCTTGCACTCTTATGCTCGGCATCAACACTTTTAAACCCCCCAGGGTTAACAGTATTTCTGATATCTGAACATGCACAACAGAAGAGGATTGCTCCACCTGGTATAGGTGACGGGTCCTCCGGTAGCAAGGGGCACAGTTATCTAGCTTCCTCCCCAGTGGTTGGTCTCCTGTATCAATCAACACTGAATCCGCGTGTCATGGACCGGTGTTACCAGAATTGTGTGGACTCTGGTTGTGTATCATGTATAACTGTGCCCCTTGCTACCGGAGGACCTGTCACCTATACCAGGTGGAGCAATCTTCTGTTGTGCATGGTCGGATATCGGAAGTACTGTTAACCCTGGTGGGTTTAAAAGTGTTGATGCCGAGCATAAAAGTGCAAGACATTTAAATTTGGTGAGTTTCTTAAAGGAGCGGAATCACTGTCACAAACTGTGTGGTGGAAGGAAGTTCATTTTGAGTATAAATCATAGAGGAGTCATCACCAAGATAATCACTTGAAGATCGTCACTTTTATGGACTTTAATTGGATTATTTTTTTCACTTTTTCAGTTTTTTTAGTTAATTTTTTATTCTATTATTCATAATTTTTTCACAGTTTATGTTGTTGTCACTATCACATGGGGTCACTTAAATTGTTTTAGTATTTGTTTCATGGTAATATTGTGACATTAGCGCCACTATTCACTGTTTGGTCTGTGGAAGAGATCTATGGTCCCAATAAGCCACTTCGCCACTTTCTCCTACCTGTAGACCATTAAGGTATTTGATTTTACTTTATTCAGTGATCCCTATGGTTAGAATATGTTACATTTGACATACTGTTCATTCTATGTTTGTTATAGTTTTATTTAGGAGTTGGTTGGATAACTAGCCAGATTGATAAAAAAAAGACATACTGGTTATTAACCCTTATCCTGGTGTAGTGACTCTGGGGATTCTTCTGCCCAGTAAGTAGTGTATTATTACGCTGACTGGAAGTTACTATTACTATGATTATTTTCTGTAGGCTGATTTTTCTCTCTGTTCCATTCATGGAAGGGGGACATTTCGATTTATTGGCTGATTGATCTTGGGAGGCTATTGCTAATCCAGATGCCCTTGGACAGCACGTGCCATGCTACATGTATGAGTGTCCTTTGGCATGTGAGTGGCACTTGTATCACTCTGTTTTATATATTATATATGGGGACAATATTAAATGTTTTGCTGCATTTTATATCCAGTGCTGAAACATGATGCTTCCCTCCTTTGTCTACCATACAGAATCCCTCTGCTTACAGTGTAGGAATGAAGGTCCTGAGGAAGCATAAAGCGAAACATCGACCTCCCTGACCTAGCAGCAATAGGGATCTAATATGTTTTACATTCACTATGTGGTCATATCAATGAGAGCTCATATTTTCTTGCTTTTATTTCATAAATATCTTCTTCTTATTATATGTTTGTAATAAATAGTATTTTATAAGATTTTGGAATGTTCCTTTTTTGGTACCGTTAAAGTCCTCTCAAATGGTTCTATGCTTTTTAAACTGCTGTAGATAGAAATAAATACTGATTAAAACACAGATCTCCTTTTTAATGTGAAGCATCCATCAAAAGTTGCTGTGAAAATTGTTTGGATAGACAAATTAAATAAAGGTACCTGCAAATAACAGCATGCTGTGTGAGCTTACACAAATCACTGTACACCTACTCTTTATGTTCCCTTTCACTGGTGACTAATGATGAGTAATAAAGATTAATAATATGGCTGCCAAATATGCTACACAGAATAAAACAACTGTTGTCAACACACCTTTTCCAACAACCACACAAGTTTAAAGTGGGGCTGGTTGATTGAAACTAAACAAGAAAAATAAAAAAAAAGGTAAAAACTATAGCAACCAATCAGGTTTCATCTTAAATTTAAAATGTAAACAAGAAATCTGATTGGTTGCAGAAGGCAACAACTCTGCTTTTTTTCCTTGTTTGCTTTTCTCCAGTTTTGATCAATAAGCTCCATTGCTTAAAGGGGTAGTAAACTCTACCTACTTTTTTTTGCAGTGTGATGCCATAATGTGCTAATATGCACCATATACTAGCGCATTATGACAGACTTACCATCCAGACTGTGCCCTCCATTTCTGAACTGTCATCACTGCCAGCGCTTTCATTTTTGCCCAGTCTTCCTTCGTGCTCTCTGGCCTTTTGAATGACCAGGCCACAATGATACCACTCCCTTGCACATGCTTCACTCAGTGTGCCCTGAATGCAGAATGCACTGTGCATTCACATTGATGTCATTGGCTATGGCCGATGTGAACATCTCCTAAATGGTGCAAGTTTAGGAGGTATTCACTGTGCCTACAGGTAAGACATATTAGAAGCTTACCTGTAAGACAAAATTTAATATAGGAGTTTACTAACACTTTAAAATAAATGTGGTGGGTTGTATTATTAAATGTTAACAACATTATTTTACAAAATAAATTGTAGCACTACCCCTGCAGGAGCCACTTAGTAGATTGGGTTCTCTGTTCTTCTGCTGGCTAGTGTTGGGGCCAAGTCTTTATGGTGGTGCATGTGACTACAGTCCCAGTAAAGTCTGAATGCAGTAAATAATCCTGGTATTTGAATGGCCAGTCCCTATGTGCTTAGTCTTAATGAACAGAAAAGAAGCACACTCACATAGCAACGTCTGTTAATTAAGGGAATACACAAGAAAAAGTTGTACTATAAGACCCCTTTCACACCGAGCCGCCACCGGCGTCAGCTTTACCGTAATTTTAGCGGTGCTATTTGGCCACTAGCGGGGCAGTTTTAACCCCCGCTAGCATCCGAAAAGTGGTTAAATCTGCTCGCAAACACCACTGGAGCGGCGTTTTGCTGGCGGTATCGCAGCGCTGCCCCATTGATTTCAATGGGGAGCAGCAGTGGAGGAGCAGTGAGTTCACTGCTCCTTCACCGCTCCAAAGAAACTTCTGGCAGGACTTTTTGGGACGCCCTGCCAGCGCACCGCTCCAGTGTGAAAGCCCTCGGGCTTTCACACTGGAGTGAATAGAGACGCTTTTTTCAGGCGCTATGCAGGCACTATTTTTAGTGCTGAAGCTCCTGAAAAACGCAGACAGTGTGAAAGGGGTCTAACAGTAAACCTAGGTCGGACTTTGAAGGCATAGGAAACAACGAAGAGGTATGAAAGTAAACACTATTTATTGAAAAATACACAACATGAATAGAACAGTACTGAAAAATGTAAAATCATGTATACTAATACATAATGTACAGTGAGCCCATCTGTATCTACGCGTTTCACCATTAGGCTTCTTCAGGATACAGTCAAGGTTCTACAGATAGCAAATAAAAAGAACGGACCTCACTGTCTTAAAATAGAACATATAGGTTTTAAAATTGTGATATACCACTGTACATTTAAAAACAGATTTTTGTCAACAGGATAGAATAACTATAATGCAGGTAGATATATACAAGAAGAAGAAAAAAAATTTTTTTGCTTTTACATTGTTATTAGAGCAAATATACTTAAGCAGACGGCCATACCTTACAAAGACATAAGTCTCACTTATAAGTGTCCGGGAGCTGGTTCAGAGGGTACCATCTCACTGGAAACTTCTACTATACCAACGTCAGGATCTATGCACAGATAGGTCAGGCCAGCCCAATCTAGTAAACAGTATAAGATGATATAAATATGTAACTACCAACACACGGAGTAGGCTCCTTTAAGGTACGTTAATATATAACACCTAATGACAATGATCATAGGTAAGGAATACCTGCTAGTAAGAGAGGAGCATGAAAAGCCAGACAGTTCCAGGGACGGGGCAGAATAATGCACAAAGATTGGACTCAGTGCCAAATATGGGCTACAAAGCTCACCAATCAAAGTGGACACTCACCGGGAAAATATTCCAAATATGAGACTGAGAGATTGTCCACAATGTTATAGATATAGATATAGCTATAGATGGAAACTTATAGTGCATCACTTGGTCAATTAACCTCTTGCTTACTGTTTTTCTTGGTTCTGTTTTTGTTCTATAGATTTTGCTAAACATTGTGGACAATCTCTCAGTTATTATGGTTCATTTGCGCTGCAGGTTCAGGGGAGAACAGATATGCACAGACATATAGCAAACAAGATCCCCAAACCTATACAGCAAATCTCACACTGATGTTTAATGTGTACTACGTGGTCCTAGCTCACACATCTGTCATGAGATAATTATATGTTGCAACCCTCCATATTTATTAACTACTTGTGGAGTGCCCTCCAGCAATGTACTGCTGACAGGTGGCCCATTTTGGAAGAGCAACAGCATGTAATGTAATGTTGCTTTATACTGTGAACAATAGTGTATGCATTATACCTATCTATTCAGCAGGTGACACTGTAGTGTTATTGTGTGTTATTCCATGGTAATGTGGAATGTGATCACAGGATGTTCTATGTTCAGATGCTCCTTGTTCCTGTTTCTGTCTACATGATGTAAAGTCATAATAAAGATATCCTTCATGAAAGTAAAGGTGCTCTGCTGTATACAAGAATCTTCCAGCGCTTAATTGCAATACTCTGCACAATAGGTTATGGGTCCCAGTATGCCCAGCCTACCCAGCAGGCATCCAGGCACTGGAGGGGATACTCAGCGAGTACAGTGAAGTCTGTGAGTACTGTATGCAAGCTACTGAAATATGGCAAGTGATTCAGATGTGAAGTTTACAATTGCAAAGCTGAACAATGCCAATTACCAGTTGTGGAAGTTTAAACTGGAAATGTTTCTCACCAAGGATGACTTGTGGCAAGTACTCAATACAGACAGTCCCACAAACAGAGAAAAGAGGGAATGGGATAGGAAAGATAGGCAGGCAAAAGTAATTATAAGCTTACTAGTGGAAGATGACCAGCTCATCCACATAAGAACAGAGAAAACGACCAAAGGTATGTGGGCTCCATTACAAAAGCTGCATGAGCGTTCCAGTCTAAACAGCAAACTGTGTTTTCTGCGTAAGTTCTACAAGATGATACTTGAAGGAGGCCAGAAAATGTGTGACCATGTGAAAGCTATGCTAGAGATCATAGTGCAGCTACGCGTCATTGGAGAGAACATCAAAGATAACCATATTGTTGCCCTGCTCCTCTGCAGCCTCTCAGAGACATATACTGCTCTTATTAAGAAACCAGACCTGAGCAGCAGCTAACACTGGCATATGTCAAAGAGAAATTAATCGATGAATATGACAGAAGAAAAGAAAATATGCACTATGATGACAAAGCTCTTAAAATGTACAAAGGTACAAAGCACAACAAAGAAAGCAGAGCCTGTTTTCACTGTAAAAAGACCGGCCACTAAAAAAAGGACTGTTCTATTTGGAAAGCCGAGCAGCAAAAGCTATAGCTGTCCACAAAAGAAAGAGTCAAAGCAATCACTAAGGAAACTGAAGACACATCATGGAGCGGCACCTTTAAAGTAACACGGAGTGGCAAGCCATGCGGCTGGTGCATAGATTCAGGAGCGACAAGCCAGATGACTAGCGATGACACCTTCTTCATAAACATTGATTGCAGTGCAAAAGATAATGTTTTCTTAGCAAACCTGAAAAGCATCACTTCAGAAAGGCCAAGGCTTCTTGAACCGCATTACCCCACAAGGCAAGCAGAGTATCCTTATAAAGAAAGTGCTGTATGTTCCAGAACTAGAAGGCAGACTTCTATATGTGAAAAGTCTTGCAGACAATGGTCTCACAGTTAAGTTCCAGGGTGATGAATGCACAATTCACAATAATAAGCAATTCCTTGCAAAAGAAAAAAAACTTTATGATCACCTATACAGGCTCATCACCACAGACCAGCAAGCCAATATAGTCTCTAATGACCTACACAGCAAATGTATTTACTTATGGCACAGGCCGCTGGGGCACAAAAGTCCAGAAACTTTGCAGGATATTATAAAGAGAGGCTTATCAATGGTGCCTTGCAAAGTGTTCATGAAATGCAAGTGCTGCATTGAAGCAAAAGCCACACGTGCTCCCCTTCCATGGGCATCCCAAGAAAAACGACTCACCATCTGCATCTCATACACAGTGACGTATGCAGTCCAATGAAAACTCCCACGTCAGGTGGATATCTACTGACTTTAACAGATATCTACTGACTTTCATTGATGACTATTCCAGGTACACAACTACTTATCTGATGAAACACAAGAATGAAACATCAGAGAAACTTCAAGAGTTTGTTTCCATGTCTAGCAACAAATTCCAACACAAACCAGGAATAATACACACTAACAATAGGGGAGAATACATAAGCAAAGAAGTGGCCTCATACCTGAAGAGACAAGGAATAGTGCACCAGACAACCGCACTATACACTCCAACAAAATGGTGTAGTAGAAAGGAAAAATCACACTCTTATAGAAATGGCCAGATGCATGTTGTTGGATGCCAACCTACCTCACAAGTACTGGGGGAGAAGCAGTCATGACTGTAATCTACCTACAGAACAGACAACCTTCAAAAGCCATTCAAAGTACTCCATTCAAAACATGGCATGGGTCAAAGCCTAGCATAGGGCACATCAGAATGTTTGGATGTAAGACACAGAAAATCTGCCAAAACATGAAGCCAATAAATGGAGAAAAGCAGCAGAAGAAGAATTAAAGTCACTTCAAGAAAATAAAACCTGGAAACTTACAGAGCTCCCTCCTAACCGCAAAACAATAGGAAGTAAGTGGACTTTCAGAGAAAGGGTCAGAAAACACAATCTACATGTTTCTCCTATTGCGGGTTTCCATGAGAATGACACGTAACATATATGTCTAAACATTCTAAAGGATATATTTGGCTTGGATCTCCAGTTCTATATTTCAGTATGTCTCCACAATTTTTTTAGTTTTCAAAACTGTAAGGTTAAATCTGTGCAGAAAAAAATGTCCTTCGATATTGAGCCAAAGAATTATCATACTACATTGAACTATGATGGAAAATTTTGCATGGTTGATTGGGCTTACCTTTGGCGAGCACATATCCACAATCATCATCTAATGTGTTAGATCAGTGGTCTTGCCATTGTATGATACTCCCACCCCACAAGCCACAACAGCTATAAGTTTATGCCAATTCCCAAATCAGCCTGTGGGCCCTTCAAGAGATGCAGCAAAGTAGCACGATACTCCTTTCACACCTGGGTGTTCTGAATCGCAGACGGAATCGCTGTGATGGATGTTCTTTTGGGCGACACGCATCCCACAATTTTGTATGCGTGATTTGTTTGTGGTTGGGGTGCCATTGAGAAATAATAGCATCGCAAATATTGGATCTGATTATTGTGACTTTTTGTGGACTTTAAATTTCCCCATTTATTTTTCATTTTGTTTATGATACTAATGTTGTTACATTTCATTGTTTTTACACATATTGGGTTACTGCACAACACTATTTTAGACTTGCTATAGATAATAACATGCCATTTTTGTAGACTGACGTTTATTGAGTGGCCAATGTAAGGTGAGAAAAGACAAGGTACTTACATCAACTGTTGGTGACTGAGCTCATTTATATGTCCCTTGCCTCTTATGACGCGTACACACGCCAGGACTTTTTGACGGGCTAGGTCCGACAGAATGAATCCGTCGGATATTACGATCGTGTGTGGGCTCCAGCGGACTTTTTTTCCCAAATGTCCAACGGACCTAGAAATAAAACACGTTTCAAATCTTTCTGACGGACTCGAGTCCGGTCGAAAAATCCTTTCATCTGTATGCTAGTCCGACGGACCAAAACCCACACTAGGGCAGCTATTGGCTACTGGCTATGAACTTCCTTATTCTAGTCCAGTCGTACGTCATCACGTTCAAATCCGTCAGACTTAGGTGTGCTTGTGTGTGGCCAAGTCCGTTCGTTTGGAAAGTCAGTCGGGAAGACTGTCGGACCTAGTCCCTCGAAAAGTCAGATCGTGTGTACGTGGCATAATATGCCCAAACAAATCCCGAATTCTCAATTATCTCCTGGCGTCCAGTTATGCCTATGCTATTTTCATCAAAATGCTCCTTATGTGAGCCAATGTAGTTAGAAGTGTTCTTCAGATGGTCCATTCCCCTGGTGCCCAACTTGTGCCCCTTTGATAATCGATTTGTGGCCCTTGGACCTCAGCAGTTTGTAGTGGGAACATTTATTAGGGTAATAACATTGATCTCTTCTAGCCTCATGTAACATGTTTTCAGTTTCATATTGTCTTCTGCAGCCATGCTCTGCCAAAAATGTAGCATGTCCACACTCTCTGACCCTCTTATCTTTTATTAGGTCTGCAGTCTCTGACAATCCTCCCAAGCATTACATATATTGAACAATATGCAAATCCCTTTGGTGATGTTAGGGGCCACATTTGAGGCCTCCTTTAGCTCACAAGTTGACAAGCACTGGTCCATTCGCTTGGCAGACACAGGTTTCTGTAAAATTTCTATCACTCAATAAAACTGGTCCCAATAAAAATCTTGATCGAATGGCCATAATCAAATGTTTTGTGTGTGCATTCTTTGCTGTTGCAGAAATCAGCATCAATATCACCTTCAACGAAAGCACGCATATGGAGCTCATTCAATTTAGATCAAAATCATCTTTATATATAATCTCCCAAGTAGAGAATGAAACAAAGTTAATTTATTCTTGTTGCATAGAAGGAACATAATATCACAGTAATACATCAATGAAAAGATTAGTATAGTGTACTTTGCATATATCACCATTGATTTATTTGACTTAGTTTTGCAGAAATGTAATGTAAATATTAACCAAATCACTAAAATAATGTAAAAGCTTTAACATGTTCATGTGATTTTAAATGCCATTTGCAGGTTTTTAAATCTTCAGCTTTCATAATAATAATACCTTGTTTTTCTGCAATGAAGATCTGCCATAAATTGACACTCTGCCCCTCCTCTCTCCAAATTGTGCTCCTGTGTTGTCACCCTATCACTGGTTCTTCCAATGGACACTACAAGCAACTGCATAAACATGTCACAATCAAGAAACCTGCCCTGGAAAATGGCCAGCAGCAATTGCCAAGGTGTACACAAATAGCCTGGAAGTGGTTGCAAAGAGGGTGCAGGAGATTAACAGTGCTGATATTAATCAATGGATGAAAAAAGGTAAAAATGTTATATTTTTTCAAAAATGGCAATTGCTTACATAGTACTTTAGCAAACTAAGTGTCATTCTGGTAGGGTTTACATCTACTTTATTACAAATCCACCTCTCCCGCAACAGTGTTCTCAGTGTCAGAGACCAATCTTTCCTGTATCTACAGATACCAGTGCAAGTGCCCAGATGGCAGTAGGTCCTCTTATGCCACGTACACACGACCGGACTTTCGGCGGAGTTCCGACGGACTTTCCAAACGAACTGACTTTGCCACAAACAAGCACACCTAAGTCAGACGGATTAGAGCGTGATGACGTACGACCGGACTAGAATGAGGAAGTTCATAGCCAGTAGCCAATAGCTGCCCTAGCGTCGGTTTTCGTCTGTCGGACTAGCATACAGATAAATGTATTTTTTGAGCGGACTCGAGTCCGTTGGAAAGATTTGAAACATGTTTTATTTCTGGGTCTGTCGGCCTTTTGGGGAAAAAAAGTCTGCTGGAGCCCACTCACGATCGAATTGTCAGACGGATTCCGGTCCGCCGGACCTAGTCTGCCAGAAAGTCCAATCGTGTGTACGCGGCATAAGTCCCCATACACACTATTAGATTTTCTGCAGATTTTTGTCTTCAGATTTACCAAAACTATGTAGTGCAAGGGCCTGCCTAATTGCATACAAATTGAAACCCTTAAGGTTTGAACTCATATTATATGATTTTGGTAAATCTGAAGACACAAATCTGCAGAAAATCTAATAGTGTGTATGGGGCCTAAGTCTCAGAACAGTATTTTTATACCAAAATATGGTAATATTATCAGTGTTATTTAGTAATACTGAGTAATGATGAGCCAACATACCTGGGTTCGGTTTGTATGCGTGTCCCCCTCCCTTCCTGCTCTGGTAAGGGTCTTTTTATTTTATATATATATATATATATATATATATATATATATATATATATATATATAAATGGGGGGGGGGGGCTTATGCTTTTTTTTTTTTCCATAGGGGTTCCCACTTAAAATCCATACCAGACCCAAAGGGAGTGAGATCTGGGGGGGACTTCTTGCTGTTATATATATATATATATATATATATTTGTTTATTTGCATAGAGTTTCCCTTAAAATTGATACCAGACATTAAGGTAGCCATTCTCAACCAGGGTTCTGTGGAACCCTGGGGTTCCTCCAGAGGTTGCTAGGGGTTCCTTGAGCTGTGGCTGATGAACCACCTATACGATGATGTCTACAGAGTTCAAGGTTCAGCACCACATAGCAAAGCCAGCAGCATGACACCAAATATCTTTTTAGCTGTCTTTAAGGGTGGCATTCTGAACACCACTTTAAGGGGGACATTCTTCCTATTGACCACCAATGTAAGGAGCATTGTTCCTATTGAGCCCTGAAGATTTAGGAAGGGTTCCTCAAAGCATGAAAATTATTTTTGGGATTTTTCTAGTGTTAAAAGGTTGAGAAAGCCTGCATTAAGGCATGGTGTTAATTGTCAGATAATCCCCATGCCATTTTTTTTTTTAACCTGCCAGTGTAAGTGAATGGAGCTGGGTGATATCACTGGTAGTTAAGGATTTAGTAGTGCCTGCACCCGCCAGCATCCTTAGAAACAGTTGACAGCGAGAGCTTTCATGTATAACAGCAGTTGTAATACTGCTGTTATATATGATGTTCAGCCCTGCCAAATGAGTAAATGTTCAGACATTTGAACACACGAATTGCCATGGTTCGGTTCGAACCATCCTTAATATTGAGATGTGCCTTACAGATTCCTATGAAGTTCCCAATGCCGAGCTTTTGCTGCGCTGCATCTCAGCATGACTCTGCTTTTCACACTGCTTGAAAGTTGAAATATACAGAAAGCTCTTCCCATCTTCTTCGCACATATTGGCAGTAAACAGACTGGCAATCTGCTACCTGTCATAGTTTGCTTTTGACTTTTGTTAGCAACTTTTACATCCTGACTCATATCCTAATCCTTTACTGTTGTGTGATTCATCATTCCCTGCAACCTCCATCTCATTCCTCTCTTAAGTATGGTTTCATTCTATGTTTAGGCGCTAAACTCTGGAACTGTTACCTGGGTTAAGAGCTTGTCTGGGCCTGTTTCCTCTGCCACACCTCATAAATCCAGCTATCTTTACTGTTCTTTGCTCAGTAATCTGTTTTCTAAAGTCTTTTCAAAGGGCTGCTAAATCTAAAACACAAGCTGTACATAAAGACATTAGTGAAAGCATTCACAACTATACATGCACACATTACCATTATCAGGAAGGAGCTTGATAGATGTCACATGTGCTGCTGTTTGGTGTGCAGCAATTGTTAAAGTTTTTACCCATTTTAGACGGGGAAAGGAAAGATTATTAATGATTTCCAGTTCTAAGAGCTCATGACAGTAGAAGCTGAGAGATGTAAATGGTGCCCGAGTCTAGGTTCAGGTAGCGAACCTCATGTGAATCACACCGCAATCCTGTGCAATTCTTTGCGGTGCAATTTGAGCCCATTATTTTTTGATGGCTCAAATCGCACCGCATCCTTTTTTTTTTTTTTTTTGCTGCATTTGAATTGAATTGCATGGGTGTTTATACCCTTGCAATCCAGTTCAGGCAAACGCACTGAGTTTGTGACCTGTTTTTGGGGTTTCATTAACTGATGCCCACAGCAGATCGCAGAATGCAATGTGAAAAAAACACACAGAATTAGATGCGTTTCCCACACCGCATCAGTGTGAACCAGAGCTTAGGCTCATTTCAAGCAGGCAGTAAGCACTTAACCACCTCAATACTGGGCACTTTCACCCTCTTCCTTCCCAGACCAATTTTCTGGTTTCACTTTCATTGACAATTACTCAGTCATGCTACCCTTTGCCCGAATTAAATTTTTATAATTTTGTTCACACAAATAGAGATTTCTTTAGGTGGTATTTAATCAGGCCTGGGTTTTTTCTTTTTTGCAAAATAATGTCACCTATATTGTTTAAAAAATGGATGACAAAGCATCATAAATGGGTATAGACTAACTGCACAGCCAACTGATGCGTTTCACACCAAACTCGGTGCTTAGTCATAGCTAAATGCTACATATACAAGCATATATATATATACAATTTTAAACAACTAGACAAATGGCCAAAACAGGTGTGCCATTAGTAGTTAAGTTGAAAACACCTATGAGCATCTATAATCTACAAACAGCTTTTTTCTGATGTGAAATGAGATCCGGACCTTGTCTGGATCACCTGGAATGTAGCGAGTCTGTACTCCTCTATTCCCTACTCCTTGGGACTCCAGGCAGTGGCCTTCTTTTGAAACATCATAGTCACTATTCATTGGTGCATCAAGAGTTCATTTTATGTTGTTTGGAGTATTTATTGACCCACAACTTTTTTATGTTTGATGGGGACTGCTATCTCCAGAAATAACGGGTCTCGATGGGCACCCCATTTTCTCTCTCCCTTGCAAATCTTTACATGGGATGGTGGGAGAGGTCCCACATTTTTGGCACTGACTGTCCCCATCGTTCATACATAAAAAAATAGTTGTCGCTACATAGACGATTTCATCTTTATATGCACCAAGGATGTAGATGACATGAATGAATGGCTCCAATACCTTAATGACAACAATCTGAACCTTAAATTTACAGGTACTATGGATCATGATAAGATGGCATTTTTGGACGTTAATGGGTTAATAGGTGAGGAAGATAACATTTCCTCCAAGCTTTATAGGAAGCCATCAGCCGGAAACTCTTTGTTGCGGGCTGACTCATGCCACCCTAAGCACACTATTAAAGGTATCCCAGTTGGCCAATTTTTAAGTTTGAGACGTGTTTGCAGTAACGAATCAGAATTTCTGAAAGAAGCTTCGGATATGAGAGGATACACTGTCTCAGTCCTTGATAGGGCTTTTAATATAGCCAGCAAGGCCAAGAGAAGTGATCTCCTCCGAGATAACATCAGTAGGGACAAAAGAAGAGATGGAGGTAAATATACATTTGATAAATCTATTAATGTTCATGTTTTTTCCACTCTCTACAGTCTAGAGCAGTGAACTACATTTCCCATGATGCTCAGCTACACTGCAGAGTGCAGGAGCATCATGGGAAATGTAGTTCCAAAACATCTGGAGTGCCAAGGTTCGCCATCACTGGTCTAGAGTGTAACAAAATAAGGAATATGATATAATGATTTTTCATATGCTCAACTTTTGTCCAAGGGTATCAAATCAGTGTTCCGTAGAGCTCCCACCATTGGTAGGATAGTGGCCTCCAGAATCTATAATGACACTATTCATTCTAGCTCCTTAAATAAGGTCTTTAAGGTGTCTTCCTTTATTAATTGTAACACCAGGTTCTTGGTATATGTAGTCACATGTGAACAATGTTGCATTCAATATGTGGTGCGTACACCCCGAAGGTTGAGAGATCAGTTGTATGACCACCTGTATGATATTTCCAAGAACCACTCCACTAATGTAGCTAGGCGTTTTTTAACTTGTGTCACAATAGAGATATCAGCGTCCTACACATCCAGGGAGTTGAGAAAATCACTGTACCAAGAAGGGGAAGTAACAGGTTTAGGTTGCTTTGTAAGAAAGAGGTTTACTGGATATTCCACCTCAATACTAGGTGGCCGATTGGCCTCAATTTTGCATGGGATATCACACATTTATATGAGTGACACTCTTAATCTGCACATAGGATGCTCCACATTAGCTGTGTAGACTAGTGCATTGGGCTTCAGATTGATACGGGAGTTTTTCCTTTCTAGAATGGTTATTCGGTCTACAGTGTTTTCTTAATGGGTGCTTATATATAATATTTTACGTTGTCTGATGTTTGTTGTAAAATTCCATCAGAGTTTTGTGTCACCCAATGCTTTTGCTCCTGCTATGTATTCTTTGTTCTTCTTATCGCTTTTTATATTTTTATATTGTTTTGCTAATGGGTGCATCTGTTTTCATTTACAGATGCAGTTTACCTTTTTAGTGATTTCATCTGTTTATGGACATATGCCTATGTTGGTTTATGTATATGGTTAGATATCTGGCAGTTCTGTATGTGCAACTGATTTATCCCATCATTCAACCTTTGGTGATTAAACAGGGAGGCTTCCTTATGGAATCAGGACGGAGATCAGTAGATTGGAAGAATGTATTTATTTACTTACCTGATTATAATGTTATTAAACATCGAATAACAATAATAATAATATTTTCAATATAAATCTTTCAAATTAGAGTTTGGTTTACATTTTAGCAGATTAGAATTCATTGAGGATCACGCACCGACATTCATGCATGGGTGGTAGGCGTATTGGTCGTCCCCCTCGCAGCATATGTTGGTGCTTGTGTATTTTATTATACATGGCATTATTTTATATAACTATGTTACGTTATGTTTGTTGCACTTGGTGTTTCTTTTTCTAGAATGTTTATCATTATATAATTTGTTATATAGACTCTCCAGTAGGGGGGTTGCTCTTTATTCTGTTTAGTGATGAATTTATAGATTATAAATGCTCATGGGTATTTTCAACTTAACTACTAATGGCACACATATTTTGGCCATTTGTCTAATTGCTTAACCACTTCAATACAGGGCTTTCACCCCCTTCCTGCCCATGCAAATTTTCAGCTTTTTTTGAATGACAATTGAGCAGTCATGCAACACTGTACCCAAATTACATTTTTATAATTTTTTCCCCACAAATAGAGCTTTCTTTTAGTGGTATTTGATCATCTCTGCGTTTTTTATTTCTTGCGCTATAAACAAAAGAAGAGTGACAAGTTTGAAAAAAACACAATATTTTTTTACTTTTTGCTATAATAAATAGCCATTTTTATTTTTTATAAAACACATTTTTTCCACAGTTTAGGCCAAAACGTATTTTTCTACATATTCTTGGAAAAAAATATCGCAATAAGCGTATATTGATTGGTTTGAGCAAAAGTTATAGCATCTACAAATAATAGGGGATAGATTTATAGCATTTTTTTTTTTTTTTTACTAGTAATGGCGGCGATCTGTGATTTTTTATCATGACTGCGATATTGCGGCGGGCACATCGGACAATTTTGACACATTTTTGGGACCATTCACATTTATACAGCGATCCGTGCTATAAAAATGCATTGATTACTGTATAAATGTGGCTGGCAATGAAGGGGTTAAAACTAGGGGGCGATCGATGGGTTAATTATGTTCCTAAGGAGTGATTCTAAGCCCTTGTACACACGGTCGGAGATTCCGACAACCAAATCCGTCGGAGTTATTCCGACGGATTAATTCCGGAAGAGGTCCGGAAGTGATGTTGCATACACACGGTCGGACCAAGTTGTCGGAAAATCCGATTGTACATAAAGTGATGACGTTATTTCGTTACGACGGGACTACATTCAGGCTAGTAGCCAATAGCTTTGGTCTAGGAATTTGATCTGAGCATGCGTGGCACTTTGTCCGTCGGAGTAGGCTACACATGATCGGAGTATGTCTGATCGGAGCATTTTGTCGGAAAATTTTACCGGCAAGTTGGAAAAGTTGGTCCGTCGGATATTCTGACGGAAACAGTCCGATGCAGACCACACACAGTCGGAATATCCGACAAAACGGTCCAATAGGAAAGATTTCGACTGAATCTCCGACCCTGTGTGCAAGGGCTTACTGTAGAGTGAGGGGACTCACAAAGGGAGGAGACCGGTGTTCCTCTGTACAAGGAACACACGATTGGTCTCCTCTCCTCTGACAGGACGTGGATCTGTGTGTTTACACACACAGATCCACAGTCCTGTTCTGTTACCGGGCAACCGGTGCCCGGCGGACATCGTGGCCAACAGGCATGTGCATTGGGTCCCCAGTGACTCGGCGGGCGTGCGCGCCCCCTGAGGGGCTGGGAAGGTGATCACGTCATATGATGTCCGCCCAGAACTAGAGCTGCACCATCCCGCTGTCATATGACAGTGGGCGGGCAGCAAGTAGTTAAAGTTGTATATATATATATATATATATCTGCTTGTATATGTATTATTTAGCTATGACTAAGCACCGTGTTTGGTGTGAAAAGCATCAGAGGCTGTGCAGTTAGTCTGTATCCATTTATGATGCTCTGATATCCATTTTTTAAACAATAAAAGGTGACATTTTTTGGCGTGCGGCTATCCAGCTATCTATTTTTCTATTACTCCTGTTGCAAACTGAGCCTGCACCCTGCCTGAATGTGGAGAAAGCTGATTCTGGGAGAGGTAATTACCTTTGAGCGGTGAACTCCCTCATTCTACTTTCTGTTTTAAGAGGAATCCAATAAAATCTAATTTCGGGACGTCCCCCCCCCCCCTCTCATGTGCAGGGGGGGGGGGGGCGTAGGGGTCGACTCTTGCTCCGGTGCTATCCGACTGAGCTTTGACAAGGGCTACTATTAAATAATTTTCCTCCTCCTTTTCGTTGCACGTACATTGAGAAACTATTTGTTTATTTCTTGTCTCATGACCTGGTTTTTGTACTACTTCTCTTGTAACCATAGCCCTGTATGTATGTTTTACTATGTGTGCTGGGGATTATATATTTGAAAAAAAAAATCTAATTTCGGTATAAATTTAGGCCAGAATGTATTCTGCTACATGTCTTTGGTAAAAAAAAATCCAGATAAGTGTATGATAATAGGATTGTGTAAAAGTTATAGAGTCTACAACAGGGGTGCCCAACCAGTGGCAAGGGGGGCCACATGTGGCCTGCGGAACCCTCTGACGTGGCCCTTGACCTCCTACTCTCTGATGGTGGGTTGACAGCCCAGATTGTGGGTTGCCGACCCGCCATCCCAGAGCATCAGTGTTGTTAATGAAGCTGGTGGTAGAGAAAGCAAGTGGCTACAGAGCTGCATAAACCGATGCTTCCTGTATAGCGCCGCCTCCTGGTACAGACGGAGTGATACCAAATCCACTTTGCCTGGGACATCAACAGCCGGCGATACATGAATGGAAGACTGTTATTAAAGGTAAGCTTATTACTAAAATCACAGTGTATATATGGGCATATCTCTATTGCAGTGGTTACTGGGCTGCTTTCAAACTGATCCGCAGGTGCAGAGCAGAACACCTTCAGGTTACCTGCACTGAGCCATTGACTTCTGTTACTTCCTATGGGTTTGGTGAGCTTTCAGAAAGTGCATCACACCTGCAGGATATAATAGAAGTCTAAGGCAAAGTGCAGCTAACCCGCAGGAAAGCCACAGGTGCACTGCACTGCACTGCACTTGCAGTACAGGTAAACCATAGCACATCAGTGTGAAAGCACCATTAGGCCCCTTTGGCATGATCAGTCTGACCCAATCGGATCCTCCATTCACCTCTATTGAGCCACAGATGTAAACGGACTTGTGGCCGTATACACCCACCTACCTCCAATCCGGTCTACTAAAAAAAAACAGAAAGGGGGGATTCGTCCCATTCCATCATGGCAGATGGGATCGGAAGGCACTTAGAGTAGAGCGAGCCATGTTCATGTCCGCTCTGCATATGCAGGGTGGACATGGACCTGTCATCCACCCCCTCCACTCGTTGTGGCCCACGACTAGTTACTAAGTCTCTTAAGTGGAGTTTTTTGAAGTTACAATTTTTTGCCCACAATAGTTTGGATAATTAAAAAAAAATATATATTTTTTTTTTTCCACAAAATTGTCATAATAACAAGTTATTTCTCACACATGGCAAAGATAAACTTGCAATTACACCCCAAAATATATTTTTCTACTCCTCCTGAATATGGCGATAACACATGTATGAGACTTTTCCACAGCCTGGCAACATACAGAGGCCCAATATGCAGGGAGCACCATCAGGTGTTCTAGGAGCATAAATTACACATTTCGTTTCCTGACTACCTATCACAATTTTGGAGGCCCTGGAGCACCAAAACAATATAATTACCCACACAATTACCCAATTTTGGAAACAAATCACCCCAATGTATATTATATGAGGCATAATGAGTCTTTTGAACATGTCATTTTTTTCCACATTTTTTGGAAAATGTGGAAAGAAAGTCAAAACTTAGTTTTTTTACACAAAGTTGTCAATTTATAAGATTTTTTCTAACACACAGCATAAATTGCACCCCAAAATACATTCTGCTACTCCTGAGTATGGCGATACCACATGTGTGAGACTTTTACACAGCCCGGCCACATACAGAGGCCCAACATCCAAGGAGTTCTAAAGGCATAAATGAGACAATTCGTTTCCTGAGTACCTATCTCATTTTTGAAAGCCCTGGAGCACCAGAACAATGGAATTAGATGTGGCAGATGATCACGGACAGATGTGGCAGATTATAACAGACAGATGTGGCAGATTATCCCAGACAGATGTGGCAGATGATCTCGGACAGATGTGGCAGGTGATCACGGACAGATGTACGCCAGATGTGCGCAGATGATCATGAACAGATTGCCAGATGATCACGGACAGATGTGTACAGATGATCATGGCCAGATGTGCAAGATGATCATGGACAGATGTTCCAGATAATCACAGACAGATGTGCCAGATAATCACAGACAGATGTGCCAGATGGTCACAGACAGATGTGCGCAGATAGTCACGGACAGATGTGCACAGATGATCATGAAAAGATGTGGCAGATGATCACGGACAGATGTGCCAGATGATCACAGACAGATGTGCGCAGATGATCACGGCCAGATGTGCAAGATGATCAGGAACAGATATGCCAGATAATCACGGACAGATGTGCCAGATGATCATGGACAGATGTGCGCATATAGTCACGGACAGATGTGCGCAGATGATCATTAAAAGATATGGCAGATGATCATGGACAGATGTGGCAGATGATCACAGACGGATATGTGCCAGATGTGCACAGATGATCACGGACAGATGTGCGCAGATGATCACGGACAGATGTGTGCCAGATGATCATGGACAAATGTGTGCAGATGATCATGGACAGATGTCTGCAGATGGTCACAGACAAATGTGCCAGATGATCGTGGATGCGAGATGTGCGCCAGATGATCACGGACAGATGTGACAGATAATCACGGACAGATGTGCCAGATGTTCACAGACAGATGTGCCAGATGATCACGGACAGATGTTCAGTGTGGCAGATGTCCAGTGGGACAAATGTTTACTGAGACAGATGTGGGACAGGTGCTGGTGTTTTTCACTGTTTGGGAACACTAACTGGGTGATCAGTGTGTAAAAAACTGTAAAAAACAGCTCATACACACTGATCCCCAGCTCGCAGATCCGTTCTCCTTCTCCTCACTGACTCTGTGTGAGGAGAAGTAGAACCGATCACCTGGCAACTGCTCCCTGTTTAAATTACATGACAGCTGTCTGGACACAGCCATCATGTGATCAGGATGGACAATCACACAGCCCTCCTGCCGACCGATGTTGTCCTGTCTCTGGGGTACACATCGGGATCGTGCTGCTGCACGGGCACTCAGCCGCACTATCCTGCTTCTAGTGATGTCCCCCCAGGCTGTGTTTACATCACATGATGGCTGTGATTGGACACAGCCATCATGTGATCAGAAGAGCAAATCACAGAGCCCTCCTGCCGATCCGAAATGCGGCATGTCCGGGGGACACAAGCGCATCGGGATCGCGTGTGTCCCCCAGATACGCCGTAAAGCTGTCTGTAAAGCAATCTGCAGTGGATTGCTTTACAGACAGCAGTATAGCAGCGGATGACGGGCATTCAGCAGTGTTAATTTTGACATCAAATTTCGATTTAGTCTTTTGATTAAAATGCCATTTTAGTTTTAGTTGTATTTTAGTTATCTGAGTTGTTTTAGTTTTAGACGTATTTTAGTCGACTAAAATAGTATTAATTTAGTCGACGAAATTAACACTGGCGTTCAGAAGGTGCTACTGTGTTTGGCTCACAGTTGTGGTATAGCTCCATTGATCTTAATGGCAGGTGGTGCTGCCTGTCAAACTCTGCAGATCAATTTAACTGCTTCCCATCCCAGCCATTGTAATATGAAGCCCTCAGATTGGCTCTGCCATCCTGGACAGGAGTCACATGACGTCCTCGGCTTCCTGGCGTTGTAGGGGGCGCACGCCCGCCTCGTCACTCGGAAGCCGATGCGCATGCCCAGCAGCCACGATGTCCACACTTTCCTGCTCGTGCTCGTCACAGAGCAGGAACGTGGATCTGTGTGTGTAAAAGTGTGCCATGTGTTCACCACAATGTCGCACTCCCGATAAAAATCACAGATCGCCACCATTACTAGTAAAAAAAAATAATAATAAAATGTCATAAATCAATAACCTATTTTGTAGGCGCTATAACTTTTTAATATACGCTTATTGCAATTTTTTTTACCAAAAATATGTAGAAGAATACATATCGGCCTAAACTGAGGAAAAAAAATGTATTTTTTTTTTTAAATCAGGATATTTATTATAGCAAAAAGTAAAAAATATTGTGTTTTTTTTTTTTTAAATTGTTGCTCTTTTTTTGTTTATAGCGCAAAAAAATAAAAACCGCAGAGGTGATCAAATACCACCAAAAGAAAGCTCTATTTGTGGGGGAAATTATCAAAATTTTGGGTACAATGTCACACGACCGCGCAATTGTCATCCAAATCATTACAGCGATGAAAGCTGAAAATTGGCCTGGGCAGGAAGTGGGTGAAAATGCCCTGTATCGCTCTATAGTGTGTGCTTGTCTCAATTAAGAGCATTAAGTGTCATTTCTGTCTGCTGCTTCGTTCCTCTGCTATCAACATGATGCACTTCCTGACACCAAGAGAAAATTGGTGACAAGGGAGGGAGCTCCAGCTGATTGACAGCCTCTCTTCCCTCTTCAGCTCTCAGAGCTCTCCAAAGTGTAACTTCAGCTCTATGCATCCTTTTTTCTGAACTCTCAGACAAGCTTTAGAATTCTGCATTTTGAAGAAATGCATATATTCCAAAGAGCAGCCTAATTCACATCTTCTCACAAAAAACAGGCAATTTATTTTAAAGCGTATCTAAAACCAAAGCATTTTTTTCCGTTTTGGATAGAGTGGTGAGGAGTTAGAACCCCATCAGCTTTTTGAAACAGAAAAAAGCAGCTACAGGTGAGTCTCTAGTTAATCCCCACACATTCTAGTCAGGTGCTAACCCAGCTCGCATGCTGTGTAACATAAGGAAATGGTGGGTTAGTTCACCTGTAACCTAATGATGACACATTAGGGCAGTATATAGGTGATTGTGGTGACTAGTCCCAATAGGTAATGACCAAGTGCTAACATTTGCGTCCCCTGCTACATCTTTCAACCACTTGTCATATGAAGCTTTAATAAAAAGGATTAGGCCCCTTTCACATGTGCGGACCGTTCGTCCGTTTTTCTCTACATCCGTTTTCGGACGAAAACGGAGCACAATGCACGTCAATGGCATTGCGGACGTTTGCGGACGACCATCCGCAAACGACCGTTTTACGTCCGTTCCGTTCAGCTCCGTTTTTCCGAACGGAAGAATATCCTATTTTCTCTTCCGTCCAAAATACGGAACGGACGTAAAACGGTCGTTTGCGGACGATCCGTTCCGCGGACATCCGTTTTTGAGCAAAAAATATATATTAATGTACAGGTGACCTCTGACCCAGGTAGTGGTCAGTCACATGTACAACCACATCCTGCTAGTGGAGAGAGTGGAGAGAGGAGAGGAGAGTGTATAGAAAGAGAGCTGCCTGAATCTGTGTGTTTTAAAGAGACGTGTCAAGAGAGAGGAGACCTGCCAGGAGATTGGAGACCTGCCAAGAGAGAGAGAGAGGAGAGCAGCCTGGAGAGAAGAGAAAAAATGGCCAGAGATGTCTCACATGAAAGGCTTATTCAGCTCGTGCATGCCAGGCCTGGCTTATGGGACAAAACCTGTGCTGAATACAGTGACCGCCATATCACCAGCATGAAGTGGGAGGAAATTTTTGAAGAGGTCACACCGAACTGGATGTCGCTTAGTAATAAGCAACGTCGGATACGTGGTAAGCAGTTTGTGGCTTGGCATAGTTAAACACATGGCATTTCATGGCATGGCATGTCACGTGGTCACGTGGCCATGTGGCATGTCACGTGGCCATGTGGCATGTCACGTGGTCACGTGGCCATGTGGCATGTCACGTGGCCATGTGGCATGTCACGTTGTCACGTGGCCATGGGGCATGTCACGTGGCCATGTGGCATGTCACGTAATCACGTGGCATGTCACGTGGCCATGTGGCATGTCACGTTGTCACGTGGCCATGTGGCATGTCACGTTGTCACGTGGCCATGTGGCCATGGGGCATGTCACGTGGCCATGTGGCATGTCACGTAATCACGTGGCATGTCACGTGGCCATGTGGCATGTCACGTTGTCACGTGGCCATGTGGCATGTCACGTGGTCACGTGGCCATGTGGCATGTCACGTGGCCATGTGGCATGTCACGTGGCCATGTGGCATGTCACGTGGCCATGTGGCATGTCAGGTGGTCATGTGGCATGTCACGTGGTCACGTGGCCATGTGGCATGTCACGTGGCCACGTGGCATTTCATGTGGCATGTCACGTGGCATTTCATTTGGCATGTCACGTGGCCACATGATCACGAGGCCACGTGGCCTCATATTATATGTAATTGTCATGTTGGAGTTCTATCAGTTCATTGTGTCTACTGTTTCTATACAGGTGATAAAATCATCACACGGTGGAGATCCCTTAGAGACCGCTACAGACGGGAGCTAAAGGAGGAGGCAAGTGAAAGCCGGAGCGGCGCAGGACCATCAACAAAAAAAAAAAGCCCCTTTTTTGATTCACTGGACTTCTTGAGAAGTGTTATGAACTTAAGAAAGTAAGTAAATACATTATTTCTCATCTATATTTAATTTTTTGGCCGAGTAAAAAAAATGATATACTCCAAAGAGGAAGTACAAAAGTACAGAAAAGTACAAGCATGCTAGCTCATTATGAATTACTTACCTGTGATGGAAGCCCCCGCTGTGGTCCCCGTTCCCCTCCTCCGTTGCCGCCATCACTCCCTGAGTGACTTCTGCGTATCATGGCTTCGGTACTGTGACTGGCCCTAGCCACAATGACGTCATGCACGTGGGATCCACCAGTCATGGCACAAGCGTCTTCAGAAACGGCACGCTTAGGCGCCGTTGTCTACGGGTTTTCTGCTAATATCTCCAAACCGTGTAGGTTTAGTGGATATTTCTTGCACCTACCTGTATGTATAAGTGGTCCACTTTAATGACACACATGGATCCATGTATTGTAATAACTCTACTGTACTCACCTGTAATCCATCTATTAACAAATATTTTACAGTACCACCAGCAACATTTCTGATACAGAAGAGGAGGGGGGTGCAGTGGATACCCAGCCTGCGGCAGAGGAAGACATTGGAGTTGGTGGTAGGGAGCAAGCTCCTGAGGAAATGCCATCTTCACAATCTACAGCCACGCTTGAAAGACGTGTGCCACAACGTGTGCCTGTAAGTATCCTATATAAAATGTCCCATTTTGAAATGTTGATAGAATAAAATGTACTAATAAATGTTCCAACCCTCAGATTCGTTCTGTTACTACTGCTTCCAGAAGCAAACGACACGGACAGCATAGGCCTGACATGGATGGAGCTATGCTGTCCTTTATGCAAGAGATGACGGCAATGAGACGGGCGGATAGCAACGATCCTTTTGCAGACCCCAATAATGAAGATGCAAGCTTTGTGAAGAACCTATATCACCACCTTTCAAAGGTTCCGACTGCACGCAAAATGGACGTTCACATGGCCATCTTCAATTTCACTGGTGTGTGCGTAAGGGCTGCACTGCATCTGGAGATCCCATGCCACCAGTTATTACCCATCCCCAACGTCCATATGGTGAGCAAGCTCCGCAGCATCCTTATCCCCATCCATATCACCACCCAGGCATTATTCCCCATCACCAACGTGCTCCAGCCCCCACTGCCCAAAATTTTGCAACCCCACCTCAAGTGGCACCCTCCAGTTCCCCGGCCACTTCTTACCTTAGTTCTCCCCAGTCATCCAATCCCTATCCCACTTCCCACAGTCCTTATTACCAAGACCTTTAAAAAACCCCCATTTTATGTTGCCTCCCCCATTCTAGTTGGCCACCCAGTTTGCACTGCAGCAATTTTTTTTTTTTTTGGGTTATATATATTTTTGTAAATATGGTTGTCGATTTTAATTTTTTTTTGCGTTTCTATGTTGTCGTCACTGACATTATTAAACATAATGGACTGCATGGAATAATTTATTGTGTTTATTGTACTCTATATAACACAAAAACAACTGATACAAAAGAATGTGATGGTCATAGGGTCAATGGTTATTGATCTTGGCACTAGGAGAATGAAAACTACAAGCTTTATACACTGATAGCAGTTACAAGACTGCTATACTGCTAACATGAAAATGCATTATTTCTTAAAACTATTGCATTTCCAGTTTATGTGGGAAAACAAATACAATGCAGGGTACCAAAAGGGGGTCAAACATGTACTAACAAAGGTATACCCAATAAAGTGCCTGGTGAGTGTTTTTACACATGTTGATACTGCCACGGAACCTCTCCCTCTGGGGACATGAAATAGTTTGCAAACGTATCACGCATGGTAACAACTGAATTGTTGGGTCGCAGTCCAGTAAACCGTACAGAAGGTAAATCGATCTTGTCCTCTTCCTCAACAGTAATTCCTTCTTTTTCACGTATAATGTTATGGAGGACACAACATGCTTGTATAGCTAGTTCGGCATTCTTCAGGCTCAGTTGAATTGTTGTATGGAATATGCGCCACTTGCTGGTCAAAATGCCAAAGGTACATTCAATAAGTCGCCTTGCGCGACTCAACCGATAGTTCAAAAATTTTTTGGGGGGAGTTAGATTGTGCCTGGCATAAGGCCTTAGGAGATTCATAGAAAGTGCAAATGCCTCATCAGCTACAAGTACATGTGGCATATCTGGCCCCACAGTTCCTGGAAGAGGTTTGTCTGATGGCAAATGGAAGTGGCCCTCAAGTAGTCTTCTCCCTATTTTCGATGATGTAAACACTCTTGAGTCTGCAGTACATCCATACGCCCCAATATCTACAGCTACAAACTTATAATTACTGTCACAGATTGCCATAAGCACAAGGGAGAAGTATTTCTTATAGTTAAAATATTGTGAGCCAGATCCAGGTGGCATCTGAATTCGGATGTGTTTCCCATCCAGGGCTCCAACACAATAAGGGAATTGGGTCTTATTCCAAAACCCATTTGCAATTTCTTGCCACATAGATGTATCTGGAACAGGCATTGCAGTACCCCGAAGCTCCTCCCATATTGTTTGGCAGGTGTCGTCGACAATTCCAGAAATTGTAGAGATTCCCAACAAAAAGTAGTGGTTTAGGGACGTATAGGATACTCCAGATGCCAGAAACCTGGGAAGAGTAGAACAAATAATAAAAGGAAGCCTACATTATGCTGGACATAAGCAGAAAGGCTGGCTGGCTTACCTCAGGGTAAGTAGAAGTCGCTCCTCAGGAGGCACACAACGTCTCATATCCGTGTTCATCCTTTCCAAACGGGGTTGCAACTTTTCTAATAAAAATTCAAACGTTGGTAGAGACATTCGCGTAAAATTAAAACATTTTTGCGGGAACTGTCGCAGATCTGCATAGTGCAGAGCAAAAAACCCTTCAGTGGGCCTCTTCAGCAGCATGGGATGTGTCCAGTACCTGCGTCTTATTGCAGATTTGTTCCTGCTCATGCGTTTCTGTCTCCTCAAATAAGATAGCATGACAAATAATGTCACATGCTCAAAAAATCTGTCCAAATCCATTGCTAAATAAGCACATACACTACAGCAAGGAATCAGGAAGCACAAAGCCAGCTGAAACCACAAAGCAGCATGGGAAGCACAATGCATGCTGGGGAAAACAAGGAATCATGGGAAAATCCACATAATTCATGAAAAAATGATTGCATACAGTTCTAAAAAAGTGGACAAAAACGGATGAAAAACTGACAAAAACGGATGAAAAACTGACAAAAACTGATGAAAAACTGACAAAAACTGATGAAAAACTGACATAAACGGATGAAAAACGGATGAAAAACGGACATAAACGGATAAAAACTGACAAAAACTGATGAAAAACTGACAAAAAATGGATGAAGAAGGACATAAACTGATGAAAAACGGATGAAAAACGGATGAAAAACTGAAATGAAAAGGATGAAAACTGACAACAACTGATGATAAAAAACGTGACTGAACTGATCTAATGTATGGTCAGCATGTGTGAAAGGGGCCTTATTGGAAGTGCAGCTGTCCGGAATCATTTCCTTAAGTTACCCATCAGCTTTTTATTGCTGTCTGTGTCCATAGAAAGGAGATATACTCTCTCGATTTGTCCTAGTGACCATTGTTACTAAGACATGTGAGGGAAGAAACCTGTAAGAAACCATGAAATCAGGCCGAGACAGAAGTACAGGTAAATCACACTTGTTTAATAATAAAAGTAAAAAGAACAAACATAGTCAAAACATAGCCAAAGTTCAGTAAACTGAATGGATAGTCAGCCAAGCCAGAAGTCAAGGATCAATGTAGTGGAACAGCAAGCAGGATCTGGAGCCAGAAGGGATGTCAGCACAGCAAGTCTTGAACAGGATCGCAGGAGATAGTTTCTGTGATGTGACCAAGGCGAAGGCAGAGCTCCTCTGGACTGGCTTAAGTAGGCAGGACTGACGAGCAGGATATCATCAACAACTGAGTAACTGTGGAGAGATAGGAGCTGGCAATTAGCCGACAGCTGAGTGGCCAGCTCAGAGAAGGAAGGACTAAGCCCAGCCCTGACAAAACTATTTTTGAGTTGATACCAGGACAGGAATAGATGGGAAATCTTACAATGGGGACACTTGGTCTGGCAATAAGTTTAGATATACCTTCAACTGCCCTGTTTCCCTAAAGATAAGCCCTACCCTGAAAATAAGACCTAGCGTTATTTTTGGGGATGGCTGCAATATAAGCCCTACCTTGAAAATAAGCCCTAGTTAAAGTCAATGTAAAAAAATGTAATCTATTTTGTAAAAAGATTGTCTAAGGTGCAGTGTGTCTCCTTTTGTTACTTTGTTGTGGAAAATACCTTATTTACAGTGCCACTGGGTGCTCACGTGACCCGTCGGAGAGCTACAGTGATTGGAGCTGGGAAGAAGAGCTCTGGCAGGTCACGTGAGCGCCCAGCCACGCTGTAAATAAGGTATATTCACACAATAAAGTTACAAAAGGAGAGAACTCTGTACATGATATAATCTTTTTACAAAATGGATTACATAATTTTACAATGGCTTTAACCACTTCTTCCCTGGAAGATTTTACCCCCTTAACGACCAGAGCATTTTTTGCGATACGGCACTGCGTCACTTTAACTGACAATTACGCAGTCTGAATTTCAGATCGTGTATACATGGTTTAAAATAAATTTGTATAATGTATAGCCAGCTTTAGAGGGCATTTCCTTCATATTGGAAAGATTTGTTCTGTGTTTACACATCAGGAAGTAAAGGGAATTATGCCCAATGGGACTCTCTATACAGAGTTGGATAAAATAGTGAGGGGGATAGAAATGAAGCCCAGTCACCTTTGTATGTTTTCCTGTGTTCCCATTAGGGAGATTTGCTCGCTCTAAGGCTCAGCTCACATGTTTACACTATGGGAACATGCACAAAACCGCACGTGTTGCATGTTGACTTGCTGTGATGCCAGCTAAACTAAACTGTAAAAAACAACAATTTCAAGTAAGCAGGATCTTTAGTGCAGAAGAGACATGCAATAAAATAAACGGACCTTCCTGTTCGCAATCTTCTGCAGAATGTACGCTGACCTGTATGTGCGTGTGCAGTTCAGTGTCTACATTTTCGGCACACCATTGCCTGCCAGCTAATCAATGGGTCCGAACACCCGTCACCTGGAAGAAGCCAAGGAGAAGATATCAATGCCAGTGAGAGGGTTGGGTAATTGCAGACTTTAGAAAAGGAAGTGATAGAACTGCGCAATCCTTAATGTTTAAATTAAGGTGTGAATAAACACTAAGGTGCATATGTGCTCAATGTTGTGTAAAGTATTAACCTAAACCCCAACATGAAGATACATTAGCAACATATACCGTACAGATGAAACCACATAAAAATTAACACCAATTGTTATGAATAAGCACTAATAAAATCAATACTGAAATCCCAATAATAATAGTGCTTCAAGAAAATATGTGCAAAAAAAATTACTGAAGAGATCGAAAAAGATTATATATTATAAAAATTAAATAAATTAAAAAAGTCATTAAAAAGTCCAAGTAAGTGAATTCAACAGACAAATGTCCACAGTGACTTGTCCAAAAATCCAAAGCAAGTGTGATCGTGAGGCAAAAATTAAAGTGCACCACCACCGTGTAAATAACAGATGGCTCCTTACCAGATGCCCCAGTAAGGAGTGCGTATCATAAAGATCGAGACAAGGTATGCATCGGACTCGGATCATCAAAAGATAAGGGACCACTGGTGCCGGACTCAAACGAATACGACCAAGAAGCAGATGTTCACCGTAAGGAGGAAACAGACAATCCAAAATAGTGTAACACCGTTTATTAAAAAAAGAACATAAAAAGAAGTGCACTTACAGAAGTAAATGGACACAGAGCATACCGTCAATGGAAAAGCGTCGGCCGATCGCAAACTCCAAGCGATATCCTTATTCAGTTGCAACTTCCAATGAGGCAAAAAGCGTGTCACGCCACCCAACGCGTTTCGTGAAAAGATCACGTCGTCCTGGGGTATGGGTGACACGCCAAAATGCCCCAAATATATATACACACATCTTGGCCCAAATCACCTCCTCCATGGGACCACTCAGCCCCACTTCCGGGTATAGACCGGAAGTGACGTGTGCGGGTCAATTATAAATCTTAAAAGTAGGACCTAAATAGATCATAAATAAACAGTAAAAGTATTAACAGAGAACAACATACGTCCTCATCGTCCGATGCATACCTTGTCTCGATCTTTATGATACGCACTCCTTACTGGGGCATCTGGTAAGGAGCCATCTGTTATTTACACGGTGGTGGTGCACTTTAATTTTTGCCTCACGATCACACTTGCTTTGGATTTTTGGACAAGTCACTGTGGACATTTGTCTGTTGAATTCACTTACTTGGACTTTTTAATGACTTTTTTAATTTATTTAATTTTTATAATATATAATCTTTTTCGATCTCTTCAGTAATTTTTTTTGCACATATTTTCTTGAAGCACTATTATTATTGGGATTTCAGTATTGATTTTATTAGTGCTTATTCATAACAATTGGTGTTAATTTTTATGTGGTTTCATCTGTACGGTATATGTTGCTAATGTATCTTCATGTTGGGGTTTAGGTTAATACTTTACACAACATTGAGCACATATGCACCTTAGTGTTTATTCACACCTTAATTTAAACATTAAGGATTGCGCAGTTCTATCACTTCCTTTTCTTAAGTCTGGTTTATATAGCATTTTTGGTATATATTTTGAATTGCTGCATGACATAATTTTGTTTGTTTTTATATTTTTTTCACTGTAGCGCAGATTTTCTCTTCTTTTTTAACAATTGCAGACTTTAGTTCAGTTTTAATGGCACCCCAGCACAGCTTGCTTGCAGCACACCACAACGCATGGCAATGCACTACAATGCATTGTGGTGTACTGCAGTACAAAATAAAAGCACTTTTTTGGTGCGTTTTGCTGTGTTAGGCAGTTCATGCAAATGAATGGGATTCCTGAGTATGGGAAAACATGCACCAACACACATGCGTTACTGCAGTGCTACAGTATAAGTCTGGGTTCACACGTGTGCGGCCGTGGGTTCATGCCTGGGGTCCCGTGTGTTCCTCTACACTGGTTCAGGTGCAATTCAGGTCCGAAGTTTTGCATGAATTCGCACCTGAACCAGACCCAAAGACGCACCGGACCCTTTTTTAATCCAGACTGTTGCCGCCCCGGACGCATGTGAACTGGTTCCATTGAGAGCGGATCAAGCTTGCCTGTCATGCGAATTGGATGTGGGGAAACCCACAATTCACATGTGTGTGTACCCGGCCATAACCTAGACTAATTGTCCTGATTACCAATGTCATAAAGAATTAAACTGGGGCAAAATCTACAATCCAAAACAGGTATAGAGAAGAAATCTTCCAATGGGTTCTACACATTGGAAACATACTGTTAATTTACTAAAACCGGAGCGTGCAAAATAAGCTTCTAGGGTTTTATTGTCAAAGCTTAAAGTGATTGTAAAGTCGCATTTTTTTTCCTATAAAAAACAAAAAAACAAACATGTTATACCCACCTGCTCTGTGTAGTGGATTTGCACAGAGCAGCCCAGATCCTCCTCTTCTTGGGTCCTTCTTCTGTGTTCCTGGCCCCTCTCTCCTGTTGAGTGCCCCCACAGCAAGGAGCTTACTATGGGGGCACCAGAGCTGAGTCACAGCTCCCTGTGTCCATTCAGACCTGGAGCCTTGGCCAGGCCCCACCCCCTCTCCCATCTGAATGGCTAGCTGGCTTTTATTGACAGCAGCCAACAGCGCCGCTGCTGTGTCTCAGCCAATCTGGAAGGAGAGTCTTGGACAGCTGAGACACTCATGGACATCGCTGGATAGAGATGGGGTTCAGGTAAGTATTAGGGGGGCTGAGAAGGGCTGCTACACACAGAAGGCTTTTTATCTTAATGCATAGGATGCATTAAGATCTAAAACCTTCCGACTTTACAACTTCTTTAATTGAACAAGATGAAGTTGGAATCTGATTGGCTACCATGCAGCTGAGTGCTCCAGTTTTATTAAACCCACCCCCACTGTATGCTCTTATTTCCTGTAGTCTAATGAAACAGGAAATGAAGGGGGATCTCCCTAATGAGACAAGCTAGCAAAAAAATGACACTGCTTTCTCCCCTACTCTATCCAAAATAAAAATAAATGTTTTATTATACTTTAAAGCGGAGGTCCACCATAAAATGAAAAATGACATTAACATTCTACACAAAATATATATAAAAAAACATTTGAATACATTTTTTTTTTACTTACCAGAAATGCCTGTTGCTAGGCAGTCTTCCTAATCTGCCTCTTCTTATTCCGCTGCGCTGTTCCTTCACTTCCTGCTCTTCGGCAAACTTCCCCGTTGTCTTCTGGGACATGTGTGTGTCCCAGGAAACGACAAGGCCATTTACAAAGCGCCACGCGACTCACGCATGCGCAGTAGGAAATGGGTGACTTCACTGCCTGTTTCCCTTAGTTAGGATGGCGGTGCCAGCACCCAATCCAATGGACGGATCGGCCTCAGGGGGCCAACATCAAGGGCTCGCTGGATAGGTAAGTGCCCTAATTAAAAGTCAGCAGCTACAGTGTTAGTAGTTGCTGACTTAAAAAAAAAAAACAGCTGGAACACCAGTTTAAGCTCCAAAGAAAGGAAACATGTCTTTCATCGACTAATCCCAATCTTTTCCTAGAGGTTTGTATATTTTTCCAAATCCTATGGTATGCCATACTGTATATACAGTTCAGATAAACTTTTTTTTAACTTTAGTAAATCTTTAATGTTGTTCTTTCAGCTTTTACAATATGTCATAGTCCCAGCATAGATGGGCAGATCTTGTAGGTGACTACTGGATCAGGGCAGTTTAAATGTCCATTCACACTGCAATGTATACATTCATGCGTTGCAATTGAAAATGCACAGATTTTATTTTTATTTTTTTAACTTTACTAAGCTTTTTTTTTGTAAAGAAAAATTAAAGAGGAAGTAAAACCTGATGAGTTTACTTCCTCTTTGATTCCCTGCAAAGGTAAAGCATAATGGACTACTATGCATCGCAAAGTAGCCCATTATGTGTCACTTACCTGACACAGGAGCCAGCGAAGTCACCGCTGTCCCCTGTAGCCCGGAGCATCCATCTTCTCGGTGGGTCTCGCTGCTGTCATTCGGCAAAGCCGCAATGACGTCACTCCCGCGCATGCGCACGGGAGCCGCCACTCGCGGCATATCGCTTTGACCGTGGCGCGATCAGTGCGTAGAGTCCGTAGACAGCGGTGCCTGTCTTTCCGCAAATATCTCCTAAACCGTGTAGGTTTAGGAGATATTTCTTGGACCTACAGGTAAGCCTTAATCTATGCTTACCTGTAGGTCAAAGTTGGTTGTAACCACTTTAAAGTGTTTGTAAAGCCAAGACACTTTTTTGTGGCATTCTGTGCAGTAAGATATAAAATGCGTCCCAGTAGCAGTATCACCCCTTCACCCTTGTAAATACTCCTCACTCGAGCCAGCGCTGTGCTCCTCTCCCCGCTCTCACTGGCTTTGCTGAGACAGCGGGAGCCATTGGCTTCTGCTGCTGTTAATCAAATGTTGTGAGCAGAAAGCGGGGGGCAGAGCTGAGCCACATTGTATGTGTCTATGGAAGCACACAGCTTGGCTCGGGAGCACCTACTATGGGAGAGGAGGAAGCACAGAGAGCACCAGCAAGGGACCCCAGATGAGGGGGTTTTGGGCTGCTCTGTGCAATACCACAGTAAAGAGCAGGTAAATATAAAATGTGTATTATTTAAATGAAAAATCATATCATAAATAGAAACCTGCTCCAAGAAAAGCAAATAAACCTCCAATAGTGGTTGAGGAGGAGGAAAGGCATAACTTATTTTTCTAGATTAAGTTCCACTTTAAGATCACTGTTAAGTAACTCCACTTTTGTTAAGGAAAAGCTATTTCCCTCTGAGTGATCTGTGTACCTTGCAGGGATTTTAACAAATTCCAGTGCCCATGAGTGAGTCTGTATTGGAGTGGTTTTAAAAATATCAATCAACTGCTGTACTTGCAGGGCTCTAATGAGGAAAAGTGCAGGGTCTGCATCCCTTTAGATGTGATTTCAAAACTAGAGATTGTTGATCCAGGGAATATCTGATTGCCTCCTGGGACCAGAAAGGGATATTCCATCGCCCCCCCCCCCCCCCCCCAGTTGGAGTAAATGTTTCAAATGGAGGTTTTTTATTTTTATTTTGGTTGAACTAGATGGATATGTGTCATTTTTTAACCTGAAGAAAAATGTAACTACAGTATGTAATGGTTCTATATAGGAGCTTCTGCTCACCGCAACCAAAATTTGTGTATCTAAAGCAGGGGTAGGCAAACCCCGGCACTGGTTCAGCAACCAGCATGAGAAGGTGCTTCAGCCGTAGGACAAAAAATCAGGGGGGTACAGTGATGGGGCAGATAAGCAGAAGGGGTTCAGTGATGGGAAAGAGGAGAAAGGAGGTACATTGGTGGGACAGAAGAGCAGGGGGTTACAGCGGCGGGGCAGAGGAGAAAGGGGTACAGCAGTGGGACAGATGTGCAGAGGGGTGCAGAAAAGAAAGGAGGTACATCGGTGGAACACATGAGTAGGGGTTACAGTGGTGGGCAGAAGAGCAGGGGGAACAGAGGTAGGACAGATGTGCAGGAGGTACAGTCATGGGGCAGATGAGAAAGGGGGTTACAGTGGTGGGGCAAATGAGCAGATAAGTTCAGTGTTAGGACAGATGAGAAGATGATTCAGTGGTGGAGCAGATGTGCATGGAGGTACAGTGGTGGGGCAGATGAGCAGTGGGTTACAGTGGTGGGACAGAAGAGCAGGGTGGTACAGTGGTGGGGCAGATGTACAGGGGGTTACAGTGCTGGGACAGAGGAGCAGGGGTGTACAGAGGTGGGGCAGATGTGCAGGGTAGTACAGTGGTGGCGCAGATGTGCAGGGGGTTACAGTGGGGGGGCAGATGAGAAAGGGGTGCATTGGTGGGGCAGATGAGAAAGGGGGTCATTTGGTTGGGCAGATGAGCAGGGTTGTACAGTGGTGGGGCAGATGTATAGGGGGTTACAGTGGTTGGGCAGATGAGCAGGGGGGTTCAGTGTTGGGGCAAAAAAGTAGAGGGGCAGAGCAGTAGGGCAGATGTGAAAGGAGGTGTATTGTTGGGGCAAATGAGCAGGGGGTTACATTGGTGGGACAGATTATCAGAGGGGTACAGAGGTGGGGCAGATGTGTAGTGGTGGGGCAGATGAGCAGGGGAGTACAGTGGTGAGGCAGATGAGCAGGGGATTACAGCGGTGGAGCAGATGAGCAGGGGGTACAGTGGTGGGGCAGATGTGCAGGGGGGACAGGGGTGGGGCAGATGAGCAAGGGGTACAATGGTGGGGCAGATGAGCAGGGGGTACAATGGTGGGGCAGATGAGCAGGGGGTATAGTGGTGGGGCAGATGAGCAGGGGGAACAGTGGTGGGGCAGATGAGCAGGGGGTATAGTGGTGGTGCAGATGAGCAGGGGGGACAGTGGTGGGGCAGATGAGCAGGGGGTATAGTGGTGAAACAGGTGAGCAGGGGGGACAATGGTGTGAAGGCGCAGCAATTGAGGCTGATCTGAGACATGAGAGTGCAGGATGGTAATTTCTCACTACTAAAGTAGTTTACAGCATTTACTTTAAAAAAAATCCTTTTCGTGATTGAGAGTGTGAATTTGACTTTTTTTTGTTATAAAATCGGCACACTCAATTTCTTTGAAAACAAAAGGTTGCCTACCCCTGATCTAAAGCTTTGAGTATACATTTAACAAATACTTATACAAAACGCATTTGTAAATAACTAAAATAGTCTGAAGCATTGTTATTTTAAAAACCTCATTTACCATAGTGGACAATTTGTGCTGTCTGATAGCCACAGGGCACTGACACTGAATAATTCCTATTCAGCTAACTCACTGAAACAATCCTTTCATTGCCAGAGCAGATAAGATCTGAACTCTGTCTATAAAACTGACTGTGACTCCAGGGTATATTTATCAAGTTCAAGTGAATGAAAAAACTCACTTCGCCAAACTTTCATGAAATTTTGCATTGCAGTGATCAAGTTTTTTAAGGTAATTTTAAAAAAAGGCAAGTAAAATTTAAAGCTGAATTAAACCTAAAAGCAAAAATATCCCGGTTTACCAATCCTTAGATGTGGTGTCTGTATTAGTTTTCTTTTTTATATATATATATATATATATATATATATATATTTTTTTTTTTTTTTTCCTTTCTTTTTCTCCTAGTGGTCCTGCCAGTAAGTCTGTTATGTTTAAACTTCCTATAACAGACCAAGCTGTCCAACAAATGTGGCAGTTAGAGGGTTAATTAAAGCGGGATTCCACCCTAAAGTGGAACCTCCGCTGATCGGATCCCTCCCCCCCTCCGGTGTCACAATTGACACCTTTCAGGGGGGAGGGGGGTGGAGATACCTGTCAAAGACAGGTATTTACACCCACTTCTGGGCATAGACTCCCGTGGGAGTCTACGCCATTTCCTGCCCTGCCGCGCTGTTTTCTGGGACACACACGGGTCCCAGTGACAGCGCGGAGATTTCCTATTGCGCGGCGCGACTCGCGCATGCGCAGTAGGGAACCGGGAAGTGAAACCGATTCGCTTCACTTCCTGATTCCCTCACCTAGAATGGTGGCGGCAGCAGCCGAGAGCCGAACGATCGATCGGCCTCGGCTGCCGGCATCGCTGGAACCCGGGACAGGTGAGTGTCCATTTATTAAAAGTCAGCAGCTGTAGTATTTATAGCTGATGGCTTTTAATATTTTTTTTTGGTGGAATCCCTCTTTAAGATTTACCACTGACAGGGATTCTTACAATGCTCCGTATGGCCTGCCTTAGACAGAATTGTGTTACTGGCCAGATCACCAGGAAAAAATAAAGGGAAAAAATATAAAAAAAAAAAATGAATGCAGCCCCCTTATTTAAGGACTAGAAAGCTGCAATACACTACATTTTGGTTTTAGTGTTTAAGCCAGAAAAGTGTGTATTTGGCAAAGGCTAATGAAGCTAAGATTTAATAATATGAAAGATTTTTTTTCAAATTTCCATCTATTAAATCTTCTGCCCTTGTTGTTTTAACTTTGGATAGTAAAACTTTTTTTTTTTCTGCCAGTAAATACCTTATACAGCACACTTCCTATTTCTTGTCTGGTCATTAACCTAGGCTTATGACATCATGCACAGCTCTCTCTCACTCTCGTGAGAGTTTGCTGGGGGGGGGGGGGGCGGGGGTGAGTCACAAGAGGGTAAATGAGAGCTGCAGAGCTTGAGGTGGGCCTCTTTGTGTCTGTGAACAGGAAGTGAACAGGCAGCAGCTTCAGCTGCACACAGTTAAAATGGTTGCAGCCAGACTAAGTGGAGGGAGATTTCTGCAGCATATTTGGCAAGTACAGAATGACAGTATATATAAAATAATATGCAAAGTGGTTGGAGGGAAGCTTCAGAATTTCAAATATGTTTTTATTACAAATTATGTGAGCATCCTGCAGTTCCTATTTATTGCATTCCTTGCATTAAGTTAAAAAACATTTAGGTATCCTCCTCCCCCTTTTACTTACCTGAGCCCTCATTCGATCCATCGCCGCTCACGTCTGCAGCTCTTCTCTCCCCTTACATCAAGGTCTCGTTGGCTTTGCTGGAGCACTAGGAGTCATTGGCTCCCAGTGCTGTCGATCAAAGCCAGGGACGAGGGAGCGTGGCCAAGTCCTACTGTCTGTGTCAATGGGTGCAGCAGCAGGGCTCGGGAGCAAGCACACACAAGTGCCCTCTATGGGAAGTGGCTTCCAATGGGGGCACTGCAGAGAGAGGAGGTGCAAAGAGTGCTAGCGGAGGACTAGTGGAGAGGAGGTTTACAGCCGCTCTGTGGAATTTAATTGCATAGAGCAGGTAAGAAGGAGCACGTCTGCCACGTCATTGCAGCTCGTACGCTCAAGAAACGCGTCACTTACCAGTGATGTCATCTCTCCTCGCGTGCTTACCAACTGTGCCCAAAGCCTTGTTTGAGTTTCTGCTCCACCGCAGCCGGCTTTTCCATCTTGTGGTGTCCACAATGAACATCTAAGCGCCCTAGCAAGCAGGAACAGACTGACGGACCTAATGACCACCCCCATGATGGGTTCTTTTAAAACACACGCCTACTGATGACTTCACAAATGTGAGTTGCCTGTACATGTGAATTGGGAATAAATTGTTTTTACTTCTACACCCAGAGGCGCCTCTCTCCTTGTATCTTTCCCAGCTAAGTATAGACATGTTTGTTATTTTTTCTTTTCTATTTTTACCTTTACAATCACTTTAAAACTCTAGTATTTCCACCTGATGATAAATATGTCCCTTTACAGTGTGCATGTACAAAGAAATCCAGGTGTTGTTATTTTTGACATTGTAGACATTAGATCCTCATAGGCATGCCAGGCTTTAAAATGGCTATTTTGTCCAAGGCAACAAAGAGTTGACCAATCAAACAGGAGGCAGGCAACCATAACTGGTATTAATTCTTGGTAAATGACTGATTTTTCAAATAGTGGTCATTACAAAAGTATATGCAATGTGCCCAGCAGATTTTACACAGACGTCACAACAGGCGATATTGCACTGACTATGCACTGAGATTGTTTCACAGTAACATCTCTCATTACCCACTGTCTGCAAGAATATAAGAAAGTTGGTTTGTTCAGTACATGTCCATTTATTAGGTGTTTACAACCATATTTGTGCTTAAAATGACCCAGTATTGTGGTAGTCAAGCAAATGTTTGTGGGATCCGAAAAATTTGTTTTGTCAATGACTAGTCTTAACTCACCCAATGATTGTTAACTATTTGGTTACCAAATCATGCACAATCGAATGGCTGTACTATTCACTGGACAACACTTTTGAATGTATTTTATACGGTAAAACCTTGGATTGCGAGCATATTTCTTTTCAGAAACATGATTGTAATCCAAAGCACTTGTATATCAAAGCAAATTTCCCCATAAGAAATAATGGAAACTTAAATAATTTGTTCCACAACCATTTATTCATAAGTCCTTCAGTTTAAAGTACATATAAAAATAACAATGTGATAGGTTGGGTAACCATAAAATGTCCATCCAGGAATGGAAGCCTCCAGAAGGGGATTAGAAGTAAAATCCAGCAGGAGCTACAGAGTATAAAAGAGAAGAGAGGCGCCTCTAAGTGTAGCAATATGGGTACATTTATTGAAGGGACAGTATTTATCAACTCACATGGTTGATGATTAAAATAGGAACATCTAAGTATGCAGGCGTCCGGGGTAAAGCTGTCCACATAGACCATCCTCCACACCACCGGCTCTCAACACTGTCAGTATGTAATCACGACCGGGAAGACTACCCTGAAGTACATCGATTGAACCGCTCGTGGAGCGCAGCATGGAAGTGATGACATCGATGGCGGTGAGGACAACAGTCTATGTAGACAGCTTTACCCCAGATGCCTGCATACTTAGATGTGCCTGTTTTAATCATCAACCATGTGAGTTGCTAAGTATTGTACCTTCATTAAATGTAATCATATTATTACACTTGGAGGCGCCTCTCTTCTCTTTTATACTCAGTTGTGACCTGACGCTACTTGTATATCAAGACATCGCTTGTATATCAAGTCAAAATGTATTTTAAAATGTTGCTTGTCTTGCAAAACACTCTCAAACCAAGGTTTTACTGTACGTTTTTAGCTGATAATCACGAAAATAACATGTAAGTTGAACTATTACATTTTTTGCCACCTCTCCACATGTATTTTATGTTTATTAAAGTGGTGTTGCACACCAAAAAAATAAAAACGTTAAAATTAATGAAAAAAAAAATTAAAATTTGGAAAAAAATGTTTGTAACTCATTTCTAAATGCCTGTTGCTAGGGGGTCCCTCGTAGTCTGCCTCCTTCAGTGCCCAGGCTGGTGACATCACTTCCCCTTGGTGCAGGAAGGGCTCAGCTCTGCCCTCTCCCTCCTGTCAGTCATCTGGGACATGTGACATGTCCTAGATGACTGCGCGGTGCCACTCGTGCATGCAAAGTGGGTGCCCGGCAGTGAAGCCACAGCTGGGTGCCCACAGTTACAATGGCGGTGCCGCAGAGCAGAGGGGGGACTAGAGGGGCTTCATTCCCCCGCATCTCTGGACCCTGGGACAGGTAAGTGCCCGATTATTAAAAGTCAGCAGTATTTGTAGCTGCTTACTTTAATATTTTTTTTTATTTTTTTTTATGGAAACTCCTCTTTAAGTTTCGCTTGCCTTAAAAAATACTTTGTGTAGCTCATGCATGCTCAGGCATGCACTCATGGCATACTGCATAACATTTGTGGAAATGGTAACATTTGGGCAGGGCTAGGCAGGATGGGTGCTGCCTGGAAATAAATGCAGGTGCTACTCATTTCATTGATAACAAATTTCATGGGGTTTATTTGCTGGTGCAGCTCTGTATGGTAACCAATCAGCTTCTAACTTCAGCTTGTTCAATTAAGCTTTAACCAAAAAACCTGCAAGCTCATTGATTTCTATGCAGAGCTGCATCAGCTTTTGCACTCTCAAGTTTTAGTAAATCAACCCCATGTGTTTTGATGTGATTGTTTCAAGGCAAAGCATTTTCTAGGTACATGAAATTTATATAACAAGTAAGCAAGTTATAGACATGGTATAGGACTATTGGTGAAGACAGCAATGTCTCTCCAATTTCAGTCCAGCTGTGATACATTCTGTAACATTTGTGGTGAGTACATGCTTAAAGTGGTTGTAAACCCATACATATACCCAGTGAAGTGACTGGCCTTAGGTGATACACAGAGATTAAACAAATCCTCCAACATAAGTTGTACCTGTCTATCTGCAGTCTTCTCTACATCCATTCAAAGTGCTGAATTATATAGCTTGTCTGAGATAAAAAAATAAATAAAAAAAACAGGCAGAGAACTGAAATTATACTCTGCAGAGCTCTGAGAGCTAATTGGAAGGGAAGGGACACCCCCCTCCACACAGGAAAATAGCCAAGGCTGTTAATCAGCAGGTGATCCCTCCCTTGTCACCATTTTTATCTTGGTGTCAGGAAAACTTGTCAGAAGTAATTCATGCTGATAGCAGAGTAACAAAGCAGCAGACAAAAGTGATACTTAGTACTCTGGATTGAGACAAGTATGATCTACAAATGCATATGCTTTGTTCATATTTCATGCCTGAGGTTTACAACCACTTTAAGCCTCAAAGATGCACCATGACTGGACTTGTAAAGAAAGTATATAACCTGTACTTTGGTTATAAGAGAGGTGATCGAGACAAGGCCTAGACTCTTCACATTTGTTATGCAAGATGCGCTGTTGATCTTAGAGCTTGGCTCGGAGAAACTCAAATGCAATGTGCTGTCCCGATAAGATGGTGAGAACAGAATGATCACGTGACAGAATGTTACTTCTGTCTGACTAAGGTTGCTGGTTTCTCTGCTAAAAATAAGAAATCAATTGAATAACCCAATCTGCCTTCAACCACGAGACCAGTGCCACATGACAGCCATAAACTAGTGCTGAAGCCACCAGAGAAATGGAGCTTAGACAAATGAAGATTCTGCAATGTACCAGCCAGGCATAGACAGTGACCACGATCAGGAGTTTGAACTGTGTATGTCTGGTGAGCCTCATCTTATAACACAGACAGAATTAAAGAGGAAGTAAACCCTGATGGGTTTACTTCCTCTTTGATTCCCTGCAAAGGTAAAGTATAATGGACTACTATGCATCGCATAGTAGCCCATTATGTGTCACTTACCTGACACAGGAGCCAGCGAAGTCACCGCTGTCCCCTTGTGTACGGAGCCTCCATCTTCTTGGTGGGTCTCTCTGCTCCGGCGCTGTCATTCGGCGAAGCCGCGATGACGTCACTCCCACGCGCCGCTGTCTATAGCCTGTCTTTTGCCAAATATCTCCTAAACCATGTAGGTTTAGGATATATTTCTTGGACCTACAGGTAAGCCTTAATCTAGGCTTACCTGTAGGTCAAAGTGGTTTGTAAGGGTTTACAACCACTTTAAATGATTTGCCTGGTCATGGACTTAGGTTTGTCAAAATCAAAAGCAGAACTACTGGTGTCAAGGCTGCAACGATGATGTTTGCTAATACAAGGTACAAAAATTTCTGTCTTTTGAAGCTGCTAAGATCATTTAACAAAATTTTGTTGGCCAGGTCGAAAACCTTGTTTTCTGTATTGACACTGATGGTTTGTTCACAGCTCTGGGCTGTGGGCACTAGAATGGCATCTCTTTATTGATTCATTAGTGTTAAGCCTCAAGGCTGTCTTGTTAAACAATGGCATTGTACACCCTTCAATACCTGTTGGCTATGCTGCACACATGAAAGAAACATACGAAAACATGGAACTGTTGCTGAAGCACATTCAGTACACCAAGTAGAACTGGGATACCTGTGGAGATCTAAAAGTAGTGGCTCTGTTGTATGGAATGAAGCCCGGCTATATCAAGTACAGTTATTACATATGCGAATGGGGCAAATCGAGAAAGAGAGCTGCATTACATTCAAAATAAATGGCCACTCAGAAAGAATGTGGTTCTAGGACAAAAAAAAGTGCCACATGAAGCACTTGTTGACCCAACAAAGATATATTTGCCTCAGCTTTACATAAAATGCAGCCTGATGAAAAAAGTTGTGATATTAACGAACAAGGAAGGTAAAGGTTTCTTTGTTTGAGACAGTTATTTCCAAGAATAACGGATGCCAAGATTAAGGAAGGCATTGTTCCTGGTCCGCAGATCAAATACATCATCAATGAAAAATGGAGCAAAGATCTGTTAGTGGGACCAGAGAAAATCGCCTCAAAAGCATTTTGGGAATTTGAGAATTTTCTTGACAAATACAGAGAATCGAGCTACATTCAGCTCACTGCTCACCAACAAACTTCTAAAGCCGCGTACACACAATCGGATTTTCCGATGGGAAATGTGTGGTGACAGGTTGTTGGTGGAAAATCCAACCGTTTGTATGCTCAATCGGACAATTGTTGTCGGATTTTCCACGGACAAATGTTGGGTGACAGGTTTTAAAATTTTCCCCCGACAAATGTCTGTTGACGTATTTTCCGAGCGTGTGTACACAAGTCCGTCGGACAAAAGTCCAAAGTACAAACACACATGCTTGGAAGCAAGGACGAGCCAGAAGCGGTCGGTCTTGTAAATTAACATTTGTGATGGAGAATTAACATCTGTGATGTGGCAAATTATGAAATCTCGAAATGCAGTGCACATTCTCTTCTGCTTTAACCACTTAACAACCGGCCCATAGCCGATTAATGGCTACAGGGTGGTTGTTTAACTCTGAGAGGCCGTTAATTAACGGCCTCCCAGAGTTCTGCTGTCACGCGCCCCCTGGGGCAGGCACTCGAGAGCATCCGTGACCGCAGGGTCCTGTGGATCACGGTAAACAGCCACTCATTGCGGCCGTTTACCACGTGATCGCTCCGTCAAATGACGGAGCGATCACTTGTAAACAAATCTGCGTCATGTTATGGTTCCCCCCCCCCCCGGTTCCCCCCCTCGCCGCCCTCCGGTGCTTCTACCGACTTGCCAATACGATCAAAGCCAGAATCTTTTTTTTTTTTTCTTCAGGCTTCCCAGCTTAGAGGTGAGATGAGGGGTCTTACTGACCCCATATCTCACTGTAAAGAGGACCTGTCATGCCATATTCCTATTACAAGGGATGTTTCAAAATGATCAAATTTATTTTTGGGGAAAAAAACGTCAAACTAAAATAAATAAAGTAAAATGAACAATAAAAAAAAAAAAAACATTTAAAGCGCCCCTGTCCCCATGTGCTCGCATGCAGAAGCGAACGCATACGTAAGTCCTGCCCACAAATCAAAACTGTGTTCAAACCACACATGTGAGGTACCGCCGTGAACGTTACAGCGAGAGCAATAATTCTAGCCCTAGACCTCTTCTGTAACTCAAAACATGTAACCAGTAAAAAAATTTAAAGTGTCGCCTATGGGGATTTTTAAGTAGCGACGTTTGGCACCATTCCACGAGCGTGTGCAATTTTGAAGAGTGACATGTTAGATATCTATTTACTCAGCATAACTTCATCTTTCACATTATGCAAAAATTGGGCTAACTTTACTGTGTTTTTTTTTTTTTTTTTTTTTTTTTAAGCACAAAACTATTTTTCCCCCCAAAAAACGTGTTAGAAAAATTGCTGCGCAAATACCGTGCGAGATAAAAAGTTGCAACGACCACCATTGTATTCTCTAGGGTCTTTGCTAAAAAAACGTATATAATGTTTTGGGGTTCTATGTAATTTTCTAGCAAATAAATTATGATTTTTTACACGTAGGAGAGAAACGTCAGAATTGGCCTGGGTGCTCCAGAACGCCCGATGGTGCTCCCTGCATGTTGGGCCTCTGTATGTGGCCACGCTGTGTAAAAATCTCACACATATGGTATCGCCATACTCGGGAGTAATAGCAGAATGTGTTTTGGGGTGTAATTTGTGGTATGCATATGCTGTGTGTGAGAAATAAACTTATAATATGAAAATTTTGTGGAGAAAAAAAAAGGAAAAAAAAATCTTGATTTTGCAAAGAATTGTGGGAAAAAATTACAACTTCAAAAAACTCATCATGCCTCTTAGTAAATACCTTGGAATTCTTCTTTCCAAAAAGGGGTCATTTGGGGGGTATTTGTACTTTTACGAAAATGTTAGGGTCTCAAGAATTGAAAAAGGCTGTCAGTACTTCAGGTGTGATCAATTTTCAGTTATTGGCACCATAGCTTGTGGACTCTATAACTTTCACAAAGACCAAATAATATACACCAATTTGTACTTATTTTTACCAAAGATATGTAGTAGTATAAATTTTGGCCAAAATATCTGAAGAAAAATTACTAATCTGCTACATTTTATAACAGAAACGAAGAAAAATTCATTTTTTTACAGAATTTTCGGTCTTTTTTCATTTATAGCGCAAAAAATAAAAAACCCAGAGGTGATCAAATAACACCAAAAGAAAGCTCCATTTGTGTGAAAAAAAGGACAGAAATTTCATATGGGTACAGTGTTGCATGACTGAGTAATTGTTATTCAAAATGTGAGAGCACCAAAAGCTGAAAATAGGTCTGGTTATTAAGGGTGTTTAAGTGCCCAGTGGTCAAGTGGTTAATGGGATAATAATGAAGCTGCTTTGATGATGATACTGATGGAGTTATTGCAAAAAAAAATTCAAAGGCTTTCTTTTTCTAGTGATATCAAGAAAAATATTCTTATGCTTTTTTTTTTTGGGAGAGTTACCACAACACCATTATCCCATAGTTTTTAAGATCAAAGATACAACTATGTTGGTGTCCCTTGTTAATTTTACATTGTATTTTTTTTCAAATATAACTGCCTACTCCCAAACTGTCATTTGAAGTAAAACACATAGCCAAGTATTACTTTACACAATTTTTTTTATTCTGCATTAAAAAAAGAAAACAAATAAAATTAGACATTTGCCAATAGAACTTAACCAAAAAGTGCATTCTATGCATCCAAAAATATAGAAATTATAACAAATCAAATCATTATTATTCATTATTATTCAACCAAAAAATAAAAGCCTCATGCATGTGTCCTGCTTCTTAATATAGGGGGTCAACAATGCCAGGAGTTGGTGAAAGCAGGGGTCTGTCATCCGGAGATAATTCCGAATATCATCTGGATTATTCTCCTGGACCTCCCGCAGCAAAGGCATATGACATAATTGGTCGCGATTAATGAAGCAACCAATTTTTGGTGCAAGAAATCCTCCTCCTCCTCCTGTTTTTGGACTGCACTTGGGTCAAAGCAATAACTCCAAGGCCAATAATAAATAACACGTTATCTCCTCCGATTCTGCAACATGTCAGCTTGACGATCGCCCGTTCAGAAACAAACTGAAAAGCACAAAATGAAAAACGTGAACTGAAAAGCGCTAAATGAAAAGCGTGAAATGAAAAATGCAAATCAATACTCACCAAATTTCTACTAACACGAAATTAGCAGAAGGAGCCCAAAGGGTGGCACTAAAGAGCTGAAAACCCATGTAGTACCCCGGGGTTGTTGGCCGACAATTCCTTGCCGTTTGCATGCAAGACAAAATCCAGGCATACGCCTTGGACAAAAGTCCAAGGTTTTGTCTGCGGAAAAGCCGGTCATGTGTACAAAGCTTTACAGCATACAAGACCATGAAGTACAACATGTCGCTGAAGATTAATTTTCTCCAATCACACTTGGACTTCCTGCCCAAAAATCTAGGTGCAGTCAGTGAGGAACATTTTTCTCAATGGAAAAAAAGGTATCAGGGTGACTGGAATCCATCAATGCTGGCTGACTATTTTTGGACACTACAGAGAATGCAGCAAACAGACACTGAGTACATGAAAATCAGCAGCAAAACATTTTTAGCCCTGTTGTACTCACGCAGCGCGTCGGAAACATTAGGCGATTAAATACATTATACTCATTAAAAGGTAATTTCATATTTCTCAAGATCCCTACATGATACAGTCATTCTGAAATATGTGTGCTCAGTTTGAAGGGGTCTATCATAATTTATCAAAAAGAAAATCAGAAAGCAAAACTTTATAAAAAAAATAGTTGTCCCGTGTATGGTACAAGAATGCACATCTGCTTCAAGTAAACATGTATTTTAATGCTTGTGGGGATGGGAAGGTAAGCATTTTTTGGAAATTCTCTTCACATGAATCTTCTCTTATTCTCCCTTCTGGTATGTTAAAAATTCAGTTGAAAGAAATTCAGTGTTAAATCTGTTTGATAAGTGTAAAAAGCCCACCTGTTGACCCTACCAGAAATCCTGTGAGATGAACCCTTTCTATGCACTATTATTAGTAACAATGGCCCAAGCTCTCCAAGTGGACTGCAGGACACCTCCCCCCTACGTTATGGAGAAGAGGAAAGGGGATGGTTTCTGTAGTCCTGTCCTGAAAGTGACAACATTGCAGTGGTGGAGGAGCGGTGGAGGAACAGTGAGTTGGTAGGACTTTTTGGCAGGGCTTTTTGTAACGCCCTGCCAGCGCACCGCTCCAGTTTGAAAGCCCTCGGGCTTTCACACTGAAGTGAATGGAGCTGCTTTTTTCAGGCGCTATACAGATGCTATTTTTAGCCCTGTAGCGCCAGCAGTGTGAAAGGGGTCTAATGGTAGCTTCTTGAGAAGAATTCAACCCAGGTAATTGTCTTTCTCTTGGAGACAGCTCAGAAAGGGAGTTGTGCCCACATACAGGGCTAGATTTACCATTAGATACATACAGTAGGGCTGTGCCTATAGGCAACTGCGCAAAGGGCATAGTTCCCTGCATAGTTATCAGCTACACATTTTTCCCATTATCAGTAGAAATATAGTGTATTTACCCATTATTACAATACACTAAGTCAGGTAAAGACTAGTAAATAAGAAAACGTTTTATGTAAAACACGTGAGCCAAATAGAGAGGTGTTGCTTTGAGTGCCAAAGGTTGTGTGCCTGAAGGCTGCAGAGATGGAAATGCCAACATATTTACATTTTTTGATGTTACACAGGCATTTTAACCCTGAGTTTTGGCATATAGGCGTATTTACTAAGACAGTCCAAACATCAAAATGCAAACATGCTCAAAGCAGTTAGACATGGGAACCAATATACTGCAAATGTGAACTAGTCACTGCAGGTCATAATGGTTGCCATATTTCTAAAATAGAAAATATAACAAAATCTTTGCAACACTGTTTCCTTCACTATATAACACTTCTTATTATTCTGTAAAAGTAATGTGGTATGTGTATTCGTGCAGCCAAAGGGTAGACAAACAGTAAAAGCTGTCATCTGATACCCAACACAACGCTTGAGTGAGAGTCAGGCTATTACACCTTGGAAGTAAAAAACGGTTATTTTTAAATTTTTATAATTTTTTAAAATTATTGCTTATAAAGCTGGGTATACACTAGTAGAATTTTGTTTGAAATTTTTCGTTTTAACAAAATACTTTCAATTTTTGAATCGTTAGTGGGGTGTTAGTGGGATGTTTTTTATTTTTCGCCCGCAGTGAGAGGAAAATTTAAAGAGCAGAATAACTTTTTCTTAAAGCGGAGGTCCACCCTAAAGTGGACCTTCCGCTCATCGGAACCCTCCCCCCCTCCGGTGCCACAATCGGCACCTTTCAGGGGGGAGGGGGGAGGGGGGTGCAGTTACCTGGATAATCCAGGTAACTGCACCCACTTCCGGGACAGCTCTCTGCGGAAAGGGGCGTAACTTACGCCCCTTTCCGCAAGTGCCCGCCCCTTCCCGCAAGTGCCCCGCTGCCTGCTGGGAAACACACAGCTCCCAGAGGCAGTGGGGAGCGTCCTTATTGCGCAGCGCAATTCGCGCATGCGCAGTAGGGAACCGGGAAATGAAGCCGAAAGGCTCCATTTCCTGATTCCCATACCCAAGATGGCGGCGGCAGGACCCAACAGACGACCTAGCGATCGGCTTTGGGTGCCGACATCGCGGGCGCGCTGGACAGGTAAGTGTCACTATTTTAAAAGTCAGCAGCTGCAGTATTTGTAGCTGCTGGCTTTAAAAAAAAAAAAAAACGCGGAGTCCCGGTGGACTCCCGCTTTAAAAGTATCCCATCCAGCCTATAGCAAAATGATGACTAGGCGGTGGCTGCAGGGCTGTCGATATTGGGGGACCACCAGTCCTCTTGTAGGGGGCCCGAGCCAGGGGGGCTCACACAGGGAGGGGGAATAGTGATGGACCACAATTTCAGAACTCTTCCTCCAGCAGCTGAACGCTGGTCTCTCCCTGCTGTTAGCTTTTATCTGCTGAGAAAGAGACAGGGATCACTCACTAATCCCCCTCTGTGCACCCCCACTCAGCACTGGCTCAAATATTATCTCTGCTCCTGAGTTTGTTATCTCTGTAACTTTATTTCCCTGCCTATATCCTATATTCACGCTCCTCTATTCCCTCTTTTAGTGCCCATCAGTGATGCTTGTCAGTGCCTCCTCATCAGTGCCATCTATCAGTGCCCATCAGTACCGCCCATTAGTGCTGCCCATCACTGCTGCCTATCAGGGCATATCAGTGCCACCTATCAGTGCCTATATCCTATATTCATGCTCCTCTATTCCCTCTTTCAGTGCCCATCAGTGATGCCGGTCAGTGCCTCCTCATCAGTGCCATCTATCAGTGCCCATCAGTACTGCCCATTAGTGCTGCCCATCACTGCTGCCTATCAGGGCATATCAGTGCCACCTATCAGTGCCTATCATTGCTGCATATAAGTGCCCATAAAAGCTGCCTATCAGTGCCGCCTATCCCTGCCCATCAGTGCTGCATATTAGTGCCACCTCATCAGTGCCACCTCCTCAGTGCCCATCAAGGCAGCCTCATCAGTGCATATCGGTGAAGGAGAAAGCTTACTTATTTACAAAATTTTATAACAGAAACAAAGAAAAACAATTTTTTTTTCTAAATTTGGGGTATTTTTCATTTGTTTAGAAAAAAAATTAAACTTAGTGGTGATGAAATACCACCAAAAAGAAAGCTCTATCTGTCTCAAAAAAATAGTAAAATATTTGTTTGGGTACAGCATTGCATGACCGCGCAACTGTCATTCAAAGTGTGACAGCGCTGAAAGCTGAAAATTGCCCAGAGCAGGAAGGGGTGCAAGTGCCTAGTACTGAAGTGGTTAAACAAAGTAATTTCTAACAGCGTATGTGGTTTTCATTAGGTACATTTTATTAGTTTTAAAGTCAAATGTTAAAAACAAAGAATATTTTTAATTGCTTTTGAATGTCATTTGTCGAGCTGTCTATTGCCCAGAGAATTTTCTTGCAAATTTCCATATGAATATTTGTTCAAAAATCTAATAATGTATAGTCAGCTTCAAATCCTAAATTACAGTAGATCTAAAACCTAACAATTAGTTTGCTAAATCGCTGAATATATAAACCATAGCTCCCAACTGTCCCTGATTTGCAGGGACTGTCCCTGATTTGGAGCAATGTCCCTCTGTCCCTCATTCCTCCTCATTTGTCTATCATTTTGCTCTAATCTATATAGTTGTATATAAAATGCACTTTTTATCTTTCAAAAACTGTTTTCCAGCACTGAACCTTTCATCCAAATTCTAAATTGCCACATTTGTAAATTTCAAAAGCCAATATAAAGGAATAGTAATGGAAAAAAACAAAAAACACTCATGGGTTTAACAAATCTTTTTTTTTTTTTTTTTGTATAATGCTCCTTTAAGAGGCGTGGCAGGGGATGTGTCCTATGCCTACATATATTTGCTGATAGGTGTCCCTCATTCCCAAAAGGATGGGAGGTATGTATATACTTTTGCCATGTGTTTTCTGTTATATTGTTTTCACCTTTTTTATTTTTTAATCCTTTTTTGCCTCTCAATGCTGTTTATCTCATCCAGACTCTTTCAGCCACTTCCTGTCTAAATGCACTTGCTTTGGTGTTGGCTGTACACCATTGCTCTGGACTGGCTTCTTATTAGTGACAACAGTGGGCCATGCATGCACAATGTGTGTCAGCACTGCTTATTGTCTCCACCAGGAGCTCATGTGAAAGGGCGACAATACAGAAGTACAATTGGTAGACAGTTGTCACCCCATAACAGGAAGTGTCTGATCAACGACTTTCATAGCAAGATCAGCCTGTATTATTATTTATTTATTTATTTATCAAATTTCCAAATTTTTTTTACTGTTTTTTTTTTTTTTATTTGCCCCCGTTTAAAAAAAAAAACTGTCATTAACTGTCATAAAAAGCAAAGGTAAAAGTACAGAAAAATCAAACATTTTAAAAGCTTTCTTGAAGCCTTTTTTTCTTTCCATAAACAACTTTCATTCAGTTGCAATGTGCCTTTGAATGTCCTTGAAAATTTGACAACTACAGGAACAGTCTATGAATGGAGGAGGGTGGGCATAGTTGGCACTCTTGGCAAGTGCATATGACAGGTCTTTCAGCTCATAGTAACCCCAGCAACATTAAAAGACTATTGCTGCAGAGGTATGCCTTGTACACACGGTCGGACATTCTGACCACAAAATCCGTTGGATTTTTTCCGACGGATTTTGGGCGAAACTTGTGTTGCATACACACGGTCGGACAAAGTTGTCGGAAAATCGTTCTGAATGTGGTGACGTTCGTTGCGTACGACTACGTAGAGGCCTGTAGCCAATAACTTTCGTCTTGTAATTTATTCTGAGCACGCGGGGCACTTTGTCCGTCAGAATTCTCTACAAACAGTCGGAAAAGGTCTGATCGGATTCTTTTTTGGGAAAATTTTAGATCCAGCTCTCAAACTTTTTCCGTCTGAATTTCCGACGGAAAAAGTCAAATAGAGCCCACACTCGATCGGCTTTTTCTGACAACATAATCCGATCGGACCGTTTCCGTCGGAATTACATGTGTACAGGGCAGAAGTGTGGGAACAGAGGAGAGAGGATTTTGTTTTCCATTATTTTTATTAAATTATTATAAACATATAAAACTTATACCATACCATGACATTCCAAAAACATAAGTACAAAACATTCAAGAAAAATACAAAAACAAATACACAAAAATGGATCTGTCCTGTAGCACACACCTCTCAGAGGGCCACATTTTGAAAGTTTGAGATTTTGAGAAAAAAGAAAAATAGAAATATTACACCCTCAGCCCCACAAGCCCCCCTTCCCCTCTGAAGAAAAAAAAAAGCAGGTATTATTTTAAGGAACGGCTCAAATTTAGAATGGATCTACACTGCATCTGAGCACCACAAACCAAATATGCTATTTAATTTTTAGTTTTTTTTATATTCAAAGCAAACTCACCCAAACATTCATTTCTCCATGCTTTATTTTGCTGAGAAATCACTTTGAAAATATCCCTGTAGCATTTCTCACCATGGCCATCTTGTGTAAGGGCAGATGATTCATGTAGTTTTACATCCTGGAATCCATCTGCCCTTGCCTCAGGCATGCAGGCAGGAGGGTGTGCTTAGCTGAGGAAACCCCTCCTCTCCTGAAGACTTCTGGGATGTATAAGATAAGATAGGCCTGGAAACCAGGAAGCAACTGAAGAAATGCAACAAAAAAAATGATATATTTTCTTATCTATTTACTAATGCTAGCAGCATGATTATTAAAAATATTCAGTGTGAAATGACAGAGTGAAGTTCTGCTTTAAAAAGATAGAAAACAACATTTGTTTTTTCTGTCTACGTTTGATTTTCTCACATAAATCTTATACCGTATATACTCGAGTATAGGCCGACCCGAATATAAGCCGAGGCCCCCAATTTACCCCCAAAAAAACTGGCAAACTTATTGACTCGTGTATAAGCCGAGGGTGAGACATGCCTGTCCATCCCTGTGTGTGTGTCCGTCCATCCCTGTGTGTCCGTCCATCCCTGTGTGTCCGTCCATCCCTGTGTGTCCGTCCATCCCTGTGTGTCCGTCCATCCATCCCTGTGTGTGTGTGTGTCCATCCATCCATCCATCCCTGTGTGTGTGTGTCTCCATCCATCCATCCATCCATCCCTGTGTGTGTGTGTGTCTCCATCCATCCATCCATCCATCCCTGTGTGTGTGTGTGTCTCCATCCATCCATCCATCCCTGTGTGTGTCTCCATCCGTGTGTGTGTGTGTGTGTGTGTGTGTGTGTGTGTGTGTGTGTCCAGCCTACCTTTGTCCCGAGCCTCCGTCCCGTGCCTTGCCTCCTTGCCTCCGTCCCGTGCCGTGACTTGCCTCCTTGCATCCGTCCCGTGTCGTGCCTTGCCTTGCCTTGCCGCCGCCGTCCCGTCCCGTCCCGTGCCGTGCCTTCCCTTGCCTCCGTCCCGTGCCCTCTTCGTCGGCGGCCATTGTAAAGTTCAAAAGCTGCGCCGCCGCCTTCGCCTGTGATAGGCGGAACACTGAATTTCCCAGCAGCCTGTGTTCCGCCTATCACAGACGTCGTATCATCCTCGTCCGTAGTACGAGGATGATACGATGTCCGTGATAGGCGGAACACAGGCTGCTGGGAAATTCAGTGTTCCGCCTATCACAGGCGAAGGCGGAGCCGGAGGCGCGGCTTTTGAATAGAATGGCCGCTGTCTGTCTGCTCGACACGCTGATCGAGCGGGCAGACAGCGATGACTCGAGTATAAGCCGAGGGGGGCACTTTCAGCCTCAAAAAAGAGGCTGAAAATCTCGGCTTATACTCGAGTATATACGGTATGTGGATGATGATACATCAAGTTTAATATCAAAATATGCTCTTCTGTGCTGTAACCAAATCATCTCCGGTTTGATAATGAGCAATTACTTTCTGTTACAACGGCAAATGCTGATTTTGTACTTGTTAACATTTTCTGAATAAAAATATTGAAAAGAAAACAATGTTTGAAATTACAACAACATGTTAAAGCTTATATAAAAGTTTGATGGTTGGGTTTAGATTTACTTTAGCTAATACAGATCTCTTGCAATTTAGGTTCTATAATCCTAGCAGGGTTTGTACCTCTAGCCCAGTGGTGGTGAACCTTGGCACTCCAGATGTTTTGGAACTACATTTCCCATGATGCTCAACTACACTGCAGAGTGCATGAGCATCATGGGAAATGTAGTTCCAAAACATCTGGGGTGCCAAGGTTCGCCATCACTGCTGTAGCCTGTTCAACTTTTACCTAAAATGGATGTACAGGCTGAAGTTTTTTTATACCTCCATGCTAAGTTAAAAACCTTTCTTTGTGCTTCTCAGGAGCAAGAATGCACTAGTGCCCCCATAGCAAGTGCCTTGCTATTGGGGGCACTGGTCAAGGGGGAGGAGCCTGAAGCAGTGATGGTGGACCAGAGAATTTCTTGTTTTTTTTTGTTTTATGAAATTAACCTTTTATATCACTTTAACTAGAGCAGCACTCTGAGCCTTGTTGTCCCCTTAGTGATATCAGTGTGAAACTAAATCTAAACAAAACTAAATCTAAAACTCATCTGACTTTAGCGAAGAAATTGTTTACATCTGTGATAGTGTACCCATTCTCAAGGATCTTGCATTCTTAGCGCAGTTTTTTTTTTTTTTTTTTCAGCCATCTCATTGCCAGAAGCCTCTGGATTACCATAGATGGCAAACTTGTGGAATGCATCCTCAGGTTGTTGAGCCGTCAAGGTGAAAGAAAGAGCTATTGTCATCTAAAGATGATATCTAAATACAAAATGTCACATACCACAGCACTATTAAAAACCTATTAGAGTTATGGAACTACAATGTCAAAAAATATCTATCATTGTATCATAAATATCCAAATGAGATAACAGCTTCTTTACCTGATCACATTCTGCAATGATGCCTGTGGGTTATTTCTCCAGAGTCACCCTTTACATCAGATGTCATCATCAGAGTCCCCCTTTACATTAGATGTCCCCATCAGAGTCCTCATTTACATCAGATGTCAAGAGTCCTCCTTTACATCAGATGTCCCCATCAGAGTCCTCCTTTACATCAGATGTCACCATCAAAGTCCTCCTTTACATTAGATGTCCCCATCAGAGACCCCCTTTACATCAGATGTCCCCATCAGAGTCTTCCTTTACATCAGATGTCACCATCAGAGTCCTCCTTTACATTAGATGTCCCCATCAGAGTCCTCCTTTACATTAGATGTCCCCTTCAGAGTGCTCATTTACATCAGATGTCTCCATCAGAGTCCTCATTTACATCAGATGTCCCCATCAGAGTCCTCATTTACATTAGATGTCACCATCAAAGTCCTCCTTTACATTGGATGTCCCCATCAGAGACCCCCTTTACATCAGATGTCCCCATCAGAGTCTTCCTTTACATCAGATGTCACCATCAGAGTCCTCATTTACATCAGATGTCCCCATCAGAGTCCTCCTTTACATCAGATGTCCCCATCAGAGTCCTCATTTACATCAGATGTCTCCATCAGAGTCCTCATTTACATCAGATGTCCCCATCAGAGTCCTCATTTACATCAGATGTCCCCATCAGAGTCCTCCTTTACATTAGATGTCCCCATCAGAGTCCTCCTTTACAATAAATTGTCCCCATCAGAGTCCTCATTTACATCAGATGTCTCCATCAGAGTCCTCATTTACATCAGATGTCCCCATTAGAGTCCTCATTTACATTAGATGTCCCCATCAGAGTCCTCATTTACATCAGATGTCCCCATCAGAGTCCTCCTTCACATCAGATGTCACCATCAAAGTCCTCCTTTACATTAGATGTCCCCATCAGAGACCCCCTTTACATCAGATGTCCCCATCAGAGTCTTCCTTTACATCAGATGTCACCATCAGAGTCCTCCTTTACATTAGATGTCCCCATCAGAGTCCTCCTTTACATTAGATGTCCCCTTCAGAGTGCTCATTTACATCAGATGTCTCCATCAGAGTCCTCATTTACATCAGATGTCCCCATCAGAGTCCTCATTTACATTAGATGTCACCATCAAAGTCCTCCTTTACATTGGATGTCCCCATCAGAGACCCCCTTTACATCAGATGTCCCCATCAGAGTCTTCCTTTACATCAGATGTCACCATCAGAGTCCTCATTTACATCAGATGTCCCCATCAGAGTCCTCCTTTACATCAGATGTCCCCATCAGAGTCCTCATTTACATCAGATGTCTCCATCAGAGTCCTCATTTACATCAGATGTCCCCATCAGAGTCCTCATTTACATCAGATGTCCCCATCAGAGTCCTCATTTACATTAGATGTCCCCATCAGAGTCCTCATTTACATTAGATGTCCCCATCAGAGTCCTCATTTACATCAGATATCCCCATCAGAGTCCTCATTTACATTAGATGTCCTCATCAGAGTCCTCATTTACACTAGATGTCCCCATCAGAGACCCCCTTTACATTAGATGTCTCCATCAGAGTCCTCCTTTACATCAGATGTCCCCATCAGAGTCCTCCTTTACATCAGATGTCACCATCAGAGTCCTCCTTTACATTAGATGTCCCCATCAGAGTCCTCCTTTACATCAGATGCCCCCATCAGAGTCTTCCTTTACATCAGATGTCACCATCAGAGTCCTCCTTCATATCAGATGTCCCTGCTCTCCCCCCTTCCTACTCACAGATCTCACAGGAAGTTGTCTTCCATTTACCTTCTCACCATCAGAGTCCTCATTTACATCAGATGTCCCCATCAGTGTCCTCCTTTACATTAGATGTCTCCATCAGAGTCCTCATTTACATCAGATGTCCCCATCTGAGTCCTCATTTACATCAGATGTCCCCATCAGAGTCCTCATTTACATTAGATGTCCCCATCAGAGTCCTCATTTACATTAGATGTCCCCATCAGAGTTCTCCTTTACATTAGATGTCCCCATCAGAGTCCTCATTTACATTAGATGTCACCATCAGAGTCCTCATTTACATCAGATGTCCCCATCAGAGTCCTCATTTACATCAGATGTCCCCATCAGAGTCCTCATTTCCATCAGATCTCCCCATCAGAGTCCTCATTAACATCGGATGTCCACATCAGAGTCCTCCTTCATATCAGATGTCCCTGCTCTCCCCCCTTCGTACTCACAGATCTCACAGGAAGTTGTCTTCCATTCACCTTCTGACCAGCTGGGAAGAATCAGAGACACCGTAAGTGCCAGCGCGGGAACCACCAATCACACACTATAGCAGGAAACAATGCTATAGACGGAGTGTACAGGGCATAGAGCTCTGCGCCCTGAGGACTTTCTAAAGGAAGCCAATGAATAGAGGTTTTTGTTTGCAATAAAGTGAATGCAAACACGTCATGTTTCCCATAGAAGCCGTGTGTCTGGTGCCCTGCACACACTTAACCGCTTCAGCCCCGGAAGATTTTACCCCCTTCCTGACCAGAGCACCTTTTGTGATTCGGCACTGCATTGCTTTAACTGACAATTGTGCCAACGTGCAACATTGCACCCTATCAAAATTTATCCTACAAATAGAGCTTTCTTTTGGTGGTATTTGATCACCTCTGCGGTTTTTATTTTTTGCGCTATAAACAAAAAAAGAGCGTCAATTTTGAAAAAAAACACATTATTTTTTACTTTTTGCTATAATAAATATCCCCAAAAATATATTAAAAAAAAATTTTTTCCTCAGTTTAGGCCGATTTGTATTCTTCTACATATTTTTGGTACAAAAAAATCACAATAAGTGTTTATTGATTGGTTTGCGCAAAAGGTATAGCGTCTACAAAATAGGGGATAGTTATATGGCATTTTTATTATTATTTTTTTTTTACTAGTAATGGCGACAAGCTGAGATTTTTATCGGGACTGCGACATTATGGAGGACACGTTGGACAATTTTGACACATTTTTTGGACCATTGGCATTTATACAGGGATCAGTGCTATAAAAATGCATTGATTACTGTAAAAATGTCACTGGCAGGGAAGGGGTTAACACTAGGGGCGATCAAGGGATTAATGTGTTCCCTAGTGTGTGTTCTAACTGAAGGGGGGATTGGACTGTGTAGGGGAAGAGACAGATCGCTGTTCATACTCTGTATGAACAGACAATCTGTCTTTTCTCCCCTCAGAGAACCAGAAACTGTGTGTTTCCACACACGGATCCCGGTTCTCTATGTGCCCCGAGCGATTGCGGGAGCCCAGTGGTGATCACGACCGCCAGGCACTCGCATCGGCTCCGTGGAAGAGCAGGCCACTCGTGGACAAAAAGGGAAGTGACGTAACATGACAGCTATTCGCGCAGCCGAGCCATGTTGATGCAGTATAACTGCGGCAAGCAGATAAAGGGCCATTATTTATTTTCAGTGATCGCAGCACGTCATGCTTCCCATACACCTGTGTCCGGCATCCCGCACACACTTAAGGGGCCATTATTTTTTTCTATGATGAGTAGCTCCGGGGGGGGGGGGTCCCCTGCGCCCACTATGGGCAGTCCACCGCTGCTGGTATATCACGCACAGGACTGGTGGAACGCACCAGAAGAGGCACAGGAGCCAAGATCAACAAACAGTAGAATCCCAGGTAGGGTAAACATCTAGAATCAGCAGCACAAGCTAAGGATCTTTGTACAGAGGCAGAATACTGTGCAGAAAGCAACATAACAGTGTAGGAAAAGTAACCGCAGGAGATCCTTGCATTACCAGTTCTTAGATACAGCTTTCACTCAGAAGAGCATCATAAGGAGAAAAATGTACAGCACCGTAGTGAGATCACCAATTGCCACTACAGTGCTTAGGAAGAAACTTTAAATCTCTGGAAAATTGCAGTCTTCAGAGGCAGGCATAGGCGTTAGATGATCTTACACTGCATATATGCAGCTATGAGTAGGTTGGCACATCAGTGCTTAAGTAATATCATTCCAAAATTCAAGGCAAAGTGTAGATTTTACAGAGTATAGTAAGCTCCCAATAACCTTTCTAAATATTCCCTATAAAACAGCAAAACGTTACTTTAAGATTAAAGAGCCATGTAAAATCTAACACTAAAAGATTCGTTTTTTAAGAGTCACACGTTTTATCCAGGAGCCAATGGCTTTTAATTGTTCCTTGCTGTATTACATTTGGAGCAAAATTCATTTTCAGGACAGGCCTCTTTGCACATCTGAACTGCAATGTATGATTTGAGGATATTTCCTTCCAATAGTCTACAATCCTGAACAAATCTTGTCGCTGTTACCACCTAAGGCAGTGGTCATCAACCCTGTCCTCAGGGCCCACTAAGGGTCCTTTCACACGGATGATCCGTTCAGGTCCGCCTGTCAGTTTTTCAGGCAGACCTGAACAGATGCTCCATAGAGCTCTATGGAGCGTCGGATGACAGCGGTGACATGTCCGCTGACATCTGAGCCGCTCCGATCCGAAAAAGTGTGACGGAGGAAAAAACTATTTTTCCATCGGTCATCGGATTGGATCGTCACCCGATCTCCCATAGGGGAGAGCAGCGTTGTGACAGGCCCATCCCTGCACAGTGTGCAGAGACGGACCTGTCCTCTGCCTGCTCAGCGAAGATCGCTCCAGCGATCCCCGCTGTGCAAGCGGATATCCACGGGGCGGATCATCACTGATCCGCCCTGTGGGAAAGGAGCCTAACAGGCCAGGTTTGCAAGATAACTTAAATACATCACAGGTGATATCATTTGCTGCTCAGTGACTGCACTATTCTAGTCTGCATCTCCCCAAGGTAATACATAAAACCTGGCCTGTTAATGGGCCCTGAGGACAGGGTTGATGACCACTGATCTAAGGTTATACATTTTGTAAATAATGTTGGAGATACATAATGCAGTAAACCTGAAATGAACTTGGACGTGTATCTTGAAGTCTACAGATTAACTGGTTTGCAGGAATCGCAGCAGAGACACTTTTCTTATTGGTCAATAAACACTAGATTTATCCATGAACACACCTACATTCCCAAGGCTTTTCATGCAATATTACAGCTCTGAACTGTGAAAGTGTGATGGGATCATCACTCTGAATACATGACATTTGCTTTCGGGGGCCTTCTTGCATTCAGAAGCCAAAAAATGATTCTTAGTCACCATATTGTGACAATGTCAGGGACAAATCCAGTTTCTTGGACCTTGATGCTGTTGCTCTCAACCACTGAACTTATGTAAACATTGTGTGGGGTTGGAGAAGTACAGTGCATCTGGAAAGTATTCACAGCGGTTCACTTTTTCCACATTTTGTTATGTTACAGCCTTATTCCAAAATGGATTAAATTCATTATTTTCCTCAAAATTCTACAAACAATACCCCATACTGACAACATGAACGACGTTTCTTTGAAATCTTTGCAAATTTATAAAAAATAAAAAATAAATCACATGTACATAAGTATTCACAGCCTTTGCCATGACACTCAAAATTGAGCTCATGTGCATCCCGTTTCCACTGATCCTCCTTGAAATGTTTCTACAACTTGATTGGAGTCCACCTGTGGTAAATTCAGTTGATTGGACATGATATGGAAAGGCAAAAACCTGTCTTCATGAGGTCCCAGAGTTAACAGTGCATGTCAGAGCACAAACCAATCCATGAAGTCCAAGGAATTGTCTGTAGACCTGCGATACAGAATTGTATTGAGGCACAGATCTGGGGAATGGTACATAAAATGTTCTGCAGCATTGAAGATCCCAAAGAGCACAATGGCCTCCATCATCCGTAAATGGAACTCCACGAGCGCCGAGCTCATACTCCTGCGTCACTTCCGGTAACTTGTCACTTAGTCACAAAGCATTTCGTCACACCCACATGACTTCATCAGCCGTTATTACACTATTGGAGTATTCTTTCTTTACACACCACAACCAAGAAGATTATTGAAGAGGGATCCCAGGGACCACCATTAACCATAGAGGTTTACAAGCCAGGCAAACTGCTGTAGGACCCCTTGAGACAAGTGGATATGCATGGATATTCAGAAACCGCCATCTAATTTATGCTGTTACCTTACAGAAGTAAGGTGAGAGGCTTGTGAGCACAGAGGTGTCACTACAATGGGAAAGAAAATACATCAGTCACATTATTCACTATCATTTGTGAAAGGCACTAGTCACGTGTTACACTTTATTTATCGGACTTATACTTACTGCTAGGTGAGAGCGCTAACCACTATACCACTGTGCCCAATCCATCCAGCTTTGGCTCGATTAGAATGACCTGGAGGCCATATTGGGAGACGCTGATCTCTCAAAACCACTATCCCAAATATACTGAGCCATTCTGCCGTCCATCCAGGTTGGCCTGAATGGTCTGCATTGTTTGTGGTGGACGGAGGTGCGGGAGCTAGACAGTGGAGACTGAGAGGACATGCCGGATTACCCGCTTCAGCCATTGGTTGTGGTCATTGGTTGCGGCTAGAGACAAACTGATTAAATTGAAAATCTTACATAGGATCTCCTAAATGCCACAACGCCTGAATCGCATATACCCAGTCTCCTCAGCTAGCTGCTGGAGATGCTCTGGTACTCCTGCAGGCTTCACACACATTTTTTGGGAATGCCCGCAGATTCAAGATTATTGGTGGGAGGTGACTCAATTCATCCATGGGTTAACCACTAATCCTATCCCAAATATACTGAGCCATGCTGCCATGCATCCAGGTTGGCCTGAATGGTCTGCATTGTTTGTGGTGGAGTGGTGGACGGAGGTGCGGGAGCTAGACAGCGGAGACTGGGAGGACATGCCGGATTAACCGCTTCAGCCATTGGTTGAGGCTAGAGACAAACTGATTCAACTAAAAACAAATTTTTTGTGAATGTTCGCAGATTCAAGATTATTGGTGGGAGGTGACTCAATTCATCCATGGGTTAACCACTAATCCTATCCCCCTGACGGTTAGTGTTTGTATCCTTGGACTAGTAGAACCGCTGGCACTCACTAAAGCAACACGCACTTTAATAAGTATCCTATTTTATTCAAGAAAGGCTATAGGAAGTCAGCTGGACCCCCTACCTTGTCATTATGGAAACAGTCAGTCAATGCTGTGATACCCCTCTACAAACTAACATAGTTATCCCGAGGCTACCCCAAGAAATATGAAAAAGTTTGCCATTTGTGGACAGACTCGGATTCTACAGTTGTCGATCAGACCTTAGTAGACCAATTTAGTTAAACTTCGCGAAGATATACATGGTTTTACATTGAGCTGGGATCTTTTCCTAGGATAAGCGAGTGGTTGGGTAGGCCCCAACAGATATTGTACAAATATTTAAATCTTATTCCTCTTATAGTGTCCAGGTCTGATGGCTAGAAGGGGAGGAAGGTCCTCCAAAATGTAATACTCCATATCATTATCCTGTCATCTATAACCTGAGCGGTGTGTGTTTAGATATTTAGAGCTCAGTGATATTTGGTTAGTTGGTAAATTAAGTGATGAGTTGTATCTTGTTAGGCACATGGCTATGTGCACCAGTTAGCTGGGGTATGCCCCATCGGCTGTTTTGTATCTCTAGCTCATAAACTTTTCAATAAAACAAATTTTCAAAAAAAAAAAAAGTATGGCACTTGGCAATGTGATTTTGGAACGTTCACAACATTCTTATATTTCCACTTGTTGACATATCCATAATTGATTATAGTATCATTTGACAGCGCAGCACCACCCTTAGGCCCCTTTCACTTGATAAGCCCACTCAAATCTGCCTGCCTGTTTTTCCGGAGATGTGTCTCCGCTGACACCTGCCTGCAATCTGATCAAGACAGACGTATGGCGATAATTTAAGCCATCCATTTGGCGGATCGGATGAGATCTGATGAAAACGAACATGCCATCTGTTTTCGTCCGATCTCCCCACAGGAATCAGCAGTGCTCTGACAGGTCCCTCCCTGCTCAGTGAGCAGAGACGGACCTGTCATCTGCCCGCTCAGTGGAGATCAACGGAGCGATCTCCCGCTGAGCTGGTGGACTCCGCTGAGCTGGCGGACTCCGCTGAGCGGATCCCTCTGCTAGACAAGTCATCATAAGACAAGATAATGTTCCAACAGTCTTAAAAAGTGGAATTTTACCTTCATAGATTTCTTGAGGGTGAGTGTTGATAAACATTTCTGTCCCAAGTGGAGGAGCTTCTCCAACTCAGTCTCCAGGAGGGTCACTATATTTCCTCTGACCATTAACCTGCACAAGATTAACATGACACCTTTCCCTCCACTTCAGAAGAGAAGCTTTGTTGTCCTTATTCAGAGAATAATTTCAAGTCTCGCTCTCAGTGTTCATCATGTAGTTGTCCATCATTAGAGAATGATCTGCTCTCTCCATGGGATCAGAGGCTGAACTGAGCTCTTTTCCATGCTCTGACTGGAATCCTTGGTCTCCTTTATGGGCCATAATCAGTGGCTCGAAGGCTAGCCCCTAGTCCCCTCCAAAAGCCCCTGTCCCAATTGGGTCTGTCAAACATCTGAATTGTCTTCTCATTTCTATAGGTACACTTACTGTTTCAGAAAACAAAGCTATATGGAGGCATGGCCCTTTTACAAATTCAGACCTACAAAGAAAGGCAAATAGTTTAGCTCCATATTCTTCATAAATATGTGAAAAATTCCACTTAAAGCCCAGACAAACTGATATTCCTGCTATGTATGGAAATGAGTGTGCCATTAAAGTCAGAGGGAACTGGAGGTATTCTTTACAGAATATGCTCTGATGGCTGTGTCACCGTAAGCCATTTTCCTGTGCTCCAGTGTTTCATTACATTTATAAGCATTATTGACACAAAGCACAGGAAAAGTAGAGAACAGAGTGTGTATCACCTCTGAAATCACGCTAAAAATCAACAGATGTCACATGCATCAATAAAGTAAACATACATACGAATGTTTGTTACACTCCTCCATGAAAAGGAGAACGCACAGTGGGAACTCTATTGTGTTTACAAGCATTAAAAAAAAATACATTTCAAATCTGCATAACTGGCAGCAAAAGACACATTTCAAATATTAACAGCAAGTGGCTGAACAATTTGGAAACAAGACATTCAGACGAAAAAATGGTTTGCAGGTTCTACCTTATTGTTTGAAAGAATCAAAAAGTAAGCAGTAAGTGATCAGCCCTGCTAACTGGATTCCATGGGATTGTTCCAGGATCTTAACCCCTTGGAGCCGGCACCTCCCTCCCCTTTAAGGGGTTTCAGATGCATGATCGGAAAGCTCCCGATTGCAAGTAGTGATGCCAGGCGCGCACTCTGGGCACAGCTGTATTTACATTCTGGTACGCAAATATGTGGCCGCTGGGCGCTAAGGCCATATTTGCGTACTGTCAGCACCAAGAGGTTAAAGCTTAAGTGCAGCCAAACTAAAGAACATGAAAATCAGCACAAGAGACATAATTTACAGCCAGTAGGATGTGTCCCTTGTGCTGATGCCTCTTCTATTGGGTGAAATCCTGCTCAGTCTATGCTCCCCCCTGTGGCGGTGGAGGTTAATAGAAATGTGGGAGCAAGAGAAGCCCAGACTGTATGTGCTATATGTCCACATCCTAGCAAATCATGTGCAACTATGGACAGAATATGTAGTCATGGGCTTTGTGTGGACATATAGAGGAACCGACTACCATAAAAACAACTTTATTATTATGTACTATTAAAAGTCTGTTACACAACATTAAAAATGACTCTCCACATAGGGGTTCACAAAATGCAAAAATTTAGATTACAGTTCACATGTTGCCCATAGATGTGCAAATAAGTAAGCCAAGGTGAAGCCACTGCCTCTCAGATGAAAAATGAAGCCCCATACACATGAGCCCAATGTCGTGAGACGTCATCTGGTTAAAAAATAAACGGTTGACATTCGACCCATGTGTATGCCACCCTGTCTGACAGAAGCAGCCACTTTGCCCGCTTCTGTCAGACGTGCATGCTAGAAAACCCGCAGCCAACTGGCTCCTGATCGGCGCTCTCTGCCAATGGTGGAGAGCGCTGATCAGAGTATTCTGGTGTGGGGGAGGGGGCATCCCCTTGTCAGAACATAATAGCTCAGTAGGGGAGATTGCTGTACTAAGTTTGCATAGTTAGTACAGTGACTCCGACCAGAGCTGACAGTTGTTTTCGTTGAAAAAGAATAAAAGTATAGTGTTTACTAGGCTTTAGAGTACATTCAGTAAAAAGGCATGTTTTTATTATGTACACATAACACTTTTGACTACTAGGACAGCATGGTAGTCAAAGTAGTCAAGGCACATATATTCCAAAGAGGGGGCTCTTGATAAGTATCTTAGAAACAAACTCAGTTTACATGAATCCAGAAATGTGGGAGCTGTCACAGTCTCTCATCAAGAGTGCCCAACTTTACCCACCCTTTCTACCCAGTTCCTCCATTCATAGAAGCTGTACTACAGCTTCTATGAATGAAACACAATTTTTTAGATGGAGGATGAGTGGATGATTGATAGGTCTGCCCATCCATTCATAAATCACATTTCATTCATAGAAACTGTAGTATGGCTTCTACAAATGGAGAAAGGGTGGGCATAGTCAAGCTCTCTTGATAAGAGCCTGTCACAGCTCCCACATTTCTATTAAACCCGTCACACTGGAAGATTATGGCGGTGGTGGTGGGTCTGGCATGGATGCAGGAGGATTTCATATAACAAAAGAGGCATCAGCACAAGGGACAAGTTCTATTGACTGTAAGTTATGCCCCTCGTCCTGATTTTTGTGTGTGTGTGTGTGTGTGTGTGTGTGTGGGGTGGGGGTTGGCTTCACTTCAGCTTTAACAAAATACTGTTACCCCATGCGGGCCTAGGCAAGTTGTGTCATACTTCCCAGAAGTCTTCAGGAGGGGAGGAGGGGTCTTTTCAGGTAAGCACACCCTCCTGACTGCATGCCTGAGCTAAGGTCAGACGGATTTCAGGAAGTAAATGCTACATCATCTACCCTTACTAAAGATGGCCACGGACATAAATGCTGGGGGTGTTTTTCAAAGTGATTGGAGGCATGGATTTATGGATGAATTTTCTATGAATATAAAAGAAAATATTAAATAACATTCTTGATTTGTGGTGCTCATATCTAGTGTAGTTCCACTTTAAACATGTGTAGCTACATGTGTGTGCAGGGGGTAGCACCTTGTAAAATATATATAAAAACCCATGCAAAACTCACTCCTATGCCACGTACACACGGTCGGACTTTCCGACAGGAAATGTTGGATGTGAGCTTGTTGGTAAGTCCGACCGTGTTTATGCTCCATTGGGCATTTGTTGTTGGACTTTCCGCAAACAAATGTTGGCTAGCAGGTTCTCAAATTTTCCACCAACAAAACTTTGTTGTCGGACTTTCCGATCATGTGAGCACAAGTCTGTCGCACAAAAGTTCACACATGCTCAGAATCAAGTACGAGCCGGAATTGCTCGGTCTTGTAAAACTAGCGTTCATAATGGAGATATCACGTACGTCTTGTACGTCACTTCATTCATAATTGTTGGCCAACATGTGTGAACGTGTGTGTATGCAAGACAAGTTGGAGCCAACATCCTTCGAACAAAAATCCATGGTTTTGTTGTCGGAAAGTCTGATCGTGTGTACGGGGCATTACACTTTTAAAACACAATGCAAGACAAAATGCACAACACAACACAATTAAAAAACACATGCATACGTAAGACTGGGCTCTAAATTTAAGAGGGGCATTTATCAAATAAGGTGGTCCTGAACCCAGATAGCTTCCTTTCTATGACCCACAGATTTATTTGCAAAACACATAAACATTGGGGGCTATTTACAAAAGGTAACTCCACTTTTCACTGCAAGTGCACTTGGAAGTGCTGTCGTTGTAGATCTGAGGGGTAGATCTGAAATGAGGGGAAGCTCTGCTGATTTTATCATCCAATCATGTGCACGCTAAAACGCTGTTTTTTTATTTCCTTGCATGCCCCCCTCGGATCTGGGATTCATTGGGGGGGGGGGGGGCAGTCTTCTACTGATGGGATACATTATGGGGCACAGACAGTCCCCTACTAATGGAATTCATTGTAAGACACAGACAGTCTTCTACTGATGGGATTCACTAGCGGACAGTATTCTACTGATAGTATTCATTGGGGACAGCCTTTTACTGACGAGATTCATTGGGGGACAGCCTTCTACCAATGAGATTCATGGTGAGGGGGGAGCGCAGTCTCCTTCTACTGATAAGATTTATTGGGGGACAGTCTTCTACTGATCCCAGATAGCAAGCAACTGTGTTGCAAGTTTGAAAATGACTTGCTAAGCTATTGTTAGACTTGCCAGGCTTCACAAGTTTGTTCCACAATTGCAGCAAGTCCACATTACATGACTCCAGTTCAACTTTCTTTCCAAACATTCTGCTAGTTGGCTGCAAGATCTGGTTCTGTTATGTTGTTAAATAGCAGGGGCGGACTGACAACTAATGGGGCCCCCAGGCAATCAGATTATGGAGCCACACAGTATACACAAACACAGGTTACACATACAGGTACACACAGTATACACAGATATGTTCCTATTGGCTGAGAAGGTACTGGAGAGGTGGGGCAGCTATAATCTTAAAAGGATGTCGGTAAGGGACATTTCAGAGGCAGATGAAAAAAAAAAAAAAAAACCCAGATTTTTACATACTGTCCCTGGTTTTACTGAGGCTGGCAACCCTGATGGGGCCCCCTAGTGGCCCGGGACCTCGGGCAGTGCCCGAGTGACTGAATGGTCAGTCCGCCCCTGTTAAATAGTTAATTTGGGCGCAGTCTTCTATTGATGAGATTCATAAGGACAATTTTATACTAATGCGATTCAGTGAGGAAGAGCCTTCTATGGATGAGATTCATTAGGAGATACTTCTACTGATGGGATACAGTGAGGGAGAGGCTTATTTTGATGGGGTTCATTAACCACTTGCCGACCGCCTCACGCCGATCTACGTCATCAGAATGGCACGGGCAGGCATAAGCACATATATGTACGTCCTTTGCCTCCCGCGGGTCGGGGGCCCGATCGGGCCCCCGCCCGGTGCCTGCGGCGGTCGGTTTTCGTTCGGGAGCGATCCCGGACGAGGGGACGGCCATTCATTCATGGCCACCCCCTCGCGATCGCTCCCGACGAATGGAAATCCCCGGTGACATCACTTCCTCTCCTGTAATGTAAACACAGGAGAGGAAGTGATGTATTCTCTCCTCCGTGTCGGTATTTTTCGTTCCGACACGGAGGAGAGCGGATCAGTGAGTTGCACCAACACATCCCACACACAGTAGAACATGCCAGGCACACTCACACCCCCCCTTTACCCCCCGATCACCCCCCCAATTACCCCTGCCCCCCAGTCACAGTGACACCAATGTCATTTTTTTTTTTTTTTTTTTTTGCATTGGTGTCATTTGTGACTGTAATAACTGTTAGGGCAGTTAGGGTTAGCCCCCTTTAGTTCTAATGTACCCCCCTAACCCCCCCAATAAAGGTTTAACCCCGTGATCACCCCCCGTCGCCAGTGTCACTAAGGCTGGGTTCACATTGCAGCGGTTTATGAGAACGAATGTGATTCGCACCGCACTGCAGTGCAAATCACATCCGATCTCTGTGCGATTCGAGTTCAGCCATTCGCCGCACCCGCCGCACCCGCCACACCCGCCGCACCCGCCGCAAATTCGCACGGGACCCTTTTTTTGGCCCGCAGCAGAATCGGATCGCATGGGTGTTCACACCATGCGATCCGAGTTTGCAGATCGCACTGCGATATGCGAACTGATCTGGGGGTGTCAGTAACATTTCACTGACACTCCCAGCAGTTCGCATAGGGCAGTGTGAACTGCCGCCGGGAGGCATGCGATGCGGGAACCCGCCGCGGATTCGCGGCGTTTCCGCATCGCTCCAGTGTGAACCCAGCCTAATAAGCGATCATTTTTCTGATCGCCGTATTAGTGTCACAGGTGACGCTAGTTAGGCAGGTAGGTATTTAGGTTCGCCGCAGCTTTTTATAGCGCTAGGGACCCCCATATACTACCGCATAAAGCCCCCTGATTGCCCCCTAGTTAACCCTTTCACCAGTGATCACCATATAACTGTTACAGGTGACGCTGGTTGGTTAGTTATTTTTTTATAGTTTCAGGGCACCCGCCATTTATTACCTAATAAAGGTTTAACCCCCTGATCACCCGGCAGGTGTCATTTGTGACTAATAACTGTTAGGGCAGTTAGGGTTAGCCCCCTTTAGTTCTAAGGTACCCCCCTAACCCCCCCAATAAAGGTTTAACCCCGTGATCACCCCCCGTCGCCAGTGTCACTAAGGCTGGGTTCACATTGCAGCGGTTTATGAGAACGGATGTGATTCGCACCGCACTGCAGTGCAAATCACATCCGATCTCTGTGCGATTCGAGTTCAGCTATACAGATAGTATGGCTGAATTCGTGTCGCACCCGCCGCAAACTCGCACGGGACCCTTTTTTTGGTCCGCAGCAGAATCGGATCGCATGGGTGTTCACACCATGCGATCCAAGTTTGCAGATCGCACTGCGATATGCGAACTGATCTGGGGGTGTCATTAACATTTCACTGACACTCCCAGCAGTTCGCATAGGGCAGTGTGAACTGCCGCCGGGAGGCATGCGATGCGGGAACCCGCCGCACATTCGTGGCGTTCCCGCATCGCTCCAGTGTGAACCCAGCCTAATAAGCGATCGTTTTTCTGATCGCTGTATTAGTGTCACAGGTGACGCTAGTTAGGCAGGTAGGTATTTAGGTTCGCCGCAGCTTTTTATAGCGCCAGGGACCCCCATATACTACCGCATAAAGCCCCCTGATTGCCCCCTAGTTAACCCTTTCACCAGTGATCACCATATAACTGTTACAGGTGACGCTGGTTGGTTAGTTATTTTTTTATAGTTTCAGGGCACCCGCCATTTATTACCTAGTCTCACTAGTGTACCCCTAAATTTAGGGGTGTCTACTTTCTAAAATGGGGTCATTTGGGGGGGGGGGGGTTTGTGCCATCTTGGCATTTTATGGCCTTCAAAACTGTAACGCCCTTAGAAAGCCTGAAGGCGGTGCTTGGTTTTTGGGGCCCCGTACGCGGCTAGGCTCCCAAAAAGTCCCACATATGTGGTATCCCCGTACTCAGGAGAAGCAGCAGAATTTATTTTGGGGTGTCATTTCACATATGCCCATGGCATGCGTGAGCAATATATCATTTAGTGACAACTTTGTGAAAAAAAAAAAAAGTTTGTAATTTTCCCGCAACTTGTGGCAAAATATAAAATATTCCATGGACTCAACATGCCTCTCAGCAAATAGCTTGGGGTGTCTACTTTCTAAAATGGGGTCATTTGTGGGGGTTTTGTGCCATCTTGGCATTTTATGGCCTTCAAAACTGTAATAGGTAGTGAGAAGTGAACTCAAAAAATTACGCCCTTAGAAAGCCTGAAGGCGGTGCTTGGTTTTCGGGGCCCCGTACGCGGCTAGGCTCCCAAAAAGTCCCACATATGTGGTATCCCCGTACTCAGGAGAAGCAGCAGAATTTATTTTGGGGTGTCATTTCACATATGCCCATGGCATGCATGAGCAATATATCATTTAGTGACAACTTTGTGAAAAAAAAAAAAAAAAAAAAAAAGTTTGTAATTTTCCCGCAACTTGTGGCAAAATATAAAATATTCCATGGACTCAACATGCCTCTCAGCAAATAGCTTGGGGTGTCTACTTTCTAAAATGGGGTCATTTGTGGGGGTTTTGTGCCATCTTGGCATTTTATGGCCTTCAAAACTGTAATAGGTAGTGAGGCGTGAAATCAAAAATTGACGCCCTTAGAAAGCCTGAAGGCGGTGCTTGGTTTTCGGGGCCCTGTACGCGGCTAGGCTCCCAAAAAGTCCCACATATGTGGTATCCCCGTACTCAGGAGAAGCAGCAGAATTTATTTTGGGGTGTCATTTCACATACGCCCATAGCATGTGTGAGCAATATATCATTTAGTGACAACTTTGTGTAAAAAAAAAAAAAAAATTTTTTTTTTGTCATTATTCAATCGCTTGAGGCAAAAAAATAAAATATTCAATGGGCTCAACATGCCTCTTATCAATTTCCTTAGGGGGTCTACTTTCCAAAATGGGGTCATTTGGGGGGGTTTTGTACTGCCCTGTCATTTTAGCACCTCAAGAAATGAGATAGGCAGTCGTAAACTAAAAGCTGCGTAAATTCCAGAAAACGTACCTTAGTTTGTAGATGTGACAACTTTTGCGCAAACCAATAAATATACAATTATTGACTTTTTTTTTACCAAAGACATGTGGCTGAATACATTTTGTCCTAAATGTATGACTAAAATTGAGTTTATTGGATTTTTCTAATAACAAAAAGTAGAAAATATCATTTTTTTTCAAAATTTGCGGTCTTTTTACGTTTATATCGCAAAAAATAAAAATCGCAGAGGCAATCAAATACCATCAAAAGAAAGCTCTATTTGTGGGAAGAAAAGGACGCAAATTTTGTTTGGGTACAACATTGCATGACCGCGCAATTACCAGTTAAAGCAGCGCAGTGCCAAAGTGTAAAAAGACCTCTGGTCATTTACCAGCAAAATGGTCCGGTCTGAAAGTGGTTAAGGTAAAATTCTCTACTGATGGGATACAGTGGGGGAGAAACTTCTATTGATGAGATTAATTAAGGGACCCTTCTACTGATGGGATAGAGTGGGGGAGAGCCTTCTATTGATAAGATTAATTAGGGGACCCTTCTACTGATGGGATACAGTGGAGGAGAGCCTTCTATTGATGAGATTAATTAGGGGACCCTTCTACTGATGGGATACAGTGGAGGAGAGCCTTCTATTGATGAGATTAATTAGGGGACCCTTCTACTGATGGGATAGAGTGGGGGAGAGCCTTCTATTAATACGATTATTTGGGGACCCTTCTACTGATGGGATTCAGTGGGGGAGAACCTTCTATTGATTATTATTATTATACACGATTTATATAGCGCCAACAGTTTATGCAGCGCTTTACAATGTATAGGGGAGACAACACAATTACAGTACAGTTCAATACAAAAGGTACACGAGGGCCCTGCTCATAGAGCTTACATTCTAAAGGGAGGGGGTGGTGGTACAAAAGGTAATAGCTGCAGAGAATGATTTGATGGGGGTGGCTCTGGGACAGTTAGGTGGGTGTTGGGATTCAGTGGGGGGGGGGGGGGCTTTCTATTAATGAGATTCATTAGGAGGCACTTTTACTGACTGGATTCAATGGGGTAGAGCCTTTTCTTGATGGGGTTCATTAGGGGACAATCCTCTACTGATGGGATCCGGTGGGGGAGAGCCTTCTATTAATGAGATTCATTAGGGGACACTTCTACTGATGAGATTCTGTGGGGGAAAGCCTTCTCTTGATGAGGTTTATTAGGAGACAGTGATTGGATGGGTTCATGATGGGATCCAAAGGGGGTGAGCCTTCTATAGATGAGAATCATTAGGAGACATTTCAACTTATAGGATTCAGTGCGGGAGAGCCTTTTCTTGATGAGGTTAATTAGGGGACAACGATGGGATGAGTTCATGATGGGATCCAGTGGGGGCAGCCTTTTATTGATGAGATTAATTAGGAGACACTTCTACTTATGTGATTCAGTGGGGGAGAGCCTTCTCTATAAAGGTTCATTAGGAGACAACGATGGGGTGAGCTCATGATGGGATCCAGTGGGGGAGAGCCTTCTATCGGTGAGATTAATTAGAAGACACTTCTACTGATGGGATTCAGTGGAGGAGAGCCTTCTCTTGATAAGAATCGTTAGGAGGCACTTCTACTGATGGGATTCAGTGGAGGAGAGCCTTCTCTTGATAAGAATCGTTAGGAGGCACTTCTACTGATGGGATTCAGTGGAGGAGAGCCTTCTCTTGATGAGGTTTATTAGGGGACAATGATGAGATGGGTTAATGATGGGATCCAGTGGAGGAGAGCCTTCTATTGATGAGATTCATTGGAGGCACTTCTACTGATGGGATTCAGTTGGGGAGAGTGGACATGGACAGTCCTCTATGGATGGGGTGTCCAAACACAGCCCTTGTTTGCTGATGGTCATGGTATAAAATATGAAATGTCAGGTCATTTTGTCCATAAAAGCTGTCACCTATACACAATACCCCGAAACACATTACACCTGAGCAGCTTAGAAAATACTATCTGTCTCCTGTGGAGTTGATGACCAACTAACAGTAAAATGAATACTATCTGTCTCCCTGTGGAGTTGATGACCAACTAACAGTAAAATGAACAGTGCCGTACAAACTCCTCAGTGTCCCCCCTACACTGCAGTGATAATGAAAGCAGCCGCTGTCTAGTAGCAGTAGAAGAAGCTGTCCCTATACGTGCGGCTACAAAGGTTCCAGAGAGGTCACGTGACGCGGTCCCAGTTGTCCCCATCCAAGCTGCTTCCCTCGCGCCTCTCCCGCGCAGTGAGGTCAGGGCAGGATTCGGCCACGCCCCTCGGTCTACACGGAGCGTTCTACATACGCTGAGCAAAGAAGCCCCTCCCACACGGTTCGGAGGCATGAGGTAAGAGTCGGAAGTGCGGTGTGCACGGCTGCACGCAGATAAGGTAGGTTCGTGGACTGACGGTGAGTAGAAGAAAAGTGCACGAGGAGCATGCCAAGCACAAACGAAAGATGCATGTGTATTTTGGGAGGGCAGGTGCAGCATTCCCTCAGATGTACACATCTTGTATGTCGGTAGCTTCTGACTTCCTTCATCCTGGTGACTTCCTGTACCTGAGGAGGAAAAGAAGTTCCATTTACTAGAACTGTGATAGAAAAGACCGTGTACACTCTACAACCACCCGGCATGGTATCAGTAAGGTCTTTCCACAACATTGTTATTAAAAGAGAAGTATGGCGTAGGGTTTTTGGTCATACTTCTCTAGTAGGTCACAGATGTGCTCTTACTTTTGCTCTCCTGTGACCTAGAGTCGGGGCTGACATGATAGAGAGGAACAGAATCCATATTGTCGGGATGCACCCAGCCGCCTGAGCAACTGAGAGCCAAACCCAGCAGTGCCCACCCCCTCCTTCCCAGGACTCCAGTGAGTGCTGAAGGTACAGATTGGAGAGCGATGACTGACAGTGACCACTCTCCGCCCACTGAAGACCTAGAAGTGGGTGATCAGTGGTCATGTGATCGCTCATTTCTCAGGCAGGGGACATCTGGGGGGGTGAGTATCTGTGTATGTTTTTTTAGTCACCCAAACTTCTCTGTTAATAGATCTAAAGGAGATCCCCAGCAACTCGTAAGTTATGGAAGACTTTCTTTTCACTCCTGACAGAAGAAGTCATGGGTGTGAACAAAAAAAAGGGTCCTGCACCATTTTGGTCCTAATGCGATTTGAATTCAGCCATACAAAATATATGGCTGAATTTGCATCGCACAGACATCACATGTGATCTGCACAGCAATGCGTTGCAAATCACATACGATGTCTGTGTTTGCACTAGTGTGAACCCAGCTTAAGGGCCAGTTCACACCAGATGCTCCACAGTGCGTCCATTGTTCTGCATCAAAAATGCATAAAAGTTAGATTATCTGGGTTCCAATGGCATAGTTAACACCAGTGAAAAAAAAGTAGAACATGCAGCATCAAAAACGCACCAGAACACATCACATGAAAAAAAAAAAAAACAAGGAAACCTTGGGAAAAAAGGAAAATAAAGAGGGGGGAAAATGCACCAGAATGCATTAACCACTTCAATACTGGGCACTTTCACCCCCTTACTGCCCAGGCCAATTTTCAGCTTTCAGCGCTGTCACATTTTGACAATTGCGTGGTCATGCAATACTGTACCCAAACAACATTTTTATCATTTTTTTGGAGACAGATAGAGCTTTCTTTTAGTGGTATTTAATCACCACTGAGTTTTATTATTTTTTGCTAAACAAATAAAAGAACATAAAAAAAAAAGTTTCCTTAGTTTCTGTTACAAAATGTAGTAAATAAGTAATTTTTCTTCTTCACTGATGAGCCTGCACTGATAGGCACTGATGAGGAGGCACTGATATGCAGCACTGATGGGCACTGATAGACGGCACTGATGGGCAGCCTTTGTGGGCACTGATGAGAAGGCACTGATATGCAGCACTGATGGGCACTGATAGACGGCACTGATGGGCAGCTTTTTTGGGCACTGATAGGTGGCACTGATGAGGAGGCACTGACAGGCATCACTGATGGGCACTGAAAGGCAGCACTGATGGGCACTGATTGGCACGAGTGGGCATCACTGGTGGGCTCTTGCAGGCATCGCTGATGGGGCTGCACTGATAATCAATGCACTGATTATCAGTGCAGCCCTCCCGGTCAGGAGAGCTGCTTATCGGCTCTCCTCTACTCACTCTGTCAACTCAACTAGAGGAATGCCGATAACTGGTACTTTCTATTTACACGATGATCCGCTGTGATTGGACACAGCTGATCATGTGGTAAACAGCCTACATCATAAGCTATACCATAACCGGAGATGTGGTGTGTCTGAGCAACACACCGCACCACCCAGGGGTGCGCACAAGCAGGTTGTTCTGAAGGATGTCATATGACGCCCAGTCAGAACAATGGAACCCCGGCCCGGCCGTTATTTTGCTACAGGCCAGGCGGGAAGGTGTTAAAAAGCATTAAAAATGTGCATGCAGAAATGCATCTGAAGTGAGTTTCTATTGGTGTGAACTGTAAGCAAAACCGCATCCAGAACGCATCTGGAATGCATTTTTGTGGTGTGAACTGGCCCATGACACCTGAAAACTTTTTTTCTTCTTTAGGACAATGGGTATTCTGGTGCATTTACATGCATTTTGATGCATTCCGGATGGAAAAGTGGGTTGTACTCTTGTTGAAAGCACTGGAACTGGCTGCACTGGTGTGAACGCCCTTGGATTACATGGCAAACACTGTGCTTGTGTTCTGGATGCAGATTAAAAACACCCTGGAAAGCATCTGATGTGAACCTCTCCAAAAGCAATCCACTGCAACATGCTTTTCAGAGGGGTGGAAATAATAGCTGCAAGTGTAAACGAGCCCTTGTAGGCACGGCATAACCCTTAGTTCCCATGAGCCTCAATGGCCAGGCTGAACAGCAGTAACTGGCAGTAAGAAGGAGGGTTATCAGTGGTGACCTCACTGTATGTACCCACACATCCGTGTAGTCCTAGTATCTTCAGCTGGGACAACACTGCAGTAAATGCACTGTAGGGTGATCAGCATTGTCACCCCATTAAAAGGGAGGTTTGTTTTTTAAAGTGATATTAAAGCCTTTTTTTTTATAACAAACATGTTATACTTACTTGCTCTGTGTAATGGTTTTGCACAGAGCAGGCCTGATCCTCCTCTTCTTGTGTCCAATGCTGGCGCTCCTCCCTCCTGCCTGGTGCATCTACAGCAAGCAGCTTGCTATGGGGCAACCAAGCAAGCGCACTTCTGAGCTGTGGCTCTGTGTGTCCATTCACACATGGAACTGTGGCTCGGACCCGCCCCCTTCTTCTCCTGATTGGCTCACTGGTTGTGATTGACATTGGCTCCCGCCGCTGCCAAAAGGTAATCAGGAGTGTGAGTCTTTGGAGAGGCAAGGCTCTCGTGGACATCACTGGATCAAGAATGGGATCAGGTAAGTATTGGGGAGGGGGGGAAGCTGCACACAGAAGGTTTTTTACCTTCATGCATATAATGCATATAGGTAAAAAAACCTTGTGCTTTGTGCCTTTAAAATGGTTGTAAAGACAGAAGGTTTTTTTATCTTTAATAAAAAAAGCCTTCTGTGTGCAGAACCCCACCGCAGCCCCCCTAATACTTACCCGAGTCCCATCTCTATCCAGCGATGTCCACGAGTGCCTCGGCCATACAGGACTGATTGGCTCAGACACAGCAGCCATGCCTTTGGCTCCCACTGCTGTCAATCAAACCCAGCCAATCAGGAGAGAGAGGGATGTATGGATAAAAAAAGTAGTAGTTCCTGCACTACTTTTGGCAACTTTGGGGGCCATTTCAATAGACATCTGTGCATTTACATGCACAGATGTCTTTCAAATAGCCCCTGAACTCGCACTGAACTGCTGGTTGGAAATTGTGCGAGTTCAGCCGAACTCGCATGATTTCAAACCCACTCTGTGTGAACGAGAGCTAATGTGCTTTCATCAAAACGCACAGTATATTGAGTTCAATTGTAGCACACCCAAAATGCAACACACCTGAAATGCACAGCACACATGTGAACCGGCCTTAGATTAACCGCTTCAGCCCCGGACCATTTGGCTGGCCAAAGACCAGCGCACTTTTTGCGATTCGGCACTGCGTTTCTTTAACTGACAATTGCGCAGTCGTGCGACAAGGCTCCCAAACAAAATTGACATCTTTTTTTCCCACAAATAGAGCTTTCTTTTGGTGGTATTTGATCACCCCTGCGGTTTTTATTTTTTGTGCAATAAACAAAATGACAATTTTGAAAAGAACAAATTATTTTTTACTTTTTGCTATAATAAATATCCCCCAAAAATATATATAAAAACATTTTTTCCTCAGTTTAGGCAGATATATATTCTTCTACATATGTTTGGTAAAAAAAATTGCAATAAGCATATATTGATTGGTTTGCGCAAAAGTTATAGCATCTACAAAACAGGAGATAGTTTTATGGCATTTTTATTAATTTTTTTTTTTTTTTTACTAGTAATGGCGGCAAGCAGTGTTTTTTATTGTGACAGCGACATTATGGCGGACACATCGGACAATTTTTACACATTTTTGGGACCATTGGCATTAATACAGCGATCAGTGCGATTAAAAATGCATTGATTACTGTAAAAATGTCACTGGCAGTGAAGGGGTTAACACCAGGGGGCGGTGAAGGGGTTAATGTGTGTCCTAGTTTGTGTTCTAACTAAAGGGGATGGGGACTGTGCAGGGAAAGTAACAGATCGCTGTTCATACTCTGTATGAACAGACGATCTGTCAGTTCTATGCTCAGTGAACTGGAAACTGTGTGTTTACACACACAGTTCCAGGTTATCCTTGTGCCCCAAGCGATCGCGGGAGCCCGGTGGTGATCAAGACCACTGGGCACTCGCATGAGCACTGGGGGTCACAGGGCGAAGCGACGTTACATAACGTTGTTCTACCCATCTGTGCCATTCTGCCTATGACATGTTTGCTGACATCCGCCACATTCCTATCCGATATGATCTTGTCTGCAAAATCCAGACAGATGGTGGTCCTATTTTCCATCCGTCTATCGGATTGGATGAAAACAGACAGGCGGTCTTTTTTCACTTGATTTGCCCATAGAGAAGAACGGGACTGGGTCATCTGCCTGCTCAGTGGGTATTAGTCGTAAAGCTGCCCATACACTGGTAGACCATTCATATGAAAAATCTTGTCAGTACATTTGATAATACCATCAGATGCTTGAAGAATGTCGTTCAAAAGTACTTCAAAATTTAGTTTGATTTTAACATCTTTAATAAATGGAATTTCATAAATGAAAATTACATAGAATTGTGAATTGTGTTCATTCGAGGAAAACTCTCCATCCTGTTCTTTTTATTTTTTTCATTACGGTCCAAAACAATCATTGATTTGATCCCATTAAATGTTAGAAAATAAAAGAATGTTCTGAAAACAAAAATTTTCAAATGAAATTCTACTAGTGTATGGTCAACTTTATAATGTGTTTGAGGTTTAGTAAAGTCATAATGATCTTTCTAGCTGTAAAAACGAGATCATTGAAGAGTGTCCTTAAAGTGGAACTTCACACTTATTTTTAATCCTTATGCATAGATAGGAACATATATCATATTTCCTTGCTTTAAACTTTTTTTATATTTCTTCAGTTACTTTCTGGTTTTCGGGCCTAGGCAAATTATGTCATGCATCCCAGGAGTCTTTAGGAGGGGCTTTCTCAGCTAAGCACACCCTCCTACCTGCATGCCTGAGCTAAGGGCAGATGGATACCAGGAACTAAATGCTAAGTGACTCATTGGCCGTGGCCAGCAATGCTAGGGGGTGATTTTCAATGTGATTTCTTCAGCAAAATAAAGCATGGAGACATGGATGATAGTTAGCTTTGCATATTGAAAACAAATTAAATAGCATTTTTGGTTTGTTGTGCTCAGATACAGTGTAGTTCCACTTTAATGTAGGTGCAGGGTTTCTAAAGCCAAAACTTTTGTTTTGGATAGAAACAATGAAATTGAGTCGTTACAACATATCAAATTTTCACTGAAACAGGAATATATAGGAAATCTACCAATCTGGCGAGAGGATTTTCCTGTTTTTTAAGAGATTTCCTCTCACTTCCTGTTGTGTCTACAGAATAAAATGTGAAATGAAATATGCCCAAAGGGACACAGACGACAAAATAAATAAATAAATAAAGACAGGGGCTTTATCAATTCTGTATTCTTTCCAAAACTAAAATAAAAATGTTGGCTTCAGGTATACTTTTTGATACAATTCTATCTTGAAAATTTGAACCCTCGTTCACATTGGATCGACTTGTCATGCGATTTGACAGGCAGAACACATGAAGAGTCGCACGCTATTGTTGGTAATGGCACTGTTCAAACCTGTGTGACTCCAACTTTGCGGTGCCGCTTTGGTTTGAAAAAGTAGTTCCTGCACTACTTTTAGCGATTTTTTTGCATAGACATCTGTGCATGAAGCTGAACTTCAAAGTTGCACTGACACGTGGCTTTGAAATTGTGCGATCTCAGATGAAGTCACGCGATTTCAAAACTGCATTCAGTGTGAACGAAGGATAAATGCTGAATCTGTTTTGCAAAGCCTCCAATTAATAAATTTTCCCCTTAGTACTGTAGAAAGCATCTTTATCAAATTATTTATTGATGGTCTTTCTTCCTCCTTTAGGCTGTTTGAGGTCTCTTCCTCTAGTTCCCAGTGAATAAAGTGACAGATTCCCTTGATAGCCCACCTCTCCACTAAGGATGAGCTCAGGCGTGTTTGCCTGCTGCACGTTCAGAGCCCGCCAGAAAGTCGGCGCAGCGCTGTGCTAATCACAGGCAGTGAGACATTTCCCAATCTCTGCTGCCGCGCATCCGGGCAATGTCTCACTGCCTGAGATTAGCGCAGCGCTGCGCCGACTTCCTGGCGGGCTCTGCACATGGAGCATACGAACACGTCTGAGCTCATCCTTACTCTCCACTGATGATCACCTTTCTTGCATCACGCTGCTGTCGGGGCCCTAAGACTTGTAAGCTCAGTGTTGGTATGAATTGGAGCTTAACCAGGGTGATTGACCTTCTACCCTCCCACATTTGATAGTGTTTGGGCCTGGTGTTTAACATGCTGCATTCTGGAAGGAAGGATAGAAAGGCACCATGCTTTCCCAAACCCAGAAGTAGCATGTTTTGCCAAGGTCTCCGACAAATGAATGGAGCAGCAGAGGAGCATGGTGAAAGTGAGTACCAGCAGAATGGTGCCTGAGTGGTTCACAGTCTATTTTCAATCAGATTTCTAGTATGCATTGATTTGTGGGAAATGACTTAAATATAGATTTCCAGCAGTTTCATTAGCACAATTTTAAAAAATATAATTTTTTTTATTGAAGGTGTAACAGGCATAAAAGTTGTTTGTTATAGCACAGTGGCTTTGTGGTGAGCACTTCTGTCTTGCAGCACTGGGGTGCCTGGTTCAAATCCTGGTCAGGACACTATTTGCATGCAGTTTGTATGTTCTCCTTTGCTTGCATGGGTTTTCTTCAAGACTCCAAAGACATGCTGGTAAGTTCATTGGCTCCTTGTCCAAATTGTCCTGTGTGTGTGTGTCTATACCAGTGTTTCTCAACTCCAGTCCTCAAAGCACCCCAACAGGTCATGTTTTCAGGCTTTCCATTATTTTGCACAGGTCATTTGATAAGTTTCACTTCCTAAGGCTCGGTTTACACAGGCGCGACTTGTCCAGGCGACTTCGCCGCCTGACAAGTCGCCCCCGTTCTGTACTACGGAACCGTTCTAATAGGAGCGACTCAAGTCGCTCCGGCTTAGAAAAAAGGTTCCTGTACTACTTTTGGCATGACTTCGGGCGACTTGCATTGACTTCTATACAGAAGTCATTTTGCAAGTCGCCGCTGAGGTCGCGGCAGGTCGCGGCGCTGCAAGTCGTGCCGCGTCCTGTGTGAACCGAGCCTTAGTAATTACCGCAGCTGTTTCATCTGAGGGAAATCTTGAAAACATGACCTGTTGGGGCACCTTGAGGACTGGATTTGAATAACACTGGTGTATACATATGCATGTGAGGTAGGGACGAAGATTGTAAGCTTCTCAAGGGCAGGGTGAAAAGTGAATGTATAACATATGTAAAGCACAGTATAAATTGTCAGCACTATATAAATAAACATGTGCTGTCATTGTGCTTTAGCACAGGTTATGTACAAATCCACATCTGATGCTGTGGCAGACTTTTATAAAAACATGGCAGCCCACAGAAGAACTCCTACATGATTTTCAGGATGTGCACAGAAAAGAGAGGCTCATACACCAAGCTAGTTCATTTCCTTCACATGCGGGAAATATAGATTTTAGCATTATTTCCTTGAAAAGAAATTTCCTTGACTAGAAAATAACTGACTAGAAAAAGCGCTAAAAGGCTTTCTAAAAAGCACTACAAATGGTGTTTGTTTTAAATTTGGACAGCATTACTTGGTGCATCTGAAAATGGCGAATGTTCCCTGCGTCACTCTATTGACTTTGATAAAGAAATAAACAGGGAAGCTGTGGTGTTAATATTCCATGTGCAGAGCTGCGTTAAGAGAGGAGAAGCCCTGATTATTCAATCAATCTTATTAATATTCATTAGAGATGATAAATATTCATCGTCCTGTTTTAGACGACTTGTTTCTATGGCAACCAGCTACCCCCCACCCCCCCACCCTGCCCCAAACAAACACACACAGCTCTGTCACTGCACCTCAGTCAGACACAGATGCACCCTGTGCTATTCCAGCACTCGCCACACAAATCCACCAGGCCTCAGTCATAAAATGTCACTGAATCCCTCTGCTTGCATTGTGCACACATCACAAATACACCTAAAAGCTGGAACCAAATATATGTATATATTAAGGATGGAACCCGATCATCTAGAATTCTATATACATGTGTTTCTGAGGCTGGGATTTGTATCTGATACGAGTGCCGGATACTGTTATCTGGGTATTGATTTCTTCCAGTGTGACTGTGTACATTGCTATACCAGCAAATTACACAAAATGACAATGTGGGATGGATGATGGTAAAATGCCTGATCCAGATGGGTGATTCTGCAGAAAATAACTGTTGTGAATTCATAGAACTGTGGCCATCAATATCTATCATATACAAAGCACCAAATACAAAATATTTTTAGGATGCTTTACATTTATTTGTAAAGAATGCCTTGCAGATGCTCCGCTTTAGTAACCTGATAAATCTTTTATTGCTGGGGGTAGTTGGTCTGCCAGCTGACACTTATTATGCCCTGTACAAACGGTCTGACTTTCCGATGACAAAATCCATCTGATTTTTTACGACAGATTTTGGCCCAAACTTGTCAAACATACACACAGTCACACAAAGTTGTCGGAAAATCCGATCGGTCTGAACGCGGTGACATAGAACACATACGACGGGACTATAAACAGGCCAGTAGCCAATAGCTTTCGTCTCGTAATTTATTCTGAGCATGCGTGGCACTTTGTCCGTCAGAATTGTCTACACACAATCGGAATTTAAACGATCGGAAAATTTTAGATCCAGCTCTCAAACTTTGTGTGTAGGAAATTCCAACGGAAAAAGTCAGATGGAGCCCACACAAGATCAGATTTCCGACAACACGATCTGATCGCACATTTTCCGTCGGAAAGTCCGACTGTGTGTACAGGGCATTAGTAGGAATGTCCTTTACTTTCATTAGGTCTAGGTTCACATTGATGCGATTTGACATGTCAAATCGCAAGCCAAATCGGGCGCAATTGGCAGCAATGGTATCAATCAGTGCGACGCCGGTGCCTCACTGATTCCCAAAAGTCGTTTCTGTAGCACTTTTGGGGACTTCCGGGTTTGATTTGTATGGACATCAGTGCAGGAACCTGCACAGATGTCTCTGAAATCCCCCCCCCCCCCCAAAGTCAAACTGACATGCGGGAATGAAATTGTGCTGAACTCGCACGATTTCAATTCCGCTGTTAGTGTGAACCTGGGCTTAAAGTGAATTGCAGGGCAAAAAAAAAAACACCAGTTGGGGCTCATTTATTATTTACACCAGATGCATCAGGCAGCTATGCCCAGTATAGTTCCAAAGCATTGACAAGGAAAATTACCCTATCTTATATTTGTTCTGTTCACATTTCTGTGTTGTGGTGTGCACTGAAAAAAGTAGGACACGCAGTACCTTTTTTTCACTGCACTTTGTTGCAACACATTTTTTCACCTTGCAATGCTCTGCTGTAAATAAGCATGAATGGAGCATAGTTTTGTGATATTCCAATAAGGTTGAAAAGATAGTAAAACAGTGCTGTAAACTGGAATCGGCTGATATAGAACATGCAGATAGAAGGAGAGAGCAGAGAGACGACCTAATTCCGTGCTAATATTTGTTCATTCTCCAGTCCACAGGCTGGGGGTGTTTTCTTTATCAAGCTGTGCTGCTTCTAAGGTGGAGCTCAAGCATTTGGCTGTGTCTGGATCACATCTTGATGACTGGCTGAGTATATTCAAAAAAACGCCTATGGCAGGTAAACAGTTCATCTATATGTATTTAAAGTGGTTGTAAACCCTTACAAACCACTTTGACCTACAGGTAAGCCTAGATTAAGGCTTACCTGTAGGTCCAAGAAATATCTCCTAAACCTACACGGTTTAGGAGATATTTGCCAAAACACAGGCACCGCGCAGGCACACTGAGCGCGCCGCTGTCAACGGCGATATGCCACGAGTGGCGGCTCCCGTGCGCATGCGCGAGAGTGACGTCATCGCGGCTTAGTCGAATGACAGCGGCGGAGCAGCGAGACCCCACCGAGAAGATGGATGCTCCGGACTACAGGGGACAGCGGTGTCATCGCTGGCTCCTGTGTCAGGTAAGTGATGCGATGCATAGTAGTCCATTATGCTTTACCTTTGCAGGGAATCAAAGAGGAAGTAAACTCATCAGGGTTTACTTCCTCTTTAAGCTGTTTTTTAGTTTGCCTATAACACTTCAGTCACACCAAATGTGGCTTTGAAATCATGCAACCTCACTTGAAATCGCACAATTGCTAAGCCAGGTGTCAGTGAGATTAGGTGTGACACTTGGAAGACACCTGTGCGACTTTATGCACAGATGTCTATGCAAGTCGCACCTGAACTTGCAAAAAGTAGTGAAAAAATTACTTTGAAAATCGGTGTCTGAGTTTCACTGATTTGACGGCTTCCATTGTGGACAATAGGGTGCGACTTGAAACTATCAAATCACATGACAAGTCAAATGTGACCAGTGGCTAAACGATACCCCTATTCTCAAAAAATAATTCATAAACATTTAAATAGTTTCTTACTGTTTTTTTCTACCTCCTTGTGACATGCTACATAGACGCACACACCTTTTCCCCCTCACTACTGTTTGTTTGAAACAAGCAATGCACATTATTTATGGTGCTCTATGCACACTACAATTCCTAGTCCCTAGTCCATCTCAAGTGAGCAAGAGAGAGTGGCTATGTTCCTACATACCGTGGGACCATGGAGAACGAACATAGCCATGCTCTAACAGGAAGTCAGATCACAGCAGCAAAAGAATGAATTTGGAGGAGGCTGAGAGCAATAGAAGGTACTTTTTTTGAGTTAAAGTGGTTGTAAAATCAGAAGGTTTTTTTATCTTTATGCATTCTATGCATTAAGATAAAAAGCCTTCTGTGGCAGCAGCCTCCCTCAGCCCCCTTAATATTTACCTGAGCCCCATCTCTATCCAGCGATGTTGCACAAGACACTCGGCTGATCTGGACTCCCCTCCTCATTGGCTGAGACAGCAGCATGGCACCATTGGCGCCTGCTGCTGTCCATCAAAGTTAGCCAGCCGATCAGGAGAGAAAGGGGGCTGAAAGGACACTGGGAGCTGTGACTTGGCTCGGGTGCCCCCATAGCAATCTTGCTTTTCGGGCACTCAACAGGGAGGGACCCGAGAAGAGGAGGATGATGATCCAGGCTGTTCTATGCAAATTACATATTTGTTATTTTTAAGGAAAAAAAACAAGACTTTACAATCACTTTAATCACCTCCAGCCCAGCCACTGCACATATACGGCCGGGTGGGTGCTTCCTCCTTCTGAGTGGATGTTCAGGAACATCCCTCAGAAGGAGGGGGGGGGGGGTCGCGCATGCCCATGCAGCAGCGCAATCCCAATGTATTCGTGTCACCCGGACACGGTCGGCAGGAGGGCTCTGTGATTGGCCCTCCTGATCGCATGATGGCTTTGTCCAATCACAGCCATCATATGACATAAATAGAGAGTCGGTTGCTAGGCGATCAGCTCCCCTCTCCTCACCTGGAAGTTGTCAGAGAGCGGATCGCTGCAGCCGACCGGTGATCAGTGAGTATGAGCTGTTTTTTAAAGCTTTTTACACACTGATCACCAGCCCAGTGTCCCCACACAATGTCTCCAAAATAGTGTCACCACACACGTCCCCACACATGTCCACACTGTAAAAACACCTGTCCCCCACATATGTCCCAATGATCATCTGCATACATGTCCGTGATCACACAAACCTATTATACACTTAACCGGATTTTTTTTTTTACCAAAGACATGTAGCAAAATATATTTTGGCTTAAATTATTGACAAAATTTGATTTTATTGGATTTCTTTTAAAATAGAATTATATATTTTTTTCTCAAAATTCCCACTCTTTTTTTTTTCTTATTTCAAGAGTTGTGAATAAATACCACCAAAAGAAAGCTCTATTTGTGTGAACAAAATGATAAAAATTTAATTTGGATACATGACCACACAATTGTCATTGAAAGTGCGAGAGTTCTGAAACCTGACAATTGGCCTGGGAAGGAAGGGGGTGAAAGTGGCCAGTATTGAAATGGTTAAGAATACATACTTGAATAGAATTTTTTTTAAACTAGAGTTTAGTGTTACATTAACAAGTTCAGCTCTTTGGATGTACTATGTAAGTCCAAAGAGTGAACCTTTGATCAAAAGCCGATGTCTGCAACCTGTGTAGGTTTTGTACAGCGGAAAAAGCCGGCTTCAAAGTGAAAGTGATGCGACAGCTCCATAGCTGCCGACCACTTTCACAGAGCATGTGCAGTACACAGCAACACAGATTCCGAAAACAGCCGAGGATGAACGGGGCCTGCGCCGTGAGTCCAGGTTCTAGCCCCACCATCCAAGTGGACATAGAGTAGGAATAAAAAAGAGGCCGAGCCCGAAGCGTGGCGAGCGAAGCTCGCCCGCGAGGGGCTCTCTAATTTTCACAACCCTATGTCCGCTTGGATGGTGGGGCTACCACCTCCACTCATGGCGCAGGCGCCGTTCAGCTTCGGAGATTTTTTCTGAAGCTTCTTCTGCTCCGTACTGCGCATGCACAGTACGAGGCGGACACTATATGATGGCAGGACACTATCTGCCAGAACACCGGCTGCGTGGTGCCTCCTCCCGCCGTCGGCCCACCCTCCTCCCATGGTTCCCAGGCTGTCTCGTGCTTACCGACGCCCATGAACACATCCACTGGCTGGGGGAGAGAGAATGCAGTAAGACCGAGGCAAATCTATGCCTTAATCTCACATTTAAACAATGAAACTGGAAGTAATGTCACGTCCGGTTTCATATGCACACTTTCTTGGCCAGTATAGCCAGGAGACACATCTAACCCAGCCGATCTGTGCTTCGTTAGATGGTGTGAAGGGCAGAGGAGACATTGGGGTGTATTAGACCCCTAATGTCTCTAAAAAGAGTACCTGTCTCCTGCCCAATGCTATCACATGGGGATTTATTAACCCCTTGTGATAGCAATAACATAAAAATGAATTAAAAGAAAATGATAATAAAATATATTAAAATAGAAAAAAAACCTTTGCCCCGCACACCTGCGCAAAACGTGTATATAAACCGCAGTCACACCACACATGTGACATATCGCCATGAACGTCAGAGTGAGAACAATATTTCTAGCACAAGAGCTCCTAGTTAACTGTAATACCCTGTGCACATGACCAGCGTTCCTGTCTGAATAAACTATGAAGGTTTTCCGACGGAATTCTGCTGAAACTGTCTTGCGTACACACGATCACACCAAAGTCAGACTGTCAAGAACGCGGTGATATACAACGCATACGACGGGACTAGAAAAAGGAAGTTCAGTAGCCAATAGCTTCCGCCTCGTACTTGCTTCAGAGCATGCATCTTTTTGAGTCCGTTGGAACAGCATACAGACGAGTGGTTTTCCCGATAGGAATTGGTTCCATTGGAAATATTTAGAACATGTTCTATTTCTAGGTTCGTCTGAATTTTTGACGTAAAAAGTCCAATGGGGCATACACACGATCGGAATATACGATGAAAAGCTCCCGTCTGACTTTTTCTGTCAGACATTCCGCTTGTGTATACGTGGCATTAATTGATGAGCTGTAACGGCTTTTAAAACATCACCTATGGTTATTTTTGGGCACCATCGTTTTTGGCGATATCACGTTCGCACAGGAATGTTAGGTATCTATTTACTCGATGCAGCCTCACCTTTTATATTTTAATCAAAAATGGGTATAGTATGGTGTGGTTTTATACATTTTATTGGATTTTTTCTGGAAAATTTGCATTTAATAAACATTAGCACAAATATCATGTAAAACAAAAATTCGCAGTGATCACCTTTTTATTCTATAGGGCCTCTGCTTTCAGAAAATATATAATGTTCTGGGGGTTTTTGGCAATATAATTTTATTTCCAAAAATTATGATGTTTATATGTATGCGACATGGAGCCGAACGGGTTAACTTTAAACTGATGTTTTCCCTAAGCATCCGTGCATTTTACAGACAGTTACACATATGTTGCAGAGACTGTGCAGGAATCCTCTACAACACGTGTCAAACACAAGGCCCACACCACAATCTCGCACATCTCCTGCAGCTGCGGCACCCCGTCTCCGCTCCCATCTACTCTCCACAGTCAGCAGCAGAGAGGATGACAAAACTCCTCCACCAAAACCAGCACTACACTGTGCAGCTGCAAAGAGTCTTGCCTCTGCCCCTTGCCTCAGCAGTTGGCAGCATAGAGGAGGACAGAACTCCCCCTACAGATCCTGCAAGTCTCTCCGTATCTGCAGTACCCCTTTGATTCTGTCTCCCCTGGTCTCAGCATTCAGCGGACTTCAGCAGCTGACTCCAGCCCTTCTCTGGTCTTCCTCCAAACTCTGCACTTTTTGATTCCCAGTTCCACCCCCACCTTCTTACCAGCAGCAGCACAAGGTAAGTGGGGTGCAGTGTGATGAGGGGAGGATGAGGGACTCTTGACATCTGATGTAAGGTGAGGTGGGGCTTTGGATATCTGCTTATAATTATTATGAGAATGATACAATTGCAAAGTAGGGTCACACAGCTGGTATAATCCACAAGAAACTTTATTGGAGACTGTTCAGATTTCAAACTGTCTGAACAGCCTCCAATAAAATTTCTTGCGGATGATATCAGCGGTGTCTTCTGCATCATCTGCTCGGGAGTGTGAGTGGCCTCCATACCGGGCTGCACTTGTCCTTCACCGCGTGAGTCAGAGATGTCCAACCTTTTGACCTTCCTGGGCCACATTGGAAAAAGAAGTGTCTTGGGCTGCACATAAAAAAATACAACAATAAGGATAGCCGATGAGCAGAAAAAAGTCGGGCAGATCACAAGTTACAAGGTAAAAATACTGTAGCTGCTGACTTTTACTATAAGGACATTTGCCTGTCCAGGGATCCAGAGATGTCGACACCCTGAGCCGATTCTTCAGTTGGCTTTGGGTGCTGGCACCGGCATCTTCATTAACGGAAACCGGAAGTGAAGCTTTCATGCTTCCCTACGGTTTCCTACTGTGCATGCGCTTTCTGAATAGTTTCACCATCTTCTGAGACCTGTAAGTTTCCCAGAAGGCAGCAGGAGGAAGGAAAAGGGGCAAGACATACTGGGAGATCACCGCAGTGATGTTACCCAGAAGTGGGAGCAGGTACCTGTCAAAACTAGGTACCTGCTCCCCCCCCCCCCCCCCCAAAAAGTACCAAATGTGGCAGTGAAGGAGGTGAACGAGCAGAGCCTTCCCTTTTGGGTGGAGCCCTGCTTTAAGTCTTAAACACACTTTGTTGCGTTTTTGCATCTTGTTCAGTCTATTGTTGTGATCTTGTGTTGTCTTTGTTAAGTGTGTCTGTCGTAACAATTTCCCTTTGGGATTGATAAAGTATTCTGTGTTCTGTAGTATTCTGTAAGTTATTACTAAAACCAGTAATAATCGAATACAAAGGCAATTGCTTAATATGATAAAGAGTAGATACATACAGTTGTGCTCCAAAGTTTGCATACCCAGAAATTGTAAAATTCTGGCATTAATATTGAAAATATGACTGATCGTGCCAAAAAACTGTCTTTTATTTAAGGATAGAAATCACATGAAGCCATTTATTATCACATAGTTTTTTTTAATCCTTTTTAAATCATAATGATAACAGTGTCACCCAAATGGCCCGATCAAAAGTTTACTGGAATTTTTGGCCTTGGTATAGACACAGTACGTGGTACACACAGGTTAAAATGGCAATTAAAGGTTCATTTCCCACATTTGTGGCTTTTTAAATCACAATTTGTGTTTGTGTATAAATTGTCAATGAGTTTGTTAGCTCTCACATGGATGCACTAAGGCTAGACACTGAGCCATGAGGAAGTAGAAAAGAACAGTCTAAAGACCTGCGTAAAAAGTTAATGAAACTTTACAAAGATGGAAAAGGATATCAAAAGATATCCAAAGCCTTGCATGTGCCAGTCAGTACTGTTCAATCACTTAATAAGAAGTGGAAAATTTGGGGCTCTCTTGATACCAAGCCAAGATCAGTTAGATCAAGAAAGATTTCAGCCACAACTGCAACAGGAACTGTTTGGGTAACAAAGAAAAACTCACAGGTAACCTCAGGAGAAATACAGGCTGCTCTTAAAAATGATGGTGTGGTTGTTTTTAAAGCGGTTCTGCACTCATAATAAAACATTTGCCCATTCTGTTGCCTCTAGTTCATATATTTGATAATGCCACCTGTTTTTTTTTTTTTTTGATTCACCTACCTTTTGTAATCCGTAGTAGTTTATTTTCATCCCCTGCGGCGATGGGCGGTCTCTTGCGGGGATCAGCATCATTTCCTGCTGAAGCCCGCACTGTCTCCTGGGATCTCGTTCAAGTAATCCCAGGAGACATTGCGGCTAATGCACCCGACATCTCGCGAGATTTCGGCTAATACAGCCGACATCTCGCGAGATTTCGGCTAATACAGCCGACATCTCGCGTGATTTCGGTTATTACAGCCGAGATCTCGCGAGATCTCGGCTGTAATAACCGAAATCACGCGAGATGTCGGGTGCATTAGCCGCAATGTCTCCTGGAATTACTTGAACGAGATCCCAGGAGACAGTGCGGGCTTCAGCAGGAAATGATGCTGATCCCCGCAAGAGACCGCCCATCGCCGCAGGGGATGAAAATAAACTACTACGGATTACAAAAGGTAGGTGAATCAAAAAAAAAAAAACAGGTGGCATTATCAAATATATGAACTAGAGGCAACAGAATGGGCAAATGTTTTATTATGAGTGCAGAACCGCTTTAAGGAGCACAATACGATGATACTTGAACAAAAAAGAGCTGCATGGTCAAGTTGCCAGAAAGAAGCCATTACTGTACAAGTTCCACAATAAAGCCTGGTTACGATATCCCCAACAACACCTTTAAATGCCTCATTTGCCAAACATTCCATGGTATGTAAACTTTTTATCAGACCATTTTGGGTGATTTCTGTTATCATTATGATTTAACCGCTTGCCGACCGCCTCGCGCTGATATACGTCGGCAGAAGCACTCATACAAGCAAACTAACGTACCTGTACATGGCCCTTTAAGAGGCGGGGGCCCGGCAGCAAGCTCCGCGAGTCGGGTCGAGGGTCCCGCGTACTCAATCGCCGAGGGGATACCCACGATCGTCTCATGGAGAGGGAGAACGGGGAGATGCTACTGTAAACAAGCATCTCCCCGTTCTGCCTAGTGACCGTGTCACTGATCTCTGCTCCCTGTGATCAGGAGCAGAGATCAGTGACGTGTCACATGTAGCCGTGCCCCCCCCCTCACAGTTAGAATCACTCCCCAGGACACACTTAACCCCTACACTGCCCCCTTGTGGTTAACCCCTTCACTGCCAGTTTCATTTACACAGGAATCGGTGCATTTGTATAGCACTGATTGCTGTATAAATGACAGTGGTCCCAAAAATGTCCGATGTGTCCACCATAATGTCGCAGTCACAGTAAAAATCGCTGATCGCTGTCATTACTAGTAAAAAAAAATTATTAATAAAAATGCCATAAAATAATCCCCTATTTTGTAAACGCTATAACTTTTAAGCAAACCAATCAATAATCGCTTATTGCTATTTTTTTTTTTTTTTTACCAAAAACATGTAGAAGAATAAGTATCGACCTAAACTGAGGAAAATTTTTTTATATATTTTTGTGGGTTATTTATTATAGCAAAATGTAAAAAATAATGCTTTTTTTTTTTTTCAAAATTGTCCTTTTTTTTTGTTTATAGCGCAAAAAATAAAAACCGCAGGGGTGATCAAATACCACCAAAGGAAAGCTCTATTTGTGGGAAAAAAAGGACGTAAATTTTGTTTGGGAGCCACACTGCATGACCGCGCAATTGTCAGTTAAAGCGATGCAGTGCCGAATTGCAAAAAGTGCTCTGGTCAGCAAGGGGGCAAATCCTTCTGGGGCTGAAGTGGTTAAACATCCAAAGACTTATGTGATAATAAATGGCTTCATGTGAATTTCTTTCACTTTCATGCCTAGTAACAATGGTTATAAAGAAAAATAGACTGGGTGGATTTTAGACAGCAATAAAAACCTGAAAGATGCTCTAATCCCTCTCCACCCCGAAAATGAACCACTTGCCTACTGGGCACTTTAACCCCTTTCTGCCCAGGCCAATTTTCGGTTTTACCATGCTTTGAATGAAAATTGCACGGCCATGCAACACTGTACCCAAAGAACCTTTTTATAATTTTTTTTTGCACAATATAGAGCTTTCTTTTGGTGGTATTTAAACACCACTGTTTTTTTTTTTTTTTTTGTTCAATAAACAAACAAAGACGGAAAAATTTAGAAAAAAAAAACAAAACTTTTTCATAGCTTGTTATAAAATTTTGCAAACAGGTAATTTTTCTCCTTCACTGATGGCCACTGATGAGGCTGCAGTGATGGGCACTGATGAGGCAGCATTGATGGGCACTGATTAGGTGGCACTGGTGGTCACCATTGAGGCTCCACTGATAGGTGCCACTGATGGGCACGGATAGGTGGCACTTATGGGCACTGATAGGCAGCACTGATGGACACTTATTGGCAGCACTGGTGGGCACAGATTGGCAGCACTGTTAGTACTGCACTGATAATCAGGACACTGATAATTGGTGCCTCATTATCAGTGTACATATCCCTTTTACACAAGCCAGTTACTGTCTCTCTTCTGCTCTCCTCATGCTGTCAGTGTGAGGAAAGGAGTGCCAATAACAGGCTTTTGTTTAACCGCTTAAGGGACATTTACGTCGGCAGAATGGCAGGGCTGGGCACATCAACGTACAGATACGTTGCTCTTTAAGTGCCCAGCCGCGGGTCGCCTTGCGGCGCGCTCGCGACCTGGTCCTGAGCTCCGTGGCCATGGGACCCGCGGACCCGATTGCCGCTGGTGTCCCGCGATCGGGTCACAGAGCTGAAAAACGGGGAGAGGTATGTGTAAACAAATCTCTCCCGTGCTTCCTAGTGTGACTGTCACTGATCGTCTGTTCCCTGTTATAGGGAAAGACGATCAGTTACATCACATGCCAAGCCACGCCCCCCAACCGTAAAAAAACACTCACACTTAACTTCTACACTGCCCCTAGGGGTTAACCCCTTCACTGCCAGTGTCATTTACACAGGAATCAGTGCATTTAAATAGCAATTAATGACAATGGTCCCAAAAATGTGTCAAAAATGTCCGATGTGTCCACCATAATGTAGCAGTCACAATAAAAAATCGCTGATCGCAGCCATTACTAGTAAAAAAAAAAAATAATAAAAATGTTATAAAACTATCTCTTATTTTGTAAATGCTATAACTTTTGCGCAAACCAGTCAATCGCTAATTGCAATTTTTTTTTTTATCAAAAATATGTAGAAGAATATGTATCAGCCTAAACTGAGGAAAAATATTTTTTTATATATTTTTTTGGGGATATTTATTATAGCAAAAAGTAAAAAATATAGAATTTTTTTCAAAATTGTCGCTCTATTTTTGTTTATAGCGCAAAAAATAAAAACCACAGGAGGTGATCAAATACCACCAAAAGAAAACGGAAAATTTATGTCAAAATACTTACCATAATTTTCCTTTCCTGATGGACTCCATGGCAGCCAACGTGTGGGTTTAGTCCCGCCTCCATTACCCTATAGGACGATACTCCCATAAATCTTTGCTCCCTGCCAGAGGCCGTGTTCGGTAACTATCCTACTCCAGCCATTTGGGAGGGAACTCCTGCTGCCATGGAGTCCATCAGGAAAGGAAAATTACGGTAAGTATTTTGACATAAATTTTCAGTTTTCCTGACAGACTCCATGGCAGCCAACGTGTGGGAAATAACTCGCCAAAACACACCCGGGTGGGCAAAATGCTGAATAAACAAAGATTTATTTGACACCGTCAACCGACAAAACCTTAACACCAAAGTCAACTGAGGATAGAGCCGCTGGCTCAACACAATAATGAGACATAAAGGTGTGTATTGAAGACCACGAAGCCGCCCTGCATATAATGTCAGGAGCCACATGGCGAGAGGCCGTCCACGAGGTAGAAAGACTTCTGGTTGAATGCACCGTTACCGCCTGAGGAGGAGCCAAGCCCTTTTCTCTGTATGCCCACTGGATTGCTTGAACTATCCATGCCGCAATTGATCTGACTGATGCCCTGGTGCCCTTGTTCTTCCCACAGAACAGAACGAACAGGAAATCCGACTGATGGAATGGAGCTGTAGCTTCCAAGTATAGCTTTAATGAGCGACCAACATCAAGCGGATGAACCTCCGAGGAACCCGGCAGAGAGATTTCCTGATTCTCATGAAAAACCGAGGTGACCTTAGGGTTTGACCCCAACATTGGAACTAGGACCACCCTGTCCGGGAAAAATGTTAGAAAGGGTTCTTTGACTCCTAGAACCTGGATCTCTGATACCCTCTTTGCCGAGGTGACCGCCACCAGAAAGGCAGTTTTCAAGGTGAGTTCTCTGATGGAAAGAGACTTATTAAAATGAGAAAAAAAGTCCAGAACTAGTGGTAGGTCCCATTTAAGGAACCTGGGTTTACTCTGGGGTCTCAGTCTCACTGCACCTTTGAAGAACTGTTGGATAAGGGCATGCTTGGCCCACGAGACCCCTGTAAATGCAGAGATAGCAGAAACTTGAACCCGAAGGGAACTAACTGACAAGGGTAGGTCCAAGCCTAATTGCAGAAAACCAAAGACGTCTTGAACTGCAGGTGATGCGTAGGAATTAGTTCTGGAGGACATATAGGATACAAACTTAGCCCAGATCCGTTCATATACTTTATTAATGCTTCGTCTCCTTGCACTTAAGAGAGTAGGAATGGCCTCCTTAGGACACCCTAGTGCTTCCAGCCTTCCCCTCTCAAGAACCAGGCCCTCAACTGTAGGTGAGCCGGACATGGATGGAGAATCGAGCCTTGGGAGAGCAGATCCCATCTGGATGGGAGAGGAACCGGATCCCGGAAACTGAGGAAAGATAGGAGAGGAAACCAAGGCCTGTTGGGCCAATGCGGAATTATTGCTAATACCTCTACTTCTTCCCATCTGAGTCTCCTCAGAAACTGAAAGACAATCGGAATTGGAGGGAAGGCGTATGCCTTGTGGAACCACCACTGCTCTGTTAGGGCATCTATCCCGTAGGCTTGCGGATCCTTGAACCTCGAATAGAACTTTGTTAGCTTCCTGTTGTAACGGGAGGCGAAGAGATCCACTTCTGGAGAAATCCCCAGGGTTAGAACCCACTGAAAGACATCTTTGTGAAGGGCCCACTTGTTGTCCAAGTGGACTCGTGAGAGAAAATCCGCTTGGACGTTGAGAACTCCAGGCACATAGGCTGCCGTTAAGTTGGCCAGATTCTTCTGGGCCCAACGCATGATTGGTTCTACTTCCCGCAGCAGAGACCGACTTCTGGTGCCCCCTTGTTTCCTTATGTAGGCTACCGCAGTCGTATTGTCCAGCCTGAGGACTACGGATGTTCCCACTATCAGATGCGGGAATGCCAACAACGCTAGGAAGGCTGCACGTAATTCTAGAACATTTGACACTATTCCCCGAGAGGGAAAGTCCCAAATGCCCTGGGCCACTTCCGTCAGACAATGCGCCCCCCAACCCTTGTTGCTGATATCTGACATCACTGTGATCCATTTTATTTGGAAGAAGGGAGTGGCATTTCAACAGGTTCTCCCGACAAAGCCACCAGAGGAGGGAACCTCTCATGGTCTGAGTGATATCGATGGACTGGACTTTCTCTCCTGACCATTGGCGAAGGAAACCCATCTGAAAGGGGCGCATCCTCCATTGTGCCCACTTCACCATCGGTATGGTGGACACCATGGTGCCTATGATCTTTAGGCAATGAAGAGCACTGAGACGAGAAGAAGAGAGAGCCAGGCGAATCCTGTCCCGTACTACTGCAACCTTCTCCTCGGGCAGAGAGATGGTACCTCTTGCCGTGTCGAAAAGAGCCCCGAGGAACACGAGAGACTGTGCAGGAACTAACTGGCTTTTCTCCAAATTCAGGAGCCACCTGAATTCCTTGAGGGTTACGATGACCTGATCCCTATGTTTCAAGAGACAATCTCTGTCCTGAGCCAGAAGAAGCAAATCGTCCAGGTAATGATGAATCCGGATTTTCCTGATTCTTAATAATGCCACGACTGCTAGCAGGACCTTCGAGAATGTACGAGGAGAAGTCGACAGACCGAAGGGAAGGCATGTAAACTGCAAATGAAGCTGGCCTATGGAGAAACGAAGAAATTGTTGGAACTCTGTTGCCACCGGTACATGGAAATAGGCATCTTTGAGATCTATTGAGACAAGCCAGTCCCCTGGCTGCACTGACTGTTGGATCGTGGACAGAGTTTCCATCTTGAACTTCTCCTTTCTTATGAAGCGATTTAGATGCGTTAAGTCTATTACAGGTCTCCATGCACCGTTCTTCTTCTGGACCAAGAAAAGAGGGGAATACATTCCCATGCCACGTTGGTTGTTTGGAACGGGAATAGCGGCGCCTTGATCCAACAAAGATTTTATATAGGCTAACAGAATTTGCCTTTTTTCTTCTGACCTTGGAATGGATGTGGGGACACTGCTGAACGTCTAAGTGTGCCCAAAAGAGACCGTCCTGACGGTCCAAAAATCCTGGATCGAGGCCGCCCAGACCTGCCGAAAGTGGAAAAAATGAGCTCCTACCCGGACCGTCTGGGCGGGCCCGATCTCAAAAGGACTTGGTAGGCTCCTTTTCCCCCATCGAACTGCCCTTTGCAGATTTTTTGAGAGATGTCTGTCTGGACCTCCAAGATCTGGAGAATTCCCGTCCAGGCCTGTAACTGCGTTCCTCCCTGGCACGGTCTTGACCCTGCTTTCTTGGAAACGATCTCCTTTGACTCTGCAGACATCTATCCTGAGGGAGAAACCCCGACTTACCCCCAGTGGCCCGAGTTATAGCATTATTCAGCTTATTGCCGAAAAGGGAAGAACCATCAAAGGGAATACGGCACCAAACCTGCTTAGAAGCGGGATCAGCTAGCCAAGGACGGAGCCACAGGGCACACTTGGCAGTTACCGAGGATAGCATAACTCGAGCCACCAGCCGGATAATATCAATCGAGGCCTCCCCCAAGAAAGCTGAAGCCAGCCTCAGCTCTTGAATGGGAGAACCCTTGGCAAGGTCTTCTGAGACGTTTCTAAGTGTCTCATCAACACTATCCGACCAAACTTCCATTGCTCTAGATAGAGCCGCTAAGGCCAGAGCTGGTTTACAGGCCATGCCAGCCGTAAGGTAGATCCTCTTTAGGTCAGAATCAATTCTCCTATCCAGAGCATCCTTGAAAGAGACTGTATCCTCTAGAGGAAGGGTCACGTGTCTGACCAGTCTCATTACTGCTGCGTCCACCAGAGGGGAAGACTCCAAATGTTTAACTTCTTCCTCCTTGAAAGGGTAAAGCCTCTGAATCTTGGATAGAAGAGAATTATTTTTCTCTACTTTTCTCCACTCATCCGAGATCACTTCCCCCAACTCTGAGAGGAAAGGAAAGCTAATACGCTCCTTCTTTAGTTGTTTAAAAAACTTTCTTTGCTTCGCCGGAGCCACTACCGGCTCTTCCCAGCGTTTCCTTGATGGCTTTGACCAAAGGAGGGAGCAAGGAAAAGTCAAAACCAGAACCAGTCTCTTCTTCCTCAGATTCACTATCTGAGAGGACAGCAGACGAATGGCTAGGCAAAGAGGAATCCCATGTGTCCTGGGCCTGAACATCCCTCCCTGGAGACCTTGGAGACTCTATGGGAGACAAATGGGGGGCTTCAAATTTCTTTAAACTGTCCTTGACTAACTTCTCAACCAGAGACTTCAGTTGTTGGTCAGAGTCACTCCTTTCGCCCGTCGCCTTGACATAGCAGGCATCACAAAGGGACTTGTCAGCAGGAACATGCGTCCTACACCCCCAATATAATCCTTCAGCTGCATGACTGGAGCAAACCGTGGAAGGGTGGGATGGTTCCCGGCTACGGTGACTAGTTCTCGCAGGAGAATCATGACGTCTGGATCTGGAAGAAGAATGCCGGCGGTGGGACTTAGACAAATCACTTCCTTGGTGAGAACTCCGGCGTTGGGTAGACCTAGAAGGGCTGAAAAGGAAAAAACCAACTGTGTTAGCGGAACATACATTAATGTTCCCCCCCCCCGGCAGGTAAACCCAGGAACAAAATACCTGCTACGAGAGGGCTGGCCACTAGCAGGTGGCAAGGAATCCAAAATTCTGGAAGGATCCATCAGGGCTGGAATAAAATAGCCCCAATTAAACACAGAGAACAGCTAGGAAAAAGACAGATAGTATGTCCTTCCCCCCATAGACACATACCCATTGCTGAAGTAATCAGGAATGGCACTGCAGGCTTTACAAGCATCCCAGAAGCTCTGCAAGCTGTTCTATGTTTTTAAAACTGCCGCCTAAATGACGTCATCAATTACGCCATGAAAACGCTAGTGCCCATGCGCAAAGCGCGTGCGCGAACCAAGCCTCGTCCTCGCGCCGGTCCCGCGCATGCGCAGAACGACCGAGCGGCGAACGAGGAAGTAGCTGGGCGGCTGGAACGCAAGGAAGTCAGCCGCCCAGCTTGCCAGACACACCGCACGAACGGTGTATGGGGAAAACACAGGGAAAACAATAACAGGCAAAGAACAACATAGAACGGCTGCCATGGAAGAAAACATAAAGCTCACCACTCCTGTACACGGACACCAGCCAAGGTAGGTCCCCAAACACATGCCGGACTTCTGGAGGTGGTGATAGTCACCTGCTAGTAGCTAGGCTCACGACTAAAACACGGTCTAACCTGTCAGTGACCAGGAATACACCTCTTCGGTGCCTCTTCCATATGCCCCTTTCCATACTCTGCTAGTAGCTAGAGCTTATTGGAAATATGCGACTCCAAGTCGCTCGGCCGGTCCACATTGCAGGAAAAAATGCAGGTCTTCGGGGTACAAAAAGACGCATGCTAGGTCCTTTGGAGGAGGACAAAAAAAGAACACGGCCTCTGGCAGGGAGCAAAGATTTATGGGAGTATCGTCCTATAGGGTAATGGAGGCGGGACTAAACCCGCACGTTGGCTGCCATGGAGTCCATCAGGAAAGCTCTATTTGTGGGGTAAAAAGGATGCCAATTTTGTTTGGGAGCCACGTCGCATGACCGCACAATTGTCCGTTAAAGCGACGCAGTGCCGAATCACAAAAAGGGGCTTGGTCCTTTGGCTGCAAATTAGTCCGGGGCTTAAGTGGTTAAATCCGTGATCAGCTGATCACGGGGTATAGAGCCACCGATTGGCTCTATACCTCAATCTGTGATCAGCGCTGTCCGAAGGACACTGTGATCACAGAGCACACTGCCTACACCCCGTCATTCAGCTATAGCACGATCGGCAAAAAAAAAAAAAAAGGTTTCCTGGATTTTTCTTAGTGTTACTAAAACCACAATAGTAAAATCAGTCTGTATTTGCAGTAAAGTATGCTTGTTACATTCACTGTGAAACCTAAGGGGTTAATCCTCAGAATTATATTAAGGCTATTCGATCCTGTCTTCTCTGATCCTCCCCTTCTTTTACTGTGCCCAATACATCTGTTGATAGTACAGAGCCCTGGGGGGCACTCTGCACATGATCAGTTTGTTGTGTGTTGTTGGTAGTTATTTTTGGGGAGGGGGTGGGGGATGCATGAAATCAGCACAGGGTCAATTAGCACTGTCCAGGCAGAGGGTCAAGGGTCATGCAGCCTCATAGGACCGTGAGAGGAGAATGAAAACTTCTACAAGGGTTTACCAGTGCTCGGCCAGACACTGATAGAAGTCACATGACTGCTCTAACCACTGATGAGAAAAGGTATTTAGCAGTTTATATTTCCTAAAATAATTGCATCTCCATGTTCTGTGTACTGTGGGAAACGAGATGTAGTGAAAGCAGGGTCCTGGGTTTAGTAATACTTTGAGCAAAAATATAGTATTACCATAAACTGAGCACCCCTCTGCAGTGTTGATAAGGGTCTGGTGCTTGATGGATTTGACTGCTGTAAAGTTTTTTGCTGATCCAAAGACACCACAAGAAGTGGAAGGAAATCTTCCCTATGTTAAAAACTTTACTCTTTTCACTCTACTACCAAACTAGTAATAACTCAAAAAGTTTACATTTCCTTTCACTTTTTGTCCTGGTGACAGTAATTGACAAAAGTGAGTGAATTTCCCAAATAAGGACACAGACATCAATAAAACCCTTACAGAGATTCTAACCTTTGTCACTTTAGGCTGGGCATCTGGCTCACAGCAGGGGTCCAGTGCTTCTTGGTTCATCATTTCTGATCTGATCGTTGCAAATCGCACCGGACCCGCTGCAGGGATATGTGAACCGGCTCCATAGAGAGCGTGTCAAAATCTCCTGCTATTGCGAATTGGATGCGACGCGCAACCGCATCCGATTTGCAATGGTGTGAACACAGCCTGAGCCAAAACTGGGAAAAACAATTGGCTAAAGTTCACTTTGATTTTAATTGTAAGCAGTAAAACAAGCTCTCACAAATCGCATTAATGGAAAACCCTGGTCTGCATCTCGACCCTTCGGTACAACTTTTATGTGTCAAGATATGTATGAATCCCAGTATTAGAGTGTGAATGAGTGATTTAGAAAATGCCTGTGTCATATGGATTGTTGTGGCTCGAAATATACTTGGTTTAATGCTGGTCATTTTGGGAGCAGGTGCAAACTAAGGGTCCTTCCACACCATACTGCGCATAAAGAAGCAATACCTTGAAAATGCATGTGCATTGTGTTGCGTTTTGTTTTTATGCATATTGGGATTCTTTTTTATGTCATTTATTGTGAAGTGACAGGACTCTATGAAGAGTCAAAATAGTAACAACTATTTTTTTAAATTTTTACTTTCAGTTTCGTTGTGTTGCATTTAAATTGTGTACATGTGCATGGCGTTAAAATGCAGACAGGTTGTTTTTTAACATAATGAATGTGCAGTGGCGTCGTTATGGGGGTGCGGGGCAGTCTATACCCGGGAGACACCCGCCAAAGGGGTGACACCAGGGCTTTTTCCGCTCCTCCAATGCAGGCATCGCTCCGGTACTAGTTGGCTCTGACGTGTCTTATAACAGGTTATGAGGAGTCTGGGAGGAGGGGCATCTCCCACATTGCACTGAGCCGTGCTGTATCTGAGGTCTGTGTTTAGAGGGGAGATTTGGTGGAGGTATTAAAAGCATTTAGTGTCCCAATGGTACAGAAAGGGTGATGGGGAGCTGTGCTGGGAGGGGGAAGACTTTGAAGGTGGAACTCTGCACCTAGCACCCACCAAAACTCTGTACCCTTAACCTACCTCAGCTCTGCACCAACCTGAACTCTGCACCCTCCACCCACCTGAACTCTGCACCGAGCACCCTCCAGAACCCTGCACTCTGTATGTAGCACCCTCCAGAACCCTTCACCCTGTATCAAGCACCCTCCAGAACCCTTCACCCTGTATCAAGCACCCTCCAGAACTCTTCACCCTGTATCAAGCACCCTCCTGAACTCTTCACCCTGTATCAAGCACCCTCCTGAATCCTGCATTCTGTACCTAGCACCCTCCAGAACCCTGCACCCTCCTTGTATTTAAGGCTTCTTTAGGACCCTCCCACACCCAGTTTCTGTGGCACAATCAACTCCCTGCTCCACTACTCCTGGCAAAGGTGTGGGGAGTGGTTGAGTTCCTGCACCTATGAGAGAGGAAAATGCCCTGGGCGACACTATGAAGTAGCACTGTGGCAGGCTGTTGCTAACCTGCTCGGTGCCCCACTGCCTGTCTTGCTGTCACTCCACAGCGGCAGGACAGAGCACTGTAGCAGGCTAGCTGGGGGGGGGGGGGGGGACACACCATGTTGTACCCCAACAGGTGACACCAACCCCAGTGACGCCACTGTGAATGTGCACAAGGCACGTGGAAAACTATTGTTTTCTATGTGTCCTTGCAGTGAGTGACCTGCGTTGATCTAGTGTGGAAAATCGCCAGTCACTACACATGTGAACAAGCCCTGAGAATAAGGGCCCAATCTATTTGCAGAAATGTGTAGCAACACACATTAGGTGCTCTGGTGCGATGCAATGTCATTTTAAATGGTACCCCAACACACCTTACAATGCATGTGTTGCAATGTAGTGTGCTGCCAAAAAATGTAAAATGAACCATCTGAAGTTGTGTTGGGGTACCACTTATTAAATGGTAACACATCACACCAGCATACCTAATATACAGGGCTGGACTGGGACAGAAATTTGGCCCTGGACTTCATCCAGACCAGCCCACATTTTGAGTGTCCCATCAGTACTCCCTTACATCAGAGTACCCCATCACCAGCCCCCTTACAACAGAGTGTCCCATCACCAGCCCCCTTACAACAGAGTGTTCCATCAAAAGCCCCCTTACAACAGAGTGTTCCATCAAAAGCCCCCTTACATTAGAGTGTGCCATCACCAGCCCCTTCACATCAGAGTGCCCCATCACCAGCCCCCTTACAACAGAGTGTCCCATCAGCACCCCTTACATCAGAGTGTCCCATTACCAGCCCCCTTACATCAGAGTGTCCCATCAGCACCCCCTGACGTCAGAGTGTCCCATGAGCAGCCCCCTTACATCAGAGTGTCCCATCAGCACCCCCTTACATCAGAGTGTCCCATCAGCACCCCCTTACATCAGAGTGGCCCATCACCAGCCCCCTTACATCAGAGTGGCCCATTGAGCCATCGGCCCACCGGGAAACTCCCGGTAGTCCCAATGGCCAGTACATGCCTGCTAATATACATTGGCGTTGAAGGTGTAAACAGGAAGTAAGGCCTGGCATAATATTTGTCAGATTACAAAAAAATGAATACATGTGGTGCAGAAGGGTATAAAATTACAAAAACATACGCATGCATGATAGCCCTCACATACTGAGCAATGATTGGCCTGATTCAAATTAGCTTATGTGTATACATTGGATGTCTATGATTTGTAGTCCTTAAAACACAAACACATAACCAGTATTTGTTATCAATACTTAAGACATTTTCCTTTCCTGATATACCGCCATGGCATGCATCACAACATAGAAATCAGAGATGTCAGGAAAATGTCAAATTGATTACCAATGCAATTTTCCCTTCCTGGGGTGCCTCAATGGCATTACACATGGCTTGACTCCATTCGCTGTGTGTGTGATGCCATAAAGATGCCAGTAAATGTGTTTTTGTCCAAAATTGTCACATTAACACATGAATTTCATCATGTAGTAGTAATTGCTTGTTGGTATTATGATTGCTTATTTTTAGCTGCACAAACTTAGAGTTTGTGATGTATTGTATTTGGTTGTGTTTAAAAGGTTACTAAAGGCTAAATTTATTTTTTCTTTAAAATAACAATTATGTTTTACTTATCTGCTCTGCACAGAGTAGCCTAGTCCACCTCTTCTTGGGTCCACCGCTAGTGCTCTGGGCGACCCCCCCCGTTGTGTGCTCCCATAGCAAGAGGTTTGCTATAGGAGCACTCCTGAGCACCGGTCTGTGTGCTGTGATTGACAGCAACAGGAGCCAATGTCTGCTGATGTTTTTCAGCCAATGAGGAAGTAGAGACCCAGGAGAGCAGCCGCTCTCGTGAACATCATTGGATCGCTCGTGCACATCACTGGATTGCTGTCAGGATTAGGTAAATATTAAGGGGAGGGCTTTGGGGGGGGAAGCTGCATACTGAAGGTTTTTTCTCTTATACATAAAATGCATGAAGGTAAAAAACCTTCAGTCTTTACAACCACTTTAAATAGTAACTCCACTTTTGTTGAGAAAAAAACATTCCATTGCAAGGATTTTAACAAACGCTGTTGCAGAGTCCTACCTTTTGTTATTCTTAAGAAATCCATGTGTGTTTGTCTGTGCCAAGTGGGTCTAATGGGAGTGGTTTCATAATTATCAGTCAGCTGTGGCAGCTAAAGAGCACTAATGAGGAAAGCTCCTTGGCCTGCATCCATTTAGATGTGTTCCTATTAAAATTATCTCACCAAACATCAAATTTTTGTTGCGGGGATGCCTAATATCTCACTTGTATCTTAGTGCAGACTTCTAGGAAAATCAGTGAGCCAATCACACAAGCAGGAAATTATGTTTCTGGGAGGCATTGTGTACAGAACGCCTCCAGGTAGCCATATTGCATTGCTTTTTACAGAAAATTATAGAGCTGCAGATTCAAAAGGAAAGGTCATTTTTAATCACATTCAATTACAATATGACTTGTATCGCAATTATATACACTATATATTTTTTTTATATTTGATATATATTTTTTTCCCCCATGAAAGTGGAGTTAACCTTTACATCTTTATTCACATGGGCCATGAACACACCCTGTGATTTCCAGCACCCAAAATGCATCCAGCCCTGATCATTGGCGAAGAGTCACAAATAGCTGTGGCCTAGTCAGTCTGTCATTGTTTTGTATTGGCTGAGCGGCTGCAGCTATTCTCACACACCTGTCATTCAAGACGCAGGAATCCAAAGATTCTTGCTGCTGGAAATCGCAGGGTGTACTTATCGTTCATATGAATGGACCCTAAACAATTACAAAGAATGCTAATTAGGCAGGAGCTATACTGGAAAACATTTTGCTGTAATTGGACAAATGTTACAACAGGGAACACGCACACAGTTTTTCCCAAGCAATTACTTCTAAGTACACGTGCTTGAAAAATCAGGAAACTATTGCTCTCTACTAGTAGATACGTCTTTAGACTGTTGTTCTCTGGAACTGGTACACCTGCATCTAGTTCCCTTACAGAATTGCACCTGCTTGTCTCTTCTTGTTCCATGCATAGTCCAAGCTCTGCAGGTGGCTTAGTCAAGTAGCCAGTGCATTTAAATATCTCAACTAGTGTCTTTCCTACTATTGTCAATGAAATAACAGACTCCCTGGCTAGTTAAACAACTAAGCTACTCTTATGGAATTGCTGCCTCCTGCATTTGGGTAATAAATTGTCTACATGTAGCCCCAGCTTGAACCTCATGGGTATCTTCCTCATATTTGGGTAGGTGAAACAAGGAATGTAAGATGGGAACCTATATAAAGGGGTATACGGATGAAGAAAGTTCAGCTAAAACGTTTTATTTGTTCGTTTTAGCTGTTTAGAAGCTATGTCAGGGTTTAATTTCTATCCTGATCTCCGTTGGATCCCTTTCACACTGGGGCATTTTTGAGCTAAAAATAGCACCTGAAAAGCGCCTCTCAAACCATCTCAGTGTTAGAGCCCGAGTGCCTTCACAGTGGTACGCTTGCAGGACAGGAAAAAAAGTCCTGCAAGCAACATTTTTTGGGGAGGAGGGGGAGCAGTGCTCCTCCACCACCCCTGCCATTGAAATCAATGGGCAGTGCCGCTGAAGTGCCTGCAAAACGATTTGGCAGTGCCACTTTTAACCCTTTATTTGGTCTCTAGCACGGTTTAAGAATGCCCCGCTAGCGTCTGAAAAGCACTGCTTTAACAGCGGTAAACCGGTGCTAAATCTAGCGGCGCTTTACCGCTAACGCCCCCACCCCAGTGTGAAAGTAGCTTTAGACCCCTTTGACACTGGTGCACCTTTCAGGCATTTTTGTGCTAAAAATAGTGCCTGAAAAGCGCTTCTTAAGCCACCCCAGTGTGAAAGTCAGAGTGCTTTCACAGTGGGTTGGTGTGCGCTTGCAGGGCGGGAAAAAAAGTCCTGCAAGCAGCATCTTTGGGGCGGGACGGGAGCGGTGTATACACCACTCCTCCACTGCCCCTGCCACTGAAATCAATGGGCATTGCTGCCGAAAAGCCTGCAAATCAATTGGGCAGCGGTGCTTTTAACTCTTTATCTGGTCACTAGCGCTGGGTAAAAGCAGGCAAAAAGCGCTGCTATAATGGTAACGCCCCTGCCCCAGTGTGAAAGTAGCCTTAGAGTGTTTCACCACAACTACTGTCCCAGTGACAATGGTTGTACTAGGGTGGAAGTGATGGAATATCTTAAAGAGGGATACAGTAAAAAAAAACCTGACAGGGGTTTTGGCCTTTCTCAACTCTATTAAAACAATATTTCTGTTTCTGCTGCTATCGGAGCGTTTACGTCACTTTGAAACTGATTAAACTATTGTCGCTGGGACAATCAGTGAGGGAATAGCTCTCTAACAGAGCTCTGGATAGCAGTGAAAATCCAACAGGGGTTCTAATCATTCTCTACTCTAAATATAGGTAAAATTAATAAAGAAAAAAGTGAAAAATTTACTTTTGCTGGTCATAGGCTTTTTTCACCTGAGAAATAGTTTCTCATGACAGTTTTCATGCAGTTGCTTTGAAAAAAAGTGTCCATTGTTAACCTTTTGTGAGACCAGGTAAATTACCTTTTGACTCACTGGTAGTAGTGACTTCTCCTGTCCTGACAACAGACATCTCAGCATGAAGCCTGTATCATATGACGCTGGCAGCTACAGGAAACTTGCAAGTGACAGACAAGTCACTAATGTAATTAAACCCCCAGAACCAAGGAGTAGTCTCTTTGGAAAACAATGAAGGGTCAGTCCACCTAAAGTAGGGTATACACATTACATTTTTGAACGAAAAAAAACCTGACAGATCCTTGCATCAACATAACAATGTGTGATGCAGAGATCTCTCCTTCTGAGTTATTGTATTCTAGCAGCAAAGCCTCCCCTTTAGAATACACTGATCAGCACTGCAGCCATTGACTGAAATCACTGATCGAATGACCTTTCAACAGAAGCCAGTCAGCTCTATATATGGACCGAATTTTGGTCTACCAAACTCCAAACTGGTATTTCAGTTCTCTATGGCTGCTCTCAGTAGGACACCATTGGTTCTTTTAGGGGAATGCAAATAAGCTTTAGGCTTGGTTCAAACATATGCGTTTTTTTACTGTTTCTTGCAGAAACACACTACAGTCTATTTAACATGGTTTGCTATGAGACACGTTCACATCTATGCATTTTTCATCTGCTGTGTTTTTGGAAAGGGTCAGGGAATTTTTAAAAAGCAAAACAGTGTGATTTTGGCAGGGCCATCTTATCAAGCGGGCACACCTGGGCATTTGGATCTAGGGCAGTAATGGCAAACCTTGGCACCCCAGATGTTTTGGAACTACGTTTCCCATGATACTAAAGCACTCTGCAGTGTGGTTGAGCATTATGGGAAATGTAGTTCCAAAACATCTGGGGTGCCAAGGTTCGCCATCACTGATCTAGGGGGAAGCTGCTAATAGTAACTTTGTTAGCGTTACAGCAGTGCCCACCAGCTGCCTGCAGTTTTCAAGTTGTCACTATGGCTGATTGCTGGTGTGGCCGGTTTGTGGCTGGGAGAGGGTGCACTGTCACTGTGCCGATCCTGTTACTCAATCTCTCACTAGCACAAAACCTGTGAAATATTGAGAGACACAGGAATATGAGTGCACAGAGCAGTGTGTTGAATAGGCCAGTGACTCTGCTCTTCCTCCTGATAATCCATCCTATCCCTGCTGTACCTGCTTCGGCAGCCCCACCCATACTCCACCCCCTGATGTGCACACACACAGTACTGTGAAAGTGCTTTCGGTGTGTGTGCAGGACAAATGGCATATTGGAGTAAACACACACACTACAGCAAGTTCATAGTGGTAGATCCTGGCTGGATAATTGGTGAGTGTGTCTAATCCCCCTTGATAATTGCATTTTGCCCTTCCTCTGCTCTGATCAACACTATTGCAGTGTAGTGTAAAAAAAACAAGCTGCATTTTTCCACACTGAAAATGCACCACAGCTCAGTTTTGTGCACAAATATCCCCAAAGAAGACAAGTGACCGCAAAGGCTTGCAAAACACACTTTAAATTCACGTCACTGCACAGTTAGCGCACAGTAATTTAGCAGTTTCTTGTGTGAATGGACACCTAAGGGGAGAAAAGCACATATAAACTATTCCCCATTAAATCCTATCTAAGGGCCAGTTCACACCACATGCAGTGCAGTCCCCTTTTTCGGCATCAAAAAAGCATCAATTGCAGGTTATGTGGGTTCCAATGGCATAATTCACACTAGTGCAGTGCGTTGCAGTGCTTTTCAGTTCCATAAACTACCTTTTTTCCTGCACAGAACTGTACTGGAATGTGGTAAACGTTTCAAAAAAGTGTTAAACACTAACATGCAGAAACCCTTCCAGAACGGATCTGGAAGATGTTTTTGTGGAGTGAATGGGCACTAACTGTTCACACTGCACAGCAAAAAGGCACCTTCCACTGTAAGTTAATGGAAACTCATCAAAAGCATATCCGTGTGAAATGGCCCTTAGTTTACACAATAGCACATCAAAAGTTAATTAGTGAAAGGGTTCTTAATGGCACTCTTCTGGTGGTATTTTCCATTAGAACTACTTGTGCCTAATTCAGGCAAGGGCCAGTATCAGTAATATTATTGACACGGCCAACTAATTCAGGTATTGGGTCTAATTACCACTGCTTTAAGAACTTGCCGCTGTGGCAGATATTCTGTGGCTGAATGTAAACAAATGGGCAGGGATAGTGGTGGTGTCATTAACCAAATATGGCAATGCCCATATTTGAGAAATGATTTGTGTCACTGAGTTGTCAGAGACCAGTGCACTCTGAGCCTGGATTCACACTTGTGCGAACACAGACATCACATGAGATTCGCACCCGCACTGTGGTGCCGATCGTAAGCGATGTCTGTGCAATGTGAGTTCAGCCATACAGTTGTATGGCTGAACTTGCATTGGATTCATCCCTTTGCATTATTGTGCACTGTGTAAGTGCATTGAGGTTATTTTGCTTGCAGTCATGGGAAAAAGTAATCACCCCATGCCAGCAGTCAAATGGTGCCTACAGATACAGGCGATACACTTGAACAGATGACAGACACAATTGCCATGGTGTATGAATTCTCACAAACTAAAATGGGGGTCAGCAACCTGTAGATCATGGTCTGAGCTTGCCGACCCACCATTCCAGAGCATTGGAGGGCAATGCAGAGGGACTACATGTTAAGTTGGAGCTGTAGTAGGGAGCAAGAGTGGCATAAGCCAATGCCTCAGTAGTGCTGGGTCCTGTCTCATGTAGTGATACCAACTGCACTCCATCTCTTATCCCAGCTAGTCTCCAGAGTGGTGCCAGCAGCAGGAAAGAAGAGATCTTCAAGTCAGTGTGAAGCAATGTACTGGGCATATTAGTATAGGGCTGCTTTCCACACTGATGTACTGCCGTCTACCCATACCGCACGTGCAGTGTGCCTGCAGCTTTCCTGTGGGTTTGCTGCGCTTAGCCATAGATTTGTATTATAGCCTGCAGGTTTCGTGCACTTTCTGAAAGCGCACCAAAACTGAATGCACCACGCATGCAGGATATAATAGAAGTCTATGGCAAAGCGCAAGTAACCCAGGAAAGTTGCAAATGCTGTGCAGGTAAACCGCAGTACATCAGTTTAAAACAGCCTTATACAGGGCTGAGACAGTTAGGCTTCATTTGCAGTTTGGGGTGTGGTAAAACTTCATAGTTAAGATGTGTTTTTATCACCCCCTTACCAACCGCAAACCCTTTAGCTGCAGTGGCTAGAGGTGTACACATTTCGCAGCCACAGCAGGTGTTATATGCCCTGTCATGGTTGGTGGGTTTAGCACCTGCCAAGCATGACCCATTCAAGTGAATTAGGCCACTCTGCAAGTGCCCTGCAACCTTGTGCAGTACAGCAAACAAGTGGTTAAAGCAAGCAGCATTATGTTGCTTTCTCACCACTAGGGATGAGCTCCGGCGTGTTCGCACACTCCATGTGAAGAGCCCGCCAGGAAGTCGGCGCAGCGCTGTGCTAATCACAGGCAGTGAGACATTTCCCGATGTGCGGCTGCACGTGGAGTGTGGGAACAAGCCGGAGCTCATCCCTACTCACCACCTGCTGTAACCCCTTGGACCCCGCAGAAACTTGCAGTGGTGGGGTGCTTAAAGAGTGGCCCCATTTAATTGAATGGGTCACGAATGGCAGGCAGTAGCACCCATCAAAAGCAATAGGGGGTTAAATTCCTGCTGTGGCATGTGTGCACCTTTTGGCTGCTGCCTCAGCAGCTAGAAGGGGTAGAAAATGGGGGCGGTAAAACCGTGACTCATCCTCAGGGTTTTTTATGTTGCCTCCTCACCACCTGATTTAAACCCATGATTGCCATGCAATGCACATGATTGTGACATGTTAGTACAGCAATTGGAGGTTTATATCAGGTGTGAGGAGGCGACACTGACCGGTGATCTTTGATTTCTCCCATGTTCTTCAGGTAGCTCTCCACCTCTTTAGGGTTGCCTACCCCTGATCTAAATGAACAAAAATGCAGTTTTGTGATTTGGAAAAAGTAAGTAAAACACTATATTTACCAACACTTTAAGTCTAGGTTTCCACTATTGCGACCTGAAAGTCACATCATTTTGCTGCAATTTTGTTGTAACTTGAAGCAATGCCTGTCTATTCTTGAGGTCTATGGAGCTCAAGCCGCATCAAAGTAGTGCAGGGACTACTTTGAAGTCACACAGATATGAATGGTACTCATTGGAAATCATGGGGTACGACTTGTCATACAATGTCGCGGGACAAGTTGCACAAGTGGAAACGGCCTATATCCTTGAAGTTAGAATCAACTGTTCAAAATTAGGTATCAGTGATTAGAATATTAGATAGAAGGCAGATGGAACCTGATATCCAATACCTAGTGACTTTTTACTATTATTATTTGTCATATCATCATGCCAAGATCTCTAAGGTCCTTAGAAAAAAGGTGGTGGATGACTGAGTCAGACAAGGGATTTAACCACTTGACCTCTGGAAGGTTTTACCTCCTTCATGACCAGAAAGTTTTTTGCTGTTCACACTGTAATGAGATTTATAGAATTTTTTTCCACACAAATAGAGCTTTCTTTTAGTGGTATTTGATCGCACCTGTTTTATTTTTAATTTTTATTATTATTATTTATTTATTTTAACACTTTACTGTTACAATGATGATCACTGTAACAGCAATGTTTTGAACTGTCATGAATGGTTGCATTCATAACAGCTGTGATTACTAGTGGTCTGTGATTGGCTACAGTTAATCACAAGGTACAGGGTGCTGTGATTTGCCCAGGTACCATGTCATAGCCATGGGACAATCACAGAATCACTATAGGAATTACAGGCTTTTTTGAATTAAATTCATTCATAAAAGCTTTGATGACATTGTGATCATGTCAGTGATAACATTATCCCCCAGTCCTTGAAACGAGTACCAGGATCTGCAGTGTGCTGTGTCCATCGTGAGAGCAGCAGGCTGCACACCCTTAAAGGGGTTGTAAAGGTAAATGTTTTTTCACCTTAATGCATTCTATGCATTAAGGTGAAAAAACATCTCACAGTGCCAGCGCCCCCAGCCCCCCCGTTTTACTTACCTGACCCCTCCAAAGTCCCACGCTCGCCCCCGACGTCCTTCGCCACTCAGCCTGGCCGTTGATTGGCTGGAGTGGATGGATTGAAAGCAGCGCAGCCATTGGCTCGCACCGCTGTCAATCACATCCCATGACGCAGCGCGCCGGGGGCTATAGCCGCCGGCTGTATCATGGGAGCTCGCTCGGAAATACTTCTCACCATGCGAGGGAGCTTACATCAACATGAGAAGTACCTGCAAAAAGGAAGCAGAGACAGCCGCCGAGGGACCCCAGAAGAGCAGGTTCGGGGCCACTCTGTGCAAAAGGAGCTGCACAGTGGAGGTAAGTATAACATGTTTGTTATTTAAAAAAAATACCTTTTACAATCCCTTTAACCCAGAACATGATCATGTACATCTAAGCCTGCCCATACTGCCTGCATTAAAAGTACTGTAAGCAGTCTTAAAGTGGTTAAGAAGATCACCAAATTAGTCATTCCGCTGTGTTAAGAAAAATATTCTACAAGTGGTATAGATTTCAAACAACTGCTAATTGTCTAGGACTGGCCAGGCCAGCAAATTCAGCCCAAGAGATAACTAATGTTAAAAGAAGTCTCTAAAGCCTCATACACACAATCAGATTTTCCGACTGGAAATGTGTGATGACAGACTGTTGGCAGAAAATCCGACCGTTTGTATGCTCCATCGGACAATTGTCAGATTTTCCACGGACAAATGTTGGATGGCAGGCTTTAAAATTTTCTGCGGACAAATGTCTGTTGTCTGACACAAGTCCGTCAGACAAAAGTCCAAAGTACAAACATGCATGCTCGGAAGCAAGGACGAGCCAAAATCAGTTGGTCTTGTAAACTAGCATTTGTAATGGAGCATTAACATTCGTGACATGGCGAATTATGAAATGTTGAAATGCAGCGCACATTTTCTTCTTCTTTAATGGGATAATAATGAAGCTGCTTTTCTGGTGATACTGATGAAATTGTTGCAAAAAAATTTTTAAAAGACTTTTTTTCTAGTGATATCTAGAATAATATTATGCTTGTTGTGTGTTCTTATTTATTTATTTTTTGTTTTTTTGTTACCACGGCACCATTATCCCATAGTTTTTAAGGTCAAATAAGTATTTCTCAGAGAAGGGCATCCCAGAGCTATATGGCCATGTTCAGCGGCAAGTGAATGTATCTCTGGCACACAGTGTCGGTGCCAAGATACATCTGACCACAGACACGTGGTCTAGCAAACACGGGCAGGGAAGGTATATCACTTTTACTGCCCACTGGGTGAACCTTCTGACGGCCGTCAAGCATGTAACCCGTGGCACCCGTGTAGATTTGGTTTTACCGCCATGGATTGCATGCAGGCCTTGCTCTTCTTCTTCTTCTCCTCCTCCTCCTCCTACTCCATCCTCCTCCCTCTCCTCCTCAGCTGACTCCTCCTTTTCCACTGCTAGCGTCTCTTCCGCTGCGCCACCCAAGCTCCCCAGAACCTATTCGTCATGCCAGGTGAGACGTTGCCATGCCGTGCTGCGTCTGTTGTGCCTGGAAGCCAAGAGCCACACTGGCCCGGCACTCCTTTCAGCTTTGCGTTCACAGGCAGATCAGTGGCTAACACCGCTCAATTTGACAGTTGGTAAAGTGGTGTGTGACAACGGTGCCAATCTGCTTAGCGCATTAAAACAGGGCAAAATTACGCACGTGCCATGCATGGCACACTTCTTAAACTTGGTCGTGCAGCGATTCGTTGTCAAATACCCTGGGGTCCAGGACATCTTGCGGCAGGCAAGGAAAATCTCGGCCCATTTCAGAAGATCTTACACGGCCATGGCTCGCCTTGCTGACATTCAGCGGTGACACAATCTGCCGGTCAGACGTCTTATTTGCGATTGCCCGACGTGATGGAACTCAACCTTCTATATGCTTGATAGGCTGCTCCAGCAGAAACGTGCAGTTAACGTCTACCTGTATGAACTCTGCGGCAGAACAGGTTCTGTGGAGCTGGGTTTTTTTTTCACCGCGCCAGTGGCTGCTCATGGGCGACGCATGCAGACTTCTGCGGCCATTTGAGGAGATCACCAAACTGGTCAGTCGCAGCCATGGCGCCATCAGTGACATGGTACCTTATGTCTTCTTTATGGAGCGTGCATTGCGTTGTGTCATTGATCAAGCTGTGGAGGAGCAGGAGCGGGAAGATGAGGAAGTTGCAATGCTGGATGAATTCCCGGGGGGGCTACTCTATCTGAGACAAGTGAACAACAGGAGTCTGAAGAGGAGTCAGAGGAGGATGGTGCTAGGGCGGATGAGGAGGAGCAAGAAGAGCATGCTTTAAACCTTTCTTGGATCCCTGTTGTTGTGTGTGGATGGGGAGAGGAGAATGAAGAGGACGACATTATCCTGAATGATGAGCAGAGCAGAAGCCAGGCCACCACACCGCTTCCAGTTTAGTGCAAATGGGGGCCTTCATGCTCCAGTGTTTTAATAGGGACCCCCGTATAAAAAGCATAAGGGTCAAGGACCAGTACTGGGTGGCAACGTACTTAGACCCCCGGTACAAACACAAAATGGCAGAAATATTACCGCCGTCACAGAGGGCTGTCAGAATGGAGCACTTCCAGGCCTTGTTTAGAGAAATGCTGCATTCTGCTTTTGCGTGCGCTGGCAGAGGAGCAATTCCCACTCCCAGAGAAGGAGTTGCGGGTACCAATCCAACAGCGCCTGCAAGAAGAGGCCGGTTTGAAGATGTGTTGGTGACTTCGGATATGAGGTCATTCTTTCAGCTGACCCATCGACAGGTGTCATCCGGATCCAGCATCAGGGAACGCCTAGACCGTCAGGTGTCCGACTACATCGGGTTAACGGCCGATGTGGACGCTCTGAGGAGTGATGAACCCCTGGACTACTGGGTGGGCAGGCTTGACCTCTGGCCAGAGCTTGCCCAATTTGCAATCGAACTGTTGGCTTGCCCCTCGTCCAGTGTCCTGTCCGAAAGGACGTTCAGCGCAGCAGGGGGGATCATGACCGATAAGTGTACTCGCCTAGCTCACGACAGTGTTAACTACCTCACATTTCTAAAAATGAATGAGGCATGGATCTCGGAGGAATTCAACACATGTGACCAGTAGACCATGTATATGTCTATAAACGATTTTTTTAATCGAGCACACAGACCTTCTTTCTTCATTTGGCTCACTTCCTTGTCCAAAAAAAGCACACCGTACTATATGCCCGTACCCTCCTGTTTGAAGAGGTTGAGCGGTGTCATATTTCTACTGGGGCTGCTTATTATGAGGGGCTCCCACCATCCCTGTGCTGTGCTGACTTCCTCCTGGGGCTGTACCTTTGCTGTGCATATTATGAGGGGCTCCCACCATCCCTGTGCTATGCTCATTATGAGGGGCTCCCACCATCCCTGTGCTGTGCTGACTTCCTCCTGGGGCTGCTTATTATGAGGGGCTCCCACCATCCCTGTGCTGTGCTGACTTCCTCCTGGGGCTGCTTATTATGAGGGGCTCCCACCATCCCTGTGCTATGCTGACATCCTCCTGGGGCTGCTTATTATGAGGGGCTCCCACCATCCCTGTGCTATGCTGACATCCTCCTGGGGCTGCTTATTATGAGGGGCTCCCACCATCCCTGTGCTGTGCTGACTTCCTCCTGGTGCTGTACCTCTGCTGTGCATATTATGAGGGGCTCCCACCATCCCTGTGCTATGCTCATTATGAGGGGCTCCCACCATCCCTGTGCTATGCTGACTTCCTCCTGGGGCTGCTTACGGTGCTGGTGTCAGTACTGTATATCACGGTGCTGGTGTCAGTGCTGTATATCACGGTGCTGGTGTCAGTGCTGTATATCACGGTGCTGGTGTCAGTGCTTTATGTCACGCTGCTGATGTTCGTGCTCTCTATCACGGTGCTGGTGTCAGATCACTCTATCACGGTGCAGGTGTCATTGCTGTATGTCACGCTGCTGGTGATCATCTCCTGCACCCTCTTCTTTGCCTACCCTGACCTTACCTCTCCTCCATTGCCTTCATGCGCTCCACAGTCCTGAATTGTCACAATTTCACATATGAAAAAAAGAATGCTTGTAGTTGTCAATCCCAGATTCACCTCATACATGTTTTATGTCATTGGCCATGTGGTGGGACTATGTTTGCACAGCTAGTAATTATTTTGTGGCTGCAAATTTGACCTGTAGGTTTGCAAAGTTCGCCTCCCATTGAAGTCAATGGGGCCCGCCGCGAAAGTTACGTTCGCAAACTATCGGTCGCGGTCCACGTTCGCGAAACGTCCCGTCGGAAGTTCGTCCATCACTAGTGCTCAATGTAAGGGCGGAAATAAACTCTACTGTAGACTCAGAAAACAATACTTAAGATGGCGCTGCCTTACCCCTGGAAAAAAGCTTTTTAAAGTTTCTTTAAACAGTAAGTAATATGCGATTTGGGCTGGATTACAGTGGCTATAGTTTGATAATTACTTATTATAATGGACTAAATGAAAAGAAGCATCAGAGTGGGAGAGTTTATTTCCTCTTTAATAAAGCAACCAATTTTTGGTCCAAGAAATCCTCCTCCTCCTCCTGTTCCTGGACTGGACTTGTGTCAAAGCAATAACTCCAAGGCCAGTAATAAATTACATGTTATCTACTCCGATTCTGCAACATGGCTGGTTGACGAATGGCCGTTCATAAACAAACTGAAAAGCGCAAAATGAAAAGCGTGAATCAACACTCACCAACTTCTACAAACACAACATTTTCAGAAGGAGCACCAGTGGCAGCTGGTGAAGTTTTAGGATGGAGGGAGCCAGACCCCGCCCCGGTTGACCCCTCCCACTTGATGCAAATGGGTGTGGTTTCAGCAAAATAGTGGGCGTGGCTCTAAGGTGGTGTGGTTAGCATCTGAGATGAACGAGGGATGGAGGGACAGCAGGCCCAGATCCTACACAACAATAGAAAAATGTGTATTCTAGAAAGTTTAACAATCAGTAGATAAAGATAATCCAAACACCTGGTGTTAGCACTTCAATCATCCCAGCACCATGGTTGTTATGGTGTCAGGATGATTGAAGCGCATTATTTCTATCATTACATTGTAATATAATAATATATAATGCCGCCAGATGCCATAAGGTACCCCCAGCGGAGTCCCTCCTTACATGCAGCCTTTGTCCCGTGAATTGCAGCCTATGTCCCATAAACCCACCCTCCCCTCTTCTCCGCGGGAGTACAGCGGTACTTACCTTGCTGTGTTGTCCTCTCCTGCGGTGTCTCCTTCCACTGGCAGTGGCGATGAAGGAGTCTGCTCCTCATACTTACGGTTTTCTCTCTCTCGGGTGCAATGGGAGAGAGAAAACAGGAAGTGACATCTAACTCGGATGTCAATCAAACTGCCTGGCCGTAGTAATAGATATTACGAGCGATGGGCGGAAGATACTCGGCACTTGGGAAAGCGCTGCAAGGCGGCACAAAAGCCCGCAAATGAAGCGCCGCGTCTGCAATCTCATAATTGCATTGACGTGGTGCTTCCCATAGTGCACTTAAGGACCTTTTTTTTTTTTTTTTTTTTTGTATTTAGAATTTTTTTTTTTTTTAAAGGGCTAGTTTTAAAAATGTATTTATTTAAAAAATAATATATTTTTGTGACTGCCTGGAGCGGGGGGGATGGAGGGTGCAGGGGGTTGTGGCGTTCCCCTATGGATGGGCCACCACTGAGGAGCACCAAGGGTGAAGCCTGACAATTGAACGTGAACTGGCTCATAGTACATCTAGTACCACACTACGTTCATGTTTGTTGGCCGACATTTGTGTACCTTTTGTATGCAAGACAAAATCCAGGCACACGCCTTCGGACAAAAGTCCAAGGTTTTGTCTGCTGAAAATCTGATCGTGTGTTTTAGAACCCTAACATTTCATTCCTGGATCTGCAAGCAAGTGCAGAAGTGGTATAAAAGCGCATGCATGCACAATCAAAAAAAAAATGCTTTAGAATAACCTTAGAGAAAAGTGTGCCAGAATAAGGCCCCATTCACACTTCTGAAAGGGGCCATTAACAATTACATGCAGGAGACCTCTGCAATCAGCTGCCAGAGAAGCCCCATTGAAAGCAATGGGAGGCTGACTGCTCCTACAGCTAATCGCTGCCACTCACATGTAATCGTTCAAGCAGCGATTACCTGCAAATTGGCTCTGGACACAATTAATTGCTGGGAAGCCCTTATTTTAAGTCCCGCCAGTGTAAACAGAGCAGTAGCTTTTGCTGTAACTAAATAACATTCAAGAGAGGCTATAGTTTTCCACTGAACATCTTGGCAAAGTCCAGGCCTTCTCAAACAAAGTGCAGTGAACCAATGAATCAAAGAAAAGTTGTTTGTCACAGTAAGCCCCTCACACTGGTGAGATTTGTCATGCGATTTGACAGTTCCAAATTGCACGAAAAGTTGCACCTCATGCAACTCATGTCACAGCGATTATGAAAAGGTTCCCGCACTACTTTTTACCGATTTCATTGCGACTTATATATACAATGGGGAAAATAATTATTTGATCCCCTGCAGATTTTGTAAGTTTGTCCACTTGCAAAGAAATGAAGCGTGTATGATTTTTATCATAGGTGTATTTGAAATAAGAGACCTAATATCAACCAAAAATCCAGAAAAAAAACACATAAAACAAATGCTATAAATTCTTTATAGATCTTCTCTAAATCCTTAAGATTTCTTGGCTGTCTCTTGGCAACTCAAAGTTCCAGCTCCCTCCATACATTTTCTATAGGATTAAGGTCTGGGGACTTACTATGCCACTCCATGACCTCAATGTGCTGCTTGTGCCACTCCTTTGTTGCCTTGGTGGTATGTTTTGAGTCATTGTCATGCTGGTAGACCCCTCCACGACCCATCTTCAGTGTTCTGGCTGAGGGAAGAAGGTTCTCATCCAAGATTTTACAGTGCATGGCCCCATCCATTGGTCCCTCAATGCAGAAAAGTTGGTCTGTACCTTTAGTAGAGAAACAGTCCCAAAGCATAATGTTTTCACCGTTGTGCTTGACTGTAGGGATGGTGTTCTTGGGGTCATAGTCACTATTTTCCTTCCTCTAGACATGGCGAGTCGAGTTAATGCCAAAGAGCTCCATTTTGGTCTCATCTCACCACAGCACTTTCTCCGAATCCTTCTCTGAATCATTTATATGTTCATTGACATGACTGTACATGTGCCTTCTTGAGGAGGGGGATTCGTTGTGTTTGGAAGAAGAAAACTGCTGCCTATGACACTAAGAACACCATCCAAACACAGTGAGTCTCCCTCCTCAAGAAGGCACATGTACAGTCATGCCAAAACGTCCCATATTCAGTGTCCTGGCTGAGGGAAGAAGGTTCTCATCCAAGATTTTACAATACATGGTCCCATACATTGGCCCCTTAATGCAGCAAAGTCAGCCTGTACCTTTTGGGACTGTTTCTCTGCTAAAGGTACAGGCCGACTTTGCCGCATTGAGGGCCAATTGACGGGGCCATGTATTGTAAAATCTTGGATGAGAACCTTCTTCCCTCAGCCAGAACAATGAAAATGGGTAGTGGATGGGTCTTTCAGCATGACAATGACCAAAAACAGGGCAACGTAGAAGTGGCTCAAGAGGAAGCACATTAAGGTCATGGAGTGGCCTAGCCAGTCTCCAGACCTTAATTCTATAGAAAATTTATGGAGGGAGCTAAATCTTCGAGTGGCCAATCGACAGCCAAGAAATCGTAAGGATTTAGAGAAGATCTGTAAAGAAGAGTGGACCAAAATCCCCCCTGAGATGTGTGCAAACCTGATCACTAACTACAAGAAATGTCTTAAAGCAGGAGTCCGCGTTTTTTTTTTTTTTTTAAAGCCAGCAGCTACAAATACTGCAGCTGCTGACTTTTAAAATAGTGACACTTACCTGTCCAGCGCACCCGCGATGTCGGCACCCGAAGCCAATCTCTCGATCGTCTCTCTGGTGCTGCCGCCGCCATCTTGGGTATGGGAATCAGGAAGTGGAGCCTTTCGGCTTAATTTCCCGGTTCCCTACTGCGCATGCGCGAGTCGCGCTGCGCAATAAGGATGGACCCGCTGCCTCTGGGATCTGTGTGTTTCCCAGCAGGCAGCGGGGGGACTTTCGGAAAGGGGCGTAATCTATGCCCCTTTCCGCAGAGAGCTATCCCGGAAGTGGGTGCAGATACCTGTACTGTACAGGTACCTGCACCCCTCTCCCCCCCTGAAAGGTGCCAATTGTGGCGCAGGAGGGGGGGGGGATTCCAATGAGCGGAAGGTCCACTTTAGGGTGGACCTCCGCTTTAACTCTGTGCTTGCCAACAAGGTTTTTCCACCAGGTACTAAGTCATGTTTTGCTTGGAGATCAAATACTTATTTTACTCACTGAACTGCAACCCAGTTTATAACATTTGTATCGTGTTTTTTCTGGATTTTTGGTTGATATTCTGTCTCCATTATTTAAAATACAATTCTGATAGAAATGATAGACCCTTAATTTCTTTGTACGTGGGCAAACTTACAAAATCTGCAGGGGATCAAATAAATAATTATTTTCCTCACTGTAGTTCTGTTAAATGAACTGTGCTGATGTGCGGCATTAAATCACGCTGAAGAGGCGCAATTTCAAAGCGGCACCTGTGTGAACCAGGGCTCAGAGTCAACATATTTGGAGCAAACCAAAGACACAATTTCAGAAGGCTTTTTTCCACAGTACACAATTACATATGTTGATATTTGTGCTGAATAAATGATTAATGATGAGTGTTTTTTAAAGTACTGTATATAACCTTTATCTGCAGACACTGTAAGACTAGCTATACATGGACTCATTTCTCTTGTTTGGTCTGCAGGCCTGACAAGTCTCGTAAGGCATAGTACAGAGGCAGTGATAGGTACTCCATATGGAAACTTTACTGGGTCTAACAGACTTGTGATGCCTTTTCTGTTTCTTGCCACTGCAGATCGTGAACCAAGTCTTTAGTCCCCCAATCTAAAGCCTATCCTGCCACCAGAACACTGAGCGTGTGAACCCTGGGAACCAGAAGGAGGCATCTGGAGCAAGCAGCAGAACACTCGGTCCTGTAAGCATTAGACCGTATTGAGATCAGTAGGAGAAACAAAATAAGTTGGGCTTAAGTTAATATTTAGGCTTCCTTTACCTGTGACATTATTTGGCTAACAAATGATTGTGTTAATGCCTTGTAAATAATTATAGAATCTAGAAAATGTGTACCCATTTATTGTATTGAATTAAGTTTTCCCCAGTGGTAAGAATAAGACAGGACATATACTGTACATTTTTCATTTTTCAACAGACTGATTGTACACAAGTCAATTGATTTGTTGATTTGTGTATAGCAAACTAGCCCATACAATTTGAAATTGAACGAAATTTAGCCGATTTCAGCAGGGACTGATTTCGATCCATGTATGGCTCTCTTTAGTCCTGTGTATTTTGTTCTGTCTATTGAGTTGAAGATTACTGGTATGAGTATATAGTTCAGGGTGGAGTATTGTCAGAGATGTCAACCCAGCCAAATATGTTGGGGTGATGAGCAAGTGGCTAATTTGATTAAAAAGGTGTGGCTTATTATATGAATCCAGAGGGTAAAAAAGGGACAGAAATTGTAATCCTATTTTATATGTATTATAGAAAGCAGCAGTTGCATGGACATCTGGTTACAATCCAGCTCATGAAAGTTGTCATTATCAGCGATTTGATTTTCTGTAAAACACAAATATTGCTTTAATTATCAAAATCCCCCTCTTAACAAAATCAGAACTGACTGGTATATACAGTGTATAGGAAAAGCTTCGAAATTATACTAATGATATAATCCTCATCCAGATTTGAATAACCTGGAACTTAGTCCAACTCCGGGCTGCTTATAAATGTGCCCATGCAGTGGGGTTACCTTGGCGCTGCATGAATTAAATGCTCATTTGTCTATGGGAGGGTGATAAGTACAAATAATTTATTCGTTGTTCCCCTATCCGTCAATCTCCTCCACTGTCTAATTCTCTGACCTTCATTGTCCACCTGCACAATACAGGATTCCTAGTCCTGTCATAAAGTTCTAAGACAGCTAGGCAGACAGCCTGAAACAGCTTTAGGAGATCGGTTGTGCAAGGAGGAGGAAGCATGGGGGAGTGTGAAATATAGTAAGTATTTAACCCATGCAGCCTGGGAGTCCACTGCATGGATACATTTAAAAGTAGAACAGAGGTGGGCTTTAAAAGAGAAGTGCGGATTGAACAAAATAAACATACTGATCTTGGAGTATCTGTCCCCTGCCACCTCTAAGACTGAGAACTGGGCGATCAAAGACCACTGATTGCTCAGTTCTCAGTCCTCTCAAAACAGTCAGTCACCAGCATTCTGCTTTGCCCCTCCAGCACTCACTGGAATTCCAGGCTGTGGAGGGGGCAGGAGCAGCTAGCTTGGGCTCCCAGTGGTGCGCTGAATGACTGAGCTAGATGCCAGTCCAGACATCTGGGTGGATCCTGACATTAAGAGCCCTTTCACACCGGGGCCGACGAGCGTTAGCAGTAAACCGCAGCTCGATTTAGCTGTGCTTTACCGCTGTTTAAGCGTCGCTTTTTGGCTGCTAGCAGGGCGCTTTTAACCCCCACTAGCGGCCGAAGGAGGGGGTAAAAGTGCCCGTGTTGTAGCTCTTCCAAATTGCTTTTCGGGTGCTTTGGAAGTGCTGCATATTCATTTCAAGTGCTCCCAAACCATCCCAAAGATGCTGCTTGCAGGATTTTTCCTAACATCCCGCAAGCGCACTGCCCCAGTGTGAAAAATCACACTGAAATTAATGGGAGGCGCTTTTCAGGCGCCTTAGTGCTAAAATGCCTGAAAACCGCCTCAGTGTGAAAGGGGTCTAAAGTCAGAATCCCTCCAGAGTCTGGACCGGATGCGTAAGGGTCACAGGAGTGCAAACCAAAGTGAACTCCTGTGACTTACAAGAGAAGTAGGGCCAAAATAGATTAGGTCCTACTTCTCCTTTTTAAGGTAAAATCAGTCACAAGGCAGTAATATATTTTTTTTCCGTGTGTTTACATATGTGTACTTTAGAAAACATGTACTACTTCCATCTGAAGTACCTGGTGGTTGATCCTGCCAGTGATCTTTCTTCCTTGTTCTAATCTGACCACAAAAAGTAGAGAAGCTGATCTGTTCTTGCGTGGTCAGTTTCCATCCTTTGGCTGGCTATGCAGAAGTACAAGACATTGTATAGATGTTTGGCATGCCTGTATTGGGTAGCCACCACACCCCTTCTCAATCGCAGCCTGATTCTGGCACACATCCCCTTCCCAATCACAGCCTGCCTCTTGAACATGCCCGCTGCTCAAGCACAGTCTGCATCTTTGCATCAGACAGAACAGACTATGGAATACAGGCACACTGTTTGCACAGTGTCCTGTAACCCTGCCTCCCACTATCAGGAAGAATAGATGCATGGGTCACATGACATAATTTTTTACTCTTCTAAAAAAGGTAAGAAAGATCCTTTCTGAAACTTAGCAAAAGCAGATATGGCACCTGTAAACTTTGACATGTATGTTCACATCTACTTTAAACCTAGGTTCAGACTATTGTGTTGCAGGAACCAGTGTGATTACAGGGCCAGTTCCCGCGTTGCTTCTCTCCTGCAGGCAGTTCACACTGCCCTCTGCAAACTGCTGCGGGTGTCAATACGGTGCTTTCAAATCGCAGGCAGAATCGTGGCAAATCTGCCCTGGGATTCAACTACTGAAGTGCGAATGCAACCTAAAAGAGCTTGTTCACACCACAATATGAGTGTTTTGGATGCTTTATTGTAGAGCTGCACAATTAATCGTCAATCGTTATCGTGATCTTGACTAAAGTGTTTCCCAATTCTTTCTATGCAAAGAATTCTCTCTTCTCTTCTGAAGCCACAGCCCTCCAAAGGAAGAGAAAAACTGGGCAGTCTGCCAAGAATAAAAACATTCTTTATCAGATGAACTTAAGTATAAACATTGTAACAATTTGTCAATGGAATAGACTGCGTGTAAGTGAAAAAGTGTAACCACTTAAACCTTTTTCTGACATTTGTTGGTTTCAAGTTAAAATCATTTATTTTTTTTTTTGTTAGAAAATTACTTAGAACCCCCAAACATTATATATATATATATATATATATATATATATATATAAAAAATTTTTTAGTAGACACCCTAGAGAATAAAATGGTGATTGTTGCATATATTTTATGTCACTCTGTATTTGCGCAGCAGTCTTTTTTAATTTTTTTATTTTTTTTTAAAACAAAAAACTTGCAACCACTAAAGTTGGCCCTTTTTTTTTGTATAATGCGAAAGTTTTACGCTGCATCTTTTTTATTCTAAGCAAAAAAATTGTGATTCTCATTTTGGCCAGAATCATGCAGCTCTACTTTCGTGCATACATATTTAAACCCAGTTTGTTCCCCCCCCCCCCCTCTTTTTTACTTTAACGCTGCGTTCACTCTTGTACGATGCAGGAACCAGCCTGATTCCAGTGCGGGTTCCCACGTCGCATGTCACTCGCAGACAGGATTCGTACACGAATTGGATCGCATGGGTGAGAACACCCTTGCGATCCGATTCCAGTGCGGGGAAAAAACGAGTCCCTGCACCTTTTTTCTGTGGGTATCCAAACGAGTTCAGCCATGCAACTGTATGGCTGAACTCGCATTGCTCAGACATTGCACGTGATCAGCACCTGCAGTGTGGGTACAAATCACATGCAATGTCTGCGAGCACACTAGTCTGAACCTAGGCTACTATTAAAGAGGGATTCCACCAAAAAAAAAATATTAAAAGCCAGCAGCTATAAATACTACAGCTGCTGACTTTTAATAAATGGACACTCACCTGTCCCGGGTTCCAGCGATGCCGAGGCCGATCGATCGCTCGGCTCTCGGCTGCTGCTGCCGCCACCATTCTAAGTGAGGGAATCAGGAAGTGAAGCGAATCGGCTTCACTTCCCGGTTCCCTACTGCGCATGTGCGAGTCGCGTCGCGCAATAGGAAATCTCCAAGCTGTCACTGGGACCCGTGTGTGTCCCAGCAGACAGCGCGGCAGGGCAGGAAATGGCGTAGACTCCCACGGGAGTCTATGCCCGGAAGTGGGTGTAAATGCCTGTCTTTGACAGGTCTCTCCACCCCCCTCCCCCCTGAAAGGTGTCAATTGTGACACCAGAGGGGGGGAGGGATCCGATCAGCGGAGGGTCCACTTTAGGGTGGAATCCCGCTTTAAATCCAAAAGCAAACATTTATTATATTACAGCTTACCAATTGTTACATGTGATGGATGCATTTTTTATTTTTTTTAATACTTTCTTTCTTCTATTTTCATCTGGTGATCCAGCCAACAAGTCTCCTGTTTTTCAAAAGAACAAGCTCTGCAGCAGAATCTATCAGTTACAGAGAGGAAACAAACCATCCAGCAGGGGTGCTTTGAATGATCAGCTTTTATTTATTTATGTAAAACATTTACCCCAAAAAGGAAAAAAAATCAGTTTGCTGTAACTGATTATAAAGTGTGGGCTGGACTTAGGTTTCAGTTTGTTAGTGTATTTAAATCTGCCATCGTATTTAAGCCTGCCTCCTCCCCAGACGGACAATGCTGCAGTCCAATGCTGCTGTCCAAATGTGTCCCCTGTTCTCCTGGGGGCACTCTAATATAGGAGGTGTGTTACTGTCCAGATCACTAGGTGTGAACAGAGAAAAAAGCCTAATGCCGCGTACACACGATCAGAATTCTTGTCGGAAAAAGCTCTGATGATTTTCCCGACGGAATTCGGCTCAAGCTGTCTTGCCTACACACGGTCACATCAAATTCTGATCATTTATAATGCGGTGACGTGACTAGAAAAAGAAGTTCAATAGTCAGTAGCCAATAGCTTCTGTCTCATAGTTGAATCTGAGCATGCGTGATTTGTGGTGTGTCGGAATTGCATACACACGATTGGAATTACCGATAGAACGTTTTTCTGATGGGAAAATTGAGAACATGCTATCAATTTTTGGCTGGCGGAAATTCGGATAGCTAAATTCCGATGGAGCATACACGCGGTCGCATTTTCCGATGAAAAGCTCTCATCGGTCTTTTTCTGGCCGGAATTCCGATCGTGTGTATGCGGCATTAGAAAAGAAAACTGATGCTGCCACCACATCTAGTGATTGGTAAGCTGCAGTATATTACATTTTTGGTTTGGGGTTTATTACCACTTTAATATTTTAACAATAATTCTTCTAACTGAACAAAATCAGAATTTCCTTAAAACATATTTGCTAAATTTTTAAATATATAATAAGGCTGTACAGGAGCTACTGTGTGGTCTACACGTGTTAGGTGTTGCTCTTCTCAGTTAGAGAAGCCTCCTTGCAGTATTGTTCTTAGTTGGCTTTCCCATTGAGGCCTATGAAGATTATGCTGTGCACATGCAATGCAGCATAGCCTTGCCAGCTGACAAGAGGACGGGAATGCTCGCCAGCATCCCTTACTGTACATCCCCCTGTCATCCATTACCCCATGTCACCCTGCACACCTGAAATTGCACATTGTTGTCACTCTGACACTAAAGCTGCCAGCTCTGTGCACCTCCCTACCTCCCAGCTGCCCTGAACTGCACCTCTCTGCCACTAAGCACCCCCTTGCCATACTCATTCACTCATAACGTCCATTTCACCCTGTACCCTTGCCACTGCCCTAAACCAAGAGCCCCAGCCTCCCCTGCTAGTCACCACCCCTGCCATTGGTTCCCCCTATCACCCAGCATGCCTGCCACAATGTCAGCCTCTACCCACTACACTTCTTCCTGTTCCAGCACCCTTGATGTCTTGACCTCTTGTCATTCAGCTCCCCTAAATCAGCAACCCAATATCAAACTGCAAACCTAATACTGAACCTTCTGGCATTGCTCTCCTGTGCCACCCAGCATCTCTGCCACTTCCCTTTCACTTCCCTGTCACTCAGCACCTCTGCCACTGCTTCCTTCTGCCATCCAGCACCCCTGCTATTGTGCCTACCAGACACCCAGTTCTCCTTTGGCTGCACCCTCTTGACACCTAGAACCCCTCATGGCTGACTTGGAACATGGAGATGCTGAGAATGTAGTTTTGTCTGCTTCCTCCCTTCCCTGAGATAATTTCCAGGTCCCTTTGGTGGGTTGTGTCTGCTTTCTACCTATTGCAAACGAATAAACAGGTCTTGAGAGTTGACATGCTTACAGTGTGGAGCATACACCACAGAAATGTATAGAATAGGAGACCCACCTCAAAGCTCCTATCAGTGGATTAGCAGTCTTGCACTTGTCAGGCTGCAGGACGATCTGCACATTGTGACCAGCACCTTTTATTTTCTCCAGGCTTTTCTCTAACATAAAGCTCCATTCACTTCATGATATCACCCACACCAAGGCACCCAACTGGAAGTATCACATGTCAAGCTTTTTATGTACATAGTTGCATCAACAGGAACCTTCCATGACAGAAAGTTGCCTGGCTATCATGCTGATCCTCCAGCTACTTAGTAAGTCGCTAACCTGGAGCAAGTATGCAACTATTACAAGCAGGTGAAGTCCTGACTTACATACTAGCTCTGAGTCCCTGCCTTCCAAATAAAGATGGTGACAATGATATGTGAATTTGGAAGCTCTTATACATTTTAGCTAATTGCTTATATATATATATATATATATATATACGATTTGTCTGATTTTATATGCTTTCAGATAAGTCTGTGGAGAATTGCATCGCTTATGAGTCCAAGGAATCAAGAACTGCATGATGTTTCTCAGACTGAATAAATCTGTATACCTAATTCAGACGAGTAGAACAACCAGGATTCACCAAATTTGCCAGGTTCTGAAATCAGTTTGCTGGTCTGTGCTTACTAAGTAGTGAAACTAGAGTACCTGCTATTCATTCCTATACCTGTCTATTTAATATCTATTTAACTATCTTGACATTTATATATGCTATGTGTGTATGTGTATATAATATATATATATATATATAATGTGTATATGTATGTGTGTGTGTGTGTATGTATATGTATATATGTGTATATATATATATATATATATATATATATATTTATAATACACATAGATATTTCATAGACAGGTATAGGAATGAATAGATGATTGATAGATTAGATGTGTCCCTGTTATCAGATATACAGTATGTAGATATATCGAGCTAGATGTGTATATATTTTTTCTTTTTTAAGTTGCACAGGCAGATTTTCATTTGCGTGAAATCTGCGTGTTTAAGAATTGTACATATATGTGTATATTTGAGAGAGATGTGTATATCTGTCTGTGTGTAAGGTGATAGTGATTTCTTCTTTGCTTCTGTCTCTCTCCTCTGTGTTGTCATTCAGACTGTGTCCTCATTATCTGCTGATCAATAAATTGAGTCTTCACGGAGATGTGAGGAGGCACGAAACAAACAGGAAGACAGAGAAATGGAGACAGAAGATACAGGTAATGTACCAAATAGAAAATGGAGCAGGAAAGAAGCATACGAAGAGGGTTGATGTAGATAAATTAAAGGGCATATGGAAAGAGCAGATTTATCTGTTTCAGGTAAATTGTAAGGAAAACAAGGAATGCAAAAAAGGCAGACAGTGTGGGTGAGAAAGTAGAGAAACAGGGGCGTTTTGCAAGAAGTCATGTAGCATAGTGCAGGCAAAATCCCGAATTTTACTACTACTCTTTAAATCACTTAAGTAACATAACTGGGGCACACATGCACAGAACTTTTGACTTTGTTTTTATTTGTAGGACTGAAATGTAGTATTAAATAAAATGAAACTAACAGAAAAATATTGGGGTATCCTGTGTAAAAAGTGACATCATTTTTTTTACCTGTACAAAAGGAGCGGGCAGGACAGGACAGGGGTACGTAAATGGGAAAGTATGCATTTTGCACAAAATGTGTACATAACAGGGTGCATTAAGCCATGATCTTGGACATGCAGTAATATTGCAGAAAGCATAAAACACTAGTCCAGACCAAAAGCAGACATGACCTGAATGGTGCACTGTGTAAGCACTGTTATAGACATGTGACAGAGTTGCACCTTGCCACAAATGACCACCACAAACTGAAGACAAATGCAGAGGTGAGGACAGGCAAAAAGCAATAATTGAGATGGCCATGCAGAGGGGGAATTATAGGAGACACATAGTGCATGTGAGGTAAGCATGTGAGAGGGAAGAAGAGACTGCAGGTGAAGGAAGATGACTAGTGTAGAAGACAGGCACACTAAATGGAGGGCATCCATGTCATGGGGCATAGGTGACAATAGGAAAGGTGAGAGATTCAGACTAAATTATCACACGATTACTAGAGAGTGACAGACAGGAGAGCAGATGTGAGACTCATTGTGAAAGAAAGAACCTCAAAAGAATTATATAGGTGTAAAGGGGGAGGGACCGTGTGAGGATTCAGACAGGAAAACTGTGGGAGCGAGGAAGCTACGGGAAGAGAAAACCAAAAGAAAAGTGTACAGAAAAAGATCAAAAGAGAGAGTTCAGCAGAGTGAGGAAGAGGGAAAGCGGGACAGAGAAAACAATGAAGTGAGATATTAATGGAATGAGTGAGCGAGAGAAGGAGGGAGAGAGAGAGATTATAGAATCAAAGAAAAAAAAATCAGCCCAGGGAGAGTGAGAGAGACAGAGCAGTGTTGACAGACAGAAATTAATCAATAGGCAGACAGGAAGAGAGACAGGGGAAAGAGAGAGGCTCTGAAAGAGAGACTGTTTCTAAAAAGAGAGGGAAAAGGAGAGAAAGTGAGAGAGGCAGTCAGTGAGAGGAGAGAGATAGAGGAGGAGAAGGGGGAGGAAGGGGGGCATCCATTTTTGTGGCGGGGATTTGAGCTGCTTTTGTGTAACTCTCCCTGAGAGATCGCATGCTTGATGAAAGGCCCTTAGAAAATGCAAATTGCAGCACGCATGAAAAGCACAAAGAGGCATCTCGCTGTCCCTGCCATGGGTTTAATTCTTCACCAACCACGTAGCGCTGACGTCGGGAGCAGATAATCTCTTCTCTGCCCGGGAGTGTGAGTATAACACACAGACTTTACTGCTCGGGGAACACTATTTTATCCATTTATTGTCCGGGATCGAGGACTCGTATCCCGCATCAGGGTCTGGGGAGGACGGATGGAGTAGTGTTTGGGAGGATGTGTTTTTTTACTGGAGTGGGGGATAATTTGGGTTTGTTTTTCTGTAAACAGTGAAAGAAGGGAGTGAAATAAAATGAATTATTGGTTAAAAAACTTAGCAGGTGCAGAGGGTTAGTAGAGAGGAGGGGGGGGAAAAGAGAGAGAGGGAGGGTAAAGAGACACACAGAAACGGGAGAGAGAAAGAGAGAGAGAGAGGAAGGGAGGAAAAAGAGGAGAGAGGGAAACGGAGAGAGGGGGCGGAGAAAGGGAGTGAGAGAGAAGGAGAGAAACAGAAAGAGGAACGAGAGAGCGTGAGAGAGAATCCTGTGAAGGATGCAGAGAGGCACCGGACGGAATGAGACCAGGGAGAAGGGAGACAAGTGTCAACATGTAAAAACTGAAATAGCTTGATTAAGAAAGACTGTTTAAAACCAGGAAAGAAACATTAAGAGAACAACAGAGCAACTTTTTCCCTTTAAGTGTGTGTTTTTTCTTCTCTCACTCTCTCTCCTTCTATACCGAGCATGGGGAAGGGGGGTAGGAAGAGGGGGAATGTGAGAATAAAGGAGGGAGGGTTAGGGGAATGAGAGGGTCTTTGTACTGTGAAGCAGTGGGGGGGTGAAGAGAATGAAGGAGGGGGGAGTCACAGAATAAGGTGAAAGGGTTTTTGGTGAAAGAAAGAGAGGACAGGGTGCAAGAGGGAGGGGGGAGAGATACAGGTTTAACCCTGTGCATCATGGAGTGAGCAGAAGACAGTTTGATAATAAGTACTTTAACCCCTGTCTGTGACAGAGCAGCCTGGGCTACTTTACATGTCTTCCTGTTGGCGGAGAAAGGGTTAAGTGGGGTGCAGCAAAGGGTGGGTTCTCACCCCCGCCCCACATATACATGCCCGCCTGTCTGTCTGGGGCCTGGGCAGGGAGGGGGTAGAATGAGGCCTTGTGATTTTCTGTCTCTCGCTCTCTCTGTCTCTATTACATGGCTGAGTGAGTCTGAGTAATGAATGTGTGATGAAATTACACGGGCGCACACATACACACAGGAATATGCACACTCACAGATACATACAGAAAGACACAGGCATGCAGAAAACTTATCAGCTCTTGTAAGTCTATCCACAGACAGCAGACAGAACCTGTCACACTGCAGTACACATATGAGATTACATGTACAGACACAGTTATGTATACAGTTACAGTGATGAACACTGGGCTTTTCTCAAGGGTATACAAACACGCACAGAAAAGTTATACATACATAGTCTCCAGGGTCTCTCTACAGAACGAAAACATAGGCACATATACCAACAGAGAAAGAAAAACACAAACTCCTCACTCTGCATTTTTCATTATTTTAGAATGTGCTTTCACACAGAGCAAGAGAAATAATTGGTGATCAAATAGTCATGAAAATACAAGGCAAACAAATGGGGTTTATAAGCTCCACACACAGGCATTTTATACTTAAAATAGAGGGCAAGGGGAGATGGTGATAAAATAGTTATGTAAATAGAAGGCATACAAAGGGGTTAACAGTCCTTGCAAACAACATGGATTATATCTTCTGCAAAGAATTTGTATACATTCACTCAATCTCAATATTTGTTTTTAGATAATAATACTGCTGTGTTGGGAACAATGCTGTATAATTTTCAGGATTAATATTCATTAAATTGCAGGAGACATGATCCTCCCATGTCATCTGTGCCCCAGAATCTATAATGGCGACTTGATTCACTGCAATAGAGGCACAGGTGCACCGACCTAAACATGCAGGGTTACATATATAGAAGATATCACACTCATCTACATAGTGGCATATAGAAAGGGTATTGGTGGCCACAGATATTCAGTGACCGGAATAACAGGATCAGCATGAATGCGTTTGCAAAGAAAAAAAAAGGGTCCTGCTTGTGATAGTTTACTATCTGTGATGGAAGATGATGTTAGAGATGGAGGTTCCTCCTGCTGTGAAATGCACGATAGCATGCATTACAGCTCTAAAGTATCAGTGCTCTCTGGGAGTGCTAGGAGAGCCAACCACCCATATGGTGCTATTGAGGAATGGAAGGTGAAAGTGTGCTGCCCACATGGTGCATCCCCGTAGGGAACACATGGTGGCCACACAGCTGATTCCACTGGCAGTGATGTCTGTAGTACAAATATAGACAGACTAGCTGCACCTGATAGCCTTATCTCATTCAGGATTCAGACTGTTATAGTAAAAAAATAAAAATCTATTCTGAATATTGAGCATTCCAAAGAAATATGTATATCTTATAAAATAATTTTGTCATTTTAAATGTCACGTATGCTGTTCTAAATATCTGTATTTAGTTCCCTTAATAGCACCCTATATTTATCTGAAAGAGCATGCCATACAGTATATAGACAATACAGTTAAAAAGTGACTAAACTTTTTTAAAAATTTAGAAAATATTTTATTTTACCCAAACTTTAACAGGAAAAACATACATGAACTCTTACAACCAGGCAGTCATTCTTTACTGTTCATACTGCAGTCAATCAATGGAAGGCGAAAGGCAATTGGTTGCTATTGGTTACTACACTTTTCATGCATTTTGTACTACCTATTTCTACAAACCTGACTAGCCGAGTTAAACAGATGTACAATCTGTGAGTAAAATGTAGGTTTTTTTTTAGCAGTGACTGCATGTTTGCTGTAATTTGCTGTTGTGATATTATTGCTAAGGGCCTTTCACAACAAAGTTCTGCAATTTTAAGTTTTGTGCTAGCTAGGTATACATATTGGGGACATTTAGAATGTTTAAGCTGGCTGTACTTGCTAATGTCTAACCCCTGAAATATCCCATTTACCTGACATACACCCACTGTTCCTTGCTTGTTGGCAATCTTCATGCTTAAAAAGCAAAAGAGACACCAGATTACTGCCATCACCAGCCTCCCTGTGCAGCTATTTACATTTTACATTTCACATACATACTGATATTTGTACAACTTTGTTATCATGTTACAATAATTGCCTGTGTTTGGTGCCATTATACTGCTCTGAAAATTATTCCTACTGAATATTTTGTGCTGTACCACAAGCCAGTGCAAACTGAGAAAATTAAGCCCCATACACACTATCGGATTTTCTGCTGATTTTTGTCTTCAGATTTACCAAAACCATGTAGTGCAAGAGCCTACCTGATTGCATACAAATTTAAACTCTTAAGGTTTGACCTCCTATTATATGTCTTTGGTAAATCTGAAGGAAAAAATCTGCAGAAAATCTGATAGTGTTTATGGGGCTTTAGATTGTCTTGTTAGGCCAGCCATACACGGTTCAAACCTCAGCCAGTTCAGCAGGAACCGGGCAAGATTCGAACCATTTGTGGGCAGGCTGAGTGTACTAAGTTAATTGATCGATCAACTTGGGCACAACCAGCCTGTCAGTTTCACTTGTGAGTATGTCTAGCGGCTACTAGCCGCTAGCAATAATCACTGTCTTCTCCCAGAAGGGAGGGCTTCCCCTGTCGACCCTTGCCGGGAGAAGACAATTCCTGATTCCCCTGTCAACACTGTCTGTTTGCACTGTGTATGGGCAGCCTTACTCATAGCACTCACTAGGATATTTGTGTCTTCCAACTTGCTGTAGAAAAACGGGAAGCTAACTGGGTGCTTTGGGTACACAGACTTTCTTTCCATACACTTCTCAGTGAAAGCTAGTAATACTAGGTTGAACATAGAAGGGAAGGTATCTTCTCTAAAACAGTGGCAGGTGAGTTATCTATACATCCTCACACAGGTTTAAGTCGCCCATACATGGATCCAAATTCGACCAGTTCAACAGGGAGCTGCCATATTTGGATTTATGTATGGACTAGCTTGTTGTACACAAGTTCATCTATCGATCAACTTGTGCTCAATCAGCCTATTATTTTTTTCTCAAAAGATCAGTGCCGCCGGCTATAGCTGGAAACACTGATCATTGTATTCTGCTGGTGGGGAAAGGTTCCCACCAGCAGAATACAATGGCTCAGCAGGAACGATTCCCCCATTCACATAGAATGTGTGGATGGGGGAATCTGCTAATTTTTTTTCTCGTCCAACTTGCTAGTTGAAAGAAAAAGTATGAATCTTGTATTGCCTGCCGTACTGAGCACAGGAACCTGCCGTAATGCTCACATTGAAGCAAAAGTAAAGAACTGGCCCTATGTGTATGGGGATTTTTCCAGCAAGTTGGAAAATCTTTCTGTGATAACCAGCCCATCGGAGGCATTTGTTGTCGCATGTAGAGCTTGAACTTTCTTGCTTGGGACCGTTTATGGCCATTTTATGTGAACTAAGAAAGGCTAGATATATTACCAAGTGTAATTTAGCATATAACTTGTATACCAGCATTGGTTGCCAAATCTGTTGCTTCAGTGATATCATTTTTGTTATTAATACCGACTTGATACCGAGTGCAATATACACACTGCAGCCTTGCAGCAAAGTGTCACAAATACAAAATAGTATGTATATGTAGCTGGAGTATGCCTAATATAGATATTATGTGTACATTGTAATAGGTATATTCAGGCCTTGCGCCTGGATAAAATGCCTCTGGTGAAATTGGCGCGGTAACTTTAGTCCTGGCCACAGCACAGTATAAATCTATAACAATGTTGAATAATTCACACAGTCTGCTCTTTCATTGGTCCTGCAGCATTTATTCTATTAATGTAGGAACTACTATAATGAAAGTAGGACAGACTGTGAGAATGAGAAATAGCAAGTGACACATGCCATTGCCTAGGGATACAGAGAAAGGTAAGTTTCAGTGCTTTGTTTCAAGTGTCATACAACTTTATTACATTGGATTGTGCTTGTCCTCATTCAGTTTTCAAGTGGCAGGCAGAAAATGGCAGATTGATAACAATCACCTTTGTGTCCTTGATCTTCTGATCCACTGCTTAGTTCCAATGTGATCGACTTCCAGGACCTGCTGCCTCTTCGCACATCTCTTGGATGTCGCCAGTGTCTTCTGTGAAACCAAAAACATAACAGAGTGACATCATAGGAGCAGGCCATAGACAGCTTGCAGCAGAATTTAGGATCAGGGACACAAAGGTGAAGCATTATTTACAGACATCTTATACTCAGCTGACATAATCCTATCTTGTTGGTGCATTTATGCACGGGTATAACCCTAATGAAGGGATGCCCAATTTTAAACTTAGATATCCAGTGGTGTTTTTTTTTTTTTTTTTAAACAAACTGGCCAGTTATGTCTAAATGGCACACTGAAAGGAAACTTTGGACCACAGCATAAAAAAAGGTTAATATACTGTTATTTATTAAAGATGCCACAGCATATTCTATGTGCCATGCAATGAGACACGTAAAATGCACAAATATAAACAATTTTCTGAAAGTTGAAGGACAGCATTCTTATTCAACCACAGAGTCACAGGAATTATATCGGACACACTAATGTTTTGGAGTCTGGGTAAATAACTTTTTATTGCATAGATTTCATTTATTTGGATAACATGCATAATATTGCATACTTGGCCGTAAAATTATGTGTTTCCCCCTGTTAATGATGCCACTGTTCTTTAGTGTAGAGATAAAGAATAACTCAAAGCTGGCCATACATTGAGAAGAATATAGTGACCCTGTTATCACCCTCCTGCCCAACATCTTTTGATTGAAAAATTGCCAAAATTATCAGCTGAATATCAGCTGCATACAGACAGATGTTACAGCTGTTCAAGTATTCTGACAGCTGCTGGCACCGGCTGTCAGAATACAATAGCCAGCACTTCATGATCATTCGTCCATGCTGTATAGTATGGTTAGTGGAATTGGTGCATTTCTTTCTTTCAGTCCACAGGACGAAAAAAAAAAACATCTATCAAGGTATGGCCAGCTTCAACTCTTCATCTATTGCTGAAGTATTCCTTCCATCTTATAATGGATTCTTTATGGTGATCTGTAAAGCAGCAAGTGCCCTCTACTACAGCTGCCTTGTCTCCTTGGAATTGTGAGCTGTGATCTTAGTTTTTATCTCCAGTACTACAGCTGATTAAAATAGCTATCCCAACTTAGCCACTCTGTTGTTGGCAGAAAAGCCCTGTTTTATTTTTTTCTACTGTAAACTAAAAATGGAGCCCTCTTTTAAACCCTCCAATATAGTAACCTGAATCCTCATCCTACTGCTGTTAACCTTTTTATTTAGTATTCTGTGATTATTGCTTGATTCATAACACCTCTCATGAACAGCTGTCCTCTGTTGCAATAAGGTTCATAAATATTCTTTGTAGTTATACAGTATATGAAGTGATTTTGGCCCCTAAACATGATCTGTATGTGCCTGTTTAAGGGGTCCACCTTTTTAGATTTTTGGTTCCCCTATTCGTAACGTTATGAGTTACATCATGCTGAAGATGTGTAGGAAAAGTATACACAGACTTTTTTTTTTAGTAATGGTAAAGATAGGGAAGTGAGCAAATTAGTGAAATGTAGAAGACAAATGTCTTTTACCGGTAGAGCAAGTGAATGGCTTCCCATTTCAGGACATTTTGATGTGTACATATTTGAAAATAACATATTAGAACACAATAGCACACTTAAAGCTATAAAGAAAAAAAGAAAAACGGAGTAAAGGTGAATAGATTTGATGCACTTGATGTGCTTCCCGTTTAATATAAAATATCTCACCTTTATGCTGGTACACACATACTGAGGCGGTGGCTCATGTGGGTAATACAACAATGACTGCAGCATTGTGTGCAATAGTCATTATGGGTATTACTATGCCATATGCATACTTAATACTGACAGGGATATGATGCATGTCATCTGAAGTGTCAGATCGTTGCATCTCTAACAGTTGTTTTGTACACGGCTGTGGAGGAACTGCTTGATTTCAACAATACAGAAGCAAGTACTTAAGCATCAGAGGCAAAAACTCTGCTATTTCCAAAAATAATTGCATTTGCACAATCCATATTGAGAGAAACTTCTGATGAATATATCTGTTTCCAGAGAGAAGCAGTGGTGCTTTTGAAGTAAATGTTATTATACAGTATTTTTTTGTGTTTTTGTTAAAGGCCCCTTTCACACTGGAGCAATGCGGGTGCTGGCGGTAAAACTGCACTATTTTTAACCCCCCCCCCCCCGCTAGCAGCCAAAAAAGGGTTAAAACCGCCCGCACAGCGCTGCTTTGTTGCCGATATAGCCACGCTGCCCCATTGATTTCAATGGGCAGGAGCGGTGTATACACCACTCCAAAGATGCTGCTTGCAGGAGATTTTTTACCATCCTTTTAGTGCACCGCTCCAGTGTGAAAGCCCTCGGGGCTTTCACACTGGAGTCACAGCAGCGGCTGTTTCAGGGCACTATTTTTAGCGCTGTAGCGCCTGCAAAGTGCCCCAGTGTGAAAGGGGACTTGTGATTACAAGTCTTGGTAGGAATGATGCACATACTGTAGCTCTTTCCTCTTTCTGTCTTATGTAGAAAGGTTTTGTGTAAATATTTACCCCAGATTATCTCTAAGTGCCCACAGAGATGTAAAAACTTTATTATTATGTTTGCCATCATCTTTATATGGTTTGAATAACAATGCTAATATCAATCACTAAACTATATGACAAACAACAAATGCTCCAGGTAACCAAGTGAAAATAATTATTTTTAATCAGTTTTTACATTATCATTCAGTCCAAACCAACCAGTTTGGATTTTTTGCAGAGTTTGCATCTCTCTGTTATAACATCAGTCCAGTACAGTACAAACTAAAATGTATGTACACATTACATTTAAGACAGCACATAGATTCAAAAGATCTTCAGTAAATGATGGCGGTGCTTTAATACCTGTCATAGTGGACTTTAGAGCAGAGATGGCCAGATTTGTAGACACCTGACTATTCGATTTGGTTTACAAAGTAAAATGTATTTTTTAATAATTTTCTGTAGAATAAATATATTTTTTGGCATTTGGGAGAATTCATTATAGGACATAATTTGGGATGCTGACTCTCTAGTTATACACCTAGACTCTAGTAAATTTTTTAGAAATGTATTAAATTTCTTGAAGGCCACCTCAAGAGATGCCAACCCAGTGTTACTATGGTTGGAGGGTTGCAAGCGATGCTTTAAAAAGGTTGGGTTCCTTGCACAACCAAAGCCCACAGTAGACAGCTCTTTGGGTCTGCTGTAACTAATATGCAAATTATCTTTTGGTAAGTTGCTAATTTCATTCTGGTGATAGGGCAAAGGGACATTTTGGATTCCTTGCCCATTCAGCTTGGCTTTTAATTAGTTAAATGATAATACAGATGCAAGAGTTTAAAAAAGACATTAGAAACTGAAGTGAAGCTCTCTCCTGTTGATCATTTAGTTATCTTTAATTCATTAAAAAATCAACAATTCGCTTTGGAAGAGCATCCGTTTTTCCCAAGTAACTTGTTTAAATACTGCTAAATGATTCTCTATGAGAATAACTAACTATAGTGATACTGGACCAAGGCAATCACATTCCTTCACATGAAAGTTTTGTAGATACATTCTACCAGCAGTTAGGCAAGCCATACATTGAACATTTTTTTTTCCGTTTAACCAGCAGGTCGAAGGAAAACAAAAATGTGCCAATTTCTCTATCTACACATTTGATGTAGATTAGGTAAACACTCTCACAGCGAAATAGTGCTGTGCTGGCAGGGAGCCTTCCCCACTGGCAGAATACAGTGATTAGTTTCATAGGCTGTAGCTATCAGCAGGGATAAGGCAGTACAGTCGGCCTTCCTATATTGGGCCCAGGACCCATCAGTTCAAAAGGGGGGCCCAAACAGGAGGACCTGTTCTATTGCCTTGTAACTCTTGTGGATCCCCTAGCAGTGCTGCTGGCTTCCTGTGTTGAGCAAGATCAGTTCTGTAGTATCTGCGAGCCCCCTGCCACCTTCTGTCCAGTCCATTCTGTGTGCCCACTTTCCAGCAGCGCTTCCAGCTTCCCTCCTCTCCTACCTTGTATTTATGAACATAGCGAGTGATCGGTAACGATTCTTCTTGTGTCCATTCATCACTAAAGCATAGTAAACTATGTTTACTATGCTTTCGTTTATGAATGAACAGGAAGCCGCAGATCGCTTCCTATTCATTCATCTGTGCAGCTGAGGCTGCTCAGAAAAGGACTTCTGATGTCCTCAGTACTTTCTCTGTCTCAAACATGAGACATCAAGGGACAGTAAAAATAAATGTAAAAAAATAAATAAAAAATACAATTCTAAAAAAAAAAATAACAAAAATCAGCATTTAGATTGCTCTTCATTTGACAGGCGGTGAGGAGGCATATTGGGGGGGGTAGCTTACATGCTCTGATCTTTGGGCAGCCAAATGGTACGGGGCTGAAGTGGTTAAAAGTCAGCACCTACAATATTTGTAACTGCTGACTTAAAAAAAGACTAAAGAACTACTTTAAGCGAAAAAATGATGTTATCAGAATACAATATTTTTTTGTGATAATTGTGATTATTGAATTATTCTAAGGAAAAAGCAGTAGGGCTAAAGTTTCATAAGCATATAATTTTCAAAAAAAGTGGAATAAAATAATACTGACATTTTGGGAAGGTTTAAGTGTGATTCATGTAAGGAGTGAGTTTTAACTTATTTTATTGACATTTACATGTTTACTTAATCACACCCCAAACGTCACCCTTGTGTTAGCAAAGGGACATGCTCCCACATGGGAAACACACCCATCAAACCTTTCAGAAGCCTGGATGTTCTTTTATACTTGATATATACAATAGAGGGATATATGGGTGATCACATTGAAGAACTGTGATTTTAGTTTCAGAGACAGTAGAAGAGGCCTGGAATGCTGTTGCATTTGGAAGAAACTTTTATCATGATATATAGTTAGTAATCTAGCTCTGGAGTAGGTTCTGAGTCACATTAATGACTTGTATATGGGCATTTAGGGAGAATTTGAGCCCCGTCAGCATCAAGCTTCATCTGGTGCACTTAAAACCAAGATTTTTTTTATGCTGTTTGTAGGGTTAATTAAACAGTACAGGCAGCTTGCCTGCTGTGTCCATGAGCACTGTGTCAGTGAATGTTGCAAGGCTATGCAACATGATAGGGAATCCTGTTTTTTTTAGCTGCTTACTGTATATAAACAGCACCAGTGCAGTGGCATTTGAGGTATTCTGAATGGAGGTTAGTGCTGATAAGTCTTGGACCTGATCACCAACGTGCACGAGCCCCCACAGTGGCCATATATGAGCAGAACACTCTGGAAATGTCTTATTCATATTATATGCAGTAACTTAATGGACCATGTACATTTTGCCCTCCACACAAGGCTACCATTAGAAATCATGGGGTCCCATACAGCCTACCTGACAGGATCCCCCTCCCCTGCTCAATGTGAATGTCTATATTACAGTGAAGGAAAAAATTATTTGATCCCCTGCTGATTTTGTACGTTTGCCCACTGACAACAAAATGATCAGTCTCTAATTTTAATGGTAGGTTCATTTTAACAGTGAGAGACAGAATAACAAACAAATCCAGAAAAAAAGCACTTAAAAAAAGTTATACATTTATTTGGATTTTAATGAGTGAAATAAGTATTTGACCCCTTGGCAAAACATGACTAAGTACTTGGTGGCAAAACCCCTGTTGGCAATCACAGAAATCAGAAGTTTCTTGTAGTTGGCCACCACTCCCACTCCCACTCCTCTTTGCAGATCCTCTTCAAGTCATTAAGGTTTCAAGGCTGATGTTTTTTAACTCAAACTTTCAGCTCCCTCCATATTTTCTGTGGGATTAAGGTCTGGAGACTGGATAGGCCACCCCAGGACCTTAATGTGCTTCTTCTTGAGCTATTCCTTTGTTGCCTTAGCATTGTCTTTTCGGTCATTTATGCTGGAATATTCATACACGACCCATTTTCAGTGCCCTAGCTGAGGGAAGGAGGTTCTCACCCAAGATTTGACAGTACATGCCCCAATCCATTGTCCCTTTTAATGCGGTGAAGTTTTCCTGTCCCCTTAGCAGAAAAACACCCCCAAAGCATAATGTCTCCACCTCCATGTTTGACGGTGGGCTTGGTGTTCTTGGGGTCATAGGCAGCATTCCTCCTCCTTCAAACAGGGCAAGTTGAGTTGATGCTAAAGAGCTTAGTTTTGAACTCATCTGACCACAATACTTTCACCCAGTTCTCCTCTGAATCATTCAGATGTTCATTAGCAAACTACAGACAGGCCTGTACATATGCTTTCTTGAGCAGGGTGAGTGTGCTTGCGGCGTAGTCTGTTACCAATTGTTTTCTTGGTGACTATGGTCCCAGCTGCCTTGAAATCTTGCTAAGATTCTCCCGTGAAGTTCAGGGCTGATTTCCCACCATTCTCATGATTGTTGAAACTCCACATGTTGAGATCTTGCATGGAGCCCCAGACCGAGTGAGATTGGCGGTCATTTTGTGTTTCTTCCATTCCAACCTTATGTAGGTCTACAATTTTGTCCCTGACATCCTTGCACAGCTCTCTGGTCTTGGACATGGTGGAGAGATTGGAATCTGATTGCTTCTGTGGACAGGTGTCTTTTATACAGGTAACAAGCTGAGATTAGGAGCACCCACTTTAGGAGAGTGCTCCTAATCTCAACTCATTACCTGTATAGAAGACACCTGGAAACCATAAATCTTACTCATAGGGGATCAAATACTTATTTCACTAATTAAAATGCAAATCAATTTATTACTTTTTTGAAATGCTTTCTTCTGGATATTTTTGTTGTTCTGTTTCTCACTGTAATGCCGCGTACACACTACCAGACTTTGAGGGACTAGGTCCGATGGTCTTTCCGACAGACTTTCGGCGGAGTTCCGACGGACTTTCCGAATGAACGGACTTGGCCACACACAATCACACCAAAGTCCGACGGATTCGAACGTGATGACGTACGACTGGACTAGGATAAGGAAGTTCATAGCCAGTAGCCAATAGCTGCCCTAGCGTCGTTTTTTGTACGTCGGACTAGCACACACACGAACGGATTTCTCGGTCCGGCGGAGTTCCGGTGGAAAAATTTTAAACATGTTCTATTTCTAAAGTCTGCTGGATTTTTGGCAAGCAAAGGTCCGATGGAGCCCACAGAAGATCGAATTGTTCGACGGACTCATTCCGTCGGACCTTTGCTGTCAAAAAGTCCGGTCGTGTGTACGCGGCATAAGGCTCTGTTCACACCTAGGTGTTTTTGGGCATTTTTCTGCTGTAAGCCTCAGCTCTAAAAATGCCCAACAAGATAAATCTCATTCATTTCAATAGTCCCTGTTCACATCTGAGTGTTCTGTCACCTGAAGCAAAACGCTTGTCGCTCAAAGTACAGGAGCTTCTTTTTTGGTCGATTATAAGCATTTTCTGCTTTTTACATTGGTGACCTTTTGACTTGTACAAAATCGTGGCAGAATCGCATGACTTTCTGCCCGAAAACGATATGCTCAGGTGTGAGTGCAGCCTTAAAGTAAACCTACCATTAAAATTCTAAACTGATCATTTCTTTGTTAGTGGGCAAACATACAAAATCAGCAGGGGATCAAATACTTTTTTCCCTCACTGTAATGTATGCAATGTGCAGCTGAAATACATAGCGTCTTTGCAGAGCAGTGCGTTCAGAAAGTGCAGTGAGTAGTATGCAGTGCAGGGCATTGAACAGTAAAGCCAGCCATAGACGGTTTGAATTTTGGCTGGTTCAGCAGAAGCTATCCAATATTCGAACCATGTATGGGCAAACTAAATGTACTCAAGTTGATCGATCGACCAACTTGGGTACAACCAGTCTGTCAGATTGTACGTGCGATTATGGCAACATCTATTATTGCCACTGGCAGTAATCACTGTGTTCCACTGGCGGGGACAGCAAAACACCCGAGTGTTGGGCCTGAGTCCTGCTGTCTGTGACCATGAATGCAGCAGCAAGACTTTGGCACACTCCCACACGAGTGCCCCCCATGGAATGCGGCTCTGTGGGGGCACTCGATAAGAGGAGGATCAGGCCGCTCTATGCAAAACCCTTGCAAAAAAAACAAACCTTTACACCTCCTTTTTAAGCCTCCTTTCACAATAAAAAAAAAAAGTACAGGCAGAGCAGTCTGTTCATACAGGGCTGGTGTTGGAGCCTTCCTTACAGGACTGACCCTAAAAATCCAAAAACATCAAATAAACTAAAATCACTATTAGTGGACAGAAACAAACCAAAATTCTAGTTAAAGCTTCGTGGTGTGAATGGGGTATTGGGTCATTCACATGGGTGCTGTGGAATCAGTGGTTTCTTGGTTGGAGCTGTGTGCATGCAGCCTACTGCGGAGATGCAGTAGTTATACAAACACAGCCACAGGTCCTAATTTGAAATGCAAATAAGTGCAGGTTTTCCAGCCCCGAACAAAGGCAGTGTGCATTCAGGGCTGTTTACCCACATCCGCCAAATTAGGACCTGTGGCTGTGTTTCTACAATCACTGCTTCCCCTGCTAACAGGCAGAGTACATGTGTGAATGAGTCCTTAGGGCTCAGTCGCACATGAGGTTGGGGGGTGGGAAAGACCTCATGGCTGAGCTGTGCTTTTACCACCTACCAACCACTACCCCCTTTCCTGATAGAGGGATGTGCACATGCCATGGTTGTGATGCTATGCTTCACAGCCAGGAATTATACCCCCGCCAGACAAGACCTATTCAAGGGAATATTTCTGCTATGCTAGTGCGGGGTTAATGCAGAAGGTGAGTCAGTCCCTTTCTTTGCAACCTCAGCTGCACAGATATTTGAATAGGAAGCGCTCAACAGTCCTGCATTTACAGTATGTGCCACAGCTGCAATGCTTTGCTTTGTGGCCACAGCAAATTTAACACGGCACGTCATGGTTGCAGCACATTAGCCCCAGTTAATGGCTGCTTAAGCACATTTTGAAAAGTGATTGTGTGAATCTCTTTTCAGAGCATGGACTTGTGTGAACTTAGCCTTAAAGGTCTACCCCAACAACTCTCCCTTTTAAGTATACACCCCTCTGCCAAAAACCTCCAAAATCTTCACTGTGCATCCTGCTTGGGTATCTCACAGTCAGTGCTTTGAAAGTCCTCTGGTCATGTTCTGCTTTCTTTGGTGCATTCGTAGAAGAATCTCTATTCATTCCTGTGGAAAGGCCTTCCACTGCTGGGAAGAATAATAGATATGCCTTTGCCTCTATAGGAATGAGTGGAGCCTGTCTCAATGAGGAGAATGTGCAGCGCCCAGCAGGCCGCACAGCAAAGATTTCGGAGGAGTGGGGACAGGTATGTATAAAATGTGGAGAAGTTGCTTGGGAAGAAGGGGGAACGTTTAAATAACTGTGTTAAAAATTCTCTTACACTTTAACCACAAATATTTTGCATAAAATGTCACTATTTTTAGTGACCCAGACGTGCTTTTTTCAACAATTCTGTTTTCTTATTGAAGCTTCATTACTGCAGACTACAGATTTTAAAGAATGTGCAAAAAACGAATGCTTTCTTATACTTGGAATAAAATCTTTTATGTTTTTGGTGTATTTTTGTAGATTGTTAATGCTAAATTTCAAACACAAAAACCCTTAAAAATATTACTAGATTTGAATTATTCTGTCAGTCTCTGTGAAATCATTGGATAAGCATGAGAGCCAAGGGACTAGTATTTTCAGAAGGAGAGCTCAGAAATGGTAGCCTACATAACATACTTCGTTAGGTCAGGTTTCCTTTATTGTGCCAGGGTTGCAAATAATTTATATCTGGTAGGATTTTAGGATAGTTTTATCCAGCCAAAGCAGGGATGTCTACTGTAGGAGTAAGCATATACATATAGTACATTTATACTGGACAATACATGACAAAAAAAGCTGCACAATAAAAGTCACTGTTGCTAAAAGGAAGTTTATGTAATTTGTGTTTTTTAGAATGACAATTACGCGCTCATACAACACTGTACCCAAATTACAATTATATCATTTGTTTTAAGACAAATGGAGCTTTCTTTTGGTTGTATTTAATCACCACTGCATTTTGGCTACATAAATGAAAAAATACATAACATTGATTTGCAAATAAATAATCTTTCTTCATAAATTGAGGCTGCAATGCAATCTGCTACATTTATTTGGTAAAAATAACCCACATCAGTGTGTATTATTTAGTCTGTGTGACTAAATTTATAGAGTCTACAAACTATGTTATATACAGTATATTTGAAAATTGATCAGTCCGGATGTACTGACTGCTTATTTTTTGAAACATTAAAATGCCAGGACAGTACAAATAACCCCCAAATTACCCTTTTTTGGAGAGTAGACAGTACAAGGTATTTAGTAAGAGGCATGATGAGTGTTTTTTTTTTAAGTTGTACATTTTTTTTTTTTTGTCCCAATTTTTTGAGAAATAAAGAAACTTTTTTTTTACAAAGTTATTTGAACAAGTTATTTCTTACACACAACATAGGCATACTTAGAGTTACACCCCAAAACATATTCTGCTATGCCTTCTGAGTATGGGGATACCACATGTGTAAATTACACATCTAATTTCTTGACTACCTATCACATTTTTTGAGGCCGTGGAGCAACAGGACAGTGGAAACACCCACAAATGGCCTAAAAGGCATAATGAGTCTTTTGAAAATTTGTACATTTTTTGCCACAAGGTTTTGGTTAAAACAGGAAAGAAAATTAAAAAAAAATTTTTTTTACCCAAAGTTGTCCATTATAAGATATTTCTAACACACATATAATGAATGAATGAATGAGTGACTTGTATAGCGCTACCTATGCGAACTGAATCGTCTCAGGCCACTTTTGCCGCTGGTGTCCATCTGCGGTAAAGCGCTGTCCTTTGCCCCATGGGTTCCCGACACGCTTACAAACACATACACATACAACATGCACATATTTGGCCAATTTTTTTCGACAGGATCTACTTAACCTACCACCATGTCTTTGGAGTGTGGGAAGAAACCGGACTACCCGGAGGAAACCCACGCAGGCACAGGGAGAACATGCAAACTCCAGGCAGATGGTGTTGTGGTTTGAACCAGCAACCCTATTGCTGCTAACCACTACACCACTGTGCTGCCCTTAGCCCCTGTACACACGGTCGGAGATTTCCACAACCAAATCCGTCGGATTTTGCCCGTCAGATTTTGTCTGTCGGATCTTGTCCGAAACTGTTGCATACACACGCTCGGACAAAGTTGGCGAAAAATCCGATCTTTCATAACGTGATGACGTAATTTCATTACGATGGGACTACATTCAGGCTAGTAGCCAATAGCTTTGATGTAGGAATTTGATCTGAGCATGCGTGGCACTTGGTCCGATCAAAATTCTCTACACACGGAGTATGTCCGATCGGCCCAGTTGGTCGGGAAATATTTCCAACATGTTGCAAAATTGGGTCCGACGGATATTCCGATGGAATCAATCCGATGCATACCACACACAGTTATCCGACGACACGGTCCGATAGGACACATTCCGACGGATTCTCCGACCGTCAAGGTGTACAAGGGCTTAAATAAAATCATAGGCATACACCTCAAAACACATTCTGTTATTTCTACTTAGTATGGGGGTACCACCTGTGTGAGACTTTTTCACAACCTAGCCCAGTATTTCTGAAACTTTTTTGTCTTGCGGCGCACCAAAAAGATCTAAACATTTTCAAGGCACACCTGAAAAGATTTACCAGTTTTTGCGATGAAGAACTTTTTTTTTACATAAATATTTAGTTTTACTTTTCGCTTGCTTTTCATTTAACAGGTTCTCTTTCGGAGTTCCAGACTTGGTTAAAGCGGGATTCCACCCTAAAGTGGAACCTCCGCTGATCGGATCCCTCCCCCCCCTCCGGTGTCACAATTGACACCTTTCAGGGGGGAGGGGGGTGGAGATACCTGTCAAAGACAGGTATTTTTACCCACTTCCGGGCATAGACTCCCGTGGGAGTCTACGCCATTTCCTGCCCTGCCGCGCTGTCTGCTGGGACACACACGGGTCCCAGTGACAGCGCGGAGATTTCCTATTGCGCGGCTCGCGCATGCGCAGTAGGGAACCGATTCCCTCACTTAGAATGGTGGCGACAGCAGCCGAGAGCCGAGCGATCGATCGGCCTCGGCTGCCGGCATCGCTGGAACCCGGGACAGGTGAGTGTCCATTTATTAAAAGTCAGCAGCTGTAGTATTTATAGCTGCTGGCTTTTAATATTTTTTTTTTTGAAATCCCTCTTTAAGTATTTCTCCATCGCTAAACAATGAACAAACTTTATTAATAAGCATCAAAGTTGGAATGGAACTGTCTCTATCATTATAATATAATTAGAGAGATCGAGTTCCCCCCGAGATTTCGCACAAGTCTTGCATTACGAAAGCAACCAATGAATGACAGGCTGACAGAAATTGCATTTTTATATGTTACTTCTTCAACTTTTGCCTCATTGATTTACCATTTGATTTAATTTTCGATATGTTCAAGGTTTAAAAACACTAGCAATTTAAAATATTTTTCTAAACTCCCACGGCACACCTGCAGACCTCACGTGCCGTGGTATACAGTTTGAGAATCACTGACCTAGCCACACAGAGGGGCCTAAAGCCCATGAATGAAATTCATGATTTATTACTGTTGTGATTGGCTACAGCTATATATAGTAGCCAAAGTATGGCCCCTCTACCACGTTATTCACTGTGACTAATCACAGAGATCACAATGGTAAACAATGCTATCATAGATGGATTCCCTTCATGACAGTTATTTACTAGTAGTGGACATGTGATCGGTCACAGAGATCGCATGGTACGTGGGCCGGTACGAAGCACTATGATCTGCTGTGTCCAATTAAAACCACGTTCACCGATCACGCCACTGAGCACCCCAGGAGCCATACCCGCATGTCCTCCTAGAATAACAGCATCAGACCCCCCCCCCATTTATCTACATTGGCCAAGTGGGAAGCAGTTAGAGACTGACAGTTGTATTTTTATGAAGGAACATATAAACTGTCTAACATGTCACCGGACTTCACACAAATTGTATATGTAACCTACCTTGTTTTCACTAACTGATCAGCCATATTAAAATGTTTTAATATTTCTAATGATCTTGTTGGTAATCTAGTTTAAAGTCAGTGTCTTTGGACGGATCCACAAATGGTTTATTGTTCAACCAAAAGGGTGTTATTTACTGACTCCTTGAATGCATTTGATCTTGAAAAAGTTTACACATCTTGAAGCGGAAATAAACTTCATATGAGCAAAGAAAATGTTATTTAATTTATTTTTAATCAAAACATTCCAAGCAAACTCGCCCATCCATCTGTAGCTCCATGCTTTATTATCCTGAGAAATCACTTTAAAAAAAACACAGCATTTCCAGCCACGGCCATCTTAAATAAGGGCAGATAATTCATGTACCGTTTACTTCCTGGAATCCAACTGCCTTTAGGCCAGGCCTGCATACAGGAGGGTGTCCTTAGCTGAGAAACATCTCCTCCCCTCCTAAAGCCTCTTGGGATGTATGACATCAGTTTGGAAACTGCAACTCAAGGGGAACTTTACTAAAACTGGTGCACACAGAATCTGGTACAGCTGTATATAGAAACCAATCAGCATCTAGATTTTATTGTCAAAGCTTAATTGAACAAGCTAGAGGCAATCAGTTAGAAGTTGATTGGTTCCTATGCACAGCTGCACCAGATTCTATGTGCATCGGTTTTAGTAATTCTCCCCGTGTGTTGCTTACCCGCTTCATTTTGTCTACAAAATGTGATTGCAAAGCCGAACTTGGAAATGCTTCCTCTGTGCCCTGATGCTGTCAAAGATATATTTCACAAAGGGGCCATGCAACTCTGTGAGTTGCATGCTGTCGCTCGTAAATGCCGGGCAGTTTTCAATGCAAATTACTGGACAACCAGAGAGCAGATGGAAGTTAAACAGGGTGCAATTAATTGTATCAAGGTGCATTTGCCATGTGGTTGTTTAATGTACATAGAATAATTCTGGGGTGAACTCCCACTTTACATGCTCTCTTGTATATAAGAAAAATAATGTTTCTGAATAAATGTAAATGCTTTCCTTAAAAAAACATAACAATACACCTCCCAACAGCTGATATACCTAAAACATCTGATTTTTTTTTTTTGTGTTTTATCTTTGATTAGGAGAATAACCAACATCCCAGGAGAGACCCATTGAGACATCTTAGCAATGGACTCTGCTCCACCTCTTCTCACTCAAACCCTTCCTTCTCAGTCTCCTCCTGTTTCTCATATGAATCCCTCATCACCTGCACAATCTTTTTCTCAACAGATCATATCCCCCACATCTCCTCAACCTGCTTCCCCTCCAAGCCCACCATCACCTCTTCATTCCTCTTCCGCTTCTCTTTCACCTCCTCCTCAAATCAAAAACCTATCTCTCCCTTGTCAGAATTCTCCATCAAAGTCTTCACCTTTACCCTGTATCAGCCCTGTAGCAACTTTTCTCCCTCTCACTTCTTCAGTTTCCCCCTCTCCTGTCTCACCGTGTGCCCCTCCTAAATGCCTTTCTCCTCAAAGAGTTAGTTTCTGTCCTCCTCCTGTTGCTCCAAGTCCACCGCTAAGTGCTCTTTCTCCCCCTTCACCATCTGAATCGCCTCCTCCAGTCTCTCGTTCTCCATCTCCTGTTGCTGTGTGCCCACCAGCTGACTCTTCTGCTACTTCTACACCTCCGGGCTCTCCCAGTTTAACAGCTCTTCCACCCTCCCCACAGAATTCTGACAATTTTCCATTATTCTCACTGCCTCCAACTTCACCATCTCCTCCTCCATCTTCCCTTTCACCATCTCAGACATCACCTTCTCCTTCCCCTCCACCTCTACCTGCCCCATCTTCCCTGCTTGGGATTTCTTTTGCTGATGAAGAACTGGATCTTCAGCGCCATTCCAATGGTTTTTCTGATGGATCAAGCTCCAAGTCCCGTCAATTTCCATGTACGATATGTGGGAAGCAGTTCCGTTTTATCAGCATTCTAGCACTTCATGCAAGTACCCACAGGGTGCGTGGAAACCTTGCACAAGGTCGTGGAGGACACAAGACTCGTTTTGAGACAAACTCACAAAGGCCATTGCTGCTGGGGCACCAGCAGCCGAAAGAACCAAGTTCCCCTGTAATAGCAAATTCAGTTACAGAAGATGTGCAGGAGCCAGTCCCTTTATTGTCCATTCCAGCTACACATCCCACACTTCGTCATCCTTGTCCTTTCTGCAAAGGTAAATTTCGAAAGGCAGCTGAACTGGAACGCCACCTCAGAATCCTCCACAGGCCTTATAAATGTCACCTCTGTGACTTTGCAGCATCTCAAGAGGGGGAGCTAATAGTTCATGTTGAGAGGAGACATTCAGCTCCTCAGCGACCCAAGATTGTTCCACCTCCACCGACACCAACTCCAACTCCCGCCCCACCTCCTGCTGAGTTTAAATGTGAGGTTTGTTCCCAGAGCTTCACCCAGTCCTGGTTCCTAAAAGGCCATATGCGTAAGCATAAGGACTCCTTTGACCATCGATGCTCAGTTTGTGGACGATGCTTCAAGGAGTCGTGGTTCCTGAAAAACCACATGAAGGTCCATCTTGGCAAAATAAAAGGGGTAGGAGGGCAGGAACCCCCTGCACATCAACCTTCTCAGTCCACCCATACCACCACTTCAAATTCCCCATCATCTTCCTCATCTTCCAGACTCCTTGGATATCAAAATTTCTATTCTGGTCTGCTACTGAGATTGCCTCCTCCCGGGGATGCTACCTGTTCCCAGATGCTCCAGGCTACGGCAAGAGCAATGCAGAGTGGTGATAGTGAACATGATGGAGCAGGAGCATCTGCAAGAGGGCAGACACTGAGTACATCGGTTGCAGAGGGAGCCTCATCTAAGGTTATGTTACCACAGGGCTCTTCTGGGATTGTACTGAAAACCGTGGGTTTTCCAGGTAAGAATGTGCATCTTGCTATGTTGTTTACCAGACACGGTTCCAACTTATTTAGGCTCGGTTCACATCTAGGCATTGCTATATTTCGGGCGTTTGTTTGGGGGGGGGGGGGGGGGGGGTGGTTATGCAGCATTTTTGTACAAGCATTTCGAAGTTCAAAGATCACCAATGTAAAAGCAGTAAAACACCAAAAACAAACCTCATGTACTTTTTTGGAGTGAAGGGCGTTTTTCTTTAAGCGACAGAACACTTAGATGTGAACAGGGGCCATTGAAATGAATAGGAATTGTCTTGTCAGGCTTTTTTTTTAGAGCTGAGGCTTAGAGCTGAAAAACGCCTAGATGTGAACGAAGCCTTAAATTGGCTTATTTAATCACATAGAACTGATTATTGCTCAGGGTTATTATGTACAAACATTACGGAGGAGTGAAAAAATGAACATAAGTAGTGTTTCACCTCTAGTCACTTCTAGCCCCCTCCTATCTATACTGAAAATGTCTTCACAATAAATATTAATGAAGTGAAGCTAAAATTATAAATGTAATGAGTTTCTTGACATAATTTGTGTTGAAGGCTTCCACTAATCAGAGAATCATGTTGACTATTTGTCTATGTGGCCTAAGTCATTCATTTGGGAATATTTACTGCATTAATTATAGTCCTATATTTTCACTAATGCATAACATGGCTTATACTTACTTCCTTGCTTTTGAAATTACCTGTGCAAAGAAGCATTGCATTTTTTTGTTTTTTTAAAACGCTATGTACCATGTCTGATAGTGATTTGGGCTCAAAGGATGGTCTTATATGGTTTGACAATTGTGCCTAGTATGGAGTTATGCCTGATTTGTGCCAAGCAATTTCCCTTTTTCACCAGGTGGTATGCAGCTTTAAAGAGATGGAAAGAAAGTAGGCCTGCACTATGCATACATTATAGTATTTTATGTAATAGTTGTGCAAATTATTGGGACAACGTATCTAGTCAAAAGAAAACATGAAGAAGATCTAATTTATGGCCTTTGATCCTATCAGTCGGTGATAAATAACAAAATTAGATAATAAAAATGTTTACGAATGTAAATATGCAAATTTATAAAACATAATTGGATATACATGAATTAAAACGCTTCCATTACCCACATTTTTTAAACCAATAAAAGATGTGTGTATATGTGTGTGTGTATGTATATGTGTGTGTATATATATATATATATATATATATATATATATATATATATATATATATATATATATATATATATATATATATATATATAAAATGCAATGTGTTCCCCAAGGGTTTTAAGCCTGGAGATAGAGAGAGTAACAGTAGAAAGAGTGTGTATGCGTGTTTGCCAGTGCATGAAATATAGGAAATATATAAAAAGTATGCTAACAGTAATATAATACATTGAAACTCAAAGAATTAAAATAATTTATAATAATGCTGCAATAAAGTATGTATGCTATTGAAATGTACCATACTGTCATAACACAAATAACATTTAAAGCAACCAAAAATGAGAATAAAATAAAGTAGAATTTAGTGAATACCCTCAGGGCCTTCTAAGGGATGCAGAGCATTCCATAAATGTGCAAGCGCAGCTCTGCCAAATTAGTAGGGTTTTTTTTTGTCAGTACAGAGGGAGGGAAAAAGGAGAGCATCACGGGCAGATGCTGCCGGCCGTGTTTATTTTGGTGGAGAACAATTGGTTGGCCATCAGACATCTGCCTGCCACCATAGGCGAATGATAATTGCCCAGCAAATCCTCCAAAATAGTGTGCTGCATTCATGCTTACGTAACCACTTCAATACCGGGGCAATTCTTGCACTTCACACATACATGTAAAAATCCTCCTTTTTTTGCTAGATAATTGCTTACAATTTCCAAATATATTATATATATATATACATATATACATACATATATACATATATACATACATACATATATACATACATACATATATATATATATATATATATATATATATATATATATATATATATAGGCCCTATGGAATAAAATGATGGGTGTTGCAATTTTTTATGCCGCACTGTATTTGCACAGCGGTTTTTGGAACAAAATTTTTAATTAATTTTATTGCACACCAACACAATATAATACCCATTTTTTGGGGTAGAATTTAAAAGATGATGTCACACCAAGTAAACTGATACCTAAAATGTCACGCTTTAAAATTGCATCCGCATGTGGAATTGCTCCAAACTACAGTACCTAAAATTCTCCATATGCAACTCTTTAAATGCCACGGTACGGGGTACCAGTTTAGAGATACAGAGGATGTCTTCCACTAGAGTTATTTTTAAAAAATTGTATTATTATTTATTTCATCCAAAACTTTTTTTTTTTTTTTTTTTTTTTTACACTTTTTCATATATTAACTTTGTTATCACATGGGATAAACAATATCCCATGTAACAACTTGGGCCATGACAGGTCTTCCTTTATGGGGAATTCTAGGGTCTATTAGACCCCAAATCTCTCCTCTGGCCTCCAATGCAGCCGATCAGTACAGTCCAGTCGGCTGCTTTCAGGCAGGTAAACAGAGCCGAAAGTGAAAAATCACCTTGTTTTTTCCGGGGTCACAGAGAGGGAGGAACTGACGTTCCTCCCTTTCTCTCTGTGTAGTGATGACCTCGCTGCAGGTCGCATCGTTCCCCGGCTCCGTGATCTAAAAATGTTGATACCAGGATAATGCCTGCAAATGCAGGCATCTGCATCCCTTCAGACCCAAATGCAAGTCTGATTAAGGGAGCCTTCTTTAGCTTATGTATTAGTAGCTTTACCTTCAGAATGACCTCAAAATATATTTAAATCTAAGGAAAATATGTAATATATTGCAGCTTACCAGTCCTTTAGACCAGGGATCCTCAAACTACGGCCCTCCAGCTGTTGCAGAACTACACATCCCATGAGGCATTGTAAAACTCTGACATTCACAGACATGGCTAGGCATGATGGGAATTGTAGTTTCCGAACAACTGGAGGGCCGTAGTTTGAAGACCCCTGCTTTAGACATTGTGGCTACATTCATTTTCTTTTTAAGTCAAGGGACAGTTTCAGCACCAAAAAATACCTGTTGATTCTGCCAAAAATTCTGTGAACTTTCAAAGGATTTGTTTAAACATAAAGGAACTAATTAGAGCAAGAAACATTTAGGATCAAAATATGTTGGAGTGGTTGGAAGCACATGACTGGAAACTATGTCCCATTTAGCCTGTTTACATACGCAAAAGTTATTTTGAAAATGTACAGGTGCATCTCAAAAAATGTATTTCAGTAATTCAATTCAAAACGGGAATTATTATTATTATTATATAGATTCATTACACACAGAGTGATACATTTCAAGCATTTTTTCTTTTAATTTTAATGATTATGGCGTACAGCTAGTGAAAACCCAAAATTCTGTGTCTCCGAAAATTTAGAATATTACATAAGACCGATTAAAAAAAAAAAATGATTTTTAATACAGAAATGTTGGCTTACTGAAAAGTAAGTACAGTATAGTATGCACTCAATAATTGGTCAGTGCTCCTTTTGCATGAATTTACTGCATCAGTGCGGCGTGGCATGGGGGCGCTCATCCTGTGGCACTGCTGAGGTGTTATGGAAGCCCGGGTTGCTTTGATAGTGACCTTCAGCTCGTCTGCATCGCTGGGTCTGGTCTCTCTCACCCTCTTGACAATACCCCACAGATTCAGGTCAGGCGAGTTTGTTGACCAATCAAGCACAGTGATACCATGATCTTTGAACCAGGATTGCTACTGTGGGCAGGTGCCAAGTCCTGCTGGAAAATTAAATCGGCATCTCCATAAAGCTGGTCAGCAGAGGGAAACATGAAGTGCTCTAAAATTTCCTGGTAGAGGGCTAAGCTGACTTTTGACTTGATAAAACACTAGCAAATCACATGCTACCCAAATTATCATTGACTGTGAAAACTTCACACTGGACCTCATGCAACTGGGATTCTGTGCCTCTCCACTCTTCTTCCAAACTCTTGGACCTTGGTTTCCAAATGAAATGCAAAATGTCCTTTCTTTTGAAAGAGGACTTTGGACCACTTAGCAACAGTACAATCCTTTTTCTTCTTTGCCCAGGTAAGACAATTCTCACATTGTCTCTGGTTCAGGAGTGGCGTGACACAAGGAATGTGACAATTGTAGCCCATGCCCTGGATGAATCTGTGTGTAGTGGCTCTTCAAGCACTGACACCAGCCATAGTCCAATCTCCCCCAGATTATTGAATGGCCTTTGCTTCACAATCCTCTCAAGGCTGTGGTTATACCTGTTGCTTGTGCACCTTTTTCTACCACACCTTTTCCTTTCACTCAACTTTTCATTAATATGCTTGGATACAGCACTCTGCAAACAGCCAGCTTCTTTAGCACCTTTTGTGACTTGCCCTCCTTGTGGAGGTTGTCAATAACTGTCTTATGGACAACTGTTAAGCCAGCAGTCTTCCTCATGGTTGTGTAACCTACTGAAACAGAGAGAGAGAGAGACCATTTAAAGGCTCAGGAAACCTTTACAGGTGTTTTGAGTTGAGTTTAGCTGATTAGAGTGCGACACCATGAGTCTACAATATTGAACTTTTTCACAATATTCAAATTTTGGGTTTTCACTAGCTGTAAGTAGGGTTGCACCGATACTGATACTAGTATTGGTTTTGGTGCCGGTACCAAGTATTTGCCTGAGTACTTGTACTCGGGCAAATGCTCCCGATGCCTGACCCAATACTTTTTGTATGAAGAGGCGGCTCCCGGGAGTGAGTGAATGGAGCAGAGAGCGAGTCCTGGCAGTGGAGGGCGAGTCCTGGGCTGGCAGCAGCGGAAGGTTAGCTGCCAGGGGTGTGGGTAGCACATGCAACCGTCAGAATCGGTGACCCTGGGCCGCCACATTCATTAATGGAATTGACAGCCCTGGTCTCCATCGGAGATTAACAGCGAGACAGCCATCTTGGTACACCCTGCACTAAACTTCAATAAGCCAGCAGCCACAAGGCAGCAGCAGACATCTTGTTATACCCAGCCCATTTTGTTCACTAACTATATGGGCTGGGTGTAGCAAGATGTCCGCTGCTGGCTTACTGAGGCTGAGTGCAGGGTGTACCAAGATGGATGTTGCAACGCTTGAATACTAGAGAAAGTTTGACTGTTATTTGATTGTCTCTCTCATCATTTCATTGCCACTGCCTGTCCATCAGTTGCACCTATCATTGCCCATAAATGCCACCTTTCAGAGCCGGCATATCAGTGCCCATCGATCAGTGCCACCCATCAGTGCTGCAAATCAGTGCCCATTAGTGCTAATGTCACATGACATAAAAAAAAAAAAGTATCAGTAATCGTTATCAGTGAGTACTTGAAAAAAGTATATACTCAGTCTTAAAAAAGTGGTATTGGTGCAGCGCTATAGCTGTAAGCAATAATCATCAAAATTAAAAGAAAGAAATGCTTGAAATAAATCACTCTGTGTGTAATGAATTTATATAATACATGAGGTTCTCTTTTTGAACTGAAATACTGAAATAAATAAACTTTTTGATGATCTAAAGTTTTTGAAATGCACCTGTATATACAGTGCATCTGGAAAGTATTCACAGCACTTCACTTTTTCCAATTTTGGTATGTTACAGCTTTATTCCAAAATGGATTAAATTATTTCCTCAAAATTCTACAAAAAATACCCCGTATTGACAGCGTGAAGAAAGTTTGTTTGAAATCTTTGCAAATTTATAAAAAAAAAACTTTGAACATAAGTATACACAGCCTTTGCTCAATACTTTGTTGAAGCAAATTTGGCACCAATGACAGCCTCAAGTCTTTTTGAGTATGATGCTGCAAGCTTGGCACACCTATTTTTGGGTAGTTTCTCCCATTCTTGTTTGCAGGACCTCTCAAGCTTCATCAGGTTGGAGGGTAGCATCAGGGCACAGCCATTTTCAGATCTCTACAGAGATGATTAATCGGGTTCAAATCTGGGCTCTGGCTTGGCCACTCAAGGACATTCACAGAGTTGTCCTGTAGCCACTCCTTTGATATTTTGGCTGTGTTCTGTGTGCCTGTTGGAATATGAACCTGCACCCCAGTCTGAGGTCCAGAGCATTCTGGAGCAGGTTTTCATCAAGGATGTCTCTGTACAGTGCTGCATCCATATTTCCATTGTTCCTGACTAGTCTCCCAGTTCCTACCTCTGAAAAACATCCCCACAGCATGATGCTGCCACCATCTGGTATTGGCCAGATGATGAGCGGTTCCGGGATTCCTCCAGACATGACGCTTGCCATTCAGGGAGCTTAATCTTTGTTTCATCAAACCAAAGAATTGTTTTTCTCATGGTCTGAGAGTCCTTGTCCTTCAGGTGACTTTTGGCAAACTCCAGGTGGGCTGTCATTTGTTTATTCTGGCCACTCTACCATACAGGCCTGATTGGTGGAGTGCTGCAGAGATGGTGGTCCTTCTGGAAGGTTCTTCACTCTCCACAGAGAAAAGCTGGAGCTCTGTCAGAGTGACCATTGGGTTCTTGGTCACCTCCCTGTCTAAAGCCTCATACACACGATAGGACTTTGTACAAACTTTCCCTTGGATTTTTGTACAAAGGGCGTCGGCCCTGAACTTGTATTGCATACACACAGCAGGACTTTTTCAGCCAACTTTCACCAAATCACGTGGTTTTTCTGCTCTTTACCGCCACCTTTGGTCAACTTCTGTATTGTTGTCTGATCTTTTGCATTGGTTCTGAGCATGCCTGTTTGTACTTTGTACAAAAGTCCTATGGTTTTCTGTACACACGATCAGACTTTGCTCCATCTGACTTTTGTTGCCAGAAAGTTTGTCCGTTCGCACAGCCAACAAAAGTCCGATGAAAACCAAAAAAGTTTGTCCGATGGAGCGTACACACGGTCGGATGTTGCTCCAAAACAGCTAATTTGCATGTTTGTTGTCAAAAAGTCTGATCGTGTGTATGGGCCTTAAGGCCCTTCTCCCCCAATCATTCAGTTTGGCCAGGTGGCCCACTCCAGGAAGAGTCATGGTGGTTCCAAACTTCTTCAATTCACAGATAATGGAGGCCACTGTGCTCATTGGGACCTTCAATGCTGCAGACATTTTTGTGTACCCTTCCCCAGATCTGTGCCTTGATACAATCCTGTCTCGGAGGTCTACAGACAATTCCATGGACTTCATGGCTTGGTCTGTGATCTGACGTGCACTGTTAACTGTGGGACCTTTATATAGACAGGTGTGTGCATTTCCATATCTTGTCCAGTCAACTGAATTTATCACAGGTGGACTCCAATCAAGTTGCAGAAACATCTCAAGGAGGATCAGTGGAAACAGGATGCACGTGAGCTCAAATTTGAGTGTCATGGCAAAGACTGTGAATACTTATGTACATGTGATTTTTTTTTTTTGTTTTTTTTTTAAATAACTTACTTTGCAAAGATTTAAAACAAACTTCTTTCACGTTGTCAGTATGAGGTATTTTTTGTAGAATTTTGAGGAAAATTATGAATTTAATCCATTTTGAAATAAGGCTTTAACATAACAAAATGTGGAAAAAGTGAAGCGCTGTGAATACATTCCAGGAGCACTGTAACCCTCTTAGTTTATGCTTTTTTTTATTCCTGTTTTATAAATAAAAAATAAGAACACTTACCTGTCCAGGGCACCCGCGATGTCCTCTCCCGAAGCTGACCTGTCCTTCGGCTCCCGGGTGGAGGCGCCAGCATCTTCAGTAAGGGAATCAGGAAGTGAAGCCTTGCAGCTCCAAAGCCTGGTTCCCTACTGCGCATTTGTGAGTCGCGCTGTGTGTTCCAGCTGGTCCCTGCTGTATTCTGGGACCTGTGTGTCTCCCAGAAGACGGGGGGGGGGGGGGCAGACATGCCGTAGATTGCCGGAAGTGTGATCAAATACCTGTATTAGACAGGTATCTGCTCCCTCCTGAAAGGTGCCAAATGTGACACCGGAGGAGGAACCTGATAAGCAGAAGTTAATTTTTTTGGGTGGAACTCCGCTTTAAGTGTTAGCCAGTTTAATTAGGGTAGTGCTTCCTATATTTGTGGAAATCGGCACAGATAGCTCACTTTCATTTCTAGGACACATTTTACCCAACCTGTGAATACACAGAACATGTGATTTATTTTTAATTTTTTTGCATCTTCAGGAATAATTAAAGCTGAACCGCAGAAAAAACAGCTACATTTACAAATAAAGAAAGCGAGAACATGCAGCTAGTGCGATAGGAGCCGCCCCCTTGGACAGAAATGATAGTATATAAAAGGCAACCAAGTGCCACTTTTATTAAAGTATAAAAAATGAATTTTACCGTCAGTCACTTTAAAATATACAAAGTACACCAAATGAATTAATTATACATATATCTCGATATAGATACAGTGGTGTGAAAAAGTGTTTGCCCCCTTCCTCATTTCCTGTTCCTTTGCATGTTTGTCACACTTAAGTGTTTCGGAATATCAAACCAATTTAAACAATAGTCAAGGACAACACAAGTAAACACAAAATGCAATTTGTAAATGAAGGTGTTTATTATTAAAGGTGAAAAAAAATCCAAACCATCATGGCCCTGTGTGAAAAAGTGATTGCCCCCCTTGTTAAAACATACTATAACTGTGGTTGTCCACACCTGAGTTCAATTTCTCTAGCCACACCCAGGCCTGATTATTGCCACACTTGCTCACAATCAAGGCATCACTTAAATAGGAGCTGCTTGACACAGTAAGGTCCACCAGAAGATCCTTAAAAGCTACACATCATGCCGAGACCCAAAGAAATTCAGGAACAATTGAGAAAGAAAGTAATTGAGATCTATCAGTCTGGAAAGGGTTATAAAGACATTTCCAAAGCTTTGGGAATCCAGCGAACCACAGTGAGAGCCATTATCCACAAATGGGGAAGACATGGAACAGTGGTGAACCTTCCCAGGAGTGGCCAGCCACCCAAAATTACCCCAAGAGCGCAGCGACGACTCATCAAAGAGGTCACAAAAGGCCCCACAACAACGTCCAAGGAACTGCAGGCCTCACTTGCCTCAGTTAAGGTCAGCGTTCATGCCTCCACCATCAGGAAAAGACTGGGCAAAAATGGCCTGCATGGCAGAGTTCCAAGGAGAAAACCACTGCTGAGCAAAAAGAACATCAAAGCTCGTCTCAATTTCTCCACAACACATCTTGATGATCCCCAAGACTTTTGGGACAACATTCTGTGGACCGATGAGACAAAAGTGGAACTCTTTGGAAGGTGTGTGTCCAAGTATATCTGGCGTAGAAGGAACACTGCATTTCATAAAAAGAACATTATACCAACAGTAAAATATGGTGGTGGTAGTGTGATGGTCTGGGGCTGTTTTGCTGCTTCAGGACCTGGAAGACTTGCCGTGATAAAAGGAACTATGAATTCTGCTGTCTACCAAGAGATCCTGAAGGAGAATGTCCGACCATCTGTTCGTGTACTCAAGCTGAAACGAACTTGGGTTCTGCAGCAGGACAATGATCCTAAACACACCAGCAAGTCCACCACCGTATGGCTGAAGAAAAACAAAATGAAGACTTTGGAGTGGCCTAGCCAAAGTCCTGACCTGAATCCTATTGAGATGTTGTGGTATGACCTTAAAAAGGCCGTTCATGCTCGAAAACCCTCTAATGTAACTGAATTAGGACAATTCTACAAAGATGAGTGGGCCAAAATTCCTCCAGGACGCTGTAAAAGCCTCATTGCACGTTATCGCAAACACTTGGTTGCAGTTGTTGCTGCTAAGGGTGGCCCAACCAGTTATTAGGTTTAGGGGGCAATCACTTTTTCACACAGGGCCATGATGGTTTGGATTTTTTTTCACCTTTAATAATAAACACCTTCATTTACAAATTGCATTTTGTGTTTACTTGTGTTGTCCTTGACTATTGTTTAAATTGGTTTGATGTTCCGAAACACTTAAGTGTGACAAACATGCAAAGGAACAGGAAATGAGGAAGGGGGCAAACACTTTTTCACACCACTGTATACCGGTATATATCTTTATAAAACCCAAAGGCTAGTAAAATTTATGAATAAAACATATGTAAGAGCTTTTCTATACGCCAAAAGATTTTTATTTCCTTCTATCTAGTCCTGAGGTTAAAGCCTAGTACATACCACTATTTTTTTTTTTTCAACTGGCTCGGGTCGGAGCCGCTGTACTAACAATCCAATATACAGTGATCTCCCCTGCTGTTCTATTGTGTTCTGACAGGGGGATGCCCCCCCACCAGAACGCTCCAGTCAGCGCCAATGGCTGAGAGCATTGATCAGTAGCCGGTAGGCAGGCATTTTTTAGTCATGAGCCTTCGATCAAATCCGGCCGAATGCCTCTGTCGGACAGGTTGCATTCACACCTGAGCGTTTCAAAGTCGCGTGTTTTTGCCACGTTTTTACCTCAATGTGGGTGAGTTTTTGCCACGATATTGTTTAGGTCACCAATGTAAAAGGCAGAAAAACGCCTGTAATCTCCCCCAAAGAAGCTGATGTTCTTTTTTGAGTTTAGGGCATTTTGCTTCAGGTGACAAAATGCTCAGATGTGAACAGGTGCCATTGAAATGAATGGGATTTTGCTTGTTGGGTGTTTTTTAGGTGTTTTACAAGCCTTTTATGAGCTGAAAACACTCAGGTGTGAATGCAGCCCTATGAACCGCCCATGCCAGCCTACATTTGGCCCGTGTGTCCTAGGCTTTACTCGGCTTTGCCACACAGCACAGCCCTGGCAGAGGAGGGGGCCCGATCTTTTTTTGCTGCAGGTTCACTTTAGCTTTTAGGTCTCCTTTCCACCCCACCCTGTGACTGGACAGTGAAAGTAAAAGCGGCAGACTAATGAACCCATATTACTTACCCTGAGCTCTGTCTTCCTATTAACATGATTCTTGCACTACAGCACACTTGATCCCTGTTCTCCTTTTGCTGCACCCTATTCCAGTCTGCGTTCTACTGTACAGGGGATTACTGAGGCTGATACCAGGTCATATTCTGGTACCTATGCTGCCTGCATTAAAAAAAATAAAAAATTGAGGATGTATTTATGCATACAGATAGCCGTTAATTTGTGTCTTTCATATTTACCTGGAGTTCAGCTTTAAAACTGGTCTTGCAAAGGGCATCCCTTGGAACTCTTGGTCTACAGTTTCACAGTTAAGCCGACTATAGTTTACTACACTAATAGTTTTTCAAGCAAACATTCGTGTGAACATTTGTACAAAAATCCTCAGTACATTCAGTGACCTTGATGAATGTTGTTTGAAAATACGTAAAAATTTAATTCTATTTTTAAACAAATGTAATGCAGTACAGATAGATTTGAAACCACATTAACATTCTGCTCATTACTGGGTCAACCACTGCTAGACCAGGAATATTCAACCAACTACCCCACACGTTGTCATGCTTTGTAGGACACCCCCAGTGTTGATAGATAACCCTTTCATAACGGAGAGCAACACCCATGTGACCAATCCATTCTTGGGGAGAGGGAGGGGAGGTGTCCTTCCAGTGCAATAGAATATGTTTGTGTGTCTAAAACGGGGTTCTAGACACTGTCATCAAGTATACTTAGTACTTATAGTTTATGATCTTGTGTGATTATTGATTTGAAATGCTTGGTTAATTGTATTTATAACAATTAATAACCAATTCTCTAATGCTTTTCTAAGCAACATTGCACAGCATAACTATATAAAGCCTTTTAAAGTTGTAGTTTGTTGCATAATATTAAAAACAGGAGTGGGGGAAAGTTGGAAATCATCTGGAAAGTTTTTGAGCAGAGATTGTATGCTCATATGTTGGGGTAAACTAAACAAAGATTGCAGTGAAGTAAATTGAACCAGTTTGCCCCTACAAAAAATATGTCTTAAATGTGCAATACCATAGGTCCCCAGATAGGGCTATACTCTGTATAGCCATGTACATTTTGTAGCTGTTTGGGTGGGGGTTCCGAGCCCTCCATAAGAGACAACAAATTAGTGTAGAATATGAGACAAAGTGGAGTCCCAAGCCATACCCATCCCTGTGGCTAGCCACTCCCTAAAGTGCTGGAGTTGCACTGCCAAGTAATATATCCATGGGTTTGAAAAGGCAATACCTCCATTATCCTTGGGAACATTTCAACTGCTGAAATCAAACCCTGGATGAGCTATTTTTCCATATTCATGATTGAAAAATTGAATTCAGAGTGCAGAATATTTTAAGAAGTATTACCTCTGGGGTGGTGTGTAGTAGATAAAGTTACTGGTGCATGAGTATCATTTTATATACCTACCAATCAATCAGGGACAGACCTAGCTTTTGCCATGATTTAACTTTAACTTTATCCCTAAATTTGGAAATCAATTTATAAATATTCACTTATATTGGGAGAGATTGTAATCCCTAAATATATAAAGCACTGGACAAAAGGATGACAAAAGTGGGTCTACATTCCCCTCAAGCTGCATTAGTGCAGATTTTGACCAGTTAATTGTTAACCTACAATATGTGCCAAATTCAGCTATAACACCCCTTTCACACCACACTGTCCATAGCGTGCGCGGTAAAACGCAGCGATTTGCGGCGCAATTCGGACGCTAGCGGGGTGCTTTTACCCCTGCTAGCGGCTGAGAAAGGGTTAAAAACGGTATTACAGCGCTGCCCCATTGATTTCAATGGGGAGCAGCGGTTGAGGAGCAGTAAACACACCGCTCCTTCATCACTCCAAAGAAGCTGCTGGCAGGACTTTTCCCTGGCGTCCTGCCAGCGCACCACTGTAGTGTGAAAGCCCTCGGGCTTTCACACTACAAACAATGGTGCAGCTTTTTTAGGGCTGATTGCAGGCGCTATTTCTAACGCTATAGCGCCTGCAAAACACCCTGGTGTGAAAAGGGTCTAATAGACCTGACTGCTTTGATAGAGGCATTCATATTATGCAGGAGTATAAGCATATCATCCACGTACAACAGCGGTTTTTCATGTATATCACCATATCTGAAGCCAAAATCCGAGCTGCCAACAGCTCAATGGCCAAGGCAAACAGTAGGAGGGAGAGAGGGCACTATTGCCGATTACCCCTTCACAGTGCAAAGGGAGATGAGTCTACCCCCCACCCTCCCCGCTTTCAGTGGCTTCTGTCAGAGAATTAGTAGACCAGACTGTGTGGACTGCACAGAGGAAACCAGAAACACATGTAAGTGAAAAAATAATGGTGTTTATTTACATAGGTGAAAAGTAAGTGAATATAATAGTGCACAACCAACCCAAAACCACAAACAATGATATATACAAATAATGGGAAATACCGGAATCGTAACAAAAGCCAGGCCGAGGTCATACACAGGGGGATCAGCAGATAGGTAAGGATGGAGAATAAACAGGACAGGGCGAGGACGGATGGATGGGCTGCAGAGCAGGGATCCAAGGCAAACAGGAGGGACAGGTCCAGGATGGGAACCGGATTAGGTCGGGTCAGATGCAGGCTCAAGGTCAGGATAGCAGGCTCAAGGTCAGGGCCCAAGGAGAGAGATACCAAGGCAAGCATGTGTGGGTTTGCCGGGTATTTATAAAACTGCATTAATTGTCCTCAAGTAACACCTGAGCGCAGGAAGTGTTGCCTGCTCCCTACTGCTAGGATCCAGCCGCTGGTGGGCGCTAGTACTGCGGCCCAATGATAACATACCACCAGCAGGGAAAGTCTCTCCTGACAGTTACAAACTGCCAGGAGACACCTGCTGGTGGACCTCAGCACTGCATGCCAAATGATGGATCTTACCAGCGGACGGACCCTTTCCTGACAGCTTGGGGAAATTGAATAGCAGTTTTAATCAGGGGATAAATACCTCCTCAAACCAAAACTGTTCTAAAATTGCCCAGAGGTACTGTCATTCAACACTATTGAAAGCATTGTTGGTATTAAGGGGCAACAAAGCTTTTGACCCTGCATTGTCTGCATTTTGATGAATAATATGTGGAGGTTAATTGCCGTTGATTTTTGGGGCATAAATCCTGCCTGATCCAGATGTATTATACTTGTTATAACCTTGTTTAGCCTCCTAGCCAGTACTTTAGCCAATATTTAATTATAAGATTGCAGTAATGAAATAGGCCTATACAAATTAGGATCCATAGGAGATTTGCTAGTCTTCAAAAGGAACATTATATTAGCTTTACTTATAGGGGTAGGTAAATATTGCATATGAAGGGCCATATTATATGTTTCTAACCATTTTGGCAAACCTATCTTCATATTGCTTTTATACTTCCATAGGGAAGCCTTCATCTCCCCGAGTCTTAAAAGTGGGAAAATAATCTGAACTCCTTTAGTGATGTGGGAACCTAGGAAGGCCCACTAAGAATTTTGAGCGTTAAGGTAGCATTATGAATTGCAGATATGAGAATAATGAGTCTGCAGTGTAATGGACTTTAGATTGGCACAAAGTGGAGTAAAAACCGACCAATTCCGCCATTACTAAATCTGGAGATTTAATCAGTAACTAACATTCTTAAAGTGAAAAATTTAAACAAAATTCTACTAGTGTATGATATATTACCCTGAAAACATATTACCCTTAACATGAGTACCACTCAGTACAGAGTCCAGTCAAAGATTTTGACCAGCTGCTGCCTCCCGGGCCTTTGATTGATCTAACGAGGATTTCTGCTGCATCCGAAGTTGACAGCCATATGGATATGGGTAAGTGGCCCAGAACGTACACTGACTGTGTTCGAGGCCGCTTACTTGCACGCCTGTCAAATTAGGGCTAGTGGCTGTGTCCATGCCCATAGACTTACATGGGCTGGCTCAATGCAACAGCTGCAGCCGCATAAATAAATGGTCCATTTATGTTATACGGGCCTCAGCACTGATGTGAATAAGGTCATACACTGGAGGAGTACAGACAGAGCCATTAGTACATTGTAATCTCTGTTCCTACCTGATTACTAATAAAAGCAAAAAAGTGTTTTCTCTCTCTAAATTTACCAGGGAGGAACAGTACCACTTGACATTATAGAGCTTAGCTTCTTCATTCTTTAGAGAGGAGAATTTGTGTTTAAAGGCTTCTCTTTATTATACAATTTTGCAGAAGAAAGCAAAATGCAAACAAAAGACCACTACAAATCCAATACACCCTAGACCCAGACTCCCAGCACTATTAGAACAAAATGGGTTGGAACTAGATGAGAAACATGATGAGATGCAGTACTAACACAGTAGGCATTACCTACAAACATGTGATTCAGGGGAGAAGAACAAACATTAGGCATAACACACGCAGTTCTGCACTAACCATAATAAGTGTCATGAGCCCTAGGATAAAATTCCATTCAGATGGAGTGCAAATTACATTTTATATATGGTTGGAAATACAAACTAAAATGAAAATAATAATTTAATAGTGTTAGTAGAATTTGAATGTGTTCATGTTAATGCAGCATTTCATTAAATTAAAAAAATGTTTGCATGATTTTATGTTTATGACTGCACTTAACAGTTGTTGAATTGTAAAGCTATTTTGTTTCTTATGTCTTTAGAAGTCCTAGATTGCTAGCATACTCTAAACCCTTCTGTGAGGAAGCTAGTACAAAGGTGTAGTTTGAAGTAAAATTTAAATTACAGAGGGTCACACCAAGTGTTTTCCTGTTCTGAAGGTGCCCTTAGTTACCAGATTCCTGTTACCTAAAACATCTAGTTTCATCAGGTTTAGAGAGAAATTGGGGATCATCTGAATGCTGCAAAGATAAGACAGGCATAAACCACTTAATTATAACAAGTGAGGCTCCTGAAATCAAACTTTTCCAGTCCTAGATGTTTCTGTATTCTGCAGGGGATAATGAGCACCTCTGTTAGAGGTGCTCATTTTGACACAGGTAGATGTACCAGCTTGTCATAGAAATCTTCCAGTGAATAGGGTTGATTTTCTCTTGGAGAAGTGTCAAGAATCAAAATTTCCATGTGTGCACAAATGTCACTTTTGGACAAGTATCTCAGTGCGTATTAACACTGGAACAACAATTCATAGACAAGGCAGCCTGTGGCCACTCTAGGTGACCTTATGGGACCTCCAGCTTGATAAAACATGGTTCCAGATACTGAAATGTGCTTACACATTATTAGGTTTTGTATGTACTGTATATGTGGGATTAGTATCCATTATTTCAACTTTGCTTCCCCACAGCCAGATGTCTAGTGTACAGGAGTTCCATAAAGCAAAAAAAATACCAGGAATATACCAAATCTCTTTCGGTCCCCACTGAAAACTTCCTAAATGTTCAACACAATATATAGTATGCACTGAGCACGTTTTGCAGCTGTGCAAAAATATATACATACAAAGATTAATTACCGTATATACATACAAACACATTGAATTGCATGTATTATTGTGCTATTACTATACTTTTATATATTTAACCTTTTTATTTAGATTGTGGATAGTGTTCCTTGGGCTGGGCATCTCAGAACTGTATGTGAAGCATTTTCTTATCAAAAGCCTAGGATGAATACTGTTTCCACTATTTATGAGAGTTGGGGAAAACTGGGTCCTTGAAGAGAATGAATATGTCGTATGGTAGTTTGGATTTATTTTTCCCCACTATGAATATATAAAGCCTGCTGAGTAGATGCACCCACTTTACAGGAGACCTTCTTAAAAAATGGAAATAGACATTACAAAGTAGATCAGAGGAAAACTTGCCTACATCAAAACACACCACACACTAGCATGTTCTCCAGGTCATACACTGTATTTTACCATTTCATGGTGGATGCAGTTTGGCACAGCTGCAAATGGCAGAGGTTCAGGATGAAGTCTAAAAACGTAATGCTCTTAAAGTTGACATTTCATGTTTGAATAGGCATGGACTCACCTGTCAGGCATTAGCATTTACCACATCACCCAAAAATATGTGACAGAAGTTAGAAATAGAGGAACTCTTTATGTTATCATTTGGTATAATGTACAGTATAGGTAAGTGAGCAGCTTGCATATCCTGCTACTAGAGATTGATATTTTACACGTATACCAGGGACACATATTCTTGGCTTTGTTCTTTTCAAAGGGACACAGGGAAGTAAGTTATTTGTGTGGTTTTTCAGCGCTCATCTTATTTCTTCCCCAGATAAGAATGGATGGAGTGTCAACTCCTCCCAGAGGCCTCGTGGAGCAACTGGAAGAGACTGCCCCTTCTGTGCCAAATCATTTCGTTCTTCCCATCACTTAAAGGTGCATTTGCGAGTTCACACAGGTAAGAAAGTAGCCAAACTCTTCAATTGTAGTAATTTTTATTAACATACATTAGGTCCTTTTTTCGTTCTCTTTCTATTAGATAAATTGCATTTTCATATAAAATAGAGCTGCAAATGAATTGTTTCCTATATTTAGCCTTACTAGCGGACATAAGGGAACTGATTTCCATTTGTGAATGGACTGGCTGAATATGATCCTTTCCACAGCATTGTGGATGAATATGTGAATGCATATTCTTCCTATTATATAGTTATCCTGCTGTTGTTTATAAATCTTGATTTCCTGAATTTCTGAACTGTAGTATTCTTTGTGGGCTGGAAAAATCTGCATGGAAGAATCCAGAAATGGGGAAGAAACACGATTCTCCAGAAAGCATCCGATCTGCTTTTTATTGTTTTAAATCAGAAATATTGTTTATTAATCTGAAACGAGTATACATAACATATACAACCAGTGATAAGGTGATGTTTACGGTCAATACAATTCCATATGAAGCAGGAGTAGTACATTTTACATTATAACAAGTACATTCAAAGCAAAGTCTTGTACAATAGGTATGTCTAGAGCTAGGCATATTAAATAAAGCGATCACAATGTGCAGATTATAAAATAATTACATGATACCGTGGAATGCAAATTAGCCCAAGAGTCTGTCCATAACTAACTCAGTAGGAGTAAGGCCCGGGACAGCCAACCAACCACCCCATATCCGATCAAATTTGCTAGGGCTCTCTCAATGCTGGGAATTGAACTTCTCCAGTTTGAGGATATAACCCATTTTGCACACCCAATCCTTGTGGGTGGGGGCTCTGTCTGTCTGATTTCCACAATTGGAGGATGAGTCTACGGGCCTGGAATAGTGCTCTTTGTTAATAATTACTGCCTCCCAGTAACGATGTAGCTTGGGACATTGCCACAGTAAATTATCAAGGTCCCCAGTCATGAAAGCGCATATGGGACAGAAAGGGGTTGTGTAGAATACCCATGGGCTACAATTTCAGGGGGGTGGAGTGAACCCTGAGTACAATAAAGAGTTGTGAAAGCCCCTGGGCTGTGTTAAGGGAGATGTGGAGGACAGAGTCAAGGACATTATCCCAAAGCTCATCCTCCAGTGGGCCCACATCACGCTCCCACTTATCTTCAGCATTGCACGGGTATCCTTCCAGATAAGAAGGTAGTAGCATACTATAGCAATTTTCAAATTAAAGCGGGAGTCCACCGGGACTCCGCGTTTTTTTTTTTTTTTTTTTTTTAAATAGTGACACTTACCTGTCCAGCGTGCCCGCGATGTCGGCACCCGAAGCCGATCTCTAGGTCGTCTATCGGGTCCTGCCGCCGCCATCTTGGGTATGGGAATCAGGAAATGGAGCCTTTCGGCTTCATTTCCCGGTTCCCTACTGCGCATGCGCGAATCGTGCTGCGCAATAAGGACACTCCCCGCTGCCTCTGGGATCTGTGTGTTTCCCAGCAGGCAGCGGGGCACTTGCGGGAAGGGGCGGGCACTTGCGGAAAGGGGCGTAAGTTACGCCCCTTTCCGCAGAGAGCTATCCCGGAAGTGGGTGCAGTTACCCCCTCCCCCCTGAAAGGTGCCGATTGTGGCACCGGAGGGGGGGAGGGTTCCGATGAGCGGAAGGTCCACTTTAGGGTGGACCTCCGCTTTAAGCCTTTCGTGTCATCCACAGATTGAACACATCCGATCTGCTTGATAGGTGGATCAGATCGCTCCTCTTTCCTATTGTAGAATTATTTGTTTCTCCATTGCTGTTTATGTATTCCTCCTTTTCTATGCTTGACTAATCTATTTTGTATTCTTCTGCTACACAGGAGAACGACCATATAAATGCCCTCATTGCTCCTATGCTGGCACTCAGTCTGGGTCATTGAAATATCACCTACAACGACATCATCGGGACTCCAAACTTTCTTCAGGTGTCCCTTTAAGGGGTAAGAGTATTCAGCAAGGTGCATCCCAGCAAGAGCGGCTGCTTCCTGCTGTGTCTTCTACCTGGGGAAACTCTTGTCCTGATCTGCCTACCCCCTGCGAGGATGGGACTACCTTGCCACTCCGTCTCCACTTGAGTGAGGGCCAGGGTCCCAGTGCATTTCCCCGAATGCCTAGCAGAGGTGGCCAAAGGAGGAGGAGTCCCTCACATCAGCCAACAAATGGGAGACCTGAGCATGAGCCCTTGGATTTGTCACAAGGAAACCCTTTCCACCGCTGCATGTACTGTCCATTCGTCACCTCTGTGGGAGAACTAATGAGTCTCCATCTCCAAGTACACCATGGGAGAAGATCACGTAGAAAGGGGGGCTACATTAGAGGAAGACCAAGACCTGTGTTCGTCCCCCAGTCCCAAAGCCCAAGTCTAAGAGACAGCCCAGAACCATGTGAAAACACTGAGTGAACAGAGCACTGAAGGGCAGATGGTATGAGAAGTGCCCTTTGACTGCCCAAAATCCATGATCCACATAAAAAGAGAGAAGAAATGATTAGGACTGCTGAAAGATGATGGGTAGATAGCGAAGATGAGATGGCTTGTGCTGGGTAGAGGGAAAAGAAGGTTAGGAGCTGAAAAGGAGTCATTAATTCAGGTAGAACATGTGAGTGTTTCTATACCAGCTAGGGATGGGTAGAATGTGCCAGAGACAGATAGGAGGGGGGCAGAACGTGAGAAGCTCATGGAGGAACCTGTAGAAGAAAGCTGTGTTGGAGGGATAATTGATGTCTTAGAAAAAGACATTTACGTCTAAGGGGAGACGGTCATTGGCAGAGAGAAACAAAGGGACAACATTTCAAGATATAGCTAGGATACTGGCTGGGTAACAGAGGTAATGAGATGGTAGACCGATGGAAAAGATTGGGGATAACGCACTGTAAACGCTATAGCGAAAAAGTCAGAGAGAGCACTTTTCACTAATGTGACAGAATGCTTGCAACATATCTGAGGCAAAAGAAACAGCTAGCAATAGGAACACAGAATGGTAGTACTAGGTTGAAAGAAACTAGAGGTAGGGTTAAAAAAAAAAAAAAAAAAAAGAATAAAATAGAAGCATTAGTAACGATGATTATTTTGCCCAAAATTCCCCTCTGGTTTCTGTTTATTGCTGAGACTTTATTTTTGATAATTTGGATCGTTATTCAGACCCATCTGCAGGTAGATACCCCTAAAACACCCTTTTTTTCCACATTCCTTCATTATTTAGGTTTGTGCTCAAAAAATACATTTCCACGTTTAGAGATTTCTATATTTTTTTTTATTCTTTTCTTGTAGAAAAATAAATAAATCTTTTAAAAAAAATAAAATCTCTTTTGAAGTAACAATGTGGCTTCAAAAAAAAGACTCATGACTTCCAGAACAACATTGTACACAGTATATGCATCACTGACTTATAACAGAGCAGATACCGCTAGCTGCATTATACGGTAGGTTTCATTTATAAAATGCACTTTTGTTTATTTCATAGAAGTGCAGGCAGTCATAGGTGTAGAAAAAAAATTAACATTAGCTATAGAACTTGTGTGGTTATTTGCAATTTGAATGTGTTGCAATTTATAAGTATGGTGGTTGTGGTGTTGCCGTTCAGCACACCTGGACTTTTTGTGTTATAAGACCTGGTCAGCCATCTCTATGTCTTCTGACACCCTCCCGTAGGCCTCATGCACACAGGGCTTTAGCCCATGTGCGCCAACTCTGCACAGCTGCAGCCTCTAGCCTTGCTGCTAGCAGGCTGTCAAAATTTGATAGGCTAAAATGCATGGTGGCTGGACGCTGTGCCTAGTGCTTCTTGCGTTTAGTGCTGTATGCATTCAGGGGTGTATGTCACACAAGTACCACTCATTTCAGCCTGTCATAGTTTAACAGGCTGCTGACAGCAGGGCTGGATGCTGCATCTATACCTACTGACCACACAAAAACACCAGGATTTGATGCACATGGGCTACGTTTGCATATAGCCTAATAGGGAACCTTTAAAGTCTACCTTCACCTTTGAACACTTTTAAGATAAATGGATATTCCAAGACAGGGCAGCAAAATAACCATATTTTTTAAATAGCAGTACTTGAAGTTTCCACGTTGCACAAATTTGTCTGTTTACTTCTAGGAACTGAATATAATGCTGTATTAGATCCCTTTCACACTGAGGCGTTTTTTCAGGCACTTTGGGCTAAAATATAGCGCCTGTAAAGAGCCTGAAAAACAGCTGCCCTGCAGTCTCAGCATGAAAGCCTGATTGCTTTCACACTGAAGCGATGCGCTGGCAGGACGTTAAAAAAACTCCTGCAAGCAGCATCTTTGGAGCTGTATTTACACTGCTTCTAAAGTGACATTGCTTCTAAAGTTAAAAGCGCCCTCTAGCGGCTGAAAACCTCTGCAAAAACAATGGTAAAGTGCCACTAAAAATAGCGGCGGACGCCCCAGAGTGAAAGCAGCTTCAAAAACAGCTGGAGAGTTCCCCATGACATCAAGCAACATTTGAACACTTCCTGAAGGAAATAGTGGAGACCAAACCTGTAAAGACTTCCATGGAAACTATAATGGTCTTGGGTCTATGTGTACATACTGTACACACACAGTTATTGTTTTACAAATAAACATTTTATAAATGACAAAATAATCCCACTACGGTACGAGAACTACGGTGTGGGTTAGTTGAAGAGAGAGCATAGCAGTGGAGGCCTGCCTTGTGGCTCAGTTTGACTGAAACTCCACACTGAGCCATCTGTTTTTAGGGAGAAGCATGGGATTTAAAAAACAAAACAAAAAAACACATAATCGCCTCCATGCTGCAGCTGTCCTCCGCCAGCTCTAAGAACGAGAATTGAACAATCACATGACCACTGATCACTCGGTTCTCAGTCTTCCCTGAGCAGAGAGTGGTGACCTGTCACTCTCTGCTTTCTGATCAGCTCCTCCAATGCTCACTGGAGGCGCTATACTGGAGAAGAGGCAAGAGTGTCTGGCTCAGGCCCCCAGCGGCACACTGAGACGCTAAGCCAGCTGCTACTCAGGCATCTGGGTGCATCCCAACATAATTGTCAAGAGCCTACCAGACCCTGGAGCAGATGTGTGACGTCAGTTGACAGCAGGATTTAGCCTGCTGTCGTCTGATTCTAGGTCACAGGAAAGAACTTATTTGCACTCCTGTGACCCACAAGAGAAGTATAACCAAAAAACCTGTGCCCATACTTCTCTTTAACTGCTTCCGGACCAGCCGCCGCAGTTTTACTGCAGAAGGTTGGCTCCCCTGCGCGAAATCACGTTAATGTACATGATCTTGTGGGGCCCAGATAGCAGGCACCTGCCTGCTGCACAGCGGGGGGATCCCAATGCTCATGGCCGATGGTTACGATGACTGCCGGCGTGACCAGGAGGCACAGAACAGGGACGAGTGTGTGTAAACACACACTTGCTTACCTGTTCTGTTCTATCAGGAGTGGCAGATATTTTTGGGGATATTTATTATAAAAAAATATTATGTTTTTTTCAAAATTGTCGCTCTTTTTTTGTTTATAGCACAAAAAATAAAAACCACAGAGGTGATCAAATACCACCAAAAAAAAGCTCTATTTGTGGGAAAAAAAAGTACATAAATTTTGCTTGGGTACAACATCTCACTACTGTGCAATTGTCAGTTAAAGTGACACAGTTCCAAATCACAAAAAGTGCTCTGGTCAGGAAGGGGGTAAATTCTTCAGGAGCTGAAGTGGTTAAAGGGAAGAATCATTGCTGATTGTAAAACCACGTGTATGTTAATTGTAGCTTGAGCTTTGCACCCTGTTAACAAAGGGTGTCTTTCAACAGACTGTAAAATATAAGAAATTAATTTGTGAGAATACATATAACTCTCCACCTGCTGTCCTAAAAAAAAAATGCAAAACATTGAGAATTTTTCAGAATTAACTGACTAGTCCTGACTGCAATAAATAGAACAATGTACAAAATGATTTTACCAAAACAAACTAGCTGATACATGCTATTTACAGAGTCTATTTCACTGACCTGCCTAACCGTATAAAGTGTGTCAGAAAGTGTGAGTTACCCTTTAAAGCAGAGCTCCACCCAAAAGGGGAAGTTCCAGTTGTTGGCACCCTCCACTGCCACATTTGGCACTTTTTAAGCCCCGTACACAAGAGAGGACTTATGTCCGACAGACTTCCGAAGGAGTTCTGTCGGAGTTCTGCCGGAGTTCCGACAGAGTTCTGACGGACTTTTCGGCTGAGCGGACTTGGCCACACACAATCACACTAAACTCCGACGGATTCGAACGTGATGACGTACGACTGGATTCGAATAAGGAAGTTCATAGCCAGTAGCCAATAACTGCCCTAGCGTCGGTTTTAGTCCGTCGGAATAGCATACACACGAGCAAATTTTTCGAAGGGACCGGGTCCGGCGGAGTTCCTTCGGAAAAATTTGAAGCATGTTCCATATTCTAAAGTCCTTCAGACTTTGGCGAGTCAAAAGTCCGTTGCAGCCCACACACGATCGAATAGTCTGACGGAATCAGTCCGTCGGACTTTGGATGTTGAAAAGTCTGCACGTGTGTACGGGGCTTTAGGGGGGAGCAGGCACCCGGTTTTGACAGATACAGGCTCCCATTTCTGGGTAAGATCGCCGCACGGCAATCTACCAAATTTCTGGCCCCTCCTCCTTCCCCCCGCTGCCTGCTGGGACACACAGTGGTCCCAGAAGACGGCAGGACCATTCAGAAAGCGCAGCACGACTTGCACATGCACAGTAGGAAATAGGCTGTGAAGTCACAAGGCTTCACTTCCTGTTTCCCTTACTACACATGCCGGTGCATGCACCCAAAACCGATTGTCGAAGCGTCTAGAGGTACCGGGATCCCTGGACAGGTAGGTGTCCTTGTACTAAGGCGATTTAGAGATAAAAATTGCTTCCGTAAAGCCTCTGAGAACTGCCTCCCCAGTGTGAAAGCCCAAGTGCTTTCACACTGGGGCAGTGTACTTGCAGGACGTTAGAAAAAGTCCTGCAAGCAGCATCTTTGGGGTGGTTTGGCAGCACTGTATACAGCGCTGCCAAAGCTCCCTGCCCATTGAAATGAATGGCAGTGCTTCCGAAGCGCGCCAGAAGTACCACAACACGGGTGGTTTGACCGCCAGCGGGCGTTATAAGCACCCCGCTAGCGGCTGAAAAGCACAGCTTAAACAGCGCTAATTTGGCATGGCTGCAGTGTGAAAGTACGCTAAAAGTCAGCAGCTACAGTATTTGTAGCTGCTGCCTTTTAAGTTTCACAGCCTAGAGCATTCACACAGACTGAAGCTGCAAACCTCAATCATTTCTACACTACAAAAGGCAAAAAGTGTTTCCTTTGGTGTTATGTGTACAAGATCTTATACAAAAAACAGCAGATACTAGTAAGCATATTATTGTCACCAATGGATGCTACTATCTACAGTCGGTGCTTCAGGAGTCATCACATGAGTTGACTTTGTTTTATGTAAATATGGGTGTATTTCAAGGAGATATAGTGGAAAGCTTCAGCAAAATCTTTTATTTTTTATTTTTTGTTTTGAGTGGAGTGGAAAATTAGTAGAATGATTTTACAGTTGGTTAGATCCTCATTAGGGAAATTTTGAATGTACAGGTTACCACCATTACCTGGACAGGATAATCTTTCCACTAGAGATAAAGACAACAGTAGCATTTGACAGAAGTTCTAACTTTCTCCTGTTCAAAAAATTGTTTTTATTGCTATGTTTCCTTACCTTTATACCCTGTACTGTGGCTATAGTCAGTAGGACAAGTAGTAAAGAAAAAAAACACCAGCATGGAAAAAAGAAACAGCAATAAAATCAGATATCATTTTAACCATTTTTCACTCTTGCAAAACAAAAACATTTGGCCTTCCACTTACGGTAACAACACAAAGTAAATGGCTTCATTTTATAATAATTACACTGGTTTGGCTGAAATAATCTCAAGGGAACCTGTACTGGGTAAAAATGAAGCCTGCTATTGCTGAGCTCTCCTTGAAGTTAAAGCAGTATGAAACCCAAAAGCAAACATATTACATTGCAGCATACCAATTAGATGTGATGGCTGCATTTGTTTTCTTTTTCTGTTTTCATCTGGTGATCCAGCCAGTAGGTCTATTGTTTTTCACCAACCCAAGCTCTCTTGCTGTTACATAGATGGCACAAACCATTTAACACTGACAAGGGTGCTTGATCACTTGCCTACTAGGCATTTATACCCCATTCCTGCTCAGGCCAATTTTCAGCTATCAGCGCTATCACACTATGAATGACAATTGTGTGGTAATGCAACACAAATTGATAACACTGATACATTTTTATCATATTTTTTTCACACAAATAGAGCTTTTTTTTGCTAAATAAACAAATTAACGCTGAAAATTTTGAAAAAAAAATGCTTTTTCATAGTTTGTTATAAAATTCTGCAAACAGGTAATTTTTCTCCTTCACTGATGTGCGCTGATGAGACTGCACTGATGGGCATTGATGAGGTGGCAGTGATAGGCAGCAATGATGGACACTGATAGGCCCCTTTCACATGGGGCGGATCGATCAGTAATGATCCGCTCGCTCAGCGGGGATCGCTCCGTTGTCCCCGCTGAGCCGGCGGTGGACAGGGCGGGCTCCGCACACTGTGCAGGGGCTGCCCTGTCAGCTCTCTGCTCTCCTCTATGGGGATCGGACAAGAACGGACCACCTGTCCGTGTTCATCCGATCCACTCTGCAGACGGATAGAAAAATAGGATTTTCCTCCGTCTGCAGAATTGGACAGTAGCGAAAGCGGACGATATCGGGTGTCTGCAGATGTTCATCCGCAGACACCCGCTATCCCATAGGGATGAATGTATGCCCGTATTTCATCCGCAAACGGATGGATGAAATACGGACATATCGTCCGCATGTGTGAAAGGGGCCATAGGGGGCACTGATGAGAATAGATTGGCAGCACTGGTGGGACTGCACTGATAATAGATTGGTGGCACTGGTGGGACTGCACAGATAGTGCCCTGATTATCAGTGTAAATGTCTCTTTTAGAGAAGCCAGTTATCTGCTCTCTTCACCTCTCATGCTGTCAGCCTGAGGAAAGGAGTGCAGACAACTAGCTTCTGTTTACATCCGTGATCAGCTATGATTGGATACGTGGTGAAGAGCCGCTGATTGGCTTTACCTCAATCTGTGATCAGCCATGTCCTCCGGATACTGCTGTCACAGAAAGTGCCGCCCGCGCCCTCCAGTGGGTGCATGCGATCACGGCTTCAATTTGTTACTGTATGTAAATCTGACACCCCCCCTCTAGACTGATAATGCTTATGTCCAAAGGTGTCTCCTGTGCTCCTTCATCCCTTGTGGGGGGTTCTCTAATATAGGAGGTTTGTTACTGGCCAGATCACCAGGCGAAAACAGAGTGAAAAAAAAGAAAACGAATGCAGCCACATTTAATGATTTAATAACACTTTAATTAATTGAAACTCTCTAGGTCTAACTACAAACCAGAGATGGATTTTCTCTTAGAATTGGTGTAGTATACAGACCCACAGGCAGTCTGAGGATTAAACTAACCTGTTGATTGACCAGACAACTCAAATGACAATGAAAAGAAAGGTTTTAAAGCGGGATTCCACTGCCTCCAACAATTTTTTTTTTTTTGGGGACAATAAAAATCAATTTAGGGTTTAAATCTGTTACTCATATGTTCCGTTTTTGGTACTTTGCCCATTGTTTATAAAAAAGATATCGATCGTTTTCATCTTGCCTGTGGGCATGTGAAGCCCACAGCCATTCTCTTCTGGGATTCTGTGACGTCCATCTCCCATCATGCAACGGCCGTTGTAGCTCAGATCTCGCGCATGCGCAGTAAGGAAGTGGTCACAAATGGGGACTGATTGCCTAATGTTGAGGGGAGAGAACATTTGGGTTCTAGCAATCACCAATTTCTTTAGTATGATATTAGAACAAAACCTAAAAAAAATAATATATGTGAAAAAGTTTTAGATCTGAAAACAACAAATTCCCAGACCATTTTGCTGGCCAAAGACCAGAGCACTTTTTGCGATTCGGCACTGCGTCGCTTTAACTGACAATTGCGCTGTCGTGCGACGTGGCTTCCAAACAAAATTGGCATCCTTTTTCTTTCCCACAAATAGAGCTTTCTTTTGGTGGTATTTGATCACCCCTGCGGTTTTTATTTTTTGAGCTATAAACAAAAAAAGAACAACAATTTTGAAAAAAATACATTATCGTTTACATTTTGCTATAATAAATATCCCCCAAAAATATATAAAAAAAACATTTTTTTTTTCCTCAGTTTAGGCCGATACGTATTCTTTTACATATTTTTGGTAAAAAAAAAATCACAATAAGCATTTATTGATTGGTTTGCGCAAAAGTTATTAAGATAGTTTTATGGCATTTTTTTTTTTACTAGTAATGGCGATCAGTGATTTTTATCATGACTACAACATTATGGTGAGCACATCGGACATTTCTGACACATTTTTGGGACCATTGTCATTTATACAGCAATCCGTGCTATGCAAATGCACTGATTCCTGTGTAAATGACACCAGCAGTGAAGGGGTTAAGTATGTCCTGGGGAGTGATTCTAACTGTGGGGGGGGGGGGGCATGTCTACGTGTGACACTTCACTGATCTCTGCTCCCGCTCACAGGAAGCAGAGATCAGTGACACTGTCACTAGGCAGAACGGGGAGATGCTTGTTTACATTAGCTCCCTGTTCTTCTCTGTGACCCAACTCACGGAGGTCCCTGCAGGAAATGGCACGGCGGCAGATCTAAAGGGACGTACAGGTATGCCCATTTGCCCAGCCGCGCACTTCTGCCGACGTAAATCGCTGTGCCGCCGGTCAGGAACTGGTTAAAGGAGAAATATGGAAATTTTCAAAAAACAACATACATACTCACTTCTATGCTACAGCATCAGTGTGATGCTGCAGCTGGTCCACTCAGTTCTCAGGTAGCTAAGAGCAGAGGGCAGTGACCTTCCAGTGCTTAATGGAGTGCCGGGCTGGGGTGGGCACAGTTGGCTTCATCTCTCAGCCACACACTGAGATCCGGAGCCAGTTGTCAATTAGGCAGCTGGGTGGATCCTGACAATATGGTCGGAATCCTTCCAGAGCCTGGAGCGGCTCAATGACATCAGCTGATAGTTGACAATAACCTACTGTATGCTAAGGCCTCATGTAAACTGCTGCTGATAAACCGACATTTAGGATTGGTTGGGCATTTTTTTCTGCAGCCCCTGAACTCTCCTCTGTGTTATCTTATCTGTCCATGTACACTCAGTGGTTTAGAGGCAGTTGAGCTTAGTGGCAAAAAATTGTGTTCAGGACAGGTGTTTATTGGCATTTGAAACAACAAATGCTGGTACCAGCGTGCAAACGCAGCAACACGCATTTACCTGCGCTTAGTTTATAGGCATGTTTAATAAAGATACATTTCTGACCATTTACAATGTAAAAAACGCTTCTAAACACGGCATGTAAACATGACACAACGGATATTTTTAACCATCAGTTACTAGCCGTAAAGTTGCAGCGTTCAGGAGAGGTTTTAAAAGTCCCATGTACATGAAGCCTAACTGTTCACTACAGAGGTACGTCATAATAAATGAGAAAACAATAACATACACCAGATACAAGGAAGTAGGAAGTGTAGCTGATAGAGAAGTGTATAAAAACCAACAAAAGATGGTCAAACATATTATCTGTGCTGCTAAAGCACAGAAAGAGGAGGAAATGGTTAAATCTGATAAGAACGGAAACAACACCATTTTAGGTCTCACAAAATTAAGACTGGGTACAACAAATATGCTGAAGGAGACTTATATATAGCTAGATATAGATATAACAAACCATTTTAAAAATTACTTCTGATCAACTTTCTCAGAATGAAACAACGCCAACAGAAACAGGGTGGCGAGGGCCCAGTCACAATATTTGCTTTGGGATGCACTGGGTAGCAGTCTCATTGCAAAGACTAAGCAATCTTTTTTACTGTAAGACCCCTTTCACACTGTGCTGCCCATAGCGCCGGCGATAAAATGCCGCTATTTTTAGCGGCATTTTACTGTCGGATTTGCGGCACATTTCAGCCGCTAACAGGGGGTTTAACCCCCGCTAGCGGCCAAGAAAGGGTTAAAACTGCCCGCAATAGCTGCGTTTTGCCGGAGGTATAGCCACGCTGCCCCATTGATTTCAATGGGAAGCAGCGGTGGAGGAGCGGTAAACACACATCTCTCCTTCACCGCTCCAAAGAAGCTGCTGGCAGAACTTTTCCTGACGCCCTGCCAGCGCACCACTCCAGTGTGAAAGCCCTCGGGTTTTCATACTGGAGACAATGGAGCAGCTGTTTGAGGGCGGATTGCAGGCGCTATTTTTAATGCTATAGCGCCTGCAAAACACCCTCGGTGTGAAAGGGGTCTAAATGAAAGGGTGATCTTGCGCAGTAATAAATGATCACAAACAATATATATGTGCAAAAGTGGTGCACCAAATAAAGAAAACCAAATCAACACAATTCTTTGTGATAAAGGTGTCTCTAATAAATATTCATTCCGTGCCTTCACACAACTGTTAAGTGCTCCCAGAACTGATCCCAGAATTGAAATAGTAGTTAATATCCAGCCTCAAAAATATGGGAATATACAGCGTTTAGATTACAGGATACAATGTATTGCCTCTTAAAGCGGAGGTCCACCCTAAAGTGGACCTTCCGCTCATCGGAACCCTCCCCCCCTCCGGCGCCACAATTGGCACCTTTCAGGGGGGAGGGGGGTGCAGGTACCTGTACAGTACAGGTATCTGCACCCACTTCTGGGATAGCTCTCTGCTAATCTACGCCCCTTTCCGAAAGTCCCCCGCTGCCTGCTGGGAAACACACAGATCCCAGAGGCAGCGGGTCCATCCTTATTGCACAGCGCGACTCGCGCATGCGCAGTAGGGAACCGGGAAATGAAGCCGAAAGACTCCAAAATAAATAAAAATGAAAAAATAAAATGAATGAAAACTGCATGCAAAAAACAATGGTTTAAAAATGCAAAATGCACTGAAAAACGTGCCTGAAAAACGCATCAAGCTAAGCCACATAGATGTGAACCTAGACTACGTGCTTTGCCATTCTGTCCTCCCAGTGCACTCCAGCTGTAGTGCAGTCAGTGCGGCTGCTGGTATGAATCAGTCTGGAAGGTTTAAGTTTCTAGGTTCAAGAAGAACTGTCTCAATTCAAGTGTAATAAAGCAAGGAGTCTTAACAGTATTCTTCCCAGAATTCTAAGAAGACTTTGTGGTATAGTTGTTCTTCTAACAGGTAAACTTCCCCATGGCTGGTGCACAGTTAATATAAGTAAGGAAGAAGTTGGCAACTACAAGCCAGTCAGTTTAACATCTGCAGTAGTAAAATGAATGGAATTACCACTAACATTTATTGGACCCAAATCAACTTACTGGACCCAAAGTAGAATGGCTTTACTGGGGGCAGACTATGTAAAACTAATCAAATTTTTTTGGCTATAGCCCAAATGTTTTGGAACAAGGTGGTGCTGTAGGCATCTCGATTTCAGCAAAGAATTTGTTACAGTTCCACATAATGATCTAATAAAAAGTTGCACTGCCAATCTCCCACCACCAGATGGTGCCCCACTCCCCTTCTCCCAACAATGCCACTCTCTTCCCTCTTGTCTGTGGTTATATATATATATATATATATATATATATTATTTTTTTTTTTTTTATACACACACATACTGAGAGACATGAATGACCACAAAGAGGGAGGAGAGTGGTATTGCTGGCGGATTATATGAGCTCAATTTAATAATATTAAATAGGCCAAATAGATTTAAATAAACATTCTAATCAATATATATATATTGATTAGAATCTTTATTTTTATCAGTTTGGTCTATGTATTGAATTGAGCTAATATGATCAGCCAAACAGATGCAAATAAAGATTAACATTTTGTAAAAATAATATTTTTTTCTATAATAATATATTATATATTTGTACAAATCGGAAAATTTCTTTCACGAGAATAGAGCTTTCTTTTGGTGGTATTTAATCACCATTTTTTTTTTTTGTGTTTGCTAAACAAACAAAAAAAAGACCAAAAATTTGGGAAAAAATATATAATTTTTTATAGTTTGTTGTAAAAATTTAGCAAACAGGTCATTTTCTCCTTCACTGATGTGCTCTGATTAGGCTGCACTGAGGGGTACTGATATGTGGGACCGTTGGATACTGATGGGGGGCACTGATAGGTGGCACTGCGATCATGTACATCCATGTACGTCCTACCGCCAAAGTAAGCCAGGAAGTGGTTAATCTTTATTTGTATCTGTTTGGCTGATTACATGCTTATTATATATTAATAATAAAATACTATATGGATGTGCCTTCCAGGAGCTATGATCCTGCTACCACTATACCAGTATTTTCCAGCTGCTCCGAATCTCATTTCACGCTCTAAACACCGCTACCTGCTCCCCGATAGCCCCAGGAACACTTGCACCTCTTCTGCTCCGCTCGGATGGGACCACTCAGAACCCATCTTAACTCCACTTGTGCCGGCTGGCGCCATTTCTGACAGCAAACAAACTCAGGAAGAGACAGAGGATACAGCTCACCCCTCTGGAGCAGCCATCCTAGCAGCAATAGCGGAGTGCAAAGCATCCCTAACAGCAAAACCGGGTGACAGAGGTGGAGGATGTGGTCCAATCAGACTCCAGGGACCTCGGGGCCCTACAGCTGCAGGTACGTGCAGTACAGGAGAGTACCATAGAGACAGAGAACCGCCTAAGGCAGAATAACATCCATATCGTGGGCCTACCTGAGCGGGGCCCACTGAATTCCTGAATGACTCCTAACAGAGGTGTTCAGCCTAACTGGCCTGCCACCAACTTTCGTTGTGGAGCATGCCCACAGGGTCCCGGCAGCCCCACCAAGACCTGGGGCCCCACTACGCCCCTTTTTGCTGCAGTTCCTCAATTACCGAGACCGCATTCTGGCCGCAGCCCGGACCAAGCCCGATATCAAATATGAGGTCACCAACCTACTGTTCTTTCCCGATTATTCCCAGGAAATTCAACAAAGGCGTACGTAAATCCTTCACAGATGTACGCATGAGATTGAAAGAAAAAGGCAGCCGTTTAAATCTCCTTTATCCCAGCAGGATGAGAATCACAGATGATGACCTACGCACTTTGACAATTCAGAGGCTGCGTCGGCTTGGCTGGACACCTGCTGAAACCCACCTGAAGCCCGCATAACCCGGCAGTTCCCTTACCGTGCCTCAAGTACTTTATACATTTCTCTGCCTATTCCAATTTTTTAGCCATTCGAACTGCCCCCCCCACACACACACACACTATGTCTCACTCCTCAGGCTACATGAGCTGACTCTCCTGAAGTCTGCTGGATCCTCCTGACAATTTCGCATACCCACACCTCCTGTCTTCCCCTCCTGCCTCCATGGCGCCACTATCTCCCTGCGTATCCTAATTGCTCCTGCTCGCCCACCTCCCCCTGGACTTCACAGGTGCCACTGCTGCAGAAGGCAGCCCCCCCCCAAAGGAAAACACGCAGAGGAACCTGGTACAAGACGGAGTGTTGCTACTAACTTGTACCTGTTTGCCCCCGGAGAACTTCCACAAGTTTTAACGCACAGCATTGAATTGCTGCTAGTAAAAGTTTAAAGGGTTAAATTGTTTGTTTTTTGGGGGTATAGGCCCGATCTGATCACTCCCAAGTTCCCAGATATGGCGTCAGATAAGGGCAGGGTTGACACTGCTGTCAACAAGGGTATTTTATGTTTTATGTGTCTATGTACATGTATTTTTTGTAGTTTGGTTACACACTGGTCATGACCTGGAATAGATCCCTTGGGTTCATGCTGCTCTTGAGATGTACTCCTAAGCCGACTCTGATCCTCCTTCCTCCATTCCCTTTACAAGCCCACCATGATGGGACGAGATACCCCTAAGTTTAACATAGAAAGAAGGAGAAAAACCCCCAATAAAACAGGACTTTATAAGTGACTGAAAACACAAGTAACTGATATTATTACAATATTTTATTAAATACAAAAATTATCTTTAAATATGCATATCAGACCCCTTTCACACTGGGGCGTTTTTCAGGCGTTTTTCATGCGCTTTAGCGTTAAAAAAGCGCCTAAAAGCCTGAGTGCTTTCACACCGAGATTCCTTTCACACTGGGGCATTTTTCAGGCGCTTTAGCGTTAAAAAAAGCGCCTGAAAGAAGCTGCAACTGCAATCCCAATGTAAAAGCCCGAGTGCTTTCACACTGAGGCGCTGCGCTGGCAGGGCGTCAAAAAAAGTCCTGCAAGCAGCTTCTTTGCAGCGCTTTTGGAGCAGTGAATACAATGCTCCTAAAGCGCCCCTTCCCATTGAAATCAATGGGAAGCGCCTGAAAAACGCTATTGGCAGCAGCGTTTTGTGGGCGCTTTTAACCCTTTATTTGGCCACTAGCAGGGGTTAAAAGTGACCCGATAACGCTCGAAAAACGCTGGTAAAGCGCTGCTAGTTTAAGCGGCGCTTTATGAGTGTTTTTCGGGCGCTGACATTGTCAAAGGGCTCTTAAAGCACTTGGGCTTTCACATTGGGATTTCAGATGAGGCTTCTTTCAAGCGCTTTACAGGCGCTTTTTTTAACGTTAAAACGCCTGAAAAACGCCCCAGTGTGAAAGGGGTCTAAGGCATTTAGAAAAATGCATCAACATAAACAGCACAATATGATACATAAAATGGCTCAAGCACACGTCCAAGCCGACGATCGTATCAGGCAGATCCTGCCCTTCTTCAGGAGATTTCTAGACCTTATACAGAGCCCACAATAAAATTTGAATCTGTCTGATATTCCACGTAACATGTGATGATTTGAGACCCAGACAAGCTGGTATTCCTATGGCCCTGAATGCCAATGAACCCCAACGGGTCACACAGATGATCCACCCCAACCTGCCAGGGAAAGGCCAAACGGATGTTCTCAATTAGATATATGTCTCAAAATATCCCACCAATCAATCAATATAGTCTGTAAATGTCCCCAATGGTCAAAGCAGCTGTAGCGGTAGAAATATATTCAGCCAACTTAAAACAGCTGTATGTGTCCATACATGTGGAGAGCAGCCTAGTGAAAGATTGTAGCATTTTCCCTGCGTGGCAAGCCGACAGCTATCGGTTGGACGTGTGCTTGAGCCATTTTATGTATCATATTGTGCTGTTTGTGATGATGCATTTTTCTAATTGCCTTATATGCATATTTAAAGATAATTTTTGTATTTAATAAAATATTGTAATAATATCCATTACTTGTGTTTTCAGTCACTTATAAAGTCCCGTTTTATTGGGAGTTTTTCTCCTTCTTTCTGTACAATCTATTTGGGATGTGGTGACTGAGAACAATATTTTCTGCGATTATTGGGATTCTTTTTTCCCTAAGTTTAACATAGTGTCCTGGAATGTCCGGGGGCTCAATTTAAAATTTAAGAGAACGGTGCTTTTTAAATACCTCAAACTACACTCCCCGCATATGGTGCTGTTACATGAAATACATCTCATGGGCAGTAAACTCCTAGCATTGAAAAAGCCGTGAATCCAGAGAGCCTTCCATGCCTCCTACTCCACATATGCCAGAGGAGTCACAATACTAATCAGTAAATCTCTTCCATGCGTGATGGAACAGATTCACACCGACCCTCAAGGCAAATATGTGATAATAGTGTTCACTGTGTGGGGCACCCGATATATAGTAGTAAATGTATATATCCCTCCTCCCTTCACGCCATCTACACTGTATACCATCCTAGAGAGAGTCACCCCTTACTGCCCTGCTAAACTGCTACTTATGGGTGATTTTAACACCATTCTGGACCCTGACTTGGATAGGCCTGCCCCCCCCCCTAAACATTTCTCCACAGATCTGATCTGGGCCAAGGCAATGGGGATGGCTGAGGTCTGGAGATGGAAACGTCCTGCGACTAAAGCCTACTCCTGTTTCTCTACCACATATAAGACTTCCTCCCGCATTGACCTGGCCTTTGCAAACCCGACCATGCTGGTGGATATTTTGGATGCCTCATACCTACCCAGTGGACTCCCAGACCACAGTCCCCTACTGCTTACCATCCGCTCCCCCTCCTCTCAGATCTTCAAACTTCTGGCACTTGTGAGCTCATTGGCTGTCACACCCCGACTTGAAAAGTACAATCCCGCCCCGCCTTGCTGATTACCGAGTCCTCAACACGGGGTGCACTTCCCCAGAAGTAGTATGGGACGCCTTCAAGGCTTTTACTAGAGGGCAATACATCTCCTCCATTGCAGGAATCCACAGGAAACAAACTGGCACAACAACCTCTCTCCAGGCCACAGTACTATCCCTGTCGGACACTTATGCTGCTGACCCCACTAACAAACACTTTGACTCCCTAAAAGTGGCGAAACATGACTTGCATCTACATCTCACTGAAGTCACCAGACTAGACCTATACCAGAACAGACAATGATTTTTTGAACAGGGTGACCGCAATGGCTGCCTATTAGCGATGCTGGCACAACATAACCAACCAGTGACACTGGTACCCAGTATACTGTCCCCTTCGGGAGAATCGGTCTCTTCACTACTGGACATACTGGTGAATTTTCCCCACTATTACAGCTCCCTCTGTGCCTCCAGGTTGCCCCTGGATTTCCAGCCCCAGGACCTTGCACCCTGGCTGGACCCTTGGGCACTCAGCTGGCTCTCAGATGCAGAGAGGGAGTCGCTAGTGAGACCGATTACCCCGGAGGAGATGCTGAAGGGGATCAAGTCCTTCCCCACTGAGAAATCTCCAGGACTGGATGGCCTTCCCATCGAGTTTTACAAGACCCATGGTGACCTGCTGGCCCCCAAATTGGCCCAGCTCTATTCCCAATGTTTGGCTGGATGGTGCCCTCCCGGCATCCATGGGCCATGCACACGTAATCCTAATCCACAAAGCCCCTAAGGACCCCACCTCCTGCAGGCCTATTGCCCTACTTAATGCGGACCTCAAAATCCTCAACAAATGACTGACCATGAGAATACAGCCCCTACTTCCAACTGTCATCGAGACAGACCAGACTGGATTCATGGCCAACAGAGCAACAGACAACAGTTTAAGATGCCTATTCACCAATATACACGCACAATATCTGAATGAGGGATGCAGGGTGGCCGCCTCCCTAGACATAGAAAAGACCTTTGACACTGTCGGGTGGCCCTTTCTCTGGGAGGTCCTCCGTAGAATGGGGTTTCCCCTGATCTTCATCAAATGGCTGCAAGTCCTCTACCGAGACCCTGCTTCAGTATTAAACTGCAGGGGGGCCTGTCACAATCCCTTTCCCTGTTAAGGGGTATGCGGCATTGCTGCCCTCTGTCCCCGGCACTATTTGCCATCACAATGGAACCACTTTCGGAGACCCTTCGCACCTCCCTACATGTCAAGGGACTGCGTATTGGATGGCTGGAGGAGAGGGTCGCCCTGTATGCGGACAACCTCATTCTCTTTCTTAATGATGCAGACTCGTCTCTCAGAGAGGCCCTGTAGGTCCTCAACTCGTTCTCCTCTGTCACAAGCCTCAAGGTCTACTGGACGAAGTCCCTTCTATTCCCCATAGAGCCCACACAAATACCCCTCCTGACATTCCTCTACAGTGGGTTGAAAGCTTCAGGTACCTGGGGGTGGTGGTCTCTGGACAGGCCTCAGATTTTATATCCCTAAACTTATCCCCGGTGCTCCAGGAGATTCCGCTAAGACTGAAGGCGTGGGAAGCATTACCTCTCTCTTTGTTAGGAAAATTTGAATAAATTTGATCAAAATGAAAATCCTACCCAAATTCCCCTACTTGTTTCGTCACTCACCGCAATGGGTGCCCAAATATTTTTTAGTCTGTCTACATAGCCTCCTTGCCTCTTTTTTATATGGGGACCCCAATTCCCTAAATACAACTGGGCCACGCTGGTGCGTCCGAGCTCCCGAGGGGGCCTAGCATGCCCCAATCTCTATAAATATTTTTTGCCCACCCAGCTGGTCACTGCTGCTAGGTGGCTCAACCCTGATGTCACTAACCTCGCCACCGTGGTTGAGGCAGCCGTAGTACAATCACTTGAGGCGTTGACATTTTTTCTGTTCCGTGGCCCCCAAGCCCCTTATCCGCTGACACCCTCCATGCACAACACATTAAGTGCGGGGGGGGGGCAAGTCTCAAAATAGAGCACTACCCCAAACATGCGATCTGCCGTAATGCTCCCCTTTGGTTGTACCCCACCTTAGGAACACATCTACAAGCTGCCTGAACCCCATGCCTGGACCAAATTTAACATCAAAACAATAGCTCAGATAATCTCCGACCAATCCCTGGCCCCACTCTACAAATTGGCTTCTGATTTTAACGTCCCACAGTCCTACTTGTTTAGCTTCCTCCAGCTCTCCCATGCCTTCAGCCGCCAGTTCTCCAGCTTCCCCCCCAACTAGTCCGACCTGCACTTGAGGACCTCCTCAGATCAGACGAGATGAGGAAACCCACTTCTCAGCTATACCCTCACTTAATACCTCCCTTCCATCTCTGGATAAACTCAGATCTAAATGGTCTCAGGACATCCCGGACTTTGACAATGATGATTGGGTCAACATATGGAACTTCCCATTTAGCTTACTAGTCTCACTAAAGCCCCGTACACACGAGCGGACTTTTCAACATCCAAAGTCCGAGGGATTGAGTCCGTCAGACTATTCGATCGTGTGTGGGCTGCAACGGACTTTAGCTTCGCTAAAGTCTGACGGACTTTAGAAATGAAGCATGCTTCAAATTTTCCCCACGGAACTCCGCCGGACCCGGTCCCTTCGAAAAATTTGCTCGTGTGTGTGCTACTCCGACGGACTAAAACCGACGCTAGGGCAGCTATTGGCTACTGGCTATGAACTTCCTTAGTCGAATCCAGTCGTACGTCATCACGTTCGACTCCGTCGGAGTTTAGTGTGATTGTGTGTGGCCAAGTCCGCTCGGTCGAAAAGTCCGCCAGAACTCTGTCGGAACTCCGTCGGAACTCCGGCAGAACTCCGTTGGAAGTCTGTCAGACTTAATCCCTCTCGTGTGTACGCGGCATAAGAGATTGTCTGATACAATTCAAGATGGTCCATCATGCCTACTTTACTCCCCACAGACTACACAAAATGAACCCTGACTCCTCCCCTGGGTGTTGGCGGAGACTTTACCCACATCTTCTGGACTTGCCCAGATATCATTGGGTACTGGAAGGAGATATTAGCACATATAACTCAAATTTCCACCATACCATTACAACAGTCCATGGCAATTTGCATGCTGGGCTTAATAGAACAACTAATCCCCATGGTAGCGAATCGCACCTTGGTGGGGTTGCTCCTAGTCTATGCCTGCAAGGCCATAGCCCTTAGCTGGCGCAAACCTACTCCCCCACCCCCTCCCCTCTCCCTATGGAAACAACTAGTCAACAACAGCTTACCCCTCTACAAAGACACCTACGCCAAAGGAGGCTGTCCTCAAAAATATGACCATGTCTGGTCCAAATCGCTTGCAGACCCCTCTACAGCCTCTGATGCCCCCTAATGTAACTTATCTAAACTAAACCGGATATCCAGGATACCTCATGCCAGATCCTGTTTGTATGGAGCCGCAAACTTAATCCTGTCTAAACTCTGTGCACCTGGGAGCAGCATGGTCCCGAGATCCTAGGAACCAGTCTATAGTACTCATTACAGTGATCCTAATTAACTAATCTGCTATGCATGACTATTTACCAGATGATCCTTGTATGGGTCACCCACCCAATTTAATGACCAATGTATGGTTTGTTCTGTTTTCTGTATGTTCTGGAAAACAATAAACAGATAAAAAAAATATATATATATATATATATATATATATATATATATATATATATATATATATAAAATGTTATTAAGTAGGGCTCATGTGATCAGCCAAACTGATACAAATACAGATTAAAAAAAAAATATTGGAGTTGGACCCTCTTGAACTCCCCTACCCGAGAATTTCCAAACCTGGCAATAGGCCGCCCAGACCTTGAATACCATTAAAATGTGAGTGTTTCGTGTTTCTGGCTTCTGCCACATTGCTGACAGAGAATATTTCTTATTTGGAAGGTACAACTAGGCCTCTTATGGTCCCTATCACCCAACACTAATGACATCTGTAGGCTGAATTCTAGACTGACATAAAAGGCACAAATTAATGCAGTTCTATTATCATTATTATATCAATCACTTTTTGTGTTGCAAGCAATGTAAATACCAGAATTAGATTTAACCTCACATTCTTATAGTCACTAAAGCAGAGCTCAGAGTGGGAAAGGAAGAAGCAGCACAAGGAGCCAATGAGTTCATGTGCTGACAAGGAACATTCTGATAGAAGGGGAGAGCAGAGTGATGGAGTAATGAGCTTATTATTGTGCTGCTTCACCTTTTACTGTTCTGCCACATGATTTGGGCAGTTCCATGACAGCCTGGGCTCAAAGGAATTGGGTTGAGGGCTTGTTCATACCAGGTGCATTGGGTCTGCTTTAGGCAGCTATTCCAGTACAGTCCCACCACAAGACAAGACAAAATTACTTGTCTTCCATGTGGCGGATTCACACCACCGAGCTAAGGCGTGCAAGGCAATCCACCACCTTGCACTGCACACAGGGCCAGATTTCCCACAAGGCCACTGAAGCCAGGCCTCGGGGCGACAGTGGTGCAGTGGTGGCACCGCATGCGCTGCCTGCAAAACGGCACTGAAAATCCCCACTGTCTGTCACAGTCATCATGAGCAACACGCAGTACCAGTGCTGCTTTTTATTTGATCAAGGAGCAGGCCACGGGTGGGCAGCGCTTTGAGCTCCACTGATGCTCTGGCTCGCCCCTTGCTATGCTGCCTGCAAGCAAGTGTGATCGGACTCGGAGGAACAGAGGCCTCGGTAGGTGGAGTCTGACCGTGGCGCAGAGTGGAGTGGGGTCCAGTGAAACTAGCAGCAGCAGTGTGGAGGAATTGATCAGATTCGGAGCTGAGATGGCCAGGAGGACAAGGTAGGTCTTCTTTCTCCTCCCCTGGCTCCCGCATCCAATGTGTAGAACTGGAAAAGTAGAAAGTTTTAAAATTTAATGAGCACACTGGCTGCATTTGATGGGCACACTGGCCACATGTGATGGGCACACTGGCAGTGTTTGATGGCAGTGTGGCATCATTTTATGGGCACAGTGGCAGCATTTGATGGCACAGTGGCAGCTTTTGATGGCACAGTGGCAGCTTTTGATGGCACAGTGGCAGCGTTTGGGACAGTGGCAGCATTATCGATCATCTTTGGGTTAAGAAAGACTGAACAATTTAGTTTTACTTGCCATTGAGTCAGAACTTTTAAATACTTTGTCTTACGAAGATATTATCGACGAGTTTGCCAAAAGAAAAGTTAGAACTAAAAAATGATAGGGAGTTTCTTACTGCTATAATCTTTAAAGAGGAAGTAAACCCTGATGGGGTTACTTCCTCTTTGATTCCCTGCAAAGCTAAAGCATAATGAGTCCATTATGTGTCACTTACCTGACACAGGAGCCAGCGATGCCACCGCTGTCCCCTGTAGTCGCAGCATCCATCTTCTCGGTGGGTCTCGCTGCTCCGCTGCTGTCATTCCACGAAGCCGCGATTACGTCACTCCCACGCATGCGCACAGGACCCGCCACTCGCGGCATATCGCCATTGACAGCGGCACGCTCAGTGCGCCTGCGCGCCGCTGTCTACGGCGCATGAGCCGTAGACAGCAGTGCCTGTCTTTCCGCAAATATCTCCTAAACCGCGTAGGTTTAGAAGATATTTCTTAGACCTAAAGGTAAGCCTTAATCTAGGCTTACCTGTAGGTCAAAGTGGTTTGTAAGGGTTTACAACCACTTTAAAAGGCATTTTCTGCATTACAGAGTATTTTCAGTCTGTACAATTAAAGCCAGTTATTTTCAGTGTTCTCGTGTGTGGAGATTTGTTTTTTAATTGATCTATTATTGCAGTCATCGATAAAGGACAAGAAAGGTGGTGTGTGTGTGTGTGGGGGGGGGGGGGGGGGGGGCGTAATTGGAGGACCTGGCCTTGGAGCGGCAAAAGAAATAAATCCGGGTCTGACTGCACAACAGGCAAAGGAACCGAAAAAATTGAACCTATCGCACCACACAGCAGCCGCTGGTGTGAACAAGCCCTATACTGGCTGCCATTCAGCCAGGTAGAATGAGGACATCTACTGGCTAAAATGAAGTACTACATGGAAAGCTCCAGATTTACAGTTTTTTTTTTATTATGAACAGTTTATAGTCCAACAAAAGTTACCTTTTTAACTTTTAATGGGTTATTATTTTTAAATTGAATTCTGATTTAAATGTTCTGAACTTGATAAAAGCAAAATAGGCCTCAAACTTGTACAAAGTCAGATATATATATATATATATATACAGTGTATATATATATATATATATATATACAGTGTGTGTATATATATATATATATATATATATATATATATATATATATATATATATATATATATATATATATATTGTAATATATACAATATATTATTATATATGTATACATATTATATGTAATTATTATCTTTCTTAAAGTCAGTTCATTTTTCTGGGCCGAATATAAGTTGCTATCGGCTGGTTCAACAGAAACCGGCCTACATTTGGCCAGTGTGTACAGCGGCCTGTCAAACAGGCATGCTGGAAAACCAGCATCCGATCAGTACTCACGGCCTAGTGTGTTCTGGGGGGGGGGGGGGCAGTCCCCCTGTCAAAAATATTTTAGTGGGTACCTAGCTTTAGACTCTCTTATTACTGTGGAAGAGATACTAAAGGAATTGTCTGGTATACCTAATAACAAAGCCTCATGTGCTGATGAGTTACTAGGAGAAATATATAAAACCTATGGGCCTATTGGCTGTGTTTAACAAGTGTAGCGGTGTAGTTGCCACTAGTAACAAACAATCCACCAATTCACCCCCCTGCCAGACTCCCATACATCACTTGCAGAGACAATGAACAGTCTTTTGCTGGGTTTATTTTTGTTGTTTATTGGGGGGTACAATTTGGTTGGGGAAAAGGGTATATGGGATGCCCATAGGATAATTCAATTGCCATCATATTTAAGATGGCATAGAAGATTGTAAAAGTTACACATAGAAGATTGTAAAAGTTAGCATATTGTTAGAGCCTGAAGAGATGATGTGCATTTATTATTGCTATGATCCTGCATCACTGTGCAGACTGTTGCTCCTTCTCTGCTCAACTCCTGCAGACTATTTCTTCTTAGCCCCTGTACACACGGTCGGAGATTTCGACAACCAAATCCGTCGGATTTTGTCCGTCGGATCTTGTCCGAAACTGTTGCATACACACGGTCGGACTAAGTTGTCGAAAAATCCGATCATTCAGAACGTGATGACGTAATTTCGTTACGATGGGACTATGTTCAGGCTAGTAGCCAATAGCTTTGATGTAGGAATTTGATCTGAGCATGTGTGGCACTTGGTCCGATCAAAATTCTCTACACATGATCGGAGTATGTCCGATCGAACCAGTTGGTCGGAAAATATTTCCAACAAGTTGGAAAATTGGGTCCGACGGAATCAGTCCGATGCATACCACACACAGTCGGATTATCCGACAACACGGTCCGATAGGACACATTCCGACGGATTCTTCGACTGTGTGTACAAGGGCTAAGAGTTCCCCATTCATCACCGTGTAAAGAATCAGGACATCATTCTTGACCGTGTAGGAGTGATGTTCCCAGAACTTCTTTCCTCCTGCACAAACTTCTTTCCTCCTGTACAAATTTCTTTCCTCCTGCACAAACTTATCCTGAGTGCTGAAGTAAAGTAATGTCACATTGTCTTCTGTGAGCAAGAAGGACCCACTCTGAATAAGTCCTTAAGCAGGCTCTGGTTGCTTGCTGCTACTAGGCCAGAGGCCTGCGGCACATCTCCCCGGAGGCCTAGTAGTTTAAAAGCATTCTTTTGAATGGTGGACTACTGTTCCCAGCCAGCCCAGCTTGCAAATCCTGTGCCCTCAGGCCACATCGATTTGACACATATCCCCACAGTCTCTCCCCTGATCCAGGACTCCTCATCATTCACAGTGTAAATGATGAAGACTTTGCTAATGACCATGTAGAAGTTCCTTCACAGACTTTCTGGCACATCCAGCCCTCCACTGTGGTAACACTCATCGACCTTTCACTGCCCTGAGCCCTTGATGGAGAACTTGACAGGACCATAGGTTCTGACAGCTTCACCTGCCCTTCTGCTCCAGGAGTTCATTATCAAACCCTGTGTGATGATTAAGACATTGCCAATGACCGTGTAGAGGCAAAGTTCCTTCACAGCTCTCCCTGGGCCTCCTCCTGCGATCGCCGCACCCCCCCCAGATGGGAGTGCCCTCCTGCTGCTGCCTAGTATTCCATCCTCCACTTCACTCAGCTGACAACTCTCCCCAGTGGCATGTTACCTCAGCTTATATAGGAGGCCCTTCCCCTGCCAATACCAGATGGGGATTGGTCAGGGCTCCCACGTGAGCTGCCTGCCACTCCAGTTCTAGGCCCAGCCCCTCTTCCAGAACATTCTCCCTGGAATCAGGGGAGGCGCCTCAGAGCTGGAGCACAGGTGGTCACACCCACTGCTATTCTGACCACTGCCAGCCCCTAGATCAAAGCAGACAGGCCTAGCTTGCCTAAATGTGCCTGTGCTGGCAGTTCCTAGCAAAAAATGTATTACTAGCACCTACCTGTTGGTAGAGGGGGCTACATAAGGCATATGACGTTGATCCATGAACGATGCAGTAGATACATGTAGCACTTACCCCCTGAAGGAGCGGCTGGTTTTAATGGGCTTACCGTTACCTTCCCTCACTCGCTCCTCGTGTCTAGGAGTTACCGTGGTAGGTGGCCCAGAAACTTTAGAGACTGACGACAAATCCGCTTAAAGGGATTTTTATTTGCTAAAATGTAGTTAACAACAGTCTCTAGTCTAGGATCAGAGGGTTAGGTGAAAATTACAGGTACTCTTAGTATCAAAGTCAATAATAAAGAACTTTCTTACTTTGAATAAATCCAGAGAATAGCCATTCACAGCTGGATGTTCACTCTAGTTGGATAGTCCCTCTCTCACAAGGCCTAGCAGCCAACAGGGTGCTTAAATCAGGAATAAGTCTCTGCCACAGACTTTGTTGTAAAACATGAACAAGGAAACTTGAATACTTGTAGAACACTCGTGTGGTACCAGTATCTTTCAGCCGATCTGGCGATACCGCACAAAATAGGATTCACCTGGGTCATTCAGCTTTACCAGGCTCTTGCTAAGAAGCCAACTCTTGCTTGGTCCTCCCTTGGATAACTACAAAGTTGCTGGGCCTCTCCATAACCTGAGATGGCACTGGACCACCTCCAAATCTTTTCCTTAGTTTCCTTGCTTCGGGCTAGCGAGCCCAGAGACATAAAGTTGGGTGGATCCGCACCCCAGGCCATAGGCGTCCCAGGGGCCGGTCAGGAGGACCAGGACCACGGAGTCAGAAAATACCTCTGGACCGGAACCCCGAACCACGTGACATCCGCATCTTAAGTACCCTCTCCCAGAAAGCACAGTGAGAGTGACACTCCCACTGGGCTGGCTCTGAGAGAAAGTAACCTTAAAGCACCCAACCAGACTGTGTTACCATGCCTGCCAGAAGAGACAGCACCCCCTATGGCCAGGCTGAACACCCTATAGTCCAGTCAGACTGATGCTGAGGTCAAAATTTGGAATAATTATACCCAAACAAAACTGCAGTTCAGATGTAACGTTAAATTTCATAACACATAGCGCATGCTCTTCAGGAGCTGGCGCTACATACATATCCAGTAGATACTTATCCACCAAGCCATGCCATAAGGGAGGCATGTGATTGGCCCCAAATGTATTCTACAGCAGCATAACAACCCCAAACGTACAGTCAATGCGATTAAGAACTATGTTCAGTGTAAAGAACAAGGAGTCATGTAGGTGATGGTTTGGCCACCACAGAGCCCTGATCTCAACATCACTGAGTCTGTTTGGGATTACATGAAGAGACAGAAAAACAGCCTACATCCACAGAAGATATGTGGTTAGTTCTCCAAGATGTTTGGAACAACCTACCTGCCAAATTCCTTTTAAAATTGTGTGCAAGTGTACCTTGAAAAATTGGTGCTGTTTTGAAGGCAAAGGGTGATCACACCAAATATTGATTTGATTTGTATTTCTCTTCTGTCCATTTGCTTTTCATTTTGTTACCTTATAAAAATAAACTGTTAACACTTCTATTTAAGAAAGCATTCATAATTTACAGCACTACTTTTGCAGAGTACTGTATATAGCAAAATCGAATCCTCATTCAGGGACTTTATTTGGAAAGGAAGGCCTAGAATCAGGCTAGAAGCTCTGCAATTGCCAAAAGATAGTGGTAATTTAGCGGTTACCAACCCTAAATAATATTTTCTAGCCTACCAAATCCAGATCTCTGGGTGGGAAGCTTTACATTTAAAAGATCCCATTCAGTTGGTACTTTCATCACAAATGCCACAGAACCCCATGGTTTCTCTGCTGGAAGCTGGGCATTTTCAATCTAAACAGCGGTACCCTACCCTTTCACTGAGTTACAAAACTTGGAAGGCCATGCAGGCAGCAAATTATCTGAATATTCTCAGTATATGCCCGTATGGCACAATCCCAGTTATCTGGAACAAGATAAATTAGAGGGTTTTGACCACTGGAAGAAAGCGTGTAAGTGGGGGTATAGTAGGGTGGTAATTGTCGATTGCCTCCTCCATGTTTCCCTACACATTGTGCGCCAATCAGGGGTTACATGAGACGCCTATGCCATGAAAGGTTCTTCTGGGCTATGCTTGGCACCTTTTACAGTGTTAATTTTCCTAGACATATGGGGTAGCTTTGTTTTGTGCCTTTTTCATCAATGCCCCGGGACAAGGCTGAGGCTGGGCCTCTACTGCCGCACGCACACAACCGGACTTTCCGGCAGAAAAGGTCCAACGGTCTTCCCGACGGACTTTCGACGGAGTTACGACGGACTTCCGAATGAACGGACTTGCCCACACACGAACAGACTAAAGTCCATTGGAAAGTCTGTTCGTTTTCAATGTGATGATGTAGAACGGGACTAGAAAAGGAAGTTCAATATTTCAATAGCCAGAAGCCAATAGCTGCCCTTCGGCCCGTCGGACCAGCATACAGACAAACTGTTTTCTCGATAGGAATTGAGTCCGTTAGACAGATTTGAAACATGTTCTATTTCTAGGTCTATCTGAATTTTTTAAAGAAAAACTATCGGATTATCCCACACACGATGGGAATATCCGACGGAATGATTCCGTCCGACCTATTCTGCTGGAAAGTCTGGTCATGTGTACGCGGCATTAGAGATGAACATACACCATGTACACTTGCACTGCAACTGTTCCCCAGTTAACTCTCGGGTCCCCGTGACAGTGCATTCTGCATTTAGGAGGGACAATCCGAGCCTTCTCCACATCCAACTGTCCAGCATTTTTCACTACAATTCCCCAGTAGAGGAGTGGGCCCCACCATGCACCCTGCGCAGGCTCCACACGTGCACTCTATAATCACGTAATAACCAAGAATATTCTGTGCCAGAAGAAGCTTAACCTGATTACTTTTTCGCCCGATTTCCTGCAACCACTTATAGAGTAAGCCTGGGGTCCTCATTGCCTGCGCAGATCGTGAAGCCGTTATAACCTGAGCAAAGTAACTTTTTTGCATAACTACAAAAACAAACAGGAAGGCGCAAGCAGTAGTGCATTACCAAAAATGTATTACGGTGATAAAACTGGTAAAGATGGATACTCACAAAAAATGCAATGTAAAGGCCAATAAACCACAAGATGCCATACAGTGCAGGATGCGCATACTCCAATTACACCCCGCTATGGAGATGAATTTCGAGGGTGCACCCCCTTTCTCAGAGCTCAGCTTTACCAAGCATTGTATGTCATCTTGTGGTTTATTTGCGTTTACAAATTAGACTTTTGTGAGTATCCATCTTTACCAGTTTTTATTGCCTCAATACATTTTTGGTAATGCACTAGGTGCTTGCACCTTCCAGTTTGTTTTTGTAGTTTCACTTTGGATTTCCTCATCTGAAGAGGGCTGCATCTGCCAAAGATCCTTTGTCTAAACCATGGGAGATACACTCCTCTTTTATGGGAGAACTTAAGGGACTCCTCCTATGAACTGGTGGACTGGACACTAATAAGAGGTAATGGGGGGTGGGGGAAGTGGTGGTGAAAATGCAGCCTGTGTCCCACCAAATGCAGCCAGCCTGTGTCCACCAAATCCAACCAGCTTGTGTCAACCAAATGCAGCCATCCCGTGTCCACCAAATGCAGCCTGTGTCCCACCAAATGCAGGCAGCCTGTGTCCCACCACATGCAGCCAGCCTGTGTCCACCAAATGCAGCCTGTGTCCCACCAATTGCAGGTAGCCTGTGTCCCACCACATGCAGCCTATGTCCCACCACATGCAGCCTAAATGTCTGCCGGTTAGGGGTGCAAATGACTTACCTTACCTTGGGTGCTGACAACCCACGCTACGTCACTGGGACTGCTATGAATTTATTTCCAGGGCTGGTTTTTATTCCCAGTCCGGCCCTGAACATAGGTGGGAGTTAGGCAAATGGGCATCATAAACATGAATGCAGCTCTAGCCAGTTACAGGGGAGGGTGCCCCTGAGCATGCTGGGTGCTTGCATTTATATTCTGTGAACACATAAACTAGGGGGTTTCTTCCCATAGTGGATTGCACCAGCTATGGGAGAGGCTGCTGCCTCCCCTGGCACCTGCTGCAAAGAGGCCTCAGGGACTAGTACTTTTAACCCCCCTCTGCTGTTCTCCAGTCAGCTAAAGTGCCCAGCTAAAGAGATCACTGGCTAGTAGTCTAAAGAGCTGTGTCTACCTGCCACTTACTACAAGGGACTTTGCTCAAGCTTCTATATTTTATACTGCCAACCAGGAGAGGCTCCCAGCAAGGGACTTCACCTAAAGCTCCATCTTAGAAAAGCTAGCATCCTCAAGTTGTGAATAGTTTTGTTTCGGAGTATCCTACTTAAAACCCCTTACCCTATCCAAAGTCTTCTAAAATAAAACTACAAAACAACGTCCCTAGACTGGTCTTTGACTCCAATGAGAGGATGTGTGTATGCACCTGGCTGTCATTACAGAAGTGGTGGAATACCTTGGCAATACTCTAGAAGCTCCTACTGGGTAGTGCTATACTATTTGTGCCCTTGGGAGAGATGCAATGTGAACTCTTAGGAAATGCAGTAGATATATTTAATCCATATAAATAAAATGGCACCCAGATTCCTGGACAGTTTTTTTTATCTGCCCTTTCATGGTTCCTGTTAGCATTTTTCAAGAAATCCTTTGCTTACAATAAAATATTCAAAGCAAACTCACTCATTTATCCATGTCTCCATCCTCCATGAGAAATTACTTTGAAACCTCCACCCCCAGCATTTATGGGATGTGGCCATTTTGAGTAAGGGCAGATGATTCATGTGGCATCTACTTCCTGGAATGCATCTGCCTTTAGCTCAGACATGCAAGCAGGAGAGGGCGTGCTTAGCTGGGAAAACACCTCCTCCCCTCCCGAAGACTCCTAGGATTTATAAGATCATTTGCCTAGGCATTGAAACAAGGAAGTAACTGAAGAAATGTAAAAATAATGTTTAAAACAAGCAAATATGATATATTTTCCTATCCATGTACTAATGCTAGCAGCATAAGTATTAAAAGTAGTCAATGTTGATTGAGAGAGTGAAGTTCTGCTTTAGAGACCCCGTCACCATATCTTGCCCTGTGGCCCTAACACACGTTGGCACTCTCTGCTATAGTATTTGGAGCTACTTACACAGAGATATCAGCACAGGTAGTGTGACAAAAAATCCTGAGTTTCTGGAGTGTTGGAGTCTCTCACTTCCAGGCTGCTGAGAGCCCCCTCTCTATACCATGTGAGGATATGGTGACAGGGTATCCTAAACTGCCCTCAAAATATTCTCTTAATGTATTCTACATTTACAGGAAAGACTATATGGTTTGGTTTGTTGTCTAGCAGCCATGTCTATAAAATCTAGCTGTGTTGATGAATTCACATGTGTCTATTGAGACCTATTAGGAGAGCAGTATGTACTACATTCTGTTTAATGTTACTAAAATCTCTATTCTGTCCTACTGGTTTGTTAGCAGAATAGAGGTCATGATAACTGAAAAAGAAACATAGAACTACTCCTAAGTGATTTCCTGAAGTGTTTCTTCTGAAATTACGGTTATTGTGAATAGAAATAAAAGTTCTATGTGGGTGCAGCACCCCCTGACCCCAAAAGCATGTAAGGTTCCTTGGATACAGGGTGGGCTTGCATTTCACCTTAGGGTCTAGTCCTAAGCAATAGTGGGGCAATGAGTACAGATGGGCACCAGTCACATTTTGATGCAAGAAATTGGGTCTATTGACTCTCCCTCAACACCATAGCTCCCTAATGTCCCTGATTTCAAGGGACTGTCCACAATTTAGAGCAATGTCCGTCTGTCCCTCATTCCTCCTCATTTGTCTCTCATTTTGGTCTGATCTATATAGATGATTTTAAAATGCACTTTTTATCTATCAAAAAGTGTTTTCCAGCACTAAACCTTTCATCTGATTTCTAAATGGCTGCATTTGTAAATTCGAAAGTCAATATAAAGGAATAGTAGTGGTAAAAAAGCACTTGTGGGTTGAACCAATCTTGTTTTTTGTACAATTCTCCTTTAAGGGGGTGTTTCCAATGCCTGCATGCTTTTGCTGATAGGTGTCCCTCATTCCCATCTCAAAAGGTTGGGAGGTATGCTCAACACTCCTTGGAGAAAGGCTTAGGGCACAGGACACCCATGAACTAGCAGACTCCAAATGAGAGACAAAAAGTACTTTACAAGAAGGGGCAATTTTTAAAGATAGAGGACATCTAGACCAATTTGATAATCTGTAAAATCAGATAGCAAATGTAACACTACTGACTCCTTGGGGAAAGACCACCTCACTTTAGTCGAGGACCAAGCTTTACCCAGCCTCAAACCTAGGCCCCTATCCAGGCTACATTCCTCAGGCAGCAGGCTTCAGAGGATCGGACAGCCATCTTCACCCCCCCCCCCCAACAGAAGGAATGAGCATGGGCGTCTGCAGAACTTTTTTCAGGGGGGTGGCATCATTTTAGGGTCACCCATGCACCGCCCCTTTTCGATAATGTCATTATCACATTACCATAGTCAGAGACTGCAGACATAGTACAGTACGTAGGATAAGTAATAAATAATGGCCAACAGGCCCTCTTGCCAGACCCTGCGAAACGACAGCAGTAATCCCTCCGGCTGGACAATAACTCACTCTGGGTTCCCGGTGGCAACTCTGGTCAGTAGTGTATCATTTCTGTACCCTGGGAGTGGCTTGGTCTTTTTCTCTCTGGTGGCGCTGGACAGCGTGGCTCTCTCTGGTGGCGCTGGGTAGCGTGGCTCTCTCTCTGGTGGCTCTGGACAGCGTGGCAATGTCTGGTGGCGCTGGGCAGCGTGGCTCTCTCTCTCTGGCTTCCGCCCAGCACACTCCTCGTTCTTTGTCCTGTAGCGCTCTCTCTCTCAGCTTTTTTCCAGGCTGCAGTCTCTCAATCTCTCTCTTGATCGAACTGTAGCCTCCTCCCTGTGGAAAATGGGGCCGCTAATCTTTGGGATTACATGTCCCATGATGCTCTCCTCTCCTAGTCTCCTTTGACTGGCCCTCAGTTATGGCCAATGGGGAGGGAACAGAGTGGGCAGGAAGCTGGGTGGGGAACCTGGTGAGAGCCACAGTCTCTTCTCCCTGACAGGAGAAAGGGGGGGGGGGGGGCGAGCGGGTGAAACCTGATAGCCTGCAGCTCGCCTTTCTCCTGTCACAGCGCTGCCGAGTTCTCTGCTGGCCTGAGCAGGGAAAAGAGCCCGAAGTCACACTACACTGATGGGGGGCTTGACAGCACCTTGATGGTTTCACCCCACTGGCAGGTGGCACCCGGTTGCGGGCTGCCCATACCCCAATAGCGACGCAACTGTGCTAAATATAAGACCCAGTCCCTGATTCCGGGGGGGGGGCACTTGACCCCCCCCTTGCCCCTACCTGCAGATGCCCATGGGCTTAAAGCAAAACTTCTCTCTCTCAATCAACATTGACTACCTTTAAACCTTATGTTAGCATTAGTAAATCGATAGGAAAGTATATCATATTTATTTATTTTAAACGTTTTTGTACATTTCTTCAGTTACTTCCTGGTTTCCAGGCCTAGGAACTCAATTTCATACATCCCAGGTGTCTTCAGGAGGGGTGGATGGGGATTTCTCAGCTAGGCACACCCACCTGCCTGCATGCCTGGGCTAAGGGTGGATGGATTCCAGGAGGTAAATGCTACAATAATCATCTGCCTTACTCAAGATGGCCACAGCCATAAATGCTAGAAAGTGTTTTTCAAAGTGATTTTTCAGCAAAATAAAGCGTGGAAATATGGATGGATGGGTGATATTGCTGTGAATATTTACAAATGTATTTGGTTTTTGATAGTAACACTCATAGTATCAGTATCTAATAAATGACCATACAGTGTTCCCTTATAATCACCCTTTGCCAATTACAACATAATGTCTATACTCTATCCTGAGGTAAGTAGGGTGTATCAAGGTTCTAGCTGCACAGTGACTGTTATTACGTGTTTCACAGACAGTCTGTATCATCAGACCATATAAGAGGGTCCATAATCATAGAAATACATAATTATAGTAAGCAAATACATCGTATACTGTATATGTTCATTATTACATTCACATATATTTCTTTCTTACAATAATTTGATCATATAATATGCAGGTGCATTTCCACATGAGGACGGACAGATCCCCCCAGAAGGGGCTGCAGGGGATACGGATGCTAGTGAAATATAAGGTTATCTATAAGGTATAATGATAAGCGGGCTTCTATTAGAGATTATGTTACGTGATGTGGATGAAGCGGCTGTACGAACATAATTTGAGAGGTGTGTGTGGGTGCAGGTCTACGGTCCCAAACCCAAACAGTGCATTCGGGGGCCACTTACCCGCACACCTCTCATATTAGGACCTGTGGCGGTGTTCATACAGAGTAATAGGCGGCTCAAGTCACACAAACTGCTCATTCACACTGTGTGGGTCAGAGAATCCATGTGAATGAGCCCCAATTGTGTGTTTTTTGTTTTTATTATTTTTAAACATTTTATTTTTTACAATTTTATTTTTTATTCGTTTTTTACAATTTTCTTAACAGCCCTGTTGGGGGGCTTTGGTGAAATATCAGGGGTCTAAACAGACCCCTGATTTCTCACTTTTGTGACAGAGAAAGTGATTGAGGACACAATCCTCAATGTCTATCTATAGCTGCACAGAATTAATAAACAGCATAGTGTGGACTTTTCTTGGAGCATTTGTTCACCAATAAGTCATGCTTTTTTTTGGGGCACTTATATGAAAGTGCTATAAATATTATATTATTATATATAATTGAGGTTGAGTATTGCATGACCAATTTATGTTATATTTACATAGTGCCGCTCTGCTTTTTTGGATTGTTTTAAGTCAATGTACTTGTCAGTGAATTTTGAATGATCTCAGAAATGTCTCAAACAAATGTGATAAGCATGCTCATCCACACAATGCAAAGCTCATTGACACAGGCCCTAGGGCCCGTTTCACACTTATATGACCTAAAAGTTGTAGGACTTTGATGTGACTTGAAGTAATGCCTGTGTAATCTTGAGGTCTATGGACCTCAAGTCGCATCAAAGTAAAATCAAGGTAGTGCAGGGACTACTTTGAAGTCGCACAGATATGAACGGTACTCATTGGAAATCATGGGGTATGACTTGTCATCTGACTGATGGATCATGCTCAGTCCAGAGGTTAGATAGCTGATGTCTATAGGCATTTGTGATTTATTTGTGTAGATTGCCTTTGTTTATTTCTGTCACATGTAAAAGATCCCCAGAGCACTATGGGTTTTCCCATGGTGCTCTGCAGAAAACAAAACAAAGGTTATTTCCATTCAGTTGTATAAAGAAAAAAGGAACCTGTGCAGGCAATGTTCAGATATCCCATGGATATCAGAATTATAATCGACTCTAAAGCCGCGTACACACGGGCGGACTGTCTGGCCAACTTAGTCCGTCGAAACACATTTCAGCGGACAGTCCGCTCGTGTGTGGGCTTCAGCGGACTTTTTCAGCGTGCAGTCTGGCGGACTAAGTATTTCGGAATTTCCGTAATATTGTCCGTCGTACTTTGGTTTCAGCGGACAATCCGCTCGTCAGTAGGCTAGTTCGACGGACTAAGTATGGCGCATGCTCAGAAAGGATTTACACGGCGAAAGGTTGCATTGCTGTGTATTGGACTTCCTATTTCTAGTCCCGTCGTACGTGCTGTACACGTCATCGCGCAAACTTTCAATGGACTGTTTTGCATCCGTGTGTGGTCAAGTCCGTTCATTCGAAAGTAGGACGGACTGTCCGTCGGATTGTCTGACGGACTAAGTTGGCCATACAGTCCGCCCGTGTGTACGCGGCTTAAGATTGATAAAATTCTTCATTACAGATCTTCAAACAAATTGAACATTTGAACAGTGTCTAGTTTTCAGTCCTTATATTTCTCTAAAATTACTAAGGGGATTGTAGTGTAGTGTAGTGCTCTTCAGTTGAGTGGCATGACATTTAAAAAAAATGTTTTTTGAATGATTGGTTTGTCTGAATCTCTATGATGACTGTTAGTGGTACGCACACAAACTTGAAAACTCAAAAACAATTTGGCAGTAGCGGCAGTGTCCTCCACTTTCAAATCTTGGAAGGTTCCCAAATTCAGAGTAAGCAAGCTGCTTCAGTAACAACGGTCCCTAGTGGTAAGATGTAGCACTGCATAGATTGTAACCATCATTTCTGCGAACCGGGTCTAATACTATTTAGAAGAAGCCAGAGCTCACAAGGTTTGTGGATAAACTTTAACACACTCTTATATATAAAAGATCATCCCATAGATAGACAGTCATGATTATTTCTGCTAACAGAATCCTATGTCTCATTATCTGACCCTAATTCCAGAAGTTCAAATTACGCAAACAGCTTGAGGGTCGGAGAAGGAACACAACCTTCTATCTCTGCTCCACACATAGAGACCCATTTGAATATTACGTTAGACTGAGACAAAAAGTGAGCAGCTTGAAATGGGCTTTGTTTTTAGAAAGCCCAGAATGCCTTGCAAAAGTCACTGTTGTGGCTACACTCTGTATTAAATATTTATTGGTAAACTAAAGATTTTATATATGTAAAATGCCAGTGCTACTGATTTTTTCTGGCATTGTTAGGCTTCCAAAGATCCTTAATATTTTTTTTTTTTATATTTTTTATAAAAAAAAATTTTTTACATGATCACTCTTGACCTGGCCACACACATATGAACAGTCTCTGTACATTCTCTTTTCAATTTATCAACTATGTAGTGCAAGGGCAAACCTAACCTATCTGTACATTTTATATCTAGTAACTCTTACTACATACGGTAGCTGTTGATATAAATGTAAAGGAAACTTTAAAATCAGGTAGTAATATTTAAATCATTGCCTTTGTGCATGGGTAACATAAAATCAGGGCCTTTTTAAATTGTAAGGTTAAGATTGTAGTACAAAAAATGTACATACTTGCTTCTGGTTAGTACTGTCCTGAAATTGCTGGCTTGTAAATGTGACATGCCTTTTTATATTGTGAACACTAGATGGCAGTCATCTACCACAACTAAGGGTATCCTTGCAATATGCTGTTGAGTCAAGTCTGATAACTGATCATGAACCACAATAATTGATGCTTAGCATTCTAAACAGGTTTTATAGCGGCCAAAGATCAAATGGTTGCTCAGCCTTACTTGTTTATTGTGGGCAAAAAAATATTATGGCCAGGTTTAAAAAAGAAATGTGCTGTAATTCACATGTACAAAATGTTCTGGCTGTACATACATTTTGACTCACTCCCTGACAATACCAACAAACTTTGTAGACATGATAGCTTTCTCAATTGCCATGAAAAAGCTAGGTTTAAGGCAGAGGATTACTTAAAGCGGTATTAAACCCCCCAAAAAAATTTTATGCAATGCAGCCTACAACTTTTTCCCCTTTATTTTTACCTGGTGATCCAGCCAGTAACAAACTTCCTGTCTTAGGGTATCTCCACCGTGAATGGAGGAGCAATGGAGACACAATTTTTTGACAGCATCAATGTCAACCCGGAGAGATAGTAGTGATGTACTAGCAGGTTTAGATGCACGTGACTAAAAAATTCAAGCCAAAGTCCAGCTAACATGTTTTGAAGTGGAACTAAACCCTCCTATCCTTTACAGCCAAGGAGGGTGCTATCCTAGACTCTGTTTTCTGCACATGTGACCCGCTATGACACCAGCCATTTGATGGCTTGACTGTTCGGTTGAGAGCTAGCATAAGCCCACTAGTAACTGTAAGGCCTCCTTCACATGGGAGGTACTATGGCGTATGCCATGTTTACCTGCATACTGATATACAGGTGTTCTGTGCAGGTAGTTCCATTAATGTCAATTGGGCTGTACAGACACAGCTGCTTCTGCCAATTTGAGATCCAAGTGGGTGCAGGCGCATGTCCCGAACACACATTGTGTAAGTGCACCCGCATACACCTGCACCCACAGGGATGTCAAATTGGGAGAAGTGGTTGTATCCGTGCAGACGCTCGTCTGTCTTACCACCAGCCCTGCACTTACCCTATCCAGGTCCTGAGCAGCTTTGGCGGCTTCCCCCTGTGTCTCTGCCTCAGCGGTTTCCCTCCTACTTCTGCTCCCGTCCAATACGGTCGCTTCTCCTCTCAGCCAATCGGGTCTTGAGACCTACTTTCGATTGGCTGGGAGGAGAAGCAGGAAGACAATAGCGAATGGGAATACGCTATTGTCACACAACTGGGTGGGCTCAGGGCACAATGCTCTGCGACCCAAGCCCATCCTTTTTGAAGCCAATTAGAGCCTCAGGCTTTAATCATGTGCTTATATAAAAAAAAAAACCTCAATTGAAATTCATGCATGTAGATTAGGGGCCGGGCGCATTGATTAGGCCTGTGCGCCCCTAATGGAGCAGCCACCACTGGCTGTAGAACACCTGTACATCCCCATGCAGGTAAACATGGCCCTCCAGGGGCATATGTCATAGTATGCTCCATGTGAAGGAGGCCTTATAATTATCATTCAAAGCATGTCTTGAATGTAACTGTTTTGGTTAACCATTAAACTGATGGGTTTAGTTATGCAGCATTTAGAATTCAAAATCTAGAAAATGAATACTATCACCACATTTAGGGATTATTAATTACAATATAATAGATTTTCATTTTTGCATTTAATACCGTTTTTAAAATACTTTAACAATTGTACAATTACACTAATATAAAACAGCCTTAAAGTGTTACTAAACCCAGTAATATAAAAATAGTTAATCTGCCCCCCCTCCCCCCACACACAATGTCCACAGCTTATAAATCTTCTTTTTACATTAAAATACTGCCACTATATACCTTTTTGGCTGATCTGCATACCATGGTCAGTGATAAACTGCAGTTTCTCCAGTGCTGAGAGTTCAGGTAGGAGGAGATTTCCCCTGCAGCCTGTATACACGCCCACATGTGTAATGTCAATATCATGTGACCTGGCTAGCTCTGAGAACAAGTATGAACAAGTAAATGTTCTCTCCAGCATAAAAGAACCAACTGAGCACGTGCAGGTTGGCTATTGCCTGTGTGTTAGCCCTTGTACACACGGTCGGAGAATCCGTCAGAATGTGTCCTATCGGACCGTGTTGTCGGATAATCCGACTGTGTGTGGTATGCATCGGACTGATTCCGTCGGAATATCCGTCGGACCCAATTTTCCAACTTGTTGGAAATATTTCCCGACCAGCTGGTTCGATCGGTCATACTCCGATCATGTGTAGAGAATCTTGATCGGACCAAGTGCCACGCATGCTCAGATCAAATTCCTACATCAAAGCTATTGGCTACTAGCCTGAACGTAGTCCCATCGTTACGTCATCACGTTCTGAATGATCGGATTTTTCAACAACTTATTCCGTCCGTGTGTATACAACAGTTTCGGACAAGATCCGATGGACGAAATCTGATGGACAAAATCCGATGGATTTGGTTGTCGAAATCTCCGACCGTGTGTACAGGGGCTTAGATGGCCTTGCCCAGGTAGACAGAGCAGGAGGGAAGGATCGGTCCATACAGGATAAAACAGCCTTTTTACATAATGCAGAGGATTAACCCCTTAAATTCCACAGTGAGTATAACATGCATGCTATGCGGCATATACAGACTGATTTTACTGTTGTGGGTTTAGTAGTTAAGTTCTTTTTCGCTATTTAAAGTGTACCAGATCATATAAGGGATACCATCCTCTGCAGTAGTAGAGCATCATAGGAATTCATACATAAATCCTGTGCTTATAGAGGTTTCCAATGACCCACAGAAAGTGCAGGGATCACTGGGAGCCTTCCTACCTATAGGAACATGTGTACAAACTCTTGCTGCAGCCAAGAGACATCAGAATGGGGCACAGCACGAAGAGGCCATCATCTTGCATGAATGGAGCTCTGGTATGCTGTCCCATTACACGCAGTTACCAAATCAGTTTATTCAACATATGTATCCACAGCCTTTCCAAAGAAAATCAGTCCTGGGAGCTGTAAACTAAAGCTGGCCTTATGAAATGACCTATTAAACTTGGATTCTGATCAAAGAATGTTCTTCACAGTACTCCAACAAAGATAGTCAGCCTATGGTGAGCTGGTAGTTGCAGTGCTCAAAGATTCATAGTTTGTACCCCAAACTACACAGTGGATGCACACATCCAGCTAGAAATTGATCTACCAAAGTTCACATCATTCTGGTTATATTTTTGTTTTTGTGTTTCCTTGTTATGTAGGTGAGTGATCCTATTTGAGTTAATTATGATCCTAAAGCAGAACTTTACCTATTTTAACTATTTTACATTACTTATGCTGGTTGCATTAGTAAATAGATAGCGATATTAGAGTACTCCTCTTAAAGTGTTACTAAACTCACAAAATCAGTCTGTATATGCAGTAAAGCACGCTTGTTATACTCAATGTGGAACCTAAGGGGTTAATCCTCTGCACTGTGTAAAAAAGGTTGTTTGATCCTGTCTTCTCTGATCCTTCCCTTCTTCCACAGTCCCCAATATATCTCCTGATAGAACAGAGCCTTGGGGGCAAGCTGCACATGCCCAGTTTGGTGTGTATTGCTAGAGGTTTTTTTTCTTGGTTGAGTGCATGTGATCAGCACAGGACCAATCAACACTGTCCAGACAGAGGGTCAGGGGTCCTGCAGACTCATAGGACAGTCAGCATAGAATGAAAACTCCTCCTACAACCTTTAACCACACACTGTAGAAGTCACATGACTTCTATATACTGCTTATGAGAAAAGGTATTTAGCAGTTTATATTTACTAAAACGATTGCGATCCATGTTCTATGTACTGTGGGAGACCAGATATAGTGAATGCGGGAACTGGGTTTAGTAATACAGAGTATACCTGGACTTTGCAAAAGCGTTTGACACAGTTCCCTGCACACAGCTCATCTGTAAGGTAAAGTCTACAATTTGTAAATGGATAGAAAACTGGCTAAAAAGAATTCAGAGAGTACTGGGTAATGACTCGTACTCTGAATGGCCTAAGCGATGTACCCCAAGGTTCAGTGCTGGGACACTTACTTTTTAATATCTTTATAACAGGGCTGGTGCAAGAATTTTTGACACCCTTTGGCAAAACCTAATTTTGCCACTCCACTCCTTTTGCCTTGCCCATGTATACCCCACCTGTTTAATGAAGCTCCCATCAAATGCAACCCACCAGTACCCATCAAAAGTAGCCTCACCAGCGCCCATCAAATGCAGCCTCACCAGCGCTACCTGCTGATGCTTAGACTTATCTGCTTGCTGCATTGAGAGAGTAGGAACGCAAATGGCCAGGTGCCCTAGACAGCAGGACACCCTAGGTGGCTGCCTAGTTTGCCTAGTGGTAGCACTGGCCCTGCTTTATAAATGATATTGGGTCTGGGATTAAAAGTAACATTTCTGTCTTTGCAGATAACACCAAGCTATGTGGAATAACATCCTTACAGGATTTGGTGTTATCGTTCTCACTCTCTCATACTGGTCACTGGAAGTTCAACATGGCATCTAATGGTAAAGAACTCTCTGAGGATCTGAAAAAAAGAATTGTTGCTCTACATAAAGATGACCTAGGCTATAAGATGATTGTCAAGACCCTGAATCTGAGCTGCAGAATGGTGGCCAAGACCATACAGTGGTTTAACAGGACATGTTCCACTCAGAACAGGCCTCGCCATGGTTGACCAAAGAAGTTGAGTGCACATGCTAAGCATCAAGAGGTTGTCTTTGGGAAATAGACGTATGAGTGCTGGCAGTATTGCTGCAGCGTTTGAAGGGGTGGAAGGTCAGCCTGTCAGCGCTCAGACCATATGCTGCACACTGCATCAAATTTGTCTGCATGGCTGTTGTCCCAGAAGGAAGCCTCTTCTAAAGATGATGCAAAAAAAAAAAAAACCCTGCAAACAGTTTGCTGAAGACAAGCAGACTAAGGACATTGATTACTGGAACCATGTCCTGTGGTCTAATGAGACTAAGATAAACTTAGTGGTTAAGATGGTGTCAAGCGTGTATGGTGGGAACCAGGTGAGGAGTACAAAGACAAATGTGTCTTGTCTACAGTCAAGCATGGCGGTAGTAGTTTCATGGTCTGGGGCTGCATGAGTGCTGCCGGCACTGGGAGCTACAGTTCATTGAGAGAACCATGAATGCCAACATGTACTGTCAAATACTGAAGCAGAGCATGATCCCCTCTCTTCAGAGACTGGGCCATTGGGCAGTATTCCAACATGATAACGACCCCAAACACACCTCCAAGATGACCACTGCCTTGCTAAGGAAGCTGACAGTAAAGGTGATGGATTGGCCAAGCATGTCTCCAGACCTAAACCCTATTGAGCATCTGTGGGACATCCTTAAATGGAAGGTGGGGGAGCGCAAGGTCTATAACATCCACCAGCCCCGTGATGTCGTCATGGAGGAGTGGAAGAGGACTCCAATGGCAACCTGTGAAGCTCTGGTGAACTCCATGCCCAAAAGGGTTAAGGCAGTGCTGGAAAATAATGGTGGCCACACAAAATATTGCCACTTTGGGCCCAATTTGAACATTTTCACTTAGGGGTGTACTCACTTTTGTTGCCAGCGGTTTAGACATTAATGGCTGTGTGTTGAGTTATTTTGAGGGGACAACAAATTTACACTGTTATATAAGCTGTACACTCACTACTGTACATTGTAGCAAAGTGTAATTTCTTCAGTGTTGTCACATGAAGAGATATAATAAAATATTTACAAAAATGTGAGGCGTGTACTCACTTTTGTGAGATACTGTGTATATATATATATATATATATATATATATATATATCTTTTTTTTAGTTGAACTTTCAACCTGATTAACTGTGTAACTATGTAACACTTTAATTTTTTTACATTTATTCAGTTACTTCCTGGTTTCTAGCCTAGGCCAAAATGATGTCATATTTCCCAGGAGTCTTCACGTTCATTCCTTTTTTTTTCATTTGGAAGAGGGGAGGATGGGCTTCTCAGCTAAGCACACCTTCCTGCCTGCATGCCTGACCTAAGGGCAGATGGATTCATGGAAGTAAATGCTACATGAATCATCGTCCCGTATCCTACATGCCTGTGGCTAGAAAAGCTAGGGGGAAAGGGTGTTTAACCAATTGAACTACTTGGATGTATGATGTATGTCCAAAGAGTGGACCCCTAATCACAAGCTGATGGCTGCAGTAGCATCAGCTTGTGCGGGTTTTCATTCAACCGGTGACCAGCTTCAAAGTGAAAGTAACTCGGTAGCTCCTTAGCTGCTGACCACTTTCAGTCAGCCGCGCGCTGCCTCCCCAACCCCTCCTCTCTGACTGTCCTGCACTCACCGGAGCCCAGGAACACATCCGCTGGCTGGGGGGAGAGAGATTACAGTGAGACCGAGGGAAATCCATGCCTCAATCTCACATGCAAACAATGAAACCGGAATTGATGCCACTACCAGTTTCAGATGCACACTTTCCTGGCCAGCAAAGTCAGGGGACACATCTAACCAAGCTGATCTGTGCTTGTTTAGAAGGTCTGAACGACAGGGGAGACATTGGGGTCTATTAGACCCCTAATGTCTCTAAAAAGAGTACCTGTCACCTGCCCAATGCTATCACATAGGGGTTTATTAACCCCTTGTGATAGCAATCAAGTAAAAAAAATATAAAAAATAAATAAAAAAGAAAATAAAATGATAATTAAACATAAAAATTGCCAAAAACCCCCGTAGCCCCGCACAGCTACGCAAACGCGAGCATGTAAACCGCGGTTGAACCACACATGTGACATATTGTCGAAAACGTCAGAGTGAGAACAATAATTCTAGCACAAGCGCTACTAGCTAACTCTAAGCTGATGAGCTGTAAAAGCTTTTAACCTCCTTGGCAGTGATCCCGAGTCTGGCTCGGGCTGGGATTTCAGTACCATAAGCGGTAACCCCGAGCCAGACTTGGTATCGCATCGCTGGATACAGGGAGGATACAGGGAGAAGTTACTTACCTTGTCCCCTGGATCCAGCGATGTCCCCACGCTGTGTGAGCGAGCTGTCCTCCGCTCGATTCACACAGTGCCCGAGTGCCGCCGAGCTCCGTTCCCTGTGACGTTACGGCGCACGGGAGCGGAGATCGGCGCCAAATTCAAAAATGTAAAGACACACAAAACACACACAGTACTGTAATCTTACAGATTACAGTACTGTATAAAAAAATTACACACCCCCTTTGTCTTTGGTTAAAACCATAAAACATGAAATAGAGCCTGCATGACGGGTAGCCTCAATATTCTGTAGAATTGATTGTATATAGCAGCTGTAAGAACTTGAGTATAATTATAAGAAGACACGACTTTGGTAGCTCTACGCGTTTCGTGGCTAAACCGCCACTCATCAGGAGCAAGCATGTGCGATAGCTAAAATAAAGAGGGTGTAATTATAATAAAATAATAATTGCAGACATGGAACGAAGGTGGGGTAATAAAAGACCCCACACAGGGTACATGCTTACACATTGGGGCTCGCTTGATGGTGGCTGACCGTCGGGCTCCACCAGCCATCCGGAGTCGCCAACCCCCTGCGGGAGCTGAGGTAGACGGGTCAGCGGGGGAAATCTACAGGGCGCTGTCCAGGGCAGGTAAGTACCCATGAGGCAAACCTGTATGGGGAGTGAGAGTGACTAGGTGAGGAGGATCGCCAAGAAATAGGCAGAACGTAGAAGTGAAGGGAGTAGTGGAAGTGATGATAGAAAGGTGAAACCAGGACTGAGATAGCCCTGAGTGCAAATGTAAAAATAAGGGGAACCAAGCAACGAACCAAACACCAGTGAACTCAAGAAAAAGAAAAACGTGCTCCTGTGAAGAGTAGGAGGGAGAAGGACAGGGAGCGGTGAAATAAAAGTACCGCCAGGGAGGTTAAAGTGACACCTATGGGGATTTTTGGGCACCATCATTTTTGGCAATATTGCGGACACACGCAATTTTAAGACATGGAATGTTTGGTATCCATTTAATCGATGCAACCTCATCTTTTGTGCTTTAACCAAAAATGGGTATTATATGGTGTGGTTTTGCACTAAAATTCATTTTATTATATTTTTTCTTGAAAATTTGTGTTTAATAAACAGATGTGCAAATATCATGTGAAACAAAAATCACCTTTTTTATGCTACAGGGCCTCTGCTTTCAGAAAATACATAATGTTCTGGGGGTTTAATTTATTTTTTTGCCAAAAATTAAGATTTTTTACAAAAATAAAATAAATTGCCCTGGAGCCGAACTGGGTAAAGTGATTTTTCAACAAAATAAAGCATGGCGACATGGACAGATGGGTGAGATTGCTTTGAATATCAAAAGTGATCTAAATAGCGTTTTTAGTTTGTGATGCTCAGATATAGTTAAGTTCCACATTAATGAGTGATTGATCCAATACTGTCCATTTACTGTTTTTAATACCAGAGCAATCTGAGGGATTAAAGAATAGACCATATTTTAAATGACTAGAAAACTTTCCATAGTATCACAAAAATGTCAGGGTGAGTGTTTGTTGTTCTTTAGGTTGTCTGATAATTAAATAATTTGAATTATGAACATTCATGCTATGCATGAATCTAACCATTGGTCATAGAAGGGGTGGCTGGAGAGAGGGGGCAGTGCCCATGTGCCCTTATGGACACACCGGCACTGGGGTACACCACTGATAACCTTAGACCATTCAGAGTATGAATCATTATCCACTGCTCTCTGAATTCGGTCTTTTAGCCAGTTTTCTATCCATTAACAAACTGATCTTTCCAAGCCTGTAGACTTTACCTTACACATTAGCTGTTTGTAATTATATACATACCTTACATCAAGGCAGCAAAATTTTCTTATTACTTATGCAGCCTGTGATTCTGCTTAGTACTGTACAGTGGTTATTTTATTGGCTTAACTCAATGGTTCTCAACCTGCGGGCCGGGACCCCCTCGGGGGTCGATTGATGATTTGCCAAGGGTCACCGAATCCCGGGCTGTTCCTAAAGCCCGCTCCACTCTCCCAGGCTTTTTGCGGCCGACCAGCAGGCCTTTTCTGGAGCCTGTGGCTACCCAGCTGGGCTGTTTCTGGAGTCCGCGGCCACCCACTCAGCCTCTTCGCAGGTGCCCATTAACTTCACGGCATGGATGGGGGCAGGGACTAGAGGTCAGCTGACTGGTGAGGAATGTGAAGTGGGTGGGGCTGGAGGAGATCCTATCTCCTGATTTTGGCAGAGGTGTCACTGCTATGAGACACCACAGAGCCGGAGACACTACCTGTGATTATAGTTGCCATTAAAAGGACTCCGGGAGCGCTAAATGTCTGCAGATTAGGGGCGCAAATTACTTGTCTTGCCTTGGGTGTAGACAACACATGCTACAAAAATAATTTTACTGTTGGGGGTCCTCACAACTTGGGAAATTTTATCAAGGGGTGACGGCACTAGAGGTTGAGAACCACTGGCTTAACTGAAAATCATAAATATTCCTGCAATCTCCAGTGATGTTCAATTCCTGTAATGTTCTAGAAGCAAGAGACCATGTGACTTTTGCCTATAGTTTAATAACACGAAGGAGCCAGAAAGTAGTTATGTAATCTTACCAACAAAGCAGTACGCTGAGATCTAGGCAGATGGCAAAAGTGCATGTTAAAGAAGTGGTAAAGTTACATTCAGTATTAATAAAGAGTATTGTTCCCTCTCAAAATGCTATATTAGTAATGTTGAAATATTTTCTCTTGGACCTTATGCACACTGGACATTTTTAACATGGCTATTAAGGGCTTCTGGAGTTTTTTTTTGCCTCCAAACGCCCCTGCATGTTAGCTTATTAGTTTCCAAACACACATAGGCATTTAGAGGAAAAAAAAAACCTACTGCCAGCATATCCAGGAGCAGCGCATTTTGGCAGGAAAAATGCTTGACGAGTGTAAACACATGTAAGCTCCCATTAAATCTAGGCACATTTAGCACTTCAGCATTAATTCATTTTAATGGCCAAGATCAATTATTATTCTGGCCAATAAAGTGAATTAATGCCCAAGCGTCAAGCATATTTTTTTTTGCCAAAACGCTGCTGCCAGGAGGAAAGGCATCTAGGAGAGTTGGCAAAACGTCCAGTGTGCATAAGGCCTTATGCCCCATGCACACGGTCGGACAATCCCACCGCAAAATCCATCGGATTTTTTCAGACGGATTTTGGCCGCAACTTCTCTTGCATACACAAGGTCGCACAAAGTTGTCGGAAGATCAGATCGTTCGGAACGAGGTGACGTACAAAACGTACGACGGGACTACATAGAGGCCAGTAGCCAATAGCTTTCGTCTCAAAATTTTTGCTGAGCATGCATGGCACTTTGTGTTTTGGAATTCTCTACACGCGATTGGAAAAAGTCTGGTCGGATTTTGCTGTCAGAAAATTTTAGATCCAGCTCTCAAACTTTTTCCATTGGAAATTCTGACAGAAAAAGTCCACTAGAGCCCACACACGATCGGATTTTCCGACAACATAATCCGATCTGACATTTTCCGTCTGAATTTCCAACAGTGTGTATGGGGCATTACTTTGAAAATATGTACATATCCTCAGTCCATCAGTGTAGGTGCAACTGCCGGAAGAGATTGATACATCAACTTCTTGCTGGTTGTATCTCAGGCACACTTTAGATGTGTAGGCAGGGAACTAGCGACTGCATGGTGTATACTTCAGCTAAGATGTCTGCCCATCAGTTGCTTGATTACATTCTCAGACCTACTTCTGGAATAGTAATCAAGCAACTGATCAGCACAGCTAAACTCTGCAACATTCAGTGGACATCAGGGGGGAACATGCTGGTCTAAAGGGCTGTCAAGATGTGTTTTTTCACTCTTGCTCATCACTCCTCACTTGCACTGGGGAGTGCTAGAAAGGAGGATTCGATTTTTCCTCTTCCCTCCCAAAGTGCCTCCCAGCACATGCCCTCTTACCCCCAAAATTAAAGTTATTCTAGCTGCCAAAGAAGGGGCAATTGCGGCATCTGGGACCCTGGGCAAGAAATGCAGGGCAAGTCTGCACTAGCATACTCCTGTTAGCAAGTTAATGGAGTCTGGTGCTGAAACTTGTTCTGGCACTGGGCTCCAGGACTCAGCCAGGGTTCGTAGGACCCTGGGATTTTGTACAACTCTCGGGAAGGTCCTGTCAAATGTGGGATGGTTGCAAGGTATTGTGCTGGGAGGGAGGACTTCTGGTAGAAGTGGGGAGAGGATTTATGGTGCTGTGAGGGATTTGGGAAAAGAAGGGTTTGTACTGGAGAGAATTATGGGAAGGGAGGATTTTTGCCTAGATGGCAGTTGTGTTTGGGGAGGTGTAAAAGGATTTGTGCTGGAGAGGATTGGAGGGAAAAGCAGTTGTTCTGGGATGGGGGAGGGGTTGTGCTGGAAAGCTGTAACTGTGCCATGCAGAGAATATTACTCACAGTTCTTATGGGAAAGAGCTTTACAAACTATTTTTATCCTGAGATGTTTGTCTTGGACATATTTTTTAACAGTAGAAATGATTCTAGAAAAATAATTAAAATATCAGGAACAAAATCCCATGGACAAGGTTCAGATTTTTTTCCCAGGGGAATTTTATTGCACAACAATTTTGTCCTTCTTACATACAGTATACAGAATATCACGAACCATGTTAATAATAGATTATGAAGTATAACCAAGCACGTGAAATAGGCTAACATAAAGTGTTTATTCCTCATGTCATTCCAATTGTCCTTATTGTTTTGGATTTATGATGAAACCAAGACATGCAGATTAGAGATGAGCTAAGGTTTGTACCCGCGGGGTACTGTCACATGACTGTCACATGGGAGCAACCCACCACCCTAATCCGTTGCAGCCGCCACCTCTTCGTTACATGCAGCTGCAGGGCAGGGATGCTGGTGACAAAATTAGACTAATATGGCCATGTGGTAACATTGGGACAATGGTGTCACTGGCATCCCGTCCCTTTGTTCCACGTGGCTACGGGCTGGGGGAATTCCATGGGCACAAGCTGATCGGGACAGTGGCCTGCTGTCATGTGCAATTGCCCCTGATTTGAAACCAAACTCAGTTTGGCTCGAACTGTAGCTCAGCCCTAGTGCAGACACCTTCTGTTTTCAAAGGCACTACTGTACTTCACACTTAGCTGCGATTCACACTGCTGTGACTTATCATGCAACTTGCGATACATAAGGTTGCGTTACAAGTCCACACGCACTCATTTTCATCTCTACATCTCTGCAACACATGCACATGTCCCCAATTTTTAGCAAAATACTTTTACACATGTATTACATGTACAGTATCTCACAAAAGTGAGTAGACCCCTCACATTTTTGAAAAATATTTTATTATATCTTTTCATGTGGCTTTCTTGTTCATCATCTTTAGAAGAGGCTTCATTCTGGGACAACAGCCATGCAGACCAATTTGATACAGTGTGTGGAGTATGGTCTGAGCACTGACAGGCTGACCCCCCACCCCTTCAATCTCTGCAGCAATGCTGGCAGCACTCATATGTCTATTTACCAAAGACAACCTCTGGATATGACACTGAGCATGTGCACTCAACTTCTTTGGTTGACCATGGCTAGGCTTGTTCTGAGTGGAACCTGTCATAATAAACCGCTGTATGGTCTTGGCCATCATGCTGCAGCTCAGTTTCAGGATATTGGCAATCTTCTTACAGTCTAGGCCATATTTATGTAGAGCGAAAATTCTTTTTTTTCAGATCCTCAGAGAGTTCCTTGCCATGAGGTGCCATGTTAAACTTCCAGTGATCAGTATGAGAGAGAGAGAGCGATAACACCAAATGTAACACACCTGCTCCCCATTCACACCTGAGACCTTGTAACACTAACTGGTCACATAACACCGTGGAAAATGGCTAATTGGGCCCAATTTGGACATTTTCACTTAGGGGTGTACTCACTTTTGTTGTCAGCGGTTTAGACATTAATGTCTGTGTGTTGAGTTATTTTGAGGGGACAGCAAATGTACACTATTATACAAGATGTACACTCACTACTTTACATTGTAGCAAAGTGTCATCTCTTCAGTGTTGTGACATGAAAAGATATAATAAAATATTTACAAAAATGTGAGGGGTGTACTCACTTTTGTGAGATACTGTATGTTGTCAGCCCAGTACAGTGTCTTTTTGCTAAAGTGCTCAACCATGTCTCTGAGATCTCCCTGAAATATAAAGGCTGATCATTTCTATAGTTCCAAGATCTGAAAACACAGGAAGTGTGGAGAGGACATGGGACAGCTCTCAATTTTTAATAAAATCGACAGTTTTTTTACACTTATCAAATAGATTTATTTTTTACAGGTTTTTATGTTATTATTATTATAATATAGGATTTATATAGCACCAACAGTTTTTGCAGCACTTTACAATATGAAAGGGAGACAATACAGTTACAATACAATAAAATACAAGAGGATTACGAGGGCCCTGCTCAGAAGAGCTTACAATCTAATAGAGCACAAAAAAATTATACAGCACCTTCTCTAATTTGTACATTCACATTAGTTCTGCTTTCAAGAAGCTTACAATCTAAGCTGCCTACTTCACATGCATACAGACACATACTAGGGCCAATTTAGACAGGAGCCAATTAACTTGCCAGCAAGTCTTTAGAGTATGGATGTACCTTGACGAAAACAACACAAGCACAGGCAGAACACCTATGATCCTAGTGCTTCAAGGGTGAAGTGCTAGTCTTAAGGCTCCATTCACACCTGGGCGTTCTGGATCGTGGGCAGAATCACTGCAATTCTGCCCATGATTCCAGAATCGCGGAAAAATGCGGAACGCGTTTGTGATGCCAATATTTCTTAATGGCACCCCAATTGCGATTGATTTGGTACATTCCTTTTTGGGTTTTTTTGGGGTTTTTTGAGCAGAAGGAGGCTCATTCAAATGAATGGTGCAGCTCCAAAAACAAAAAAAAGTAAAAAAAAAACGAGCGGCAGCAGATCGCTCAGGTGTGAATGGAGCCTAAAGGTTTTAAAATTGTTTTACATCTGCAGTATTATTTAAAAAAAAACTAAATTAACTTCTGGACCGCTGCCTTTGCATTTTTTTGAAGCCAGGAAGTATAGCTTTCACACTCCGACAACAAACGTGTAGTTCTTCTAATCAAAGGCTCCACTGTTTATTCCTTTTCTCCCCTGTCCATTCACAAAACACTTTGTATTCTGTGAACCCAAACATGAAATACAAAGTGTTTTGTGATTGGCAAAGAGCAAAGGACAACCTGACAAATGACAGTTCGAAGTATAGTACAAGTTATATTTACGATTAAAAAATAACACATTTTAAAGATCAGGCAGTGATCCAGGATGTTGCATTCACCTCCTGAGATTTTAATTTTCTGTGTTCGAAATAGTTCAAACAAAAAAAAGTTTTTTCCTGGAGTTTTACTTTAAACAGATAAAAAGGGAACAAATGGGAGCAGATGATTGTTTGTTTTAACACAGGTTCACAGCACATTAAAAATAGTTGCCACTATAGTCTGAGCTCTTTGTGTTTGTTGCGATAGGGGGCAGTGTATTGTTTTTTTTTTTTTTAAATCCTTCTGTAACTTTTGTGTATTTTGGGAAAAAGTCAACACATTGAAAATGCACTAGAAACGCTATATGCATATTATTAGTGTTTTTTTTTTAAGTCACATGCCCATATTTCCAACAGACACAACCCACAGAATGGAGAGAGGAAACAAATAAAAAGGAAGAAATACTGAAAATTACTATCAAAATACTTACCGTAATTTTCCTTTTCTGATGGACTCCATGGCAGCCTACGTGTGGGTTTAGTCCCGCCTCCACTACCCTATAGGACGATACTCCCATAAATCTTTGCTCCCTGCCAGAGGCCGTGATCGGTAACTAGCCTACTCCAACCATTTGGGGAACTCCTGCTGCCATGGAGTCCATCAGGAAAGGAAAATTACGGTAAGTGTTTTGATAGGAATTTTCTGTTTTCCTGACAGACTCCATGGCAGCCTACGTGTGGGAAATAACTCGCCGTAAACACCCGGGTGGGAAAAATGCAGAACAAACAAAGATTTATTTAACACGATCAACCAACAGTACTTTAACACCAAAGTCAACTGAGGATAAAGCCGCTGGCTCAACACAAGAGTCATAAAAGGTATGAATCGATGACCAGGATGCCGCTCTGCAGATCACTTCAGAAGCTACATGGCGAGAAGCTGCCCACAAGGTTGAAAGACTTCTAGTTAAGTGCACTGTTACTGCCTCAGGCCCTTGTTTTTCCCATAAAACAGAACAAAAAGATATGGAAAGGAGCGGTTGCTTCAAAGAGCCACCAACATCAAGAGGGTGAACATCTGAGATTCCGATGGATCTGAAGGTGGGGAGTGAGATTTCTTGGTTCTCATGAAAAATTGAAGTGACCTTAGGATTTGACCCTAACATCGGAACCAGGACTACCTTGTCTGGGGAAAAGGTATGGAAAGGTTCTCTGGCTCCTAGAACCTGAATTTCAGACACCCTCTTCGCCGAGGTGATGGCCACCAAAAAGGCAGTTTTAATAGTAAGCTCTCTGATGGATAGTGGCTTATCAAGATGTGAGAAAAAGGGAACTAACAGATAAGGGTAAATCCAGACCTGATTGCAGGAAACTCAAAATATCTTAAACTGAATTAGCTCTGGAGTACATATGAGACGAGAATTTAGCCCAAATTTGTTCATACACTCTGTTAGTACTCCATCTTCTTGCATTCAGGAGAGGGGGAATAACTTCCTTGGGACATCCTAGTGCTTCCAACCTTCCCCTCTCAAAAACCAAACCCTCAACTGTAGGTGAGCTGGGCACGGGTGGAGAATTGTGCCTTGGCAGAGCAGATTCCATCTGATCGGAAGAGGGACTGGATCTCGGAAACTGAGAAGAGATAGGATAGGAAACCAAGGCCTGTTGGGCCAGTGGGGAATTACGGCTATTATCTCCACCTGAGTCTCCTCAGAAATTGAAAGACAACAGGAATTGGAGGGAAGGCATACGCCCTGTGGAACCACCAACGCTCTGTCAGTGCGTCTATCCCATATGAGGATCCTGGAACCTCGAGTAGTACCTCGTTAGCTTGCAGTTGAACTGGGAGACAAAGAGATCGACTTCTGGAGAGATCCCCACGGTTAAGATCCACTTGAACACATCCTCGTGAAGAGACCACTCGTTGTCCAAGTGGACTCGCGATAGGAAGTCCGCTTGGACATTGAGAGTTCCAGGAACATATGTCGCTGTTAAATTGGCCAGATTCTTCTGTGCCCAGGACATGATCGGTTCTACCTCCTGTAGTAGGGACCGACTTCTGGTGCCCCCCTGTTTCCTTATATAGGCAACGTCTGTCATGTTGTCCAATCTGAGAACTACAGATGCTCCGGTTATCAGATGATGAAATGCCAACAGTCCTTGAAAGGCTGCACGTAACTCTAGGATGTTTGACACTATTCCCAGAGAGAGGAAATCCCAAGTGCCCTGAGCCACTTCCATTAGACAATGGGCCCCCCCAACCTCTGTTGCAGGCATCTGATGTTACTGTGATCCACGTAATTGGAAGAATGGAATGACAATTTCGAAGATTCTCCCCCGTTGAAGCCACCAGAAGAGGGAACTCCTCATAACATGAGTGATGCGAATAAGTTGGGATTTGTCTCCTGACCACTGGTGAAGAAACCCCTTCTGGAAGGGGCGCATCCTCCATTGTGCCCATTTCACCATTGGTATTGTGGACACCATGGTGCCTATGATCCTTAGACAAGGACGTGCATTGAGATGAGGGAGCCAGATGAATCCTGTCCCGAACTATTGCCACCTTCTCCTCGGGCATAGAGATGGTACCTCTTACTGTGTTAAAGAGAGCTCCGAGGAACACCAGAGACTGTGAAGGATCTAACTGACTCTTCTCCAAGTTCAGGAGCCATCCGAATTCCCTGAGAGTTGAAATAGCTTGATCTCTGTGTTCCAAGAAACGATCTCTGTCCTGAGCCAGAAGGAGTAGATCGTCTAGGTAATGATGGATACGAATCCCTCTGACCCTTAATAGAGTAAAAATTGCCAACAGGACCTTTGAGAAAACACGTGGAGAAGTCGACAGACCGAAGGGAAGGCATGTAAATTGTAAGTGAAGTTGGCCTATGGAGAAATGAAGGAATTGTTGAAATTTTGTTGCTACGGGAACGTGGAAGTAAGCATCTTTGAGGTCTATGGAGACAAGCCAATCTCCTGCCTGAACTGACTTTTGGATCGTGGACAGAGTCTCCATCTTGAACCTTTCTTTTTTGATGAAGCGATTCAGATGTGTAAAATTTATTACAGGTCTCCAAGCCCCGTTTTTCTTTTGGACCATGAAAAGAGGAGAATACATTCCCATATCGCGTTGGTCAGCTGGAACAGGAATAGAAGCGCCTTGATTCAACAAAGATCTTACGTAGGCTGATAGTATTTGCCTTTTTTCCTCTGAAGCTGGAAGAGACGTGGGAACACACCTGAGTTTGGAAGCGCTGCTGAAGGTCCAGGTGTGCCCTGAAGAGACCGTTCTGACGGTCCAGAAGTCCTGGATCGAGGCCGCCCAGACGTGCTGAAAGTGGAGAAGACGAGCCCCCACCTGGCCTGTCTGGGTGGGCCGATTTTAAAAGGTCGGTTCCTTCTCTCCCGTCGAACTGCTCTTTGCCGACTTCTTGAAAGAGGACTGCTTGGACTTCCATGACCTGGAAAATTCACGTCCAGGCCTATAACTATGCGCTTCTCTGGCACAATCTTTATTCTGTCTCCATGGAAAGGATCTTCTTTGGTTTTATAGATGCCTGTCTTGAGGAATAAACCCCGACTTGCCCCCAGTGGCCCGAGTTATGGCACTATCTAACTTATTGCAGAAAAGAGAGGATCCATCAAAAGGGATCTGGCACCAAACCTGTTTTGAAGCAGGATCTGCCAACCAAGGACGAAGCCAAAGGGCACGCTTGGCAGTGACATAAGATAACATAACTCGAGCCACCAGGCGTATTATATGAATCAAGGCCTCCCCCAAGAAAGCCAATGTCAACCTCAACTCCTGGATGGGTGAGCTCTTGGCCAAGTCTTCCAAGACATTTCTGAGTGTGGCATCCACATTGTCAGCACAAATCTCCATTGCTCTAGACAAGGTGGCAAGAGCCAAAGCAGGTTTACAAGACATGCCTGCTTTAAGATAGACCAGGTCAGAATCTATCCTTCTATCCAGGGCATCCTTGAATGAAACTGTGTCTTCTAGGGGAAGGGTGACGTGCCTGACCAGCCTCATCAATGCCGCATCCACTAGGGCAGCTGACTCCAACTGCTTGACCTCATCCTCTTTGAAGAGGTAAAACCTCTGAATTTTAGAGAGGAGGGAATTGCTCTTCTCCACCTTTCCCCATTTGTCCATGATAACTTCACCGAATTCAGAAAGAAAAATAAAGCTCTTCCCAATTTAAAGTTTCCTTGATGGCTTTGACCAAAGGAGGGAGCAAAGCAAAGTCAAATCCGGTGCCAGACTCTTCTTCTTCAGATTCACTATCTGAGAGGGCAGCGGAAGGATGACTAGGTAAAGAGGACTCCCAGGCGTCCTGAGCCTGAGTGTCCCTTGCTGGGGATCGAGGAGACTCAATGGGAGAAATGTGGGGGGCCTCCAGCTTCTTTAGACTGTCTTTGACCATCTTCTCAACCAGAGACTTTAGTTGTTGATCAGAATGACTCTTTTTTCGCCAGTTGCTTTCACATAGCAGGTATCACAGAGGGACTTGTTTACAGGGACATGAACCCTACACCCCCAGCAGAGACCTTCAGCTGCATGACTGGGGTGAGCCGTGGAAAGTCGAGATGATTCCCAGCTACGGTGACTGGATCTTGAGGGAGAACCATGATGTCTGGATCTGGAAGAGCAACGCCGGCGATGCGACTTTGAAGAATCACTTCCTCTGCGTGAACTCCGTTGCTGAATAGACCTAGAAGGGCTGACAAAAACAAAAGGAATCATGTGTGTTAATGGTAGACATCAGATACTGATGATCCAACTATTCCCCCCCCCCCCAGCAGGCACTACAAGGGAGTCCTCCCCCCACTAAATACCTGCTGCGAGAGGGCTGGCCACTAGCAGGCGGAGATGGATCCAGGGCTCTGGAGGGGTCCATCAGGCTGCAAGACAAACAGCCTTGTTAGGAGAAAATAAAGCACCAGAAACAGGAAGCATACCTGTCCCATAAAAGATCCCATACCTCTAGATGCAAAATCCTGGTCACAGGAACGCTGCTGCGGCTTGTAGGCTGTTTTCTTCTTTTAAAACTGCCACCTTTAATTACGTCATCATTGCGACAGCCACAGCGCTAGTGCGCATGCGCGAATACCGCTATGAGCGAACCAGGCCTCGTTCTCGCACCGGACTCGCGCATGCACAGAACAGCCGCAGGGACGAACAAGGAAGTAACATGCCAGCCAGACACACTGAGCCGACAGTGTGTGGGAAAACACAGGCAAACCAGGGGAAAGACATGGGGCATGCACCAGATAACAAACACAGCTGCCATGGACAACACAGGAACGAACTCACCACTCCCACGATCGACAAGTGGCCGAAGGTAAGCAGATATACATGCCGGACTTGTAGGGCGAAGGTCACCTGCTAGTAGCTAGGATGCACGACCAGAATGCGGTTTTGCCTGTCAGTGACTAGGAATACACCTCTTCAGCTCCTCTTCCATATGCCCCTTCCATACTCTGCTAGTAGCTAGAGCTTATTGCAATCATGTGATGCCAGGTTGCTCAGCCGGTCTGCATCGCAGGAGATAAATTAAAATCTTCATGTAGGAAGACCACAAACAAGGTCCTTCGGAGGAGGACAAGAAAAGAACACGGCCTCTGGCAGGGAGCAAAGATTTATAGGAGTATCGTCCTATAGGGTAGTAGAGGCGAGACTAAACCCACAAGTAGGCTGCCATGGAGTCTGTCAGGAAACACGTTATACACATGCAAAAAGCATGTAGAATGCGTCTTGTGTTGTGTTACAAAAAAGCACTGAAAACAGATTGTGCATTTTAAGGGAAATATATGCACATTTTCTAATGGTTTAAATGGGCCCTTAGGGTTTACATACACTTTAAAAATGAATTACATAGCCTTTAACCCATTATTATATAACCTCCATATGATGGATTGGAGATTACTGAAAGTAGATAGCATTTAAAAAAACTCAATCCATCAAGATTAAAGTTAATTTAGGTGGAGTAAAGAGTATGACCCCCACAAAGACCTTTTGCTGTCCGTGACAATGATGGGAAGACAATCTCATCACCCACAAGGCTTGCAGAATGATGAAAATAAGACGATGAAATAAACATCCTAGTTCCTGTCTCTGGATTACAATTGCCATATATTTATGGATTTAGCTGTGCTCTAGTGGGCCTTAAACGACCATCATTGCTAACTAATATTGTAGTTTGATAACTGCATGAGAATAATACTCATAATAATGTAATAGTAGTTTTCCAAATACAAATTTACTTTTGCATTGCACATACTTTTATTTACATTCTTCACCACATTTACATACAGGCAGGGCTGAGGTTGGAGTTGGCTAACTGAGCAAATGCCCATGGCCCCTAAGTCCCTAAGGGACTCCCACATGCTCCCACCAAATGACAACTCCCTGTCCACCTAAACAAATGTATACCTTCCTAATCAGCAGTCACTCTCTCCTGGCTGACCCGGTAATATATTACAGTGAGTGGCATCGATCAGTGACACAGCAAACGGCAGTGCTATTACAGTACTACACTAACCTGTTGCTGACACTTTGTCTACCTGAATGCAGGGTTGATCTCATGGCTACTACACTTGAACTTGCAGAGAGCATGGTACCACCACCTATGGTTGCCACCCTCATCCCTTTAAACCCAAACACATATTAACTACACAGGTTCTGAGGCTAATTTAATGCAGAAAAGGCACCAAGTGAGTTTAATTACCACCTTAATCAGCCACAAAACCTGTGTAATTAAATGTGTTTGCTTTTAAAGGGATGAGGTGGCAAGCTTACCACCACTACTCCTGCATGGCCCAGTATAGCCACTGGCTGCCCACAACTCTACCCCATGAACAGTGACAGACACCACCCCTTTTACAGGTACCAGAAGTGGGCAATATAAGAGGGTAAATGTGGATGTGCCAGCATGAGGCCGGGTAAGGTGTGGGTGCCCTGACAGTGGGTGTTATTAACTTTGGGTTGGGCTAGGTGAATAATAACATTTAATGAACCCAGTGCTGAGTAAGGAGACTGGCCAATACAGAGTGAAGGATTGGTGAAAACACCCGGCTGGTATTGTAAACGCAAGTTGACCCAGGGCTAGTGGGTCATTTGAGGAGTGTGGGTGCAGGCTAATCAAATGGTGACAGAAATTAAAGGAGTGGAGAGACGCAAACAGCACTGTATTCTGAATGTAAACTAGTGCACTGAAACTAGACACTTGAAATTCATAAAAGCACAGAGAAAATTGAGTACTGTCCGTGATACTTTTTTTATTTGCACTAACATACAATTTTTCAGGACAAGCTTTCGGGGTATGTCCCCTTCTTCAAGGTCCAAGCAGTACTTGGACCTTGAAGAAGGGGACATACCCCGAAAGCTTGTCCTGAAAAATTGTATGTTAGTGCAAATAAAAAAAGTATCACGGACAGTACTCAATTTTCTCTGTCACAATTGCACTAATACGGCTACAATCACATTAAGTATAAAAGCACAGAGAACTTTTGGGACATTTTGTTTTATGTACATTATTTATGAATTGCACTTTGTACATAAATATATGAATTTGATACATATGGATTTGGTATAAGATAGTTGTGTACAAATGATTATCAGAGACAAAGCACTTTAGGTATAAATAGGCATGTAAAAACTCAGCGGTGTGTGTGTATATATTGGTCACACCAGTGGTGATTTGAGCTGAGAGTTACGGGTAGTGCAGGTAAGAGCAATAGATACAGTTCTGTCAGAATAGGACTTATGGGGCAGTAAATTGGCAGTTTTTTATTTCCTTTCATAGATACAATATTTAACCACTTCATCTGTAGAGCAGTTTATTATTTTTGCACTCGTGTAAAAATCTGCATTTTTGGCCATAAAAGTGGTTGTAAATCCCATTCATGAAATTTGATCTAAGCACATATATCTGTAGTGTTTACTTATCTCTCTCCAAAGCTCTAAGTGTCGTTCCTGTCTGGTGCTTCGTTCCTCTGTTATCAGCACAGTCACTTCTGACAAGCTCTCATACACATGAGATAACAGTAGCTAATACTTTGTGTCGAGGAGGGAGCTTAGAGGGCATGGAGCTTGTCTATTGTCTATTCAGACTACAGTTCTGCAAGTTCCTTTGTTCCTCTGCCTATGTGTGTGTGTGGGGGGGGGGGGGGGGGTGCCTTTTCTCCAATCAGCTCAAACACAGTATAACTGCAGATTCCCCATCCACTGCTGGAAGAGAAAGAAAGATTTCTAACACGATTTGCACTTTTCAAAGAGTGTAGAAAGCAGAAGACAGCAGATATACAAGTAAAACTTATGTAGGGAGATTTGTTTCATCTCTGTGTATAATGTGAGGCTATTCATTATTCACTTCACTGGGCATATATGAGGGTTTACAACCACATTAAAGCAGAACTACACTGCATTTGAACAGCACAAATGAAAAATGCAATTTAAAATAATTTTTTATATTCAAAGCAAACTCACCCGTCCATTCATGTCTCCATGCTCTTTTTTTATGCTCTTTTTTTTCAGAGAGATCCTTTGAAAAACACACTCCTAGCATTTCTGGCCATGACCATCTTGAGTAAGGGCAAATAATTAATGTAGCATTTACTTCCTGTAATCCAATTACCCTTAGCTAGGGCATGCAGGCAGGAGGGTGTGCTTGGCTGACAAAACCCCTCCTCCCCTACCTGAAGACACCTGAGATGTATGACATTATTTGCCTAGGCTTAGAATTCAGGAAGTAACTGAAGAAATGTGAAATAAAGTTAATGATATGATATACTTTTCTATCTATTTATTAATGCTAGCAGCATAAGAATTAAAAATATTCAATGTGGATTGTGAGAGATTATAAAGCAGGCTTCTACTTCAGTCAGGCTTGAATGTACCACCTGAAAATGTAGACCTTGGTGGAAAATGACAAATCTTTCAACCACTTCAGCCCCAGAAGGTTTGGCTGCTCAATGACTAGAGCATTTTTTGCGATACGGCACTGCGTCACTTTAACTGACAATTGCACTGTCGTGCGATGCTGTACCCAAATATAATTGACGTCCTTTTTTTCCCAAAATAAAGCGTTCTTTTGGTGGTATTTGATCATCTGTGCGGTTTTTATTTTTTGCGCTATAAACAAAAAAAGAGACAATATTGAAGAAAAAAAAAACACATTATTTTGTACTTTCTGCTATAATAAATATCCCCCCCTTTTTTTTTTAAAAGCGCATTTTTTTCTCAGTTTAGACCGATATGTATTCTTCTACATATTTCTGGTAATAAAAATGGCAATAAGCATATGTTGATTTGCGCAAAAGTTACAGCGTCTGCAAAATAGGCAATAGATTTATGGCATTTTTATTATTAAATTTTTTTACAGGTAATTTTGGCGATCTGCGATTTTTTATCTTGACTGTGACATTATGGTGGACACATCGGATACTTTTGACGCGTATTTGGGATGATTGACAATTATACAGCGATCAGTGCTATAAAAATGCATAATTACTGTATAAATGTCACTGGCAGGAAAGGGGTTAACACTAGGGGGCAATCAAGGGGTTCACTGTGTTCCCTGACTGTGTGTTCTAACTGTAGGGGGAGGGGACTGACTAAAGGGGATGATAGATCGTGGTTCCTAGCTATTAAGAACTCACAATCTGTCTCTCTTCACAGAACAGAACAGGGATTTGTGTGTTTACACACACATGTCTCTGTTCTGCCTCTCGTGCCCGCGATCGCTCGTGGTCAGCGGTCATCGGTGCGCCTACTATCCTGCTTAAAGGAGCCGACGTATAGCTATGACGGCTTGCGGGATCGTGCCGACCTGCCGCAGTATAATGAAGGCGGCTGGTCGGCAAGCGGTTAAAGCGTAACTCCACTTTCATGAAGGCGGCTGGCCAGCAAGCGGTTAAAATGTAACTCCACTTTCATGGGAAAAACAGGTAGCAAATCAAAATTTTAAAAAATAGCGTACTGTGATTAAATCTTATTAAATATTTACTTTTCTTTTCTGTCTTCAGCACAGTAATTTCTGTAAAATGCAGTGCAATATGCCTACCTAGAGGCATTCTGTACACAGATGGTGTACAGAACACCCCCTGAAAATGTAATGTCCTGCTTGTGTGATTGGCTTACTGATTTTCACAGAAGTCTGCACTAAAATACAAGTCCGATTTTTGGCATCCCATGCAACAAAAATTTTATTTTTAATGAGACACTCCCAAAGGGAAGTCACATTAGGTTTAGGCTGGCCATACATGTTCATGCAAGGATTTTAACAAACTCTCTTGCAGATTTCTACCTTTTGGTATTCATAAGGAATACCTGTTTGTCTGTGTCCATATGCTAAGTGAGTCTGTGTGGGAGTGGTTTTATAATTATCAATCAGCTGCTGCTCCTGCAGGGCTCTGGTGAGAAAAGTGGCAGGGTCTGCATCCCTGGGCATACACGTTCAATCCTCTTGTACAATCTTCCTTTAGATTTACCAAAAACCATATAATATGAGGCCAAATGAACAAAACAACTTTTAATTGTATCCAATTAGGCAGGCCCTTCCCTTGCACTACATAGTTTAAGGTAAATCTAAAGAAAAATTGTACAAGAAAATTGAACATGTATGGCCAGGGATGCAGACTCTGCCATTTCCCTCATTCCAGCCTTGAAGGTGCAGTAGTTGATTGATAATTATAAAACCACTCCCATACAGACTCAGTAAGCATTGGGACACAGACAAACAAACAGGTATTTTTTATGAATACCAAAAGGTAGAAATCTGCAAGAGAGCTTGCTAAAATCCTTGCAATGAACATAGGTCAGCCAGAGTAACACTTTTGTTGAGAAACATTTTTTTCCCCCGGGTGATCTATGTACATTGCAAGATTCTAACAACCTTTGTTGCAGATTCCTACCTTTTGTTATTCTGAAGAAATTCATATGTGTTAGGCCCTTTTCACACATGCGGACAGTATGTCCGTATTTCATCCATCCGTTTTCGGATGAAATACGGATATACATGCATCCCTATGGGATAGCGGGTGTCTGCAGAACATCCGCTGTCACCCGATATCATCCGTCTCCGCTATGGTCCGATTCTGCAGATGGAGGAAAATCCTATTTTTCTATCCATCAGCAAAGAGCAGATCGGATGAACACGGACAGACGCTCCGTGTTCATCTGATCCCCCCATAGGGGATCAGATGAGATCTGACAGATCTGACAGATCTGACAGACCACCCTGTCATCCACAGCTCAGCGGGGATCAACGGAGCGATCCCCACTGAGCAAGCAGATGTTCACAGGGCAGATCATCACAGATCCGTCCCATGTGAAAGGACCCTTTGTCTGCGTCTCTGGGCTGAGTGGGTCTAATGGGAGTGGTTTCATAATTATCAGTCAGCTGTGGCAGCTGCAGGGCACTAATGAGAAAAGCTGCTGGGCCTGCATCCCTTTAGACGTGTTCCTATCTCACCAAAAATGACATTTTTGTTGCAGTAGATGCCTTAAATATGACTTGTATATTAGGCTGCCTTTTGGGAAAAAACAAACAAGCAGGGAATTATGTTTCTGGGGAGTGGTCAGTACACATTCTGTACAGAACACCTCCGGGTAGCCATATTGCATTGCATTAATAGAAAATGACAGTGGCTGCAGATTGAAAAGAAAAGGTAATTTTTAATAACAAGCAATTACAATATGACTTGTATGGCAATTATACACGCTATTGTTTCTTTACTTGCTATTTTTTTTTTCCCCACGACAGTGGAGTTATCCTTTAAGCATCCTGATCTCAAAACTTTCAGTAAAAGAACAGAAGTCTTGGCAGTTTATAAAGCCTGCAGCCTAAATAAAGGCAACTTGGTACCCAGCACTGACTGAGCCCTAATTATAAAGGGATGAATATGTGCGGCTGTGCTGGGTATTTCATGCAATGGTGTTTCATCCAGCGCACACTCAGATGCATTGAATATTGTTGGTGGTTTGTGCAGCTTCATTGTGCCTTGGCGGGGGCTCTCTGTTGGCAATCAACAAAAAGCTGCGTGTGTCTGAAGCTGCACTGTACAAACAGAGATTTATCCACTGTACCCAGAGTGACAAAGCAGTCATCATCCTTGTGTGTCTAAGCCTTGTTCTTTGCACTGTCTCTGATAAGCGCTCACTATTCTCCCAGCTGAGCTTTTCCTTTTCCTGCCAGAGAATCCCTGCAGCTGTCTCAGAATAACATTCATTTCCTTCCTGATTAGAAGTCTGGAGTGGTTGGACTCCCCAATGTAACACTGAGAGGGAAGATGGGAGCAGACAGCACATAAGTCAAGAGCTGGCACTGCCCCAATCACTAATGAACTGGCACTGATTGTCTGATGAAAGAGATGGAGAAACAGGACGTGTGCGCACACAATGTCACAGTGTCATGGCCCGTGGACCTAAGACAATAGCATGTGCACAGTTGACAAGGACAAGGGTCCTTTGAAATTTGAGCAAGTCAGCTCGATGCTTACACAAAGAAAAGAGATTTGAAAAACTTTGTTGGGATAAGCTTTAGCCTTTTCTTAGATTGATAATAAAAATTCCAAAAAAAGTCATGCAAAATGCTAAGCGTTATTTATTAAGCACCAGACAGTTACCCACACAAAGCAGTAAAACATCTGCTGCGATATATATGCTTTTGGGCACCGTAAATCTTTAAAGCGCGTCCAATTCAAGGACAGTAGTACTTAGAAATGGATAATATTCTCGGGAGACTCACAAAATCTAAGTAGATAAAGACTATGGCTGTAATGTGAGACAGAATCCTCCTGTCATATCCCTGGCTTGCACTTAAGCTAATGAGGCTTATCACATGATAAAATTACTGAACAATGGTTGATTGGAGGGGCAGCCAAGGGCCTATTTCACCAAAGGGGCCTGGGGCCTAAAGCTCCATTAGCTCCCTTATTAATCCAGACTCGACTTTGTATATAATTCTGCCTTGTTGTGCTGCTAGCATGGAAAATTGACATGTTAGTGCTATAAGCTTGGAATGTAGCATGAAGTGATATTTTTAATATATAGGCCACAGAAATAAATCAACCTGGTCATCTAAGGTTACTAAGCAAATGAGTAGTGCTTTATTACTGCACAATGGAAGTAGATGGTGTAGAGTTGAAGATGGAGCCTTTTTCTTCATGTTTTCCCATTAACTTGTTGGGTGCTAAGTATGCGTCACATGAGAGGACTACCCCCAGGGTGGGCTCTTCTGGTCTACGCTGGGCACTTGGGATGGGGTCACTGCATTACACATAGTGTACCTTTGCAACCTTTAGAACAAGGCTGAGGCTGCCATGGGGGAATACCAAACCTGTAAGGCAGGCCTCTACTTTTAGAGATGAACTTACACAGGGTACACTTGCACCATAACTGTTAACCCCTGATCCCTGTGACAGTGTACACCGTCTCTGTAACTTGCATTTAGAAGGGACATTCTGAGCCTTGTCCATATCCACTTGTCTAGCGTATCACCGCCACCTCAATCCCAGTAATGGTATGGGGTCCCCCCATGCACCTAGTATGGACTCCATTTGTACACTTGACTTCCTTTAACTCCACCATATGAGCTGGTGATCTCTGCTGCGTAAGTCTGCTCCCATTGCCCCATTCATGAGGAGAGTGCAGACAACAACCCCCTCCTGCAAGAGGCTATCCCACTCACCCCAGGCACATGCTTCATGAAAGGCTGCTTGGTAAATCTCTGTTACTCTAGGTGACCACTTGTATCTGCACACTATGCCAACTTTAGTACTAGCGTCTTCATACCCCAAAGTATCTCTGTGACCCAAACTGTACAAAGGTGCTAGTTACCTGCATTACACCCCTTGAATAACTTCAGACCGGGCCGGAATAAGGTTTTAAAGCTTTTTAATTTGAAAAAGTGCAGACATCTCAGAGTCCAACATGCAGGGCTCGAGTCCTGCAGGAACGCATGGGAACGGAGTTCCTGTTTTTTTTTCACAGCAGGAACGCTGTTCCTGTTAGCAGCCATATCCTACAGGTCCGCCTGAGGGGCCACACAGGGTCATCCTCCTCCAGTGGCCACTGTAACAAACCCGGTCTAGGTAGTGGGACCTTGTTACAGCGGCCGCTGGAGGAGGAGGACCGAGGGAGGGGAGGATGGGCGCGTCGGGATGAGGGGATAATCAAATCCAAGGGGATATTCAAATCCAAGATCTGCAAGATGTCACTGTGAGATATCCATCCAGACCAGAGGCTGCATTGCTGGGCACTGGTAAGGTTGCATTGCTGGACACTGGTAATGCTGCATTAAAAAAGAAAAAACTTGTTGGGCTATAGAGCTGGAAATATAGTTAATAGCTGCTGACACAATATTGTTGGATACAATAAAAAATATTCAAAAGGTTCAGTGTAGCTCTTAGAAAGTAAAAATAAATACAAAAAAAGTTCATATATAGTGCCTTAAAGAAATATCATTATAATCAAAAAAGTCCATCTGTGCTCTTCGAACAGATAGAAGGAGACCATCACTAGCATCCAATCAAACCACGTATGGTCAGGTTCTGCCCTCTCTTTAGACTGATTCACCAATCCAACAGAAGTTCTCTCATCCAGAAACCTCACCAAGTAATACGCATATAGATCTCAGCCCAACCTTATTTGCACAGGTGTACTCCAAATCAATAGCGTGATGATCATGTATAAAAACAAAAGATATTTTCTCATTGCACAGATATCATGAGAATCAAGAAAATGTTATTCCCTAAAACCCAATAAATATAAACTCACATTTGTTTAATACAATATAGGCATATAGAAAAGAAAGCATCCAGCGATTCCTACCAACAAGGCAGAGACCACTCCTCGATTCACTCCTAGCAGGTCACTGGTCCCTCAGTCACCCAACGTTTTGTCACCATTGTGCATCATCAGGCTGCATTGTTGGGCACAGGTGAGGCTGCATTGCTGGGCACAGGTGAGGCTGTATTGCGGGCCATAGGTAAGGCTGCATTGCTAGACACTGGTAAGGCTGCATTGCTGGGCACAGGTGAGGCTGCATTGCTGAACACTGGTGAAGCTACATTGCTGGCCACTGGTGAGGCTGCATAGCTGGCCACTGGTGAGGCTACATTGCTGTAAACTGGAGAGCCTGTACTGCTGGACACAGGTGAGGCTGCACTGCTGGACACTGGTAAGGCTGCATTGCTGGGCACTGGTAAGTCTACATTGCTGTGCACTGCTCAGGGACTGCATTGATGGGCACTGGTAAAACTGCATTGATGGTCACTGTTAAACTGCATTGATGGACACTGGTAAGGCTGCATTTGATGGGCACTGGTCAGGCTGCAGTGATGGGCACTGGTAAGGCTGCAATGCTGGGCACAGGTGAGGCTGCCTTGCTGGGCACAGGTGAGGCTGCATTGCTGGGCATAGGTAAGGCTACAATGCTGGGCACAGGTGAGGCTGCATTGCTGGAAACTGGTGAGGCTGCATTGCTGGACACTGGTGAGGCTGCATTGCTGGACACTGGTGAGGCTACATTTCTGGACACTGGTGAGGCTACATTGCTGAACACTGGTGAGGTTACATTGCTGGAAACTGGTGAGGCTGGATTGCTGGTCACTGGTAAGGCTGCACTGCTGGACACTGGTAAGGCTGCATTGCTGGGCACTGGTGAGTTTGCATTGCTGGGCACTGGTAAAACTGCATTGATGGGCACTGGTAAAACTGCATTGATGGGCACTGATGAGGCTGCATTTAATGGGCACTGATCAGGCTGCAGTGATGGGCACTGGTAAGGCTGCATTTGATAGGCACTGATAAGGCTGCCTTTGATAGGCACTGAGGAGTGAGTGGCCTGGGGCTTGGGCCCAATTTTGCACAATCAATACAGGCAGCCTGAGGAGAGGGGCACACTCAGCACTTCCGGGCCTCACTTCTCTGCACCAACCAACACATGTGTGCAGACACCTTGGGGCAGGAGGGGTAGAAAAAAATAGGCCTAGTGCGACAAGCACAGCACATACCCCTCAGGATGTTTATTAGACGTATTTAAAATATATACATTTTTATTCAAAAAAGTTCATAAAATATAAAAAATGTGTATAAAAATAGAGTAAAATCAAATAATCAGTATATCAGCATATGTAACATAGTATCAGCTAACAAAAAGGGGCCTAAGACACGTATTTCATTGAGAATGATGCTGACATGTTTCAGACTATCCGTTCTTTTTCACGGGCATTACAGTCATCTCATCTATACATGTTCTACAATATAAACATATTCATGTTAGTACAGTTACATTGGGAAAGTAAGGGTGTGCAGCTCAGCAAAATTGGCACAATATATGGCCACAAATTGAGTACTCACATGCCGTAGCCCTCCACTATGCTCAACAAAAGGGGGTAAATGTTGTGATGTAGGCCTGAATAAATCTATCACACTGCGGGTAAGATGTAAATGAATGCGGCTGATGGATAAAAGCCGAGGTGACACAGCGCAGACAGTTGTAATTGGAATAATATTAAAAATAAATATAAAAATAAATGTAGATACAATTTAAAAAAAATGGAAATAAAAAATAAAAATACAATGGATAAAAAGCACTATATTGTTCTAAAAATTCGACAGGAAACAGTTCAGATCCAATTCAATGTTTAACCCTCAGGGGCTCATCGTTTTTAAAGGATGGATCCACTGGGTCTCATTACGAGAAATAGCTCGCTTAAGGTTACCTCCTCTCCAATGCCCCTCAACTCTGTCAATGCCACAGAAGGGGAGGCTACTGGGGTCCCTACCATGAACTAGTCTGAAATGATTGGATAAACAGTGGTGTTTGTAACCTTTTTTAATCCTATTAACATGCTCGCGTAATCTCACTCCCAACGCTGTGGGGGTCCTACCTACGTATTGTAACCCACATGGGCAGGACAATAGGTAGGTAATGTGGGTAGTGCCACATGCAATAATCTTTTTCATTTTATAGGATTCACCAGTGGAGTATGCTGTAAACTCAGTTGTTTTCCTCACCCTGTGTTTAGATGTCCTACATATAACATTGGATGCCAGCTTGAGTCGTAGCGTAGAAGGCTTGATGTAAATGAACTGTGGTCTACTGGGTAAAACAGTGGCTAAATCATCATCTTTCAATAGAAAAAGACGATGCTTACGAACAATATGTTCCACTTGTTTATTGGCGGGTAAAATCTGACATAAAAGCAATACCATAATCTATTTTGGCAACTTCCTTCTTTTTAAACAAATCGCCCCTATTCATACCCCTTACAAAGGATAGGGTTTTGTTTAACTCAAATGGGGTGTAACCTTTTTCCAACAACCTCTCATACAGAACTTGCGCTTGTAAGTCAAAATTCTCGATTCTTGCGCAATTGCGTCTGACTCTTAGAAATTGGCTTTTAGGAATGGAACTAAGCCAACAAGGGTGATGGCAGCTCCCAAGGGGGATGTAACCATTTCTGTCCACTTCCTTAAAATAGGATTTCCTTAGAAGGATTGTCAATCAAACCTAGTAGGCGCAAAACACACATTGAAAGGGGCCTAAAATCCCTAGAAGAAAACAAACAGATTGTCATCCGTAGTGTGGATAAAGAGGGGGGGGGGGCTTGTTATTCTTAATAAATCTGACTATTTAGCTGAACTTAACAGACTTGTCTATGATGCTGAAACATATGAAAAACTGAGAGGTAACCCTACAACAAATTCAAAGCTAAGCTGAGACAACTGGTTAAAGATGCTCAAGATGAAGGTATTGTCACCAAGAAAGAGGCTAGATATCTGGTATCGGATGCCCCTCGGATGCCAGTTATCTACCAATTACCTAAAATCCACAAGAATCCAGCTAAACCTTTTTATTTTTATATTTATTTTTATTTTTTATTTTCATCATTTTTTTTTATCTTTATTTTTATTTTTATTATTATTTTTTTCTATTTTTTCGTTTTTTTAATTTCATTTCATTTTTATTTTCAATATTAGTTTTTCTTTTCATATTTCTTTTTTCGGCTTGTATGTATATTAATTTTATTTTGCATGTAAATATATTACCAGTAAGCTCCATGGTTTAGCCGAAATGACATCTTTAGTCCTTGAAATCATTTTTGCTGATTTTTTTGCACTTTTGTGCTCTGCCTGTGGGAGTGACCTTTTTCATTCCATCATTAGTGATGGACGAACTTCCGATGGGACGTTTCGCGAACGCGAACCAAAAGTTTGCGAACCGCAAAGTTTGCGAACCGCAAAGTTCGCGGCGGACCCCATTGACTTTAATGGCAGGCGAACCTTAAAAACCTCCAGGTCATATTTTCAGCCACAAAATACTTACTAGCTGTGCACACATAGTCCCACAACATGGACACTGACATAACAAAAGTATTAAGTGAATCTGGGATCAACAACGACAAGCATTCTTTTTTTATCTGTGAAATTTTGACAATTCAGGAGTGCATGAAGGCCATGGAGGAGAGGCAAGGTCAGGGCAGGCTATGAAGGGGGTGCAGGAGATGATCCGTGCCACAGTCAGGGCACTGCAGTCCTGTGCCAGTGTCCCAGTGTGCCAACCTGTGCTTGAGCCCCTCCCTCTGTCCGGCCCTTACCCCCACCTATGCAGGGCTCCACTGCAGTGGTCCGGGGGTGCCAGTCCAGTGCTGATCCTCAGCCATGGTGCTGGCACTGCCTGCTGATTGGCTTCTCCGCTGCTATCTCCCTCACTGTCTGAAACCAGCACCGTGATAGAGACTGAGCACTGACACCAGCACCGTGATAGAGAGCACTGACACCAGCACCGTGATAGAGAGCACTGACACCAGCACCGAGATAGAGAGCACTGACACCAGCACCGAGATAGAGAGCACTGACACCAGCACCATGATAGAGAGCACTGACACCAGCACCCAGATAGAGAGCACTGACACCAGCACCAAGATAGAGAGGACTGACACCAGCACCATGATAGAGAGCACTGACACCAGCACCGAGATAGAAAGCACTGACACCAGCACCGTGATAGAGAGCACTGACACCAGCACCGAGATAGAGAGCACTGACACCAGCACCGTGATAGAGAGCACTGACATCAGCACCGTGATAGAGAGCACTGACACCAGCACCGAGATAGAGAGCACTGACACCAGCACCGAGATAGAGAGCACGTTAAAAAAAGCCCACACTGCGGAGCCATGTGCGGGCGTCCTGGGAGCCCCAGGTGTGACCGTACATGGTTGATACCTCGCTCCTGATACATTAGCAGTCTGCTTTGTCCCTCCTGTGCAATCTAAGTTCCGCCTGCTTCTCCTACCTATCTGCTGGTCCATATCTTCCTCTGAACTCCCCTCCTCTTCCTCTCTTGTGGGCACCCACGTGACATCACTAGACACGTCATCATCGACGTCACCTTCCCTACCGCTATAATTAGAGATCTCCGAGTAGGCAGCAACACCAGGGACCAACCTCCTTGGGCTGATCTGGGTACTGTCGTCAGACTGCTGAGTGGTGGTTGTTGCTACCTCCTCTTCCTGATCCAATGCCAAGAATGGCTGCGCATCTGAAATGTCTTGTTGGATCGGAAAATAATTCCTGTGACTCAAGCGGAAGGTATATGGTGGTGGTGTTGGTAGTAGTGTCTTTGGGGGTGCACACAGCAGAGAGTGAAGAGGGTGCAGATCGAGAGGATGAGGAGGGTGCAGAAGAGTAAGGCTGAGTGAGCCACTCAACCAAGTCTGGTGTGTCTTTTGATGTAATCGCACGCACCTTCTGCAATTTGCCACTTTGGCTCAAGTCTGTTGCTCCTGCCCTACCCCTACCACCCCTGCAGAAGGTCCTGCCTCTTCCTCTGCCTGTCATTTTTTAAATGACCCTGTGACAAAAGTCTCTAGAGAAGTGCAGTATGTATGTGGAAGAAGGTATATAACACCCCGCTTCAATCTGTCGTTTTTGGGGGCCACTGGTCTATCACACCAGTTATAATATTTTTTTCTAATTGCGTTTGTCACTCTTTGTAGTATAGCTGCAGAACCGCTCAGCAGTCACAATGTTGCACAGTGGAAATGCACTATACTATGCTTTCTATATGTGCAAGTATTTTATACGTGTATTACACCCCAATATACTGCACACCAAATAGTACTCCTATACCAGTCCTTAAAAGGACCTTTGTGGACCTAGTAGCTAGTGATTTACAGACATTCAGAACGTGATGACGTAATTTCGTTACGATGGGACTACGTTCAGGCTAGTAGCCAATAGCTTTGATGTAGGAATTTGATCTGAGCATGCGTGGCACTTGGTCCGATCAAAATTCTCTACACATGATCGGAGTATGTCCGATCGAACCAGTTGGTCGGGAAATATTTCCAACATATTGGAAAATTTGGTCCGACGGATATTCCGATGGAATCAGTCCGATGCATACCACACACAGTCGGATTATCTGACAACACGGTCCGATAGGACACATTCCGACGGATTCTCTGACCGTGTGTACAAGGGCTAAGAAATCCCCAGGCTCCAGATCCCAAAGTGGACTTTACTGAATAATGAGGAAACTGAAAAGCCAGTTTCTTACCAAACAGGCAAAAACACTGGAGCCCCTCAACCTGCCTGGTTGCGAATCCTGGTGGGGTACCACACTACCACACAGTGTATAGGGCAGTCAGCAGTACACCTCCAACAGTGGGAAATGGGCTTCTAGACTTCAGGAATAGAAGAGGTGTTTCAGCAGCCTATGAGCAAAATACGCTGACTGGAGCAGAAGGGACAACCTCATGATGCTGACCATGACACTCAACCTAATTTGTGAAAGTATATCCCCCCTTTGGTTACTATTGGTAAAAAATAATTTAGTAATGACTGAGCATTTACAGGCTTCTTACAGAGCATGATGAACTGCCTTAAACAAAGCTTGACTGGGGTATTGCCAAAGTTGCAGCTGCCATTACCCACCATAGTTACGCTCAACATACCACCACATGAACAAATCAAACAAGACCTTCTTTATTTGGATTTATATGACCATAGCAGCCTTTTATTAAGCAACAAAAATACCAATTTAATATTACATTCGCTGCAAACAAAATAACAAAAATACTGTAACTAACTGACCTTATAATATAGGTCATGGGTTTTGAAGGCATATGTAATCTAACAACCGACTGTATCTGCCAGCAATTTGCATATCAAGGTCCCCAGCTGCAATTACATCACCTCGGGTATAACTGCTTACCAAGGTACCATCCAATACAGCCCCAATAACCAATAACACATTACTGTCGCCACTTAGTAGGGAAAGGTACACCCATACCTGAGATGGATGCAACCGATTGTTCCTAAAAAGTTTTAACCATCCCCACCTTCAAAAACTCTGAGACCTCTGCCCACTGCTATGACATGACCAACCCATTCCAAAAAGAAAAAAAACAAGAAACTAGAGTTTAAAATTAAACCCTACCACTACCTATCGAAATTGCCTTGGCATGAGAGGAGAACATAAAGCCAGAAATAATAATGGGAAAGAGATAATGACAGAAAGCAATGAGGGTAGGGAGTGCGGGAGAAGCTTGTTTGACTCTGTCAATGCTCCAACTGAACTTAGAAGCCAAACTTTCCCCTACCAGACCACTAGAGCCTCACCCTGCCCCACCCTCTGCTCAACCAATAAGGTAAGGCTATTTTCCTTTGAAGCAACAGAATAAGTGAACCCTCTCCCTACCGCAGCCTGGACTTGCAAACCCAGTCATGTAGGCCTTCTACCTATGCAGCTCCAGGCCTCAAACTTTACTGCTACTTTTCTGTTTAATCCTTTTTATTAGTCTTACAAAATAAATTAATACAATTTAGTATACGTGTTTGCATTGTTGAGGCAGAAACAGTAAAGGCATGCAATAGTATCAAAATCGAGGGATCTCAATACAGTCCCATATGTCAATCTTTTGGTACTCGAAACCGCTGACCTACCGGGAACAGTCCCCAGTTTCAATAACCACCAGTTTTGACTCAAAAGATAAACATCTATATAAGAAAAAAAAAAGGAGGGGGGGGTTGAGAATGACAAATGCTTGAACTATAATAAAGACTGAAGCTCTATGCAGAGGAGGAAGGCGGGCTTGCACCAGTCCCTCCACTGCACAGTCCAGCTAGTAGAACCCTCTTCCAGGAGTCGAGCAGAAGTGAGGGACTAACCCAGGGGTACTAAATGCAGGGTGATCCCATCAAGATTATTATTATTAACAATATAAATTCGAAGATATAACCGGTTTCAATGTGATAATCATCCAATAGGACCTGTAGTCAAGATATGGAACCCGTCATTATTATCAAGGACAATTTAGAAAGTCTCAAAAGAGCAAAAGCAGGAAAATAAATAAAGAGAAGGGGAAGAAAGGGAAGAAGAAGTGTCCATCCAGAGATCCAGGAGTTCACCTCTAGATATCAAGGACCTGTAAATAAGAGAGCCAGGGGTTCCATATTTTATCAAATAGCAGTTGCTTATCCCTTAAGACATACACCAGCAAGGGAGCTATTGCGATTTTGGCTTTTTTTGGCCAAAAAGATCAAATAAATTAGGGTTTGTGTGTGTCTGGGAATATTTTCAACCGGTTCATTTAACAACGCTATCCAGGTACTTTACTGCTATTTTTATCTAAACTTTTTCTTTTACTCAATCCTAAAAATAATGGTCAATATAGGTCAGCTTATGTATGTTTATGGCCGCTTTATTTACTACTGGGCCCTAAATTCCTGGCATATGACCAATATGACCTCCATGTACCATCTTGGGAGAGCATGTGTCTCATTGGACACTGAGCTCATGTGAAATTTGAGTGGCGATCTTGTACTCATAAGGGATTATATGCAGTCTGAGAGGGGCCTGCAGTGTGGGAAGTTACTGGCATGGGCCGAGACCTGCTTGTTGAGGGAGAGGTAGGCCAATAATTAGGGACAGGTGACCTGTTGAGTAAGGACAGCATAGAGATGCTCACAGAGTTGGCATCAGAGGAAGGACACCATAAGCCTTTCCAACTTTCTTATCTGGTGCTTTCAACTACACTGCCTAGGATGGGGGATCCACCTTTGCATGCCATGAGCATCCTCCTGTATGTAAGCCCTGCATTCTAAAACTGCCTTGTACTAATATGTAGATATACAGTAACTGCCTTGTACTGATATGTAAATATACAGTAACTGCCTTGTACTGATATGTAGATATACAGTAAATGCTTTGTTGTACAGAGTTGAACTTTGAAGGAAAAATAACACATTCATATAACTGCTGATTACCCGACACATGAAAGAAAGTAGAAGGAGAAGCTGTTCCCAGGGGCGTAAATATAGGGGGTGCAGCAGTCGCGACTGCAACTGGGCCTTGTGCTGCAGGGGGCCCATGCAGCCCCCTCTACATATGGCCGGCAGCAGCATAGGCAGCTAGGGGTACCAGTGCACCATGCACACGGGTGGCTGGAGGTGGAGGGCGACTAGCAGAGCTCCATGTTCGACTATCGCACTGGCTGCTCTTTAGTTGTGCATTCCCCGCATGACCTGTGTCCTCGGCTGGCTCCTCAGATTACCCCTCTCCTGCTCCATGCATTGCCGCTCAGTCTGATGTCTGTTCTCCCCAGCCAGAGTCCCACCCCCCCCTAGTCCGGCCCACACTGCACTGCATACTTCTCCCGGGTAAACAAAGTTTAAGCACACAGATGCAGTGCAGCCCTATGAGAGCCGGCTCCCCGGAGGACACTGCAGGCTTGTCTGCCAGCCACCCTCCTCCCCCGTCATACACAGATGATGAAAGGTCTTTCTGGGAGATATGCTGATCACCTGTCCAGCACACTGGATGGAGCCCAGGCCAACATGAATAAGTGCGCGGCTTGCAGCTTGGTCATGGTGAGTGAGAGGACCCCATTCCCCACACACCATTACTTACCCCCTCCATATCCCCCTGGGGACAGTGGCCCCTTCTCACGTGGGGCAGGGACCCCCATCTCCCCTGGGGACAGGGACCCCTTCTCACCTGGGGGCAGTAACTTCATCTGCCCTGGAGAAAAGGACCTCATCTCTTTTGGGGACAGGGACCCCATCCTGCCTAGGGACAGTCCCCCAATGGGGCACCTAAAAATAAAAAATAAAAATAATAAAAAAAAACTACTGATGCCAGTGGTGGAACTACAGGGCTCACAAAGGTCATACCTGTGACCACGCCCTGGAGTTCCACCGCCAGACTCGGAGGGAAGGGCCCTGGCTGGGGTTCAGGGGGGCCCTTCATGGTTTCTTGCATCGGGGCCCTGAAGGTTCTAGTTACGCCACTGGCTGTTCCCCTAAATTTCTGCCACCACCTGGCTAGCCCTGTCTACATGTGGATTCAAATCTTATGGTTTAGATATGTCCTAGATATGGTTTAAGGCTGGATTCACACCTATGCATTTTTAGTGCTTTTTGCATTTTGCAGATTTGCACTACAGAGCGTGTTCCATAGGAAACCATGATAAATGGACTGTAGTGCAAATCTGCAAAATGCAAAAAGCACTAAAAATGCATAGATGTGAATCCAGCGTAATGGTCCAATTACACTAGATTCATTGGCATTTGTTGATCAATGGAATGTAAAAGCAATGTGTATTAAGATTAGCAGTTCACACCAATGCATTGTGCTGATGTGCCCTGCATTGCACTGAAAAAAAGTAGAATATGCCTTATTTGTTTCAGCACAACACATGACACATGTAAGTGCACCCCAACATGCATAACACAAAAAAAACAGTCAGTTGAAGTTTCTTTACAAATAAAGTAAAAAATTAATTTAAAAAAATGTAAAAGTATTGCAGCACATTTAAAAAAGCAAAGCAGCATGCAAATGCATGTCAACATGCGTCCCTTTATGTGCGCACACCGCACACAACGTGGTGTGAATGGACTCCGAAGTGTACTTTCCAGGAACATTAAAGCTGCTGTTGTCAGACGAGGTAAGGAAGTGCCTGTAGGGTTATCTTAGGATAGTTTTGAGGGCTAGGGAGGGAGGGCTTGGGGGTATTTTATCTAAAAGTAAATTTGCCCTTTAAAAAAAGGAAATATGTTAATGCTGTCCAATTTTTATTTGTAAACAGCCATAACAGAGGGTCGTGTTTGTGATTTCAGGAGAGATGCCAAAAGGTGATCACAAAAAGAAGGATGTGATACACGTTGAGCTCCTCTTTTGTGGTTATTTATGTATTTTAACAATGAGCTGTCATTAACTTAGCAAAGTCTTAACAATATCTCTGGGTGTTTTCTTCCGTCTCATTTGGCCTGGATGTGAATGACGTTCCTTCTGGCACTGACAGGCAGATTTTACTGATAAGTTCATTTAGCTGTTTATTCATTAGAGTTTCCAGTAATACGCTCCAAGAGGTGTATTAAATTAGGCAACATTATGCTTTTCACACATGTACTAACAACAAGATGGCCAAATATTCACTGTTTTAAGGAAATCTGTAAAATCATACTATTCCATTCAAAGGGCTTGTTTAGACTGGTGTTTTGGGGGGGCATTAAAAAAAGTGCGGTCCAGCAGCAGTTTTACCACCCGCAAACTGCCCCCCCCCCCCCCCCCAGCAGCAAAGGCATCAGATGGGGGTGTTCACATGTCACAGTGGAGATGCTCTGCTTCCCACCTGCAGCAAAAACTATGGCTACTTGATGGAGCAGCACCACAAACGCCCCACTAGCTCGTTGGTGTGGCAATTACGAGGTTAAAACAGGCAATGAGGAGGTATCATTTTGTACCCTCACTGCCTGTCAAATGCCTCTTCAAAGAGATCCCAGCCTGGATCACTTTTCAGAGACACGGCTGTTTAGACGCAAGTCCAAATTTAGCCTTACCTGACAATATCATATGTATTATGACATTAAAGTGGATCTACCATGAAAATGGAAGATCTTCTTTTTGCTGTCACCTTATCCATTGATTATAAAACCGTTCCCCCATTAAAAAAAAACAAAAAACCTTGGGCCCACTTTAAACCCATTGTAGGAGTGCATTTTATTGGGATTTCGAGCACTAATTTTTTTAACTTTTTTTTTTCTTGGGGGGGGGTTCTTAACTTTCTTAAAGGGGAACTGCAGTCTGTTCTGTAATAAAAACATCTTTGCTTCCCTCCAGCTACTTTGCATATTCTTTTTTTGATATCTATCTATCTATCTATCTATCTATCTATCTATCTATCTATCTATCTATCTATCCATCTATCTTCTGTACTTGCCAAATCTGCTGCAGAAATCTCCCTCCACTGAGTCTGGCTGCAACCATTTTAACTGTGGGCAGCTGAAGCTGCTGCCTGTTCACTTCCTGGATTTACACAGACACACAGAGGCATGCCTCCAGCTCTGCAGCTCTCATTGGCCCTCCTATGACTCCCCCCCCCCCCCCCCCCGGAAAACTCTCACAAGAGTGAGAGAGATCGTTGTGCATGATGCCTTAAGGCTAATGACCAGACAAGAAACAGGAAGTGGGATGTATAAGGTATTTACTGGCAGAAAAAAAATGTTTTACTATCCAAAGTTAAAACAACAAGGGCAGAAGATTTAATAGATGGAAAGGTGAAAAAATGACTGAAGTTCTGCTTTAAAGTCATTTGTATTTGGTGGGCAGAAGTCGGGCAAAAACTTCCCTTTTCAAAAGAGGGCTAAAGAAGAATCCTTGTCTTGGTTTTGTTTGCATTTTTTCAGTCTTGGGTGCTGACTGCACTTACGCCGGCTATACACAGGAAGAATTTTATTAGAAAAATGCGGATTTCGAACACCTGATTTTGTTAATAGTTAATGAGATTGAATCAACAATCATTTCTGACCATAGTGAGGATACAAATTAGAGGAACATTTTTTTGAACAAACAAAATTCTCAGTAAATGTGGTTTTTGTTCAGGAAATTCCATTCATTCCCAAATTGAATGTTAAAAACAAACTACATTTTTATAGTACTTTGGAAGCACATTCATCAAGTGTCTGATGACATTATCAAATGTGCTGTTGAGATTTTTCCTACAAACATTCCTACAAAAATCTACCAGTGGCAGTGCATGGCCAACTTTACACTTATATACAAAGATTAGCATGTGATTAAAAAAAATGGAGGCCTCTCAATTGCCCTCTGTGGAGAGGTCTTTGTAGAATTTGACTGGGTGGTAAAGATAAAGAAATGCCAACTGATTAATTTTACCCAAGAAAGGAAATTCCAAAAATATGTTTTTTTAGACTTTATCTGGACTCAGTTTGAAAATAAAAATCATTATTCTGTAAATGAGGAGCTTTGTCATTTAAAGCAATATTGAACTCAAAAACAAAATGTTAGTATACAGGTTACCAATCATTAAAGCGGAACTAAAGACGGACTTACATACTTTAGTCCAAAGACCCCTCTCTGCCTTTGGCATCTTCTCCCCGGGTGTCAGTCTTTGGCTGTTTTGGTTGGCCATTGCGGGATTACGTTACTCCCCTGCACACTTTCAATGTGTCGGAATGTAAACAGAGCACGCATGTGCATTTTCTGCCAATGTTCCTGGAAACGCATGAAGAATGTGGTAAAATATGCATTGTGCTTGCGGTGACATCAATTATTCTTGGCACCCCAAGTGTGGGTAGCAGTTGCGCCATTTGCCGCACAATTATCCAGTGAAAAACAAGCATCTTAAAACATGCTTGGATCACTGCCGGAAAAAAGGTGCAGGAGCTACTTTGGCATGTTTGAGCAGACCATTCAAATGAATGGAATGCCCTATACTGTCGCACATCAAGCGCGCCAAAACCATGGGAAGAAATGTGACATGTTTCAGTTCAAAGGTGTGAACGCAGCCTTAGAGGGTTGAGATAAATCATTTACTACTGACAGGGGTGTTTGTAATGATCAGCTATTATTCATTTGTGTATAACCTTTATCCTAAATAAAATAAAATAAAACCTGTTTGCTGTAACTGCTTGAAAAAAGTGTTAGCCGGAGTTCGACTTTAATTTGTTAGTCCATCTAAATCTGCTAGAACATCTAAAGCTTTCCGCCAGACTGTCCGTCGGACTTTCCGAACGGGCTACTTGCCCACACACGGCAATTTTTTAGCGGACTAATACGGCGTACTAAGTCCGCCGTACTATCCGCCCTACTTTTGAAATGAACGGACTCGCCCACACACGCGGGAAAGTCCGCTCATTTCGAGCGCGTCTCCAGGTAGGCGGGGCCCGCGAAGGAGACGTCGCTGGCCCCGCCACCTGGTATGGACTTAAAGGGGAACCCCAACGCCGAAAAAAAAATCGGCGTGGGGGTCCCCCCCAAGTCCACAACAGACCCTTGTCCGAGCACTCTACCTGGCCGGCCAGGAAAGGAGGGGCGAGCGAGCGCCCCCCCCCCTCCTGAGCCGTACCAGGCCGCGTGCCCTCAACATGGGGGGTGCCTTGGGGAAGGGGGGGCCGCGCAGCCCCCCCACCCCAAAGCGCCTTGTCCCCATGTTGATGAGGACAAGGGCCTCTTCCCGACAACCCTGGCCGTTGGTTGTCGAGGTCTGCAGGCAGGGGCTTATCGGAATCCGGGAGCCCCCTTTAATAAGGGGGCCCCTGGATACCGGCCCCCCACCCTATGTGAATGAGTATGGGGTACAATGTACCCCTACCCATTCACCTGTGAAAAAACGTACAAAAAAAACACAACACAGGGTTAAAATATTTTATTGCACAGCTCCGGGGGTCTTCCGTCTTCGGGGGTCTTCTCGCCGGACTCCTCCGCTATCTTCTTGTAGCTCTTTTACTAGCGGAGGAGCCCGGCATTCTTCTTCGTCGCCGTGGCCTCTTCTTCCAACTTCGGGGGTCTTGTCCCCCTCTTCAGTTCTTCTGCCGGGCCACCGCGCCTTCTTCTAGCTCTTTTACAGGCGGTGGCCCGGTCTTCTGTCGCCGCCGCCGCCTTCCGGCCTTCCGTTCTTCTGTTCTTGTCTTCTTCTTCTTCAGATGTTGCCTCGCCGAGTCCTCCGCTCACAATGACGGGGAGCGGGCACGCAACGACTTATATAGGGACAAGGGGTGGGGTCTTCGGTGGATGTCACATGGGTGGATGTCACATGGTGACCCCGCCCCCTTACGATGTCACAGTCCCGGAGGATGCTGGGACTGTCGCCATGTGACATCAACCCATGTGACATCCACCCATGTGACATCCACCGAAGACCCCGCCCCTTGTCCCTATATAAGTCGCCGCGTGCCCGCTCCCCGTCATTGTGAGCGGAGGACTCGGCGAGGCAACATCTGAAGAAGAAGAAGAAGACAAGAACAGAAGAACGGAAGGCGGGTGCGACAGAAGACCGGGCCACCGCCTGTAAAAGAGCTAGAAGAAGGCGCGGTGGCCCGGCAGAAGAACCGAAGAGGGGGACAAGACCCCCGAAGTCGGAAGAAGAGGCCGGCGGCGAGGAAGAAAGCGGCGAGGAAGAGAGCTACAAGAAGATAGCGGAGGAGTCCGGCGAGAACACCCCCGAAGACGGAAGACCCCCGGAGCTGTGCAATAAAATATTTTAACCCTGTGTTGTGTTTTTTTTGTACTTTTTTTCACAGGTGAATGGGTAGGGGTGCATTGTACCCCATACTCATTCACATAGGGTGGGGGGGCGGTATCCGGGGGCCCCCTTATTAAAGGGGGCTCCCGGATTCTGATAAGCCCCCCGCCGCAGACCCCGACAACCAACGGCCAGGGTTGTCGGGAAGAGGCCCTTGTCCTCATCAACATGGGGACAAGGCGCTTTGGGGTGGGGGGGCCGCGCGGCCCCCCCTTCCCCAAGGCACCACCCATGTTGAGGGCACGCAGCCTGGTACGGCTCAGGAGGGGGGGCGCTTGCTCGCCCCTCCTTTCCTGGCCGGCCGGGTAGCGTGCTCGGACAAGGGTCTGTTGTGGACTTTGGGGGGACCCCCACGCCGATTTTTTTCAGCGTTGGGGTTCCCCTTTAAGTCCATACCAGGTGGCGGGGCCAGCGGCGTCTCCTTCGCGGGCCCCGCCTACCTGCAGACCCGCTCGAAATGAGCGGACTTTTCTCCGGGCGGGAAAAGTCCGCTCATTTCAAAAGCACTCACACGGCCGGATTGTTCGCCGAAATGCGAGTCCGGCGGGAAGATTGGAGTGCAAAACTTCTTTCTAAGTCCGCCGTACTTTCGGGTCAAAAAATATGCCGGAGGCTACACACGGGGGGATTGTCTGGCGGACTTGAGTTTGCCGGACTTTTCCACCCGCTTGTTTGATCGTGTGTACGCGGCATTACACTACACTCTCCCCAGATTCACAATGCTGCTGTCCAAAGGTGTCTCTGTTGCTCCTCCTTATGCCGTGCACATATGGTCAGATTTTCCGACGGAAAAAGTTCGATGGGAGCTTTTTGTCGGAAATTCTGAGTGTGTGTATGCTCCAGCGGACATTTTCCATGGGAATTTCCGACACACAAAATCCGTTGTCGGAAATTCCGATCGTGTGTACACAATTCCGATGCACAAAGTTCTACGCATGCTCGAAATCAAGCAGAAGAGCCGCACTGTCTATTGAACTTCAATTTTTTGGGCTAGTCATACGTCACCGCGTTCTTGAAGTTCAGAATTTCCAACAACTTTGTATGACCGTGTGTATGCAAGAAAAATTTGAGCCAACATCTGTCGGAAAAAATCCCATGGATTTTGTTGTCGGAAAGTCCGATCGCGTGTATGCGGCATTATGCCCTGTACACACGGTCAGACTTTCCAACGGAAATTGTGTGATCGGATTGTGTTGTCGGAAATTCTGATCATGTGTGGGCTCCATCTGACTTTTTCCGTTGGAATTTCCGATACACAAAGTTTGAGATCTGGATATAAAATTTTCCGACAACAAAATCTGATTCCGATCTTGTGTAGACAATTCCGACGCACAAAGTGCCACGCCTGCTCAGAATAAACTAAGAGACAAAAGCTATTGGCTACTGGCCTCTTTATAGTCCCATCGTACGTGTTGCACGTCACCTTGTTCTGAACGATCGGATTTTCCAACAACTTTGTGCGACCTGTGTATGCAAGACAAGTTTGGGCCAAAATCCGTCTGAAAAAATCCCATGGATTTTGTTGTCGAAATGTCTGACCGTATGTACAGGGCATAAGAGTGGAGCCACCCTAAGATATGAAGTGCGTTACTGGCTGGGCTACAAGCGAGGAAAAGCTTAAAAAAGAAAATGCAGAATAGTAAATTTTGTTTTTTAGATTTAATACCACTTTAATTTACAAAGCTAATATACCAGATCCTAATTTTTAAACCAAGTTCAATTATTGCCACAAAATAAAACATTTTTATCTTATGTTAAAGTGGACCTGAGCCCTCTGTTGTATATCTTTTTTTGTAAATCCCTCCCGAATCCCTCATGAATCCCTTCCTGAATCCCTCCTGAAAAATAGCAGTGAACTTCCACACTATGAGGTTTTTTTTCGTTCAAACCAGCGGGTCTCTGTTTGGAGCTGCTATACTAACGATGCAAAGTTAGTAGAGTGATCTCCCCCACTGAGCTGCCCCCTGTCAGAACACTGATCAGCGCTCTCAGCCATTGGAGTCGGTCAGCTGCTGGTTTTTCAGCATGCTTGTCCAAATGACTGGCTTCTGTCGTACAGGGTGCCCCACACACGGGGCGAATGTCGGCCCATGTGTACCATGCTTTACAAGATATGGATGCAATCTTTACGATTTACTTTCTCAAAATAGAGCTCACAATTCCTAGATAGCAGCTCTTAACATCCTGGGTAAAAATTCTATTTAGTTTCAGACGTCTGGCAGAATACTATTATGCCACGTACACGCGGTCGGATTTTCCGACCGAAAATGTTTGATGGGAGCTTTTTGTCGGAAATTCTGACCGTGTGTAGGATCCATCTGACATTTTCCTTCAGAATTTCTGACAACAAAATCCATTGTTGGAAATTCCGATCGTGTGTACACAATTCCGAAGCACAAAGTTCTACGCATGCTCGGAATTAAGCAGAAGAGCCACACTGGCTATTGAACTTCAATTTTCTCGGCTCATTGTACGTCACCGCGTTCTTGACGTTTGGAATTGTGTTCCAACAACATTGTGTGACCGTGTGTATTCCAACATCCATCAGAAAAAATCCCATGGATTTTGCTGTCGGAATGTCCGATAGTGTATACGTGGCATTATATCCTTCTGCCTTTCATGATTGACTTTTGGCTGACATAGCTTTTGTGCTATGTTATGCTGATGAACTGTCAGCCAATAGAAAAAATTATAGAACTAATTCCAGGTAACTGACAAAAGAGGTATGATGTCATTGTATTCAGGCATGCTTTCTATACAAGTAGACCTTACATCCAACCTCTAAAGGTAAAGTTAATTTGGATATAGGGTGATAAAATTCTGTCTGTGCATTAGAGTTCCTCCCAAGAGTGGAAGCTCCGCTTATCTGACTCCTCCCCCCCTCTGGTGCCACATTTGGCATCTTTCGGGAGGGAGCAGATACCTGTTTTTGACAGGTACCCGTCCCCACTTCCGAGAGAACCCTATATATTAGATATTAGATATATATTAACCCTATATAATATTATATATATATATATATATATATATATATATATATATATATATATATATATATATATATATATATATATATATATATATATATATATATATATATATATATATATATATATATATATAGGCTTTTGTGCACATACTTTTTTTGTGTGTTTTTTATGTTATTGCATAAATATTTTTTTGCGTATACGTATATTTATATTGTTTTTCCTTCTCTTCTCTCTGGTGGGTCTAGGATATTTAATTTTCTTAATTATATATTGGTGTTTATGCTGTATGTTTTCCTATGTTTTCTCACCTACACTATATTACCAATATTGAGTTGGCCCACTCTTTGCAGCTATAACAGTTTAATTTCTTCTGGGAAGGGTTTCCACAAGGTTTAGGAGTGTGTCTTTGGGAATGATTGGACAGCCGTCCCAGAAGGATTAAAGTTGTTATAGCTGCAAAGGGTGGGCCGTTCAATATTGAACACTACAAAATAAGACTGGGATGCCATTAAAGTTCATGTGTGTGTAAAGGCAGGCGTCCTAATACTTTTGGTAATATAGTGTATATATTATTTTTTCAATATGGTTTCAGTGTCCATCTTTTTGTATATTTGATATCTAAGGTCCTGATGAAGCGTTGGTTCACGTGAAACGCGTCTACATTCAGGTGGTGATCTTCCTGGACTCTTATATAGCCACCTGTCTGCCAATTCCTATTTGAGGACATGTGACACTATTGTCATTGGATTTTAGATCATGAAACTATTACATTACTGAAATGTTAAGGTTTTTCAACCTGTATATTTTATTGTTGTCATAATAAAACGGTATCATTTTTTATTTATTTGGTGTCTTTATACATTTTCTTCGGAGGTATATCTAAAGTCTTAATATATTCCTTTCCTGTTGTCTTGTTATTATGTGGATGATACCTCCTAAAGGTTTGATGTTTCATATATAAACGCCCCTTCTCTCTGTTCACGAATGCTGTGTACTAATGATCAGATTATTGGATGATTGCTCCGTAAAACTTTTTTTTTTGTCCTATTTTCTCATCGTGTGTGCTAAGCATTACAACCTTGCTTCTGCCTTGTTACCCTGACGTGCAGGTTTTTGATGGAGATTCCAAGATGCCTTTTTAACCTACGTTGCATAGGCATGTGTGCATGTAGACATGAAGTGGCTCCAAAGCAGCAGGGTAAGATAACAAAAGGATGAAAACAGGTATTTTATTTAAAAAGGGCAATTGTTTATAATACACAGTACTTTAGCAAACATATCATTCAGTTAGGGTTTATGCCTAATTTAAAGACGAATTCCATGTCGCTCATTCAATGAATGCAAAGCGTTCTCTTATTGGAAAAGGTTGAGAGGCAGGGCGGTAATGTCATGACACTTTGCAACTATTTAGATGGGTGGGCGACCTTATGTGTTCAGCAAGCAGCATGGCAGCCACTTGGCAGGGGGCCTAGAAGCTAGTAGAGATTAGTGTAGTAGTCATGACTACTACAGTGGTTTCCAGCTGCCCCCGGGGATCTTCTAGGTATGGCACATACATACTTGCTCAAAGCTGGACCAATGTAACATGTAACTATGATAAAATTGGCATTCATGGAATTCTGTTTTTTTTACCCTCCTGAAAATCAGCTGTTGACTTAGGGCCCTGAGGATGTAGATGCATCCTAGATGTGATGCATACTAGCACAATATGCCATTGCCTTGCAGGGGATTTTTTTTTAATTGCTGTGGTTTTCTACCGCTTTAATGTTAAAAGCTAAGTTCCCCTTTGCAGCATGTTACGTATTACACCATATTTAGGGTGTAACATGCTCCAGACCTTCCCCCTGCATCCCAATCCCACCTCCCCTTGACAGTGGGTTGGGGTTCTTCTCCCCGCACCACTATCACAGATTGAAAAGAAAAATATGTGCATTTATTTATTTTCAAAAAGGTGAACTTATCTTTTTTTTTTTACAAGAAAGAGGGAACTTATCACTTAAAGCTGAAGTTTGGTGAAAATGAAGAGGCTAGGTGATGATAAAAAAAAAAAAAAAAAAAACCTTTCCTGCAATAATCACCTTGAATCTAAAGCTTTCCTCTACAATATTTCTTCTACACAAAAAGATGCTGCCATCCTTCTGAGTTGAATGACAGCCAGTGTCATTCAACCCACATCCTGTGAGTCCAGACTGTCATGGACCCACCCCAACCTGGGCTCACAGGACAATGGGGTACTGTAGAGACATAGTGCTGCTCTTTGCAGTATTTAGGACCTGCCCACCTCCATGGAAAAAGACACGGAGAAAGATGACTTCTGATGACACATGACTAAAGACACCTAGTATGATTTTTATTTTATATATGTGGGATGTCCTCCCAGTGAGAGCAGGGGGTTTGTACATGGGGAGAGGGGGGAGTGAGTGGAATGGAGTGAATGCTACACTTCAGCTTTCAATTCAACCTTATTCAATTTTATCCAATTCAAAAATTTTCCAGAGAAGCTATGTCAAACACCTGCGGTTAATAATTCAATGCCTTGAATGACATCTTTCTTATAAAACAAAAAATCATAAATCCAATAACATGACCAAACTGGTCTAAATCAAATGCTCTTAAAAGTCTAAATGGATACAACCTTGAAAAATAATTACCTCTTCAAACCTTCAAGAGACCATGAATATGGGGTTACATCGCTGTATCTGATTATTGGAAAGGCACATTAATAGCCAAGCTGCAGCCCAACCAGATAATCTTTTGCTTTGACGGTCATGCACCACAGGCTGGGAAAAAGAGAAACTATCACTGTTTCACTGAAAATAGTGTGTGTGTGTGTGTGTGTGTGTGTGTGTGTGTGTGTGTGTGTGTGTGTGTGTGTGTGTGTGTGTGTGTCTATATATATATACAGTGCCTTGCGAAAGTATTCGGCCCCCTTGAACTTTTCAACCTTTTGCCACATTTCAGGCTTCAAACATAAAGATATAACATTTTAATTTTTTGTGAAGAATCACCAACAAGTGGGACACAATTGTGAAGTGGAACGAAATCTATTGGATAATTTCAACTTTTTTAGCAAATAAAAAACTGAAAAGTGGTGAGTGCAAAATTATTCGGCCCCTTTACTTTCAGTGCAGCAAACTCACTCCAGAAGTTCAGCGAGGATCTCTGAATGATCCAATGTTGTCCTAAATGACTGATGGTGATAAATAGAATCCACTTGTGTGTAATCAAGTCTCTGTATAAATGCACCTGCTCTGTGATAGTCTCAGGGTTCTGTTGAAAGCGCAGAGAGCATCATGAAGACCAAGGAACACACCAGGCAGGTCCGTAATACTGTTGTGGAGAAGTTTAAAGCCGGATTTGGATACAAAAAGATTTCCCAAGCTTTAAACATCCCAAGGAGCACTGTGCAAGCGATCATTTTGAAATGGAAGGAGTATCAGACAACTGCAAATCTACCAAGACCTGGCCGTCCCTCTAAACTTTCAGCTCAGACAAGGAGAAGACTGATCAGAGATGCAGCCAAGAGGCCCATGATCACTCTGGATGAACTGCAGAGAACTGCAGCTGAGGTGGGAGAGTCTGTCCATAGGACAACAATCAGTCGTACACTGCACAAATCTGGCCTTTATGGAAGAGTGGCAAGAAGAAAGCCATTTCTCAAAGATATCCATAAAAAGTCTCGTCTAAAGTTTGCCACAAGCCACCTGGGAGACACACCAAACATGTGGAAGAAGGTGCTCTGGTCAGATGAAACCAAAATCGAATTTTTTGCCCACAATGCAAAACGATATGTTTGGCGTAAAAGCAACACAGCTCATCACCCTCAACACACCATCCCCACTGTCAAACATGGTGGTGGCAGCATCATGGTTTGGGCCTGCTTTTCTTCAGCAGGGACAGGGAAGATGGTTAAAATTGAGGGGAAGATGGATGCAGCCAAATACAGGACCATTCTGGATGAAAACCTGTTGGAGTCTGCAAAAGACCTGAAACTGGGAAGGAGATTTATCTTCCAACAAGACAATGATCCCAAACATACAGCAAAATCTACAAAGGAATGGTTCACAAATAAACGTATCCAGGTGTTAGAATGGCCAAGTCAAAGTCCAGACCTGAATCCAATCGAGAATCTGTGGAAAGAGCTGAAAACTGCTGTTCACAAACGCTCTCCATCCAACCTCACTGTGCTGGGAAGAATGGGCAAGAATTTCAGTCTCTCGATGTGCAAAACTGATAGAGACATATACCAAGCGACTTGCAGCTGTAATCGCAGCAAAAAGTGGCTCTACAAAGTATTAACGCAAGGGGGCCAAATAATTTTGCACGCCCCACTTTTTATTTTTTTATTAGTTAAAAAAGTTTCAAAAATCCAATAGATTTCGTTCCACTTCACAATTGTGTCCCACTTGTTGGTGATTCTTCACAAAAAATTAAAATTTTATATCTTTATGTTTGAAGCCTGAAATGTGGCAAAAGATTGAAAAGTTCAAGGGGGCCGAATACTTTCGCAAGGCACTGTATATAAATATATAAAATGTGATGGACAGAGAGTGGAATTTGTATATAATCTGCTGGTTCACACTACAAAAATGCACTCCAAATCCATTTCTGCATGCGTGTTTTTAACACGTTTTTGGTGCGTCCCAGTGCGTTTTTTTATGCGTTTCCGGATGCATTCCAGGTGCTTTTTTTTCTTCTGTTTTCCTGGTTTTTTTTCTCACTATACTATGTGTTTTTGATGCGTTTTACTGTGTTTCAGTACAGTCCAGTGCAGGAAAAATGCAGCATGTTCTACTTTTTTTTCTGGAACTGAAAAGCCCTGGAACTGACCCCATTGGTGTGAACGATGCCATTGTAAATCATCACCTACTTTAACCTAACCTTGCAGAACAAAAAAACATTGGACTGCATGTGATGTGAACTGGCCCAGTTAACACCACATGCAGTCCAGTGCGTTTTTTTTCTGCATCAAAAGTATGGAAAGTAGGTTATATGGCTTTCAATGGCATAGTTCACACCAGTGCTTGCAGTTTCAGGGCGTTCCATTTCCAGAAAAAAAAGTAGAACATGCTGCATTTTTCCTGTACTGGAATGCTGTAAAACACATCAATAACGCACTGGAAAGCACCGGAACGCACCTAAATATACTGGAATACACATGTCCTTATTTAAGGTTAAAAAAGAGGGGCAAAAATGCACTGGACTGCATCAAAAACGCACCAAAATAAATGAAAAATGCACCAAAAACACATCAAAATGCGACAAATACATGCATGCAGAAAAGCATCTGGAAAGCATTCGGACTGCGTTTCTATGGTGTGAACTGGCCCTTAGTGCATGTAAACTATACAACATAACATCACACATTGTAGCTGTCTCTCACACATAATCTCTTTTCAATGATGGACAGTGTGTAGTTGTTCCTAAAGTTTTGCAAGTGTACACTCATCTGTTTCTTTTATTGCAACATATTATAAGGGCTGAAATATGCCTATTTGCTATTTATGTCAAGAAACATTTTGTACATGGGAAAATTTGAATGTTTTAATTTTTGTACTGGAAACTCTTTTCATTTTGTAATTCAAATAAAATAAAGAATGTTAAAAAAAAAAAAAACCCATCACAGGCTGGTGAGCAGTGGTGCACTTGGTCAGGCTGGCTGCAGAACCAAACTCTGCATATTCAGTAAAATGTTTGGATCATTAAGCTGCAGTGTTCCACTAAAGTGAAGCAACTGGACTCCTGTATAATATTGGCAGAAGTCTTCTCACGCCAATATGGGCTGTCATCAAAAATATATCTGTGCTGGGCAGTTTACTGGACCCACTCTGCCCTCCCCCCAACATTCTACTCTTGCACTGTCTCCAACCAGGATTCCCACACTTCCTCCCTTTTCCCCCAGAGGTCACCCATTCCATGTGTAGCGCTACCCCCACAGGAGCCGCTGGTAAGTTTGGCTCCTCTGCTCTCTGTAGCCCTAGGTGAGGCCTCACCCTCACTGACACCACCAAAATACCTTAGCTGAAAACTTCCAGCAGATGTACAAAGATTACTCACACTGCCCTTTAAAAATATAAGCATGTATTGGCAGATTTAAAAATCACAAATATAACAAAGCAGTTTGGTATATCAATGCACATAAATACAACAAAAACAGATACATTGCATCCAACAGAGGTACCGCTAGAGTCAAACCCAGCATATATTGCAGTACCAGGAGTGTAAACAGTAGCTCTCTGTATTAGAGGTTACGCCTCAAGTGACCAAGGAGGATTATAAAGAGATGTAACAGACTAGGTCACTTGAGAGCTTTCCAACAAAGGGGCTAGGTTTAGGCCTTAAAACCTGAACTCAATAACAGCAACCCAGTTCAGCTCTCGGGAGTGTAGTGACTTGGACAGTCATTGTGATAAGCTTCCGCTGGCATCATTGGGGCCCTTTAAAATGTTGGCATGCAAAAAGGTGGAAATGACTGGTGGCTGGTGACTGGTGGCATTTAACAGCACTCTAGAGTAAAGTTAGGCTCAGTAGGTATTTAAACTCCTTAGTGAAGCAATTGAGAAGAAGGGGCAAAAACAAAGGGTAATGGGGAAGATATGAAAATCGAGATATTATGCAACAAGAGGGAGCAAATAGAAAGTCATTGTTCTGGGATATGGATAGCTTTAGTCTTTGTATTTGGCTTTGAGGGCTGCTGCTTACTGATGGATGCAAAAGCAAGTGTGATAGAACTCTTGTACCAAAAAGGGCAGTGGAGATGTGGTTCTTTGTCAATTCTCGTCTGAAGGAAGGGTTAATAATTATAGTGGTAAAACAGGTCAAAGACCCTCCCACCAAATTCCTCTGCAGCAGTCTTCTAACAGCAGCAAGTGGTCCATGTGGTGGGGGCCCATTAAGCAGCAGATGTGATGGTGACCTGGGCAGCGAATTCTGGATAGCAGATGCCCACATCCAAATTAGCCTCCTAGCTCCAGTGTCCAGCACAGCAGTCCGCTCTCTCTCTCTCTCTCCCTCTTACTTCTCAGCTTGGCACAGCATGGCTCTTATACTCTTACCCTTTTGGCGTGCTTCCCGAACTACCCAGCTCCTTCCTGAGTTTTTACTTTTATATGGTCCTTCCTGCCCCTAGGTGCTTATGGGCCTTGTAGCTGCGGCCCATGGACGGCTGTAGTTATGCTCCTTCTTCAAGACTACATCTCCCAGACTGCTCCTGGTGACTGTAATCCAATCCAAGTTAGGCAAGACCAATTGGCAGTGCCATCTTGTGGGCAAATAAGTAGTTCTGCAATTCAGTAACAGTGCCCAGTCTTACACATGCCCAGTTGTGCTATGTTGTCAGCTCCTTGTAGCTTACCCGCAAAGCCCTTGCACTCTTCCCTATACAGGGAAATAGCCCCCACCATTGGGAGACCCAGTCTTAATCATTTACGTGCTGATGCCAGTGCTCAATGCCCATATTCCTCAGCTTAGTATGTTGCACTGGAGTTGAACACAGGTACCCCATCATTATTATTATATCACAATATAACAAACTTGCAATATGTATAGTTCTATATGTGTGAGTCACCTACAAATTCAATATAAGTTTTATTTTGCAGCAGTAAAGATCCACTTCATGTAAAAAAACAAATCGCTGTCATCGCAAAGGGTGTATTGATTATTTATTTATTATATAGTGCTGTCAATTTACACAGTGATATACATATACATTGTACATTCACATCAGTCCAGCCCTTAAGGAGCTTACAATCTAACTCACATTCATACATACACTAAGGCCAATTTAGACAGGAACCAATTAACCTACCAGCATGTCTTTGGAGTGTTGGATGAAACCGAAGTACCCAGAGGAAACCCATGCAGGGACAAGGAAGAACATGCAAGGTAGGTAGTGTCATAGTTGGGATATGAATCAATGATTCTTTTGCTGCTAGGTGAAAGTGCTAATCATTACACCACTGATTATAATTAGATACCAAGGTTATTAGCAGAACGTTTACCCAGCTAGGACCCTGGCCCTTGCAACATGAAGTCTTCTTAAAAAATGATGTATGTATGCTAAACATCCTCTATGACATGACATTTTCTCAGGTCATGACCTTTATCGCCGCCCCCCCTTTTTAAATTTTAATTACACCTTTACACCTTAAAAAAGAAAGTTTCATTTCCCACTCCTCCTGTCCCCGCTGCACTTATCTGCAGTGTCAAAAATGATCCGCCGCTGTCCAGAGGTTGTGTAGCAGCATAATGCTGGCAGCCCTCAGTCATTGGTCAGCACTGTCACATGACTGGGAATTCATCTTTATTTTCTAAGGGTAGAGGTGAAATGAACATTTAAGAGGTTTACAATAAACTGAAAGAGCTGTTGACAAATATTTATTACTCTCTGCGGCATTTTCACTATTGCCAATTAAAATGACAAAGACAAGTCTCTGAGGCTGTGCTGTCTGTATAAATTAAATGAACCCTCTGTTTTAATTTCTCGGGACGTTTGCAGTTATGGAGTGGTTGTTACTGTTGAGCCATTGTGAAAAACTGACCTGAGCCAGCACCCTTTCCTCCAGTGATAAGGCATATCACTTGACACTCCATCATGGCTCTGCTGAAAGCTCTGAGAGGCTGTTTATTTTTTTTAGCTTATTTTTACTACCACTTTTTTTCTTTTGTTTAGAGTACTTTTTTAACTAGTGAGGTTTTTAGGCCAACTATCCTGAATAAGATTGCACTGCTGGGACCTTGAAGAAGGGGACATACTCCGAAAGCTTGTCCTGAAAGATTGTATGTTAGTGCAAATAAAAAAAGTTTTAGGGAAAGTACTCAATTGTTTCTGACTAAGTTTTGAAATCCCTCCAAGTAGAGGGCTGTAATGTGCGTTACAGACCAGCTTACAAACTCATCTCCATGTACCCAAACCTATTGTTTTATTTTCTTATAGTGAAACAAGCAGTTAGTAAATATATAATCAATATGTTGAAAAAGTAAAGAGAATACAATTAAAAAAGAACAATTATTGCTATCAGTATACCGTAACCATACAGGTTATCATAAGAAATGACCAAAGCATTGATTCTCAACCTTTTTCAGTCGCGGCACCCTTTAAAAGTAAGCAAAATCTCAAGGCATCCCATGCCAAAATGTAAAAAACATAAATGTTACTTATCAATGGGAAACCTTAGCCAGGGACAATGCACACAACTGCCTTGATGAAATTAACATCACATTAGAAGCCCCCTTTTCAAAATAGGTACCCCCCTCCCCCCAGATAGCAAGCAATTGAGCTGAAAATTTTTAAATTAGTTGCTAAGCTATAGCTAGACTCGCCAGGCTTCACAAGTTTGTTGCACAATTGCAGCAAGTCCACATTGCATGACTCCAGATCAACTTTCTTTGCAAACATTCTGCTAGTCGGCTGCAAGTTCTGGCTCAGTTATGTTGTGCAATAGTCATCCCACCACAGGGGTCACTGTGGCTGAATTTTCATGCTGTAGACTTGCAGAGCTCTTGCTGTAGGCTCACCACTGCAACTTTGCTCTTGCTAGAGACTTGCCATGAAAATTTTCTACAAATTGGAAAAGTGTCAACTAGAACTTGTGCTTTAAGTGCTCTGCAAGTGTACAACTTTCCAGTGAAAATGTGCAGCAAGTTAACAAGACTTACAATGCAACACTGCCACACATTTGTGGCAAGTTATCCTTGCTATTTGGGCCAATACTTCAGGGAGGTAGCGGAGGTCAGGGGAGGAAGTGTTCCAATTTCTCCCAACAGCTGGGGGTGGCCCCACATACTGCCTTCCCCTTATCAGTGTCATGCATTGCCATGGTGTGGCAGAGCTGGATGTCATTACTATAGCAATGAATGAGACCATGATCTTGGCCCTAGAGTGTCATAGGTTTTAATGATGCTGGGGGATGACCCACCCACACCAGGTCAAACTAGGTCCAGTGCTTGTGGCACCCCTGGGGAACCTAGATGGTACCCTGTTTTAGAAAAACTCAACTAAAGGAACCCAAAGTCCTCACTGTTTTTGGTGCGTTTTTGATGCAGTCCACAGACCTTTATAGAAAAGAAGGTATTCACATGTTTCATTCCATCAAATATCCCAAAAATAGGAGAATTATTCCTCACTTTAACACAGGAATGCAAACCATTCTGAACTGCTAATATTTATTCTAAACTTCATACAGCTCTATAATATTTTCATCCTGCCGGAAATCTAGTGAACACCCGCTGTTCTCCCACGCTTTATCATAGGACATCTTGTCTTCTCCTGATCATCAGGAGGAGAAACGTTGGACGTGTCATGCCATGGGTAGTCATTGTTTCTTCCACAAAAAAAATCTAAATTGGTAACTTAGTGATGATGTTTGTGACAGCATGAGCAGGCCAGCATCAGCAGCAAATAGCATCTTTTTAACTTTAATTTGTCTATGATTGCCAAAAAAATGACTGCATCAACTTTACAAACACATAGAGATCTTGACAAATACTGTATATACACTGTATCTACTTTTCTGTGTAATGGAAACGTTTACTTTTTTGGTATTGGATGCTTGTTTTGTTGCTCCTTGTTATCGCTGTGCAGTATCAGCGACTACCATTCAAAAAAACTAAATAAAAAAAAAAAAAATTGGTATTACTTCACTCCCATTGTAAATATACACTAAGAAAGTAATAGCTGAAGTGACAAATCGTAAATTCCCACTCCCAATTCCCAAATCCTTGACATGTCAGATAACACATTTTGCAGATCAGGGGCGTACCTAGAGCATTTGGCACCCGGGGCGGATCCTATATCTGGCACCCCCCCCCCACCATAAAATGTAAAAACACCCACTGTGTCCCCTGCATACCTCTGCATCCTTCAATATATTTTTTTTCACCACTGTGTACCCCCCCTCTCCACAACTGCACCTCTGGACCCCTTTAAATTACACAGCACCCTGCACCTCTGGACCCCTTTACATTACACAGCACCCTGCACCTCTGGACCCCTTTACATTACACAGCGCCCTGCACCTCTGGACCCCTTTACATTACACAGCGCCCTGCACCTCTGGACCCCTTTACATTACACAGCGCCCTGCACCTCTGGACCCCTTTACATTACACAGGACCTTGCGCCTAAGGACCTCTTTACATTACACAGCAGCCTGCACCTCTGGGCTCCTTTACATTACACAGGACCTTGCACCTAAGGACCTCTTTACATTACACAGCAGCCTGCACTTCTGGACCCCTTTACATTACACAGCAGCCAGCACCTCTGGACCCCCTTACATTACACAGCTCTTGTACCTCTGGACTTCTTTACATAACACAGCACCCTGAACCTCCTGACCCCTTTACATCACACAGCCCTTGTACCTCTGGACCCCTTTACATTACACACCACCCTGAACCTCTGGACCCCTTTACATTACACAGCCCTTGTACTTCTGGACCCCTTTACATTGCACAGCACCCTGCACCTCTGCACCCCTTTACATTACACAGCCCCTCACAGCTCTGGACCACCTGCATGTTACACAGACCCCCTACAGTGCAGACCCCCCTCCCTACCATACAGACCCCCATCTACAGTGTAGACCCCCCTACAGTACAGAATCCTCCCCTACAGTACAGACCCCTCCACCCTATAGCGCAGACCCCCCCCCCTACAATGCAGACCCTCCTACAGTACAGAATCCTCCCCTACAGTGCAGACCCTCCTACAGTACAGACCCCTCCACCCTACAGCGCAGACCCCCTACAGTACAGACTCCCCTACAGTACAGACTCCCCTACAGTGCAGAGTCCTCACCTACAGTACAGACCCCCCTACAGTGTCGAATCTTCCCCTACAGTACAGACCCCCCCTACAGTGCAGGACCTCCCTACAGTGCAGGACCCCTTCTACAGTGCAGACCCCCCTACAGTGCAGACCCCCCTACAGTGCAGACCCCCTACAGTGCAGGACCCCCCTACAGTGCAGACCCCCTTTAGTGCAGGACCCCCACAGTAAAGAACCCCCCTACAGTGCACAGACCCCCTACAGTAAAGAACCCCCCTACAGTGCACAGACCCCCTACAGTAAAGAACCCCCCTACAGTGCACAGACCCCCTACAGTAAAGAACCCCCCTACAGTGCACAGACTCCCCTAAGGACCCATAATGTACCTCGATCCCAAGGCAGTGGCATTAACGGGGGGAGGTGCGAGCAGCACCCGAGTGGAGTGACACCTGTCGGCTCAGTGATCTGGGACCCGGCGTAATAATCCCCTTCTCTCTGTGGTCACGTGTCTCACGTTGCGCCGTTCTGATCAGTCTCGGCAGTGGCTGTCACTCACAGCCGAGTGAAGCCGCATCCCCCTCCTCCTTTATCTCTACACAGTGCTGTGCATGGAGGAGGGGGAGGCGGCTTCACTCTGCTCGGCTGTGAGTGACAGCCGCTGCCGGGCTGATCAGAACAGCCGCGTGACGTGACCACAGAGAGAAGGGGATTATTGCGCCGGGTCCCGGATCACTGAGCCGGCAGATGTCACTCCACTCGGGTGTTGCTCGCACCTCCCCCCTGCAATGCCGCCCACTGCCAGTGCCTCGGGCTCTTTCTGTGTGGGCTGTGAACCCCAGGCACGTCGCTGTCTCCTCTTCAGTTGCGGAGGGAGGGGGGCGCTGGCCTGACACCCCCCCAGTGTGTGGCACCCGGGGTGGCCCGTCCCCCCGCCCCCCCACTTAGTATGCCACTGTTGCAGATTTCCCAATTTGCGGTGCAAAGTTTTTCCAGTGGATAGTTTTGGGTGCAAATCCTGCAAATCGCTGTACAGCAAATTTATTCGGTAACATTGTGTAATATCTAGCATCTATTTGTTAGAAAATACTGTATAATGTGAACTGGAGAGATAATTAGAGTTTTTAGATAGAGAAAATTGAATACTGTCCAAGATACTTTTTTTATTTGCACTAACAAACAATTTTTCAGGACAAACTTTCGGGGCATGTCCCCTTCTTCAAGGCCCAAGCAGTACCGTTGAGTACTGCTTGGACCTTGAAGAAGGGGACATGCCCCGAAAGCTTGTCCTGAAAAATTGTATGTTAGTGCAAATAAAAAAAGTATCACGGACAGTACTCAATTTTCTCTGTCACAATTGCACTAATACGGCTACAATCACATTAAGTATGATGGGAGTTTTTAGATGTAAGCTAGTAGCTGTAGATGTAATCAATTATAAATGTTAACCAACATTTAGGGCAAAGTTGCTTGACAGATATTAAAGACTAACCTTAAAACCCCTTTCCAAAACTGTTCCACAGTAGTACATGACTGCCATGTAGTGTATGTTTTATATTTCTGCTGATTAGATTGTAAGCTTTTCTGAGCAGGGCCCTCTTAATCCTCTTGTATTTTATTGTATTATAACTGTATTGTCTCCCTTTTATATTGTAAAGCACTGCATAAACTGTTGGCACTATATAAATCCTGTATAATAACAATATAAAAATTTCTATAGCATAACGGATGACGCAAAATTTTGGAGATTTTTAAGGGATGATATACCATCACACAGTAAAGTAGGTGTGGTTGAAAAAAGACACAAGTCCATCAAGTCCAACCCATCACGTTATCTTATACATGGACTCAATAGGGAGACTTATTTTAGGGAGAAATAAACTGGGCATAATTCATTTTCTTGGAGTTTTGGTAAGAAAATCTACTGAAATTAAATATTTGTGAACTTTGTGTGCTTTGTGTATTCATTTTTGTATCATTTCAAATAAATAACTTAGTGGTTCTTCATCTATGAACTAGATGATGCAACCAGCTTGATCCTTAAGCCTTACACTAGCAGATTAAATTAATGTTTGTAAGATTTGTACGAAAATTCTCAGTACAGTTGATGACATGACCAATGTTGTTTAAAAGTTTGCTTTTAACATTCAATTTGGGAATGAATGGCCTTTTCCAAACAAAACCCGCATACCCCATTAGGAATGTATTTCTTTGAGAAAACATTTCCATCCTGCTCTGAATTTTCTCATCACTGCAGTCAAAAACAAACATCGATTTGTCCCCACTAGGGATTAGAAAAGGAATGAAGTTTCTTAAAACAAAATATTTTGAACAAAATTCCACTAGTGTATGGCCAACTTTAGAGTTGACCACACATTGAAAGATTTATACGATCTTTAAATAGGGTTTCTGATTGGTTCCCAAACCAGTCAGAACACTAATAATAATCACACCTTGTTTGACAAGATTAAGAATAACTATATCAATCGTGTTGATGAGTATCACTCTATTTTGTCTTCAGATGTACACAAAGGGGTTAAAATTAACTCTTCCTAAGTATCGGCAGGTATCCAGACCCCGAGTCTATAAGCACGGGCGGGTGTGCACACATCGCTTCCTGTTTTTCCTCTCCCTTTCCCCTACTGGATAAATGAAATGATCCTACAAGCAGTGGAGGAACCCAGAACTACTGATTGCTGTTTTTTCAGAAGGGCTCCTCTGACCCTCTTAAGACAATGGCAGGAAAACGCTTAGAGACAGGCTGATGTTTTCCCCAAATGTATATATATTTTCTTTCAATCAGTTCTTTTTTTATCTTAAGTTCTCTTTCCTGGTCTCTTCGCCAGTGAATCACTGTTGGCCTTCAAGCCATGATTTAAATGAAAGCTCCTGTTTTTATTCTGTTATCTCAAGGGGAAGTGTATGATTGAGGAAAAGCAGCTATTTATTCAATTCAAAACACTTTTTTTAATGAAAAAAGTTATTAACCTACATCCGTTATCTTCACAATCTAGATTACAGACATAATACAAGCCAGATAGTCAGAATGCAGAGCACTGCACAGTCAGTGTCCCTGTTCCTGTTTCCAGTAACTATAAATGCTATAAACATTAGTAGTTATTACTGAGTTCCTGTACAGTAAAGGAACTGAAGCTGTGATAAAGGGCATTTTTAACTTGTAACGGCTTGCACTCGTGAGGTAATAATGAAAAATATAGTATGTCTCCATTAAAATATCTTTATATATATATATATATATTATATATTCTACAATTGATAATGCCAAACATAGGCGTGCGCACAGGGTTTGCCAGGTGTGCCTGGGCACACCCTAATTAGCACAGATTCCCCCTACTGCCCGTCCGCCACCTCCCCACCCCGCAGTGCTGCCAGCTTCCCTCCTCTCCTCTAATGCCGGATGCTTTAGGATAGAGAGCAGGGAAAAAGGTTGGTAAATATGTAATTTAGCCCCTTTCTTTTCTAAATAAACACAGCAAGTGAACGGTACCAATAACTCACTGTGTTCATTCATAACTGAAGCATAGTAAGCTATGTTTGCGATGCTAGAGTTTGTGATTGAACAGGAAGCCGCTCCACACAGGGCACTTCCCATTCATTCACTGTCTAGTGTAGCTGAGTCTATAGAGAAAGAGGCTTGGGAATCTCTATCCTCAGGCCCCTTCCCTGTCTTAAAAGTGAGACATCAGGAGTCTCTTTAGACCCCTAATATTTCACCAAAGCCCCCAATGGGGCTTCTAAACAATATAAAAAAATATGTAGTTAAAAATAAGATTGTAACGTGTGTTTGAGCTTTGGGTGCACACCCTAATGCAATAGGCTGTGCACACCTATGAGGCTAAATGTATATTATGCCTGCTTCTGGGCAGTTATGGTGGTCATTTTAGGGATTACAGAATATAATGGTTCTTCATATTTTTAGGAATTTGATGCACTCACAGTAACTGCCCTTCACTTGCAAAGGAAACTGGCTGGGTAGGTAAGCCCATAGTCTGAAATAAGCAGAATAGAGTTATGTCAATAGAATAAATTATGATGGTTGGGAGCAGACTCTTAGAGGCAGCTTTGATGAAGAGTTCTTGTTTCTTTTCTAAACTTTTAAGGGGACATCAATTTTCCATTCATAAAACCAACCTTTTAACATGACATTTGCAGGACTTAAGCCTATTGAAATGTATATCCATAACCTTCCACCCATGACAGGCACCCCCCCCTCCAAACCCGATCCCCACCTTTAACAAACAACGGACAAGGTATGGAGTAAATGGCCATCCGGCCTTAATTTATTAACAAAATATATACTTTAATAAAATACCATAAATAACTTTAAATAACTGTAAACATTCCCAGCCTTTAAACGGGTCATGGGTACTAGCATAACAACATATTGGTCACTGCGAATAACTTCCAACTTTTTGACCTCTTGACCTCCAGACAGAATCCCCTGTCTCGGAGGCTTTACCCAAACCATCACAATGACCTACACCTTTTTAACCCTTCCAGGTTAACCCCTCGTAACCTGGAAGTACATTGATCACCCCCATCCCATGGATGGGTACAACAGTGTTTTCTACCTGTACCTCACCTTTCCTACTCAAAAGCCCCAAGCCCCGCCTGCAGACCACCTGGATAACCCCAACCTGACAGACCCCAATAGAACCAGGGAGGGTGGGTGGGAGTGAAAGCATGGTACGCCGCGATCGCTATCGCGTACCATGCCGTAGCTCCGCCCCACAGATTCACCTCCCCCTGCTCTTAAACTGGCCCGAGGCTAATCTTAAAACAGCGACAGGGCTGTCCATGCAACTGTCATGCCGTCCCTGCGCTGACCCCCCCCCCCCCCCTTGGGGTGTATGGCTGCGGGACTATCTTTATTCTGGCTACATTTTGTAAAGTTTTGAAAAGAGTAGTGAGAGTTCTGTTAGAGTATTATTTATGAACTTCAAGGGAAAAGGTTCAAAGCCTAAGTGCAGCCAGAATAAAAAAATGATAAATCAGCACAAGGGACATAACCTAAAGTCAGTAGGATGTGTCCCTTGTGCTTTTTGTCAAGAATGTCAGTCACCAGATAGCCCACACAACCTCACAGTCACCAGATAGCCCACTTCACCTTATAGACACCTGCTCACTACTTTCTGCTGTTTTTTAAAGATTCCCTTGCAGATGGGTTAATGTTTTCAGGACCAGGACCTTGTCCCTGTAATCAGGGTTTGGTGGCTCTTTCCCACCCAGTGTCTCTCTGAGTCTCTGAATTTCCGGTCCTATACAAGGACTTACCAATTCTAAGAAAACTGTAAATCATTCCTCTTCTCTCCAACTTGACTACCCTGTAACCCCTTATACTGTATGTGTGAGAACCAAAAGTACTCAAAATGTTCCTTGAACTCTCTTTTAAATGGGCCACAAACCAAATAGTGGAGAAATATGCTTTCTGTCCCGGACCCATCCCTGGCATCTTGTACAATGTGTATGGTCACCCTTTTTACTCCCAACAGACCAAGATGCCCGACCTCTTTCTGCATATACCCTTTCTCAACAGGAAGTGACATGTGCAGGGGGAAGGCACACCACAGCAAACTATTAACCCATGAGTCACCAAACATTAACTTTAGTATGAAAAATACAAATAGCATTTAGGTACCTGCCTACAACATCCACATTATCATTAGAGAAGAGGTACAGGTTTGCCACTACCATGTGGTTGCAGCAGATTGTACAGCTTCGCCAGACCAAATGCTTTGTAACCATAATGCACTGCCTGACCTTTCAACTGTGGTCAGTAGGGTTACAGTGGCCAATAATATGGGCTTTGTCGTGTTCTTATCCAACTGGCTACTGGTCATGACTAGAGACCAAGAGCTGTCTATCACAACTACAGTAAGTCACTGTGCTGGGAGCATGCAGTGAGCACAGCACAGAAACCTTTCTCAGCACAGAAAACTCAACTGTCAATGGATGCATATGTATGGCATGCAGACTTTGAAGCATTATGTATGCGTTACATGGGCAGCAAGAGCTTAAACTTTTTGAGAATAATCGATGGGTATGGCAGGTAGTTTGGAGAATGTGGGGTTGTGGTTTTGAAGTGTTTTTATGCACTTTATGGTTTGAAATGCTATTAAACATTTAAGACGATGCAATGTGGTACTGTGAAAAAATCGATTCACTATTCTATTAAACTGTTTTTCTACTGACCAAAAAGTAAATATCAAAATAAAAAAATAAAATAAAAAATCAATCACACAACTAAAATGATGTCAAAATACAGTGCCGCTAATGCTTTCCATGAAGATCCTACTGTTCTGTTACAAAACTCCCCTTGCCTTGAAAATGGCCTAAATGTTGTATCCCCATCGATACACTTCCCTGCTAAGTTTGGGATTCACAAATTTCAATAGGACTCGACGACCCTTCCTCTTGTGAATTAAACCTGGGCAAATTTGCCCATACTCATTAATTAGAGCATGCAGCGATGGTGTGAAGGTTAGCAGGAGAAACCAGTAACAGCTGCTGGAAACCTAGGATCGGGATCATGTTGGCACTAAGTGGCGCATGCTAAATCAATAGCTGGTGCCGATAATGTATAATTAATAAAATCTATATGTAGAAGCTAATTTGCTATATATGATAGTTTATGAAGGTTTCATTTTCATGTTAATCAAAGCTGTTTAAATTGAAAACATAAAACTAAAAGTGAAAAAAATCTCTTACCAGCCTTTAAAAAATGCTATTATTCAAACATCAGATCACTTAAATGGACAAGCCCTGAGGATGACTTAAGACAGACACATGTGTCTGACATGGAAAGAGTTATTACCTATGAACATTTAGACTATCCTGAGGAAATGACCCTCAGTATAGAATGTCATGTGTTTTTATGTACAAAAAACTTTTTTTCCTTTAAAAAAAATAATGTAAGTAATAATAGATATGGTAATAGTTGGAGACATTTCGACCAAGCAATCACAAGAAAAATATAACAAGGTTGGCCCTAGTTAGGCAGACCTCTCCGCACATTGAGATTATCCAACAAGCTGGAAAGTCTCTGCACATTGAGGAGCACTTATGATGGTTAAATGCTCTCATTATCGCCCTGTAGTGTAGGTCTGATCAGCTCAACCAAACACTTAGGAGAGTAAGACTGCAGCTCTCACACACAAAGCCGTGGTCCTCTCTAGTACCCTCCCTTAACGCTGCTCTAATGAAAAGTGTTTCTGGAGCAGCACTGTTGATTGGAGGAGTATATGCGGAAAAGGGGTTGTGTTGGGCTGCCGGAGACCTGGGCTGCTGCTTTTTGTTAGCTGATTCATGGTCTGACTCTCCTATGTGCTGCCAGGACAGGATATCTTAAACCTTGCTGCAGCAATTAAAAAAGTCAGAGGAACATTTTTTTTACTGTATGCATGTATATATATATATATATATATATATATATATATATATATATATATATAGCCTAGGCCTTTGGGCTTTAAATATATAAAGTGTTTTATTGCACCAAAAATTTCATCTAACCTCTAAAAACTAAAATTAGATTTTTTCAAATGCTAGTATAAAGTTGTGAAAAGCACGTTTTTTCATACAAAACTACAGATACTTTATTGGGTTTAAAAACTGCTTGTTGCAACTAGTTCATCAGTATCTCAAATGGTAAGCTGTAACGAGCAGGGCCCTCTGATTCCTACTGTATTAAATTGTATTGTAATAGTACTGTCTGCCCTTGTGTTGTAAAACGCTGCGTAAACTGTTGGCGCTATATAAATGCTGTATAATAATTATTATACTTACCGATCTGACAGATGCTTTAATGAAACCATTCTCCACCCCACATCTATCTTTCACTTTGGGGCTGGGGGTACTTTTCTGCTTGACTGCAACTGATGTGGTACTTCAAGACTAGAGAATAGTGATTTGCTAATCACTTTTAACTAGCAGATCGGCTCTATGTGTCATACTGTAATGTTGGGATGTGATACACATTTCATGTGACAGGACCAGGCGGCTCTATGCCTAGAGCAAAGAATGCTATGAAAAGATGCTGTTTGCAGAATCCGAATATGTTCAGCTTAAAAATAAATGTGATGTTCTGTGCAGCTTTATACAGACATCTGACAGATTTGAATGCTGGTTGAAAAAATAAATTATGTTAGCTGATAAACAGAAGTAAACAACGATTTTTTGTAAAGCTCAAATAACAGTCGCACATATATTTTCCAACATACTGAAAATCAGTACATGCTGAAAAATTCAGTCATCAACATTTGAAAATAATTTCAATAAATTCATCACTCACAATGAGAGCTGCCATTTCTTGGAGCTTTGTTACATCATACCAAATGGATTAATGGGTAGCAAAGTACATGCACCCAGGAGCAATCATTTGGGCAGTGAAGTCTGATGCCTTTTAATTTATTATGAGGTCTCATATTCAGAACCTAAAAATAGAATTTTTTTGTAGGAAACAAATCCTCCTTGTAGTTTCTGTAAGAACGGAAGAGGTTAAGTTTGAGCAGACACTTAGCCATCTGCCTATGGATTTTTTAGGTAACCCCACACAAGGGGGCAAGTCCCAGAAATGTTTTATTTATTTATTTTACAACTTGTTAAGAGAGAGAAGTCAGCAGATGGCTTCCTGGACAGTCCACTGAAACTGAAGGTCTAAATTCCACTTTTAGCTGTTGTGGTGTCTTTTACCTCTGGCACTCGTCTAGCTCTTGAAATCTGTACCTAAGGCCTTGTGGAAGGTAATAAATATACAACATACTTTCTAACAAAGCCATCTGTTAACATGTTGCACCTTCTGCTGACTAGCAGCACGCCATGGGCAACATCTGATGCATAACAGTGTACACTCAATTATTACAGCAAATAAAAAGGGGCACATTTAAAATAGACATTAATGTCTGCAAAGAATTACGATAATGTGATTCAGCTCTCCACTAAAGTGTAGAATGATCCAAACATCTCCTATCCTAAACCAGACTTTTTTGTTTATAGTGTGGTCAACAAAGAGAACTCAGGAAATTGTGGGGTTAGAATCAAAGACCGCAAGAAAAAAGTATGACAAATAATAGAGAATACTGAAAAACATAAAAATTGTTTTGTTTGGTGGCAAGGTGATATAGAAGATTCGGATGAGGTGGACTGGACACGAGCCTTGGAAACACATCCCAGGATATCTCTCTCGCCCTCCTAAAAGCTATCTCAGCTTTTTATTATACATATGGCTCATTATACCCGAAAAAACTCCATGCTTGGGAAAAAAAACACAACACCGTTATGCCCACAATACTCTCTATTTAATGGGTCTCTTCTCCACATGCTCTGGCGATGCCCAAAGCGCCATCATTACTGGGAAAAAATATTCATAACCTTAAACTTACTATGCTCCACTGAGATAACAGGGACACCCAAACTTGCACTACTGGAAATAATACCTGATGGAGCACTACCTATAGAGATGTACACTACGTGGCTATGATCTTTATACTTAGCGCGTAAAGTTATTCTACAAAAACGGTTATCTGCTGATCCTCCAACCCATAAACAATGGGTTAAGAAACTTAAGTATATACTTAAAAGAGAAGAATTAACGAATAAGCACAGAGGTACACTTCAAAGGTTTGGTAAAATATGGTCATGGTGAATAGAACCTAGTACTGAATTTTATGACGGTTTATCTAGTAGAGAGGAGCAAAGGCAATGGAGATATATGGGAGTAAAGAGCCGATGTAGAAGGGTGTGGCGTAGATAAGCAGGGAAGAAATTAATATGTAAAAGAAAGATAATCTGAAGCTGCATAGATGAAGCTACCATAGTCTGATGACTGATATTAAGGGAGCTTAATTTGATGAATAAATTGTATTTATGCTCCTATTATGTTTTGATTATTATGTTATGTTAAGTTACTTTAATACTAGAGGTGCAAGGTCTGGTTGGTTTATGTGTTTTTTTTTGTTTTTTTTTATATTACTTGATATTTAATTAATTAACTTGATATATTATTTGTTTGTATGTATAATTCAACAAAACAAAACCAAAAAAAACAAAAAACGATTTGATATAAAAAAAAAATGAATACCAATGTACTGTGACATACTGAAGCAGAGCATGATCCCCTCCCTTCAGAGACTGGGTCGAAGGGCAGTATTCCAACATCATAACAACCCCAAACACGCCTCCAAGATGACCATTGCCTTGCTAAAGAAGCTGAAGGTAAAGGTGATGGACTGGCCAAGCATGTCTACAGACCTAAACCCTATTGAGCATCTGTGGGGCATCCTCAAATGGAAGGTGGGGGAGTGCAAGGTCTCTAACTTTCACCAGCTCCGTGATGTCGCCATGGAGCAGTGAAAGAGGACTCCAGTGGCAACCTTTGAAACTCTGCTGAACTTCATGCCTAAGAAGGTTAAGGCAGTGCTGGAAAATAACGGTGGGCACAAAAAATATTCAAACTTTGGGCCAATTTGGACATTTTCACTTATGGGGTGTACTCACTTTTGTTGTCAGCGGTTTAGACATCAATGGGTGTTTGTTGAGTTATTTTGAGGGGACAGCAAATGAACACTGTTATACAAGCTGTACACACATTACTTTACATTGTATAAACGTGTCATTTCTTCAGTGCTGTCACATGAAAAGATATAATATAATATTTACAAAAATGTGAGGGGTGTACTCACTTTTGTGAGATACTGTATATAAATCCTGTATAAACAATATAATAATAAAGACCAACCAACAAAACCATTAGTCTCCTACGCATGAGGGTGACAACTCAGTAGGGTATAGTTAATAATCCACTGCACATCTGGGTAATTTTTTAGAACCGTGCTGCCCTCAGGGACTGGGGATGTATTTATATTATTTTCAACTGTCTTCTTTTAATATATGTGATCAATGTGATTCCAATAGCCTTGAGCAAATAAACGCACATACAATATCATTTTAAATTCTGGTCCATCCTGGCCCACTCACTTAGCACTGTTTTGTATTTACATTTCCATAAAATTTAAACTTTTATATAAACCAACAAAATGCATTTTTTTTAATATGATCCTTGGACTAGGCCCATGATTTTTTTTTAAAGAGACATTCCAATACGTGGCCACAGATTTTTCATCCAGCTCAATGAAAATGTGACAAATTCAATAATGGCAACAAAAAAAAAGTGAAAAAGCTTCAGAGATACTGTAGCTGTTAAAAAGATTATGATGTTTTCAATCTGCTTAAAGTGGAAGTAAACCCACTTTTTTAACTTTTACCTACAGGAAAGCCTATAATAAGGCTTACCTGTAGGTAAAAAAAATATCTCCTAAACCTGTACGGTTTAGGAGATATTCCCCTCGGTATGCGCCGCTGACTGCAGCGGCGCATGCGCACAAGGGGGTTCTCTCCGCGAAAATCCGGCAGCGCTCGTCCGGCCGGATTTAAATCTCCCGCGCGCATGCGCGGGAGTGACGATATCGCGGCTCCGGCCACTCACAGCGCCGGAGCCGCGATACCCGGAAGAGACGCCGAGGGAGCATGTCGGCTTCCTCGGCGTGGATCGGGCGAGATGTCGGGGCCTCGTTCTAAGGTAAGTATTTCATAATGAGCTAGTATGCGGTGCATACTAGCTCATTATGCCTTTTGCTTTGCAGGTTTTAAAAAAAAAAAAATGCGGGTTTACTACCGCTTTAAGTAATTGTGGATGTCAACGCTTCGGAATCTATATAACAAATGCAGAATTCCACATATGATAAACAATTCCCAACCACCAATTTTTTAAATGTCTAAAGCCTCATACACACGATAGGACCTTGTACAAACTTTCCCTTGGATTTTTGTACAAAGGGCGTCGGCCCTGAACTTGTATTGCATACACACGGCAGGACTTTTTCAGCCAACTTTCACCAAATAACATGGTTTTTCTGCTCTTTACCGCCACCTTTGGTCAACTTCTATATTGTTGTCTGATCTTTTGCATTGGTTCTAAACATGCCTGTTTGTACTTTGTACAAAAGTCCTATGGTTTTCTGTACACACGATCAGACTTTGCTCCATTGGACTTTTGTTGCCAGAAAGTTTGTCCGTTAGCACAGCCAACAAAAGTCCGATGAAAACCAAAAAAGTTTGTCTGATGGAGCGTACACACGGTCGGATGTTGCTCCAAAACAGCTAATTTGCATGTTTGTTGTCAAAAAGTCTGATCGTGTGTATGGGCCTTAAGTAATTTCTGCAAAGTGATTATTCATGATAATTATATTGGTGAATTGGTGAAAAAAAGATAAAAAATGGACTGACCTAGCCAGCTTTCCATCACCCAGTTATGATTAGTTGCAATACTCCTCCCTCCTAGATTGTAAGCTCTAACGAGCAGGGCCCTCTGATTCCCCCTGTCTTGAATTGTATTGTATTGTAATGTCTGCCCTAATGTTGTAAAGCGCTGCGTAAACTGTTGGCGCATATATATAAATCCTGTATACCGTAATAATAATACTAGTGAAATTTGTGTACTAAATGGATGGCGCTTGTGCTGTAGTACTGGACATATTGGTATGTTCTGCTTTAATCACACTATAGATGTTATACCTTTTCCATGTTTATTTAAGAGATTAATGAGACAAGATCCTGCTGTTTGGGACAACCTGCCCCATGGCTTCAAGCCTCAGCAGTGAATATGAGTGTGGCTGGAAGGTAATAGTCTGCTACAGGCTTACATATGTAACTGTAAAAACATTGCTTTAGGTGCCATTTAGGAGAGATACCATATTTTAAACTTTAAAACTAAACTGTTTTAGAATTATTAATATCAAAACAATTATCTTGAAGCAGACCTAAAATCTTAAAGTAAAATGCACAGTCCAGCATGAGCCAACATGACCAAACATACAATAGGGTGTGCTAGAAAATTTAACATTGTGAAGATAAATACATTGTATGTAAAATTAATGGATTCTCAATGCTTAATATTCACATGGAGCCTTGGCAACTTTCGGACCTCCAGATGTATCTCAGAAGATTATCATCATGCTTCCTCTCCCTATTCTGTCCAGCTTTCTTCTCTAGTTCACAGGAAACAATCTTTAAAAAAATCTCAGCATCCCCTGACTATATCCAGTCCAGTTTTTTTCCATAATGTTTGCACTACTGAAATTCTGAAACTACATGCATGAATGGTCCTGCAGAAATGTTGTCAGTCATTATGGTTATGGCAGCAGAAAGGTGTTTTTTGGGGAATCGTGAATGTGTTATAGATATATACTTCTGCCAGTTCTGATCTAGTTTATGAAAAATGGTAGTAGATACAAACCATTGTGTTTTTTTTTTTGTTTGTCTTTTATTTATTTCTAATTACCAGCATGCTAGTCCTGAAGAAGAAGGTGGCACACCATGATTTACTGTAAAGCAAAGCGCCATCTAAGTGCTCACAGGATAACCAAGGTGACAGCACATGTAGAAATATATAGTGGTTTATCCACTCCTGGGGAGGACTATCAGGAGGAGAGAAAGCAACTGGTTCCAGTGTTCTATCGATTTGTGCCCTCCGTTGAAAAGTGCCCATGCACGAGCAGAACAGAAGGGCACTCCAGCTGATTTGCCGATCAGCTGGATTGACGTCACCATAGCACATGAACACATCTTAGGAGGGTTTTTTCGATGGGTGATACCATTTCACGGGCAGAATTGAAAGCTGTGCAAAGAGAGGATGGATACCGTAGATGTCAGATTGTGCCTTGCTGTAAACCCGTGGCGCAACAGTGCTGTACCGTTCTGCACAGGCACTTTTCGATGGTGGGCACATATCGTCAGAACACCAGCTGAGCTTACAGGGACTCAGGTAAGCTTAGATGCAGTCACTGACGTCACGTCCGGATGAAGAGAGGAGTGGGAAGATGCACGCGTTCGGAGCATGCGTGCTCCTTCATCAGGCAATAGCAATACACCATGATTCACTGAACTATTTCTGACCCTGCATGTCAATAATGATCACTCGTCAGACAACACATGATAAAGTATACAGGAAGTTTATTTGTGGGAAGAGTATAGAGTGCCTCTGACTGTGAAGTCCCAATGACATGTGTTTGACATGTGATATAAAAAGGCTGCCATGCAAGATGCAGCTGTACTAGTATCTCAGCAATGCAAGTTTGCTACTCTTCTGTGATAGCTTCTGTTTACCCACAAATGACAGACTGGCTGTAGACAGGCAATTCTCTTCTGAAGAACATGGAAGGTCAGATTTGATGTAGCTAAGGCTGGCCATACTCTGAATATCAGCCAGTTTCTAACAAAATTCACACACTGAGTCGGCCTGTCAACACCGCTCCGTCCGACATCCTTCATTAGAAAATTAGAAGAAGCTAGGTGGAAAATTGATGGCGGCTGCATCCAATCAGATGCAGACATTCTTGGGTATTCAGAGAGATGGCACAGTCTCCCCATGCATGCCAGCATTAACACCATGTTTCCAGATAAGTTCCAAAGTATTGCTTTGTATGTCTATGGCAAACTAGGGTGGCCATAGAGGGCCCAATTGATATACGAGATGCTTCCCATTTCAAGAATCACTTTAGATCAGGGGTCTCCAAACTTTCTAAAACAGGACCAGTTTACTGTATTTCAGATTTTAGAGGAGCCTGACTTTGATCAGTGGGATTTAAAAAATGCCCCAGCATCAATGGAAGTAAACAATGCCTCAGGCTTGGTGGTCAGTAGGAGGACAAAAAATAACCACACAGTGCCTGTGGCCAGCAGGAGGAGGAATAGTGCCCCATCATTGGTATCATTGGCAGGAATTATGTCCTAAGAAGAAATGAGCCGCATTGTTGGTGTCAGTGGGAGAAATGGTGCTGCATCATGGGTGTCAGTAGGAGGAACAGTGCCTCGTATCAGTGCGAGGAATGGTGCCCCATCATTGGTGTCCTATCATTTGGTGTCTATGGGAGTAAATATGCCCCAATCATTGATATCAGTGGAAGAAATGGAGCTGCATTGTTGGTGTCAGTGGGAGGAATGGTGCTGCATCATGGGTGTCAATAGGAGGAACAGTGCCTTGCATCAGTGCGAGGAATGGTGCCCCATCATTGGTGTCATTGGCAGGAATTATGCCCCATCATTGGTGTCTATGGGAAATATATATGCTGCGGTATGGCCTTGAGGTAGTTTTCACATTTACTTTAAGGGAAGGAGGGAGTGCACAATATACAAAAAATGCAAAAAAGTGGTATATTTTGGGGTGCTTTTTTGAAAGAAGCAAAAAAGCAAAAGATGGTCAAGCTAATGTGTTTCGGGGGAAAAGACCCCCCCCCCCCTCAGGTCTTCTACTGTTTGTAGGTTGGTGAATGGGGAAAATCCCACACGGGTGTGTCTGTAATACCAGAATCAGAATTTCTTCCAACACAGCAATCCTAGAGCAATTCTGATTCTGGTATTACAGACAAACCCGTGTGTAATTTTCCCCGTTCACCACAAACAGTAGCGCTCTGAGGAAGAGGAAGTCTTTTCCCCGGAAACATGTTGGCTTGTCCATCTTATGCTTCTTTCAATAAACTACTACAAAATATATCCTTTTTTGCATTTCTTTAGATATTGGGCGCTCCCTCCTTCTTTAACAAATCTTCCAGTGCTGTGCCATTACTGGGATATCAACATTTGTTTTGGTTGAAGGTACACCAGCAGTGGCGGCTGGTGAAGTTTTAGGATGGGGGGGCGCCAGACCCTGCCCTTTCTGACCCCTCCCACTTGGTGAAATGGACATGGTTTCAGTGAAATAGTGGGCATGGCTCTAAGGTGGTGTGGTTAGTGTTTGAGATGAATGAGGGAGAGAGGGATGGAGGGACAGCAGGCCCAGATCCTACACAACAATAGAAATATATGTATTCTAGAAAGTTTAACAATCAGCAGATAAAGATATTCCAAACACCTGGTGTTAGCACTTCAATCATCCCGGCACCATGGTTTTTATGGTGTCAGGATGATTGAAGCGCATTATTTCTATTATAACATTGTAATATAAAATGAAATCATTCTACTCACCATAATGCAGAATCAGTGGGAGCCCTGAGCGTGTCACTAGCCATGTCACCTGGCACCAGGTGTCCCCAGCGGAGTCCATCCTTACATCAGGTGCCCCCAGCGGAGTCCCTCCTTACATACAGCCTGTGTCACATAAAATGCAGCAGCATGTGTCCCACCAAATGCAGCAGCCTGCGTCATCAACAAATTGCAGCAGCCTGTGTCACCATCAATTGCAGCAGCATGTGTCACCACTAAATTGCAACAGCATGTGTCCCACCAAATTGCAGCAGCATGTGTCCCACCAAATTGCAGCAGCATGTGTCACCATCAAATGCAGCATCATGTGTTCCAACAAATTGCAGCAGCATGAGGCACCATCAATTGCAGAAGCATGTGTCCCACCAAATTGCAGCAGCATGTGTCCCACCAAGTTGCAGCAGCATGTGACACCAACCATTGGAGCAGCATGTGTCACCATCAATTGCAGCAGAATGTGTCACCATCACTTGCAGCAGCATGTGTCCCACCAAATTGCAGCAGCATGTGTCACCACCAATTGCAGCAGCATGTGTCACCACCAATTGCAGCAGCATGTGTCACCATCAATTGCAGCAGCATGTGTCACCACCAAATTGCAGCAGCATGTATACCATCAAATTGCAGCAGCATGTGTCACCATTAATTGAAGCAGCATGTGTCCCCATCTATTGCAGCAGCATGTGTCCCACCAAATTGCAGCAGCATGTGTCCCACCAAATTGCAGAAGCATGTGTCACCACCAATTGCAGCATGTGTCTCACCAAATTGCAGCAGCACGTGTCACCACGTCTGCAATCTCATGATTGCATAGATGTGGCACTTTCCATAGGTGCACTGTGTCTGGCGTCGGACTGTGTAGGACCCTTTTTTTTTTTAAAGGGCCTATGGACGGGCTGCCACTGCACACCAGTGCATGCATACTATATTCTACTGTGTATCCCACTGTTTGTGCCGGGATCTGCAGATGGTGCCATGGTGCCATGGTGCCAAATTCCCTGTCACCTTCTGACAGCTCCTTATTTACAATTTGCACATACATGCAATTGATCAATCACGTGGGTGAAGGGGCGGATACACTCAGCGGCCACTTTATTAGGTATACCTGTTCAATTGTTTGGTAACACAAATTGCTAATCAGCCAATCACATGACAGCAGCTCAATGCATTTAGGCATCTAGACTTGATAAAGATGACTTGCTGAAGTTCAAACCGATGCAGAAAAAGAAGTAAATAATAAAGTAATTTTTGAAGATGAAAGCCTTCAAGTAAAGTGCAAAAAAATTTTTTTACCAAAAAAACACAATAGACATGATTACAACTACAGTGCCTTGAAAAAGTATTCATACCCCTTGACATTTTCCTCATTTTGTTATGTTACAACCAAAAGCGTAAATTTATTTTTTGGGGATTTTATGTGATAGATCAACAAAAAGTTGCACATAATTGTAAAGTGAAAGGAAAATGATAAATGGTTTTCAAAATGCTTTACAAATAAATATGTGAAAAGAGTGGCGTGCATTTATATTTAGCCCCCCTGAGTTAATACTTTGTAGAACCACCAATTACAGTTGTAAGTCTTTTTGGATATGTTTCTACCAGTTTTGCACATCTAGAGAGTGAAATATTTGCCCATTGTTCTTTGTAAAATAGCTCAAGATCTGTCAGATTGGATGGAGAGCGTCTGTGAACAGTAATTTTCAAGTCTTGCCACTGATTCTCAATTGGATTTAGGTCAGGACTTTGACTAGGCCATTCTAAAGGCCCGTACACACAATATGACTTTTTGACAACAAGCATGCAAATTAGCTGTTTTAAGGCAACATCCGGCCGTGTGTTCACTCCATCGGACAAACTTTTTCGGTTTTCATCCGTCTTTTGTTGGCTGTGCGAACAAACTTTCCATCAACAAAAGTCCGATGGAGCAAAGTCTGATCATGTGTACAGAAAACCATAAGACTTTTGTACAAAGTACAAACACGCATGCTCAGAACCAATGCAAAAGATCAGACAACAATACAGAAGTTGACCAAAGGTGGCGGTAAAGAGCAGAAGAACCACGGGATTTGGTAAAGTTGGCTGAAAAAGTCCTTCCGTGTGTATGCAGTACAAGTTCTTGGCCGACGCCCTTTGTACAAAAATCCACAGGAAAGTTTGTACAGAGTCCGATCGTGCTTATGAGGCTTTAGACCCCATACACACTATTAAATTTTCTGCAGATTTTTGTCTTCAAATTTAACAAAACCATGTACTGCAAAGTTCTGCTTGATTGCATACAAATTGAAATGCCTAAAGGCCCATACACACAATCAGACTTTTTGAAAACAAACATGCAAATTAGCTGTTTTGGAGCAACATCCGACCGTGTGTACGCTCCATCGGACAAACTTTTTCGGTTTTCATCGGACTTTTGTTGGCTGTGCGAATGGACAAACTTTCTGGCAATAAAAATCCGATGGAGCAAAGTCTGATCGTGTGTACAGAAAAACATAGGACTTTTGTACAAAGCACAAACACGCATGCTCAGAACCAATGCAAAAGATCAGACAACAATACAGAAGTTGACCAAAGGTGGCGGTAAAGAGCAGAAAAACCACGGGATTTGGTGAAAGTTGGCTGAAAAAGTCCTACCGTGTGTATGCAGTACAAGGTCTCGGCCGACGCCCTTTGTACAAAAATCCACAGGAAAGTTTGTACAAAGTCTGATCATGTGTATGAGGCTTTAGGTTTGACGTCATATTATACGGTTTTGCTAAATCTGAAGACAAAAATCATCAGAAAACCTAATGGGGGTCTTAAGCCTCATACACACGATAGGACTTTGTACAAACTTTCCCTTGGATTTTTGTACAAAGGGCTTCGACCCTGAACTTGTATTGCATACACACAGCAGGACTTTTTCAGCCAACTTTCACCAAATCATGTGGTAATTCTACTCTTTACTGCCACCTTTGGTCAACTTCTGTATTGTTGTCTGATCTTTTGCATTGGTTCTGAGCATGCCTGTTTGTACTTTGTACAAAAGTCCTATGGTTTTCTTTACACACGATCAGACTTTGCTCCATCTGACTTTTGTTGCCAGAAAGTTTGTCTGTTCGCACAGCCAACAAAAGTCTGATGAAAACCAAAAAAGTTTGTCCGATGGAGCGTACACACGGTCGGATGTTGCTCCAAACCAGCTAATTTGCATGTTTGTTGTCAAAAAGTCTGATCGTGTGTATGGGCCTTAAGATTGCCTTGTATTTGTTTTGGTCTATCACATAAAATCCCAATAAAATACATTTACGTTTTTGGTTGTAAGATGACAAAATGTGGAAAATTTAATAAATGAATGAAATTTTAGTATTGCAGTGTTGTATGAATACTTTTTCACGGCACTGTAATTTGAGTTTTTAATACCACTATTCGCAGGGTAAAGTTTAAAGGGGGTTTTAATACATGGTTTAATCTCCCCATTTAATATGTACAAACACAAAAAAGGCAAAATGAAAGAAATCCTGTACTTTGTATCAAATAAAACATGTACATTTGTACGTAAAAGCTACAGAGTAGATTTACTGGGTCCAACACTCTGTCTAAGTAATCTTGAGTGATGAGCCCCAGAGAAACTAATTACTGCTCTGTCCTGGGGTTCTGGGGCTTTCCCAGAAGCAGTGCATGATCCGGGTCTTTGTAAGAGACAAGTAACAGCTGGACTAAGACAGAGGGCGAGGAGGACTGATGAGAGGTGAAGAGCAGAGGGTCACCAACTTCATAGTGAATGTCAGGTATGTAAAAGGCACTTATGTTAACTCCTTGCTTGCCAAGTATGTAACTTCATAACTGCAGGCTTTAAATAAATAACCACAATTTACATGGAAATAATATTTAAAACCCAAAATAAAGATGCTTGGACATGCAGCAGTTGTTAGATAAACTAAAGATGGCCAAAGAAATGTTAGGGTGGCCACACTCTGGGAGCATGTCTTTTGGCTGATGCTCCTCCAAACATTTTTGCCTGGCTTACCTGAATCTTTACATAAATGTAGAAGGGAAAGGAGGAGGAACTGGCTTATCATTGGGAAAACAATTGCAATCAGACCAGGTTTTATGATCCCAGGAGTTGTAAGCCAGGGGGTGTCTGCTGCTGTATTTGTTTTCTATGTGCCCCAGCATTGACCTGCATTTATTGAGTGCAGAAAAAGACAGGACACTGCACATAGTGTGACTGAGCCACTGCTAGGCACATAGAAAAGAATTGCTTTCTATATGCCTTGTTCACACCGAAACACTGCTGTGATGAACAGTGCAGTGCGCAAAAATGCAGCATGTCTGCATTTTTATGCATGACACTGGGTGGCATCACATATTACACTACGGCAACACAACGCACCGTGCTGCTGCAGTGACAATTCACATAAATTGTAAAAAAAAAAAAAAAACATGTATCGCACTGCATTCTGTTGCAGCCAGCACTGCACTGCACTAGCCATCACAGTAAAACAATGCGTTTTACCATGCAGGCTATTGTGAAGGTAGCCCGGACTGAATGTAACTTGGAATAACTTCTTGTACAAACAACTTCAGCACAAATATATGATTAGCATTATGGATTCTAAAAAGGGTAGCAACATTCAAAAAAGAGCAGTGTGAAGTATATAATTGTAGCACTAACCCCCGAAGGAGCTGCTGGTTTTAATAGGGGTTACCATTACCTCATCTGCTCACTTCTTCATCTTAGGGGAGTCCCGTCGAAAGTAGCCCAAATGATGATAGTTCAGACACGTGGCCCTTTTTGAAGATTTATTTAGGGGTAACACCAAAGAAAGACACAAGACACAGTCCTTCAATAGAGGGTTAGAGGATAAGGGAGAGTTCAGGCACTTAGTAATTGCGGGTTAGAGGTATTTGTCAGATCCAGAGGAAAAACAGTTCCACAGACTGGATCCAGCAGTCACCGGATAGGCCCCTCTCACTTAACCTAGCAAGCGATGAGATGCACAACAAAGTCTCTGCCACAGAGTTGTTAATTGAAATTTGTGGTTTTGAGGGTAGATACACAAAAAAGTCTCTGCAACAGACTTTTTAATTGAACTTAGAAATCCTTGAGAGTTTTTAAGAAGAACTACCATCCAGTACCAGATTCTTTCACCCGACCCGGCGATACTGTAAGGATATTTATCCGGGTTGCGTCCTCAAACTGAGTTTCCAGGCTCCTCCAGAGACACCAGCTCGGTCCTCCACTGGAAAAGTCCTCCCCTGGATCCTCCAGCTTTTCTTGGGTTCTCCCCGCAGGCGAGACAGCACAGGACCACCCCTGGATCAGTAGGCCCCAAGACATTCCTGGGCCTACACTCTCAGTTGTGAAGCCTCAGGCCAGCAGGCCCCGAGGTGCAAGACCATGCGACACAGACCCCAGGCCAGGAGGGCCCTGGGGTTGGAATCACGGACCCCAGAAAACGAACCTTGAAAAATGGCGTTGGTACCTTAAATACCCTCTCCCAGAATGCACAGCAGGGAAACCACACCCACTAAACCATTTCCGAGCAAGAGGCAGCATTCAATGCACCCAGCCTGCTGCTGTTCCACAGCGACACCTACGGTCAGGTGGGAATCAGTACAGCCCAGCTGGACTGGTACAGAAACCAGAACATTTAGAGAAATTAGTCTGAGCCAAACTACAGCTTTAGACAATTAAATTTGAAAACAACAATAGCGTCTGCTCATCAGGAGCAGGGTGCTACATAATGTACAGTACTTGGAGCAGTCTGGAGCATGTCACGCATAGCGCAATTTGCACAGTGGAATTATACATTATACACATTATACTCAATATACAATTCTCTTGTACATTTTTCCTTTAAGTGATTGTAAACCTTAGTGTTTTTTTTTTTTAAATAACAAACATGTCATATTTACCTCCACTTTGCAGCTCGTTTTGAGTGGCCCCAATCATCCTCTTCTGAGGTCCCTCGGTGGCTCTCACGGTCTCCTCCCATCAGATAACCACCTAGGAGAAGCGCTCTCCCAGGGGGGGGGGGGGTTACCATGCGGGTGTGCTCCCGAGTCCAGCATTTGTGTCCGGACTCGGCCTCGCCCCCCGTCGCCCACGTCATTGGATTTGATTGACAGCAGCGGTAGCCAATGGCTGCATTGCTATCAATCTATCCAATCAAGAGCCTGGACCCCACGCAGAGAGGGGGAGTGCGTCCCTGCCGAGGGAATTACGGGGCTCAGGTAAGTAAGACGGGAAGGCTGGGGGGCCGGTCAGTGTCAGAAGTTTTGTCACCTTAATGCATAGGATGTATTAAGGGGGAAAATACATGAGGGTTTACATTTACAATCCCTTTAAGGTTTACCAAAACCATATAATATGAGGTCAAACCTAAATACTTTCAAATTGTATGCAATCCAGCAGGCCCTTCCACTTGCATGTTCCCCCATAAAACACCCAATTTTTCTCCTAAATTTTCCTTTTTTACCTCATAATCCACTCAACACTTTCTATTGAAAAACATGTTTAAAAAAACATTGGGGTGTCCTACGTGAAGGTGGGTCCCCTCTTTAAGACATCAAGTTGCACCTAATATTGTGGAGCCTCCAAAAAAACATAGTTTTTTTCACCAAATGATAGGATTTTATCCCTGTACAAAATGTGTGGTCTGTGAACACAATCTTCTTAAAAATAGGAAATATTTATCTTATCAATCTAATGTCACCTCCAAAACTTATGATATGAAAACTTTTTTAACCTGAACATCCAAAAATTTGGTGTATATCATAACTTCATTATGTGGGTCGCACTGTCTGTACATTCCAAGTTAGAATGAAGGAGCACAAATATTCCCCAATCATAGTATGTCGAAGCACTATGACTTGTGCCATAGATACAGTTTGAAGGTTACATCATTTATGGCATTAGATCAATTTTGCTCCAACTGGAGAGGTAGCCATCTTAACAGGGAAATATTCAGGTTGGAAACTAAATCGTTCTATTGGTTAAAAATAAGCCTTACGGCCTTATCAATGCCTTCATAAATAATAGTTATATATATATATATATATAAATATATATATATATATATATATATATATATATATATATATATATATATATCTTCCTTTTACAGGCAATGAGGGGTTTGATTTGAATGTTGTAATTTTCTTTATTGGTTTATGTAAACATATGTATTTATGATCGATTTTGTAATGAGGATGATTACACTCTTGGTCTTTCTTCAGTGTGACGTGGCAATACATTTCCCAACCACTAGGTGGCATCTTCTGATTTTGAACTAGGGCGCAGGTGGTTTTATTATTTATAGTTTTTTAATCTTTGACCTTTAAATTAAATTAATACTGAATCTTTAATGATTTCTTATGATTCTGTTTTATCAATAATTTTAAAATTATGTTTTTATCAGACTGCTACGTACCTGACCGGTGAGTCCGCTTGGGCAGAGGGTGGTCTGCCTTACGTATCCGACTCACAGCCCCTGGTAGAGAGGACAGGTAGCACGGCAGTACGGAGTGGTATGAGAGCCTGGTGATGAGGGTCCTGATGCTGGAAGTAGGGAATCTTCAGACAGCAAGATGGTAGACAGGAACACAGGCAACAGGTGATGAGCAGGAGTGGAGCAGGCAAGTCCGGGTTCAGGCCAGGTTCAGTAACGGGCGGGCAGTGAGGTACAGTGGAGTAGGCAGAAGCGGAGTCAATCAGGCCGAGGTCAGGTGCAGGCAAAAATCTAGGAAGTCCGAGGGGCAAGCCGAGTCATAAGGAGATCAGAATACAGATACGGGTACAGGAGCAAGGTCACGGGAAGCTGACGATATAGCAGCACCGAGCAAGGGGTGCTGCAGAACTAAATAGCCTGATTGGCGCCAAACAGTGCGGCAGTCCTGCACAGGCGCGTACAAGCATGCAGACAAGTGCCCACCGGAACACGCGCACCAGCACGCACACCAGGGTCAGCCAGCATATGCACACCAGTGCCCACAGGAGCGCGCATACCCACATGGGAACGCACGAGCCAATGCGCATTGGCACACACCGGCACGCCAGAATGCCCAGGAAGTCGTCCAGCCAGGTAACCTCTCTGACAGTTTTGTGATAAGCTGCATAGGTTTCTGCACAGCATTCCAGTAATATTACTGGTATTGCAATTTTGCGACCACCACACAGCATTATTGAGGCCGGCTGTGACTACTTCCGGTCTCTATCAATACACTGTGGAGTCACTTCCTGGTGGTGGAACACATTAACCACTTCCCGACAGCAGTACGTCATATGACGTCATGTACTTTGAGTGGAGATATCTGGATAATGCCTGCAGCTACAGGCATCATCCAGATATTTTTTTTTCTGCCAGCGATTCTGTGCACAGTAAGAACAATCGTAGCAGCAGTTCAGCTGCTTGTTCATTCTTACAGGCAGTGGGAGGGGACGCCCCCCCCCCCTCCTGGTGCTTCTCCCAACTCAACCGTGCGATAGATGAGCCGGAGAATGAATCAGTCGCTGCCGTAAGTTCACCATAGAGATTTCTGGTGACCGGATGGTCCCCAGTTATTTCTATGACCCTCGGAGCCCCAGGCACGATGTTATGATGTCACGTCCGGGCTGGCGGAAGCAAACAAAGCCGAGGACGTGGCTGGAAAGGCTGAGAGAGTTTTTTTTATTTATTTATCTTAGCCTCTCCTAATAAAGAGGACCTGTCACGCACTATTCTTATTACAAGGGATGTTTACATTCCTTGTAATAGAAATAAAAGTGATCCAAAATTTTTTTAGAAAAGAAAGTGTAAAAAAAATTAAAATAAAAGAAGCAAAGCAAAAGTTGCGCCCACATATGTAAACAGCGTTCAAATCACACATGTGAGGTATCGCCACGTGCTTTACAGCAAAAGCAACAATTATAGCCCAAGACCTGCTCTGTAACTCTAAACATGTAACCTGTAAAAAATTATAAAGCATCACCTATTGAGATTGTTAAGTACCAAAGTTTGGCGCCATTCCACGAGTGTGCACAATTTTAAAGTGTGACATGTTAGGCATCTATTGACTCAGCATAACATCATCTTTTACATTATACAAAAAAATTGGGCTAACTTTACAGTTTTTTTTTTTTTTAATTCATGAATCAGTTTTTTTTTTTTAAACACGATTGACAAATCACTGCACAAATTTTGTTTGACAACTGCCATTTTAGGGTCTTTGCTAAAAAAATATATAATGTTTGGGGTTCTGAATAATTTTCTAGAAAGAAAATGATGATTTTTACATGTAGGATCGAATTGCCACAATTGGCCCGGATGGGAAGTGGTTAATGGGGCCTATGGTGGTACACTCGGTTTTTACAATTATATAATGCATTGTACGCACATTAAGCCACACCCCTGATTACGTCTATATGACAAAACGAATTGGGTGGAGCTTTGTCACGTGATGTCACCACGCCATTGAAGTTGGCCATCTTTACGATTGGAAACTTTCTTGCAGCTTTTTATGGATTGACATGCGAGTTTTATACTTATGCTTGTGAGTGCATTGGATTATTTATAATAAACTTTTTAAGTGTAAGTAATACTGCACAATTTTATTATTTTTATTGTTATTATACAGGTTTTATATAGCGCCAACAGTTTGTGCAGCGCTTTGCAACATGAGGGCAAACATTACAGTTACATTGCAATTTGGTACAAGAGGAATCAGAGGGCCCTGCTCGTTAGAGCTTACAATCTAAAAATTAAGTTTTCTCTATTTATGTTCGTACCCTGCATGAGTTCAGGTCCTTTTTCCATTAGAAGCCCTCCTGTCAGTGTGGTTAAAGACATCTGTGGATCCTGTGGATCTTGCGGTTTGGAGTTGGCTTTATTGACATGTTTGACCAAGGTAAGGGTCAGTGTGTACTGTACTCTTGGGGGAGGACCTCTACAACCACCCTTTGTGTGTGAAAACTGCACAGGTTGGAAGAAGCATAAGCATTACTTCGCGGTATGCTGCATGCATATAAAGATGAGTGATCGAATTTTGGGTCAGAACATATCGGGATTCATATCGATTCAAGGTCTAGGGCCTTGGCTTCTGCTTCCTCAATGGATATCTTAGCATTATATCAGGCACGAGAAATAGAGGTCTGGTAGCATCCCCGGATGTATACCTTGAAAGCGTCCCATCTATTATGTAGTGTAGCAAACCCAGCACTGGACTCCCAATAGTCAGAGATGCATTTAGAGATCTCGGCTTCTGTTGATTCCTCAGAGATCCAGTAGCAAGAGAGACGCCACAATCTCTCTGATGGGAGGGTTTGCGTTTGCAGACATAAGAGCATAGGGGCGTTGTCTGATATTCCCCTGGGGAGCATATTCACCTCCTGCACTTTGGGAAGTAATCCCCCGCTGACAAACATCAAATTTATCCTAGATAGCGAGCGGTAAGAGGCAGATTGGCATGTGAAGGACCATTTAGTAGGGAACCTCCACCGCCAGACATCTGTCAAACCATAGAGGGATGCCCATTTGTTTAAAGGGGAGCCTATACCTGAGCTGTTGAAATCTCCTGCTATAATAAGATCATCAGTGGGACAAGTAGCAAGGATAGGGATCAGATATTTAAGTAGACATGTTGGCCGGTGGGGGTATATAAAGGGCCAAGAATCAGCAGCTCTACATTGTCTACCACAACATGCATCAGTACAAACCTTCCCTCCGGCGGGTCAGTCTTAACATCCAGCAAGGAGTAGAATAGGGCCTTACGTACGAGAACACTCACCCCTCGGGCATACCCAGAGTATGTGTAGTGGTGGCAGTGTCCTACCCATGTTTTCTTTTAGGCTAAGAACCCTGCGACCCACCAGGTGGGTCTCCTGCAATATACATATGTGAGGTGTGTATGTCTTCAAGTAGGCCATTACCAGGGACCTCTTGATTCAATCATTTAGGCCCCGGACATTCCACGAAATGATTCTTACAGGAGTCAAAGCGTTTTGTAGCATGTATATTTAAGGGGAGAGTGGCACACTGACCCGGGAGAGGACACCCAGCATCTAGTACATAATCATCATATTGTAGGTCATTGGACATCCAGCCCTCAATTCAGCAAGGGAAAGAGAACTACATGTCCAATGGAGATCACCGTGTACATAAATCACATATGAGAAAAGATAACAACAAAAAACAGGAACCAAAAAGTAAAAATCAAAAGAAGAAAGTTGGAACATAGAAACCACCCAACCCCACCCACCCCGCAAATGTGCTGGGGAACTCGGAGTGCATAAGCCCAGAATGTGACCCATTATGCAATAAGAAAGTCTCCTATGGGGGCAGTAGGAAAAAAATGGACGACCTCCGAAACACAGGGGGCCGTCAGAGTTCAGTGGAGTCCAGAGGCAGCCGCCTAAAGCCTGTATCAATTATACATGCATTTGGGATCTACGCATATTTGAAGAAAAAAAAAGGGGGGGGGAACTGGAACACCTGGTCATAGCCAGGTTCACATACTTGGATAGGGAAGCAGTATTCAACCCATTATATTGTGTCCTGTCCTTAAGAAACATCTCCCTTTACCTTCCTCTGTCCTCCCCGGACGGGGTGCAGCCTGCACACCGACACCAACAATATAAATGGGGAAATGAGGTTGAAGTAGGCAGCCAGGTATTATCCGAAACCAGGGAATAGACAGGAAGGAGATTCACGGGTAGCTGCTAACCCGCCAGCATCACATCTCAGAGCAGGGACAGTCCATCAGTGCATAAAGAGGAAGTAGTGGCGGTCAATTGTCAGGTGGTGTGAATGGCGCATAAGTCATGCAGCATGATAGTCAGCGCTGACAATGTGGTATTACACATAGGGAGTGAGGAACAATCGCTGGGTAATTGCATCTGGGAAGCAGGGAAAAGAAAGGGGGCATACCTTTACCGAGCCTGGGGTAGAGTATCCAGCCAGTGAGAAGCCTCTTCTGGTGAGGGGAAATATCGAGTGGACTCCCCGTCCACCATTCTCAGGCATGCTGGGAACAGCATGCTATATTTCAAGCCTTTGGTGCTGAGCTGTGCCTTGATGTGGTCGAAGGTCCTGCAGAGCCTTTGAGTGTTGATAGAGTAATCCGGGAACAGCAAGATCTTGGTGTTCTCGTAACGGAGCTTCGCTAACCTTCCATGCTTCCCGAAGGGTAAGGTCTCTGTCTCGAAAATTCAAGACCCGGAAGATGAAGGTGCGGGGGGGGGGGGCCCGGCTGTCCCCGCACGGGCGGCATTCTATGAGCTCTCTCCACAACAAAGTGTGGAAAGAATTGGGCCTGTGGAAGTAAAGTGTGGAGCAGAGTCTCCGCGAAGGCCGTAGGGTCCTGGCCTTCAGCACCCTCCAGTAAGCCTATCATCCGCAAGTTGTTCCTGTGGCTGCGGTTCTCACTGTCCTCTGCCCATGATTCAAGGGCCTTTGCCTTCACCTGAAGCATGTGAATGGAGGCACGGTTGTCCCAGATAGCATCCTCTGAACCGCCCACATGGATCCCTCATCTTGTCCAGGTCCCTACGCATCAGCCCAAAATCCATGTTTAGGGTGTCAATTTTGGCCGTCAAAGTATTTTGGCAGCCAGAGATAGCCATCATACAGGCCTGAAAGTGATCCTTTTCAGAAACCTGAAGCAGCAGGGGTGGTTCCAGACACCATGTGTGTGCAGCCTGCTGGGCCTGCCGGGCCCTGTAGTTTCAGTTGCAGGGATGCCTTGGGAGTTTACCCATCTTTCTTCCCGGAGCCGGATCTACCTCTTCTCATACCCAGGTGTCATTGGGTGCTGGGTAAGTTAAAATAAAGTAGTAGATCCTGTATTATTCGGATAAATTATGCATGCAAGAGCGGAGCTATGCTCAGACACGTCCGCTCAGGTCTCCAGCTTGACCACGCCCCTTCTTCCACATCTTTGCTGTGTCCCGCACATGGCTTCTCGCAAACTGAAAACAGGATTGCTTATGGCTTTCTTTCAACAATGGCTTTCTTCTTGCCATTCTTCTATAAAGGCCAGATTTATGGAGTGCATGACTAATAGTTGTCCTGTGGACAGATTCTCGCACCTGAGCTGTGGTTCTCTGCAGCTCCTCCAGAGTTACCATGGGCCTCTTGGCTGCTTCTCTAATTAATGCTCTCCTTGTCCAGCCTGTCAGTTTAGTTGGACAGCCAAGTCTTGGTAGGTTTGCAGTTGTGCCATATTCTTTCCATTTTCGGATGGTGGATTGAACAGTGCTCTGTGAGATGTTTAAAGCTTGAGATATTTTTATATAACCTAACCGTGCTTTTGGCTGGGTTCACACTGCCGCATGAAACGGCTCACAGCATGGGTCCGGTGCGACCCTGTTCACCATTTCAAGTCTGATTTAGTCTGAATTTTTGAATTTGGCCCTGAAACAGACCAGAAGATGCACAGGACTCCTGTGCAATTCGCACCAGAGCCGCTCCGAAGATGTGTGAACTGGCTCCATAGAGAGCCGGTCACAATCTCCTGACATGCAAATTGAATGAATTCACAATAGTGTGAACCCAGCCTTAAACTTCTACACAACTTTATCCCTGACCTGTCTGGTGTGTTAATTGGCCTTCATGGTGTTGTTTGTTCACTAAGGTTCTCTAACAATTTTCGGAGGGCTTCACAGAACAGCTGTATTTATACTAAGATTAAGGTGGACTGAGTTTGACTCTATTTACTAATTAGATGACTTCTGAAGGCAATTGGTTCCATTATATTTTAGTTGGGGGTATCAGAGTAAAGGGGTCTGAATACAATTGCACGCCACATTTTTCATTTATTTATTTGTAAAACAATTTGAAAACCATTATCATCCTTCCACTTCACAATTATGTGCCACTTTGTGTTGGTCTATCTCATAAAATCCCAATAAAATACATTTAGGTTTTTGATAACGTGATAAAATGTGGAAAATGTCAAGGGGTATGAATACTTTTTCAAGACATTGTATGTAAACACCCATGCCTGCCAGTGTCACACACCAGGCATTTCAATATACAGTATATATCAATAAACACTGATCAAAATGTGGCCGATCCTTGCTGAACAGACCAAATTTTGGGCCATCTATTGCCAGCTAAAAGGTTTGGGTCAATTGCATGAAATAAAGCCTGTCACTGGCAACAGCTATTAGACACCAGTTGTTTAGTGTCTAGACCTGGATGATAACCACACTGTCTGTGTAGCACCCAAAATGGCAGCAGATAACCACTGATAGCCAAATGTTCTCCTAGCCAGTACTGAGATAAGCATGGTGCCATAGGTTACAGTATGCACACTTGTCAGATACAGGCAGACCTTTGTATTTCATGGTAGGGAGTTGATCCGTGACAGTGGTCAGAAAATTGTCCCACTTTATAATTTTTAGTTAAAGAAAACCATAGAAGGAAACTGGACATGAGCTGGCTGTCCTTAGACATCTGCATCTGGCAGCACAGTGATGGTTTTGTTTAGGTCTATAAGGGAGAAGGAGGCAAGCTCAAGACCCCTTCAGGTCTTTGTACTGGGGGGATATAACCGCAAACAGACAAGGTTTTTGTAAACCGATGCAAAAGCTATTACCCCCCACAGCCAGCGTTGTCTGTGGGCAGCACATAGACATTAGATTGTTGCCAGATCTGGCTGGATCGGGAGACTGATGTGTCCAATTTACAGTGAGCAAAAAGGCACCTCAGAAAGACCTTATTTCAAAGAAAAGCTAAAGCAGTCATTACCCTTGCAGCGACCAGTGTGATTAAAGGGCCGGAATAATTGAGCATCAAGTTCAAGCCTGTCCTTGTTAATTCACTGCTTGTCACAGGGTCACATGTGGTTCTGCCATACAGGGAAGCTTAGCAATTGCTCAGAGACATTTATCAGTTTGTGATGGACATTTTGGATATTTAGCTGTCAGATGTAAAAAAGAATGTGGCTGGAAGGCTTTATAGCGGAATCCAAATTTGATCCCTCCTAGTTGCCTTTTGCATAGTTAAATGCTGTTGTATGACGTATCATATCATAATATCACATATATTCGAAGGTCATTCAGTTGTGCATTGATTAACGAAAGCTTTCCAGCACGTCCCTACGAAAGAATTAAATCTAACGACTAACTTCTGTTGAATGGGGATGGTCACATATGTATTGAAATTCAGCTGATCCATGCTAACCCGGACAAATTTCAACCAGTCTATGACCAGCTATAGACTCTCGGAATCCTTATCTGATTGCATCATACAACAGTCTCTCTCTTTGTTTGAATAACTTTAAATCTGGACTCCAGGAATAATTTGTTTTGCAAAGAAAATGGGAAGACACATGTGAGGAGTCCGGGGGCTCAAAATACACATAGATTCATTTCTTAAAATTTTGAATTTTGAACTCTGGTTACAGACAGTCTAAGACATGTGCCATTGATATTAGTAAAAATCAGCAATACAATACATTGTATACAATTGTACAGTTGACATTCATGTGAGTACCCCAACATGATTCGATATCAAAGTATCACGGTCTTCTTCAGGGGGATTTTTAACCTGGTGAGATATATCAGAAAAATATTAGGATTTTGACACTCTAGCAAAATGTTGGCATCTGTAATACATAAATTAGATTATATTTACCGCTCAAAAAATAAGATTTGGAGCATGACACTTTAACCAGAGATTGTGGATAAAATATACAACATGGTCCCAAGATCCTCACTGACATCCCCCACTCCTCCGAATAGGAACCAACCCAATAGAGAGCTTGCAGGTAATCACACATATGGCTTCAAAGGGGGGGGGGGGGAATGGATGACATTTGTGATATAATTCAATATGTAATTTAATAAAAATAATAATATATTTTGTTGTATACTTACATGTTTAAGTATATTTTAGTTTTCATTGCAACATATGTCAAGGCAAATGTGTTTGTTTTATTATATTATTATAACCATATCTAAATATCTTGTATATTAATATACAAAAACCGTTACGGTATGGTAGATATAGTAAATAATAAGTAGGGCGTCACTCACCTACAATATAAATATAATTGAGTGATGAACAATGAGTGTGACTATGTGGGAAATCAAATGTATAATGGGTGAGCTGTGAATGTATGTGGAATGTGTGACCTGTGTCAAGATTGAGAGTATGAGTGTGTGGGGATGTGTGTGCCAGAAAGTGAGATAGAACAATGTGATCAAAAAACAACAAAAATGATGAAAAATTGTTAGAAAAAGTAGAGGTATGTATAATTATCAATATGGCTATATGCCCCAAATGGTATTGTATAGTAATTAAATGTTTGCAATAATGAAAGAAAATACTAATGCGGGGTAACAATAGCAGAGTTGTTAAGTAGGCATGCAAAAGTTGTTCAGTTGTGGGGGGGCCGGGGGATATAAATGTGCTAAGTATAGTACTTACATTAACTCCAATCCTATATGTGTGTGTGGAAGGAGCTCTCCTGGAATCACATCAAGAACCAGAAGAGATGTGGCGCTTAAGTAAATTCCATAAACATCAGACGTCGTCTCCTTCTCCCTCACGCTCTTCTTCGAAACCACCAGAATGGTGGCCACCATGTGGCTTCCTTGACGTACCTGTGAGCTATATGCTCCGGCCATTGCCGTCACCCCTATCGTAATCACGTGATAACTCACACGGGGCCGAAACCGCACGTGCGTACAGCGTCACAGGATGTCTAGTGATGATCAAGGTACACCGCCGGCATGGTGATGCTCCCTCTGGTGGCAAAAGGTGGAATGGCCACGCATTAAGGGAGCATTAAAGTTGGGAGAATCATGAAATTATTTCACGTCTCCCCCCCCGTGCCGGGAAGCCTGTATGGAAGCCGACACCCACCTAGGGGGGAGGAGGGCAGCGAAGGAAGGGACCATGTATATATGCTATAGCCACTATAATGCAAATTGTAAACATTTTCAATTCAATCCTTAAAAGGATGTTTAATTGTGAATGTATATATAATTATTCAGCTGTTTTCTTTAATTTGAGGATTTTATTCTTTTGACGAGCTGTGGACAGAGTCCTGCCTTAAAGTGGTAGTGGGTGTTCTGGTGAGTTGCACCAAAATGTGTCTTTTTGGATAAATAGACTTGGACAATACTTTTGGAAGGGGAACATACAGGGTGAGTCCTACAGGTGCACAAAAAGTGATAACTTATATTCCAAATATATAAATATATAAGTATATATACTCTTAACAGAACAATATTAAAGTCCCAAAAACAGAAAAATCATCTTGATTCAAACTATCGTCTATCGGTCTAATCCAGACCGGTCAGAATTTCTATAAGCAAAAAAGTGACTACTGTATTACTCTATAGTTGTTACACTGCTCATAATGGGCTCTCATGCGTTGAAGGGAGAAAGGGGTGTTTAACCACCCAATACTTGTCAAAGAAAATGGGAAGACATGTGAGGAGTCCGGGGGCCGCACACCCCTATGAATATATTGAAAAAGGAAATGTTCTCCCAGGGTTTTTTTTAACAACATGATGCTTTAGTCAAAGGAGATGGAGAAATAATAAAATGAAATAATTTAATTTATTTGTACAGTGGATCAAAATACACATAGATTCATTTCTTAAAATTATGAACTGGTTACAGACAGTCTAAGCCCTTGTACACACGGTCGGAGATTCCGACAACCAAATCCGTCTGAGTAATTCCGACGGATTAATTTCCGGAAGAGGTCCGGAAGTGATGTTGCATACACACGGTCGGACTAAGTTGTCGGAAAATCCGATTGTACATAACGTGATGACGTTATTTCGTTACGACGGGACTACGTTCAGGCTAGTAGCCAGTAGCTTTGGTCTAGGAATTTGATCTGAGCATGCGTGGCACTTTGTCAGTCGGAGTAGGCTACACGTGATCGGAGTATGTCCGATAGGAGCATTTTGTCTGAAAATTTTACCGGCAAGTTGGAAAACTTGGTCCGTCGGATATTCCGATGGAAACAGTCCCATGCAGACCACACACAGTCGGAATATCCGACAAAACAGTCTGATAGGAAACATTCCGTCGGATTCTCCGACCGTGTGTACAAGGGCTAAGACATGTGCCATTGATATTAGTAAAAATCAGCAATACAATAAATTGTATACAATTGTGCAGTTGACATTCATGTGAGTATCCCAACGCGTTTCGACCAAAAGTATCACAGTCTTCTTCAGGGGGATTTGTACTCTGGTGAGATATATCAGAAAAATATTAGGATTCTGACACTAGCAAAATGTTGGCATCTGTTATACATAAATTAGATTATATTTACCGCTCAAAAAATAAGATTCGGAGCGTGACACTTTAACCAGAGATTGTGGATAAAATATACAACATGGTCCCAAGATCCTCACTGATGTCCCCCACTCGTCCGAGTAGGAACCAACCCAATAGAAAGCTTGCAAGGAGTCACACATACGGGCTTCAAAGGGGGAGGGGATGGACGACATTAGTTTTGCATACCTACATTGGTCCAGCTTGGAGCAATGCAAGTATGCCTGTCTCATACCTATGGGGACCACCTCTCTTCCTCCTCCTTAGCAGTTATTGACAGCTGCTCGGTGTCCCTCCCTCACTTTGGTGCAGTGCTATTAACAGCTGCAAGGTGTACAGTTGTAGTCTCATTCCAAGTTTGCATATACAGGAGAGTACTACAGGGCTCCATAGAATCAGGGTACACATAGAATGGCAAGGTAGCAGTGTGGTCGGTGGAGAGTTATAAAAGCAGCTCTGAGGAGGAAAAGAAAAATCACGTACATATAAGTGTAGAGCTCTTGGGTTTAGTCAGGGTGCCCCTCACCAAATTCCTTAGCGGGGGTAGCTACCATAATTAAATTGTTAGAGATCCATTGATTTCTCCCTAAGTTGGGCCTTGTTGTACTTTTCTCTTCTATCACTAGGTGGTACTAGATATGAAAAGATCAACCCAAGGTCAGGTCATGGCTATGTGGGTGTCCCAGCCAATGGGCAGGGGTTTGCTTTAATCCCTTAGCCTGCTGGGAGAGCCTATATATTCGGCTGAGGTCAGGTGATCTGTGTTCTGTGCCACCTGGACTGCCGTCTGGGTGGACGTGTGTCATCTGCCCCAGGCTGCTAGGCCAGAGATTGGGCCTATCTCGGGGGCATCTGGCTGCCGGGCTGTGTGAGGGCCTATCCAGAAGTAAGAAAGCAGTGTAAGGTTGGGACTGCGGCTTGCAGTACAACCAAAAGTGATGGTTCTTTCGGCTGGGTAATCTGTCAGTGGTCAGAGGTATAAGGGAAGCTGTCGCCACAAAGGGACCAATCGCCTTTACCAGGGACCACAGTGAGTAACTGAAGCAAGTACCGGAACCATATTCTCACCGATGGGCAGGGTGGAGAATCTGGAAACTTGAGGCGGTGATCAAGTCAGGGACCCAACGGACGAGATGCTTGCACAGCAGCCTTGTGTGTCAAGCCAGGGACCGAGACAGTTATCAGGGATGAAGCTTGAGGAGTATCTGGAGTGCCAAGCTAGGGACCCAACAGAGAAGCGGGGGTGGCGCTTGAGGGAGATACCACTGCTGACCTTGAAAGAGCTCAAGGGATTCATAGTCAGTGAATCAGTGGGTCTAGTGAGAGACCAGGAGCTCAGTATTGAAGAACTACAAGGAGCATTTGTATGATATGTTGAGTTAGGAACTGTTAAAAGACTGTTACAATAGGGGACAGCAATCCTGCATGTGCAGAAGTGGTGCTTTGCTGGGGCCTTTCCCTGTACGGCTGTCCTGCTATTGAAGTCTCGGAGTCTGCAACTATCTAAGGGTGTCCTGGCCCTAACCCTCTTTCTCACAAAATATATAAAAAGGACTGTCAAAGAAATAAAACCTCTTTTACATTTATTAAGTGTCTGGTGCCCAATGACTTTCACCATCTTTGCACCCACTATGCCTCACAACCTACCACCTATTGAAGGATGTCAGCTATCTTTGGCTTTGGAGGTTTTCATTAGACTAAAAGAGGTAAAAGACCTTGCTACATAAGATACATTATTATTATCTGATTTAGGAAAAAATGAATTACAATAACTTTAAAGGAAAAGTCATACCAGAAGTTAATGAGTTTTGTTAAATCCCCAGGGAATCCTGTGCAAATAGTACTTTTCCTTGTGCTGTGGTTTTTAAGCAACGTTGTTGGATAGCTAGCTCCTCCCACCGTTTTTTTGACAACACTGAACAAAGGAGACAGACCTCTGACTAACTGTACAGAGAAGGGACGGTCCAGACACAGGGCCCATACAGCCCGCCTCCTTTGAATACTGGAGATGGAACATTTGCAGCCCCCCTTGCCATGCATCCCTGTGCCTCTTCTGCTCCACTTGTATTAATAAAAGGTTGAGTTTAATCCCTCCCAGAGACTCCTCTCATTCTGCAGTCATGCCTCTCTCAGATGTGCTGTATTGTTCGATGTTTTTCTGAATTACAGCACTTCTCCCGAGGTAATGTCATTTACACAACACAGGCCAAAACCTAGTATTGTAGTCAATCTCCTTTGAACAACCAGCCACTACAGGAGATTGCGGGTTCAGCCTTTTAACAGTTGCAGAGACAGCATGTTTACAGAATGGACGGGGGCTGTGGGAGGTTGCAAGGTCAGCCTTTAATTTGGACAAATAGCGCAGAGGTAGCACAGGAATGCATGGCAAGGAGGGCTGCAAAATTGGAAGGGGACTATTTATTTATTCATTTCAGGTACTTATATAGCGCCGTCAATTTACGCAGCGCTTTACATATACATTGTACATTCACATCAGTCCCTACCCTCAAGGAGCTTACAATCTAAGGTCCCTAACTCACATTCATACATACTAGCAGGGCTGAACTGGGACAAAAATTTGGCCCTGGACTTCATCCAGACCAGCCCACTTTAATTTTGCAAACAAGCACAAAAACAGTTTATAAAACTATACGCAATTGTGCAAAAAAACATAAGTAGCATAACATAAGCAGTCCTCACTAACCTCTTTTATTATTTCACTTATTCTCCTCTGTATTTCTCTCATCTTTCTCACATCACTGCGTGAAGTTGAGGGCGAGCTGCGCAGCCATTACTTTGTCACTGAAATCGGCCCACTGAGCCATCGGCCCACCGGGAAACTCCCTGTAGTCTCAATGGCCAGTACATGCCTGCATACTAGGGACAATTTAGACAGGATCCAATTAACCTACCAGCATGTCTTTGGAGTGTGGGAGGAAACCGGAGGAAACCTACGCAGGCACAGGGAGAACATGCAAACTCCAGGCAGGTAGTGTCATGGTTGGGATTCGAACCAGTGACCCTTCTTACTGCTAGGTGAAAGTGCTAACCACTACACCACTGTGCTGCCCTAAGATGACCTGTAATCCCCCTTGGGAACGCCCATAATTTTGGTTTCTGCCTGGAGTGGAGTCAGCACTCACAGTAAAAAAACAGCATTTTTTTATATACCACAGCACTGATTTTAATGGCAGCAAGTGCTTTGTGCACAGGGTCTCCAATGAGATTTAACCTTTCTAACTCCTGGTGAGACTTCTTTAAAACCCAACTCCAAAAATTTCATTTTTTGTCTATAAGGAGAGGTTTAGAAATTCTGCCAGGTTTTTACTGCTGTCTGTGTCCATGTTACTGAGATTTATCCTCACTTTCTGTTCTGGTGATAAAGTGTCACAAGGACAGGAAGCGATGTGATATTTCTGTGATAGGGACTGATACGGCAACAAAAGCACTTTTTCTAGTAGACTAAGGAGTGGTTATAATCTATATCAGGTTTTTATGTTGAATAAGTTTTATTAAGTTTCAAGTATTTTTTTAAACCACATTGAATAACCATAGGCAAAATATAACATATTTCCACTGAATGAACAAGTATACCAAGTAATGGTAAATCAATCAAGAAAAAAACAAGAATCAACACATATAGACTATAATCTTAAGAAGGTAAGGGAGGAGGAGTAGAAAGGGCGGAGAAATATAAGAAAAAAAAAGGGTTGGAGGGGGATATTAGAAAGAAAGGGGAGTGGGGGATAAGGTATATCAAGCTACTCATGAGAGGATCCAGGGGGAGCAGTAGCGGCTGTATCTGCTATAAAAGGGTCAAGATCAGAAGAGGACCGGAAATGTATCCAAACGGTCCACATAATAGTGTGGGTCTCACTTTTATCAGCATCCCACGCTAACAGCCGTTCAATATGTTTTATCCTATCCACTTCGCAGGCCCAATCCACTAGAGAGGGGACCATTGGTTGACGCCAAGATCTAGCAATAACTGAACGTGCAGCAGTGAGCCAGTGGCAAATTAAGCTCTTCTTGATTTGTTTGTATGACCCTGGTAACATAGATAGGACTGTTAAGCAGGGTTCAGTAGGATATTTGACCCCTACAAGTTTGTCATACAGCTGGAGAATCTTGTACTAAAAGGGGGTAACACGCAGGCACATACCCCAAATGTGTGTCATGTTACCCGGGGGCCTGCAAGCATCTCCAACATATATCCGAAACATTAGGATCAAGCTTATGTAAAACTGTGGGGCACCTAGAGAATATACAATAATTCCGTTCTTGGGCATGAGATGAGATAGATAATTTAAAAGAAAGCACCATTGTTTTGCCCCATTCCTATATCAGCTTTTTATTGCTGTCTGTGACTTCTTGTCCCAGAGAAGCTCCCAATCCTTGTCCTGGTGTCACTGGGACATAAAGGGAGAGATTTTCTAAAACTTGACTATTTAGAATTTGATGCAGCTGCGCATGGTAGCCAATCACCTTCTAACGTCAGCTCGTTCAATTAAGCTTTGACAATAAAACCTGGAAACTGATTGGTTTTTATGCAGAGCTGCACCATAGTTACATAGCTACAGTAAATAGTTAGTCTGGTAGAAAAAAAACCACAAAACCCTATGTACACAATCCCATACCCGCAGTTATTGCATAGGAAAAAAAAAAACTCAGCAAAGCATGATCCAATTTGCTTCCTGATCCCCCAAGAGGCAATTGAATATTCCCTGGATCAACTTAACTATAAATGTTAGTACCCAGTTATATTATGTACACATAGGAAAAAATTGAGGCCTTTTTGAAAGCAATCTACTGAGTTGGCCAGAACCACATCTGGAGAGAGTCTATTTCACAGCTCTTATGCCGCGTACACACGATCAAACTATCCGGCGCAAAAGACTCGAGTCCGCCGGACAATCCGCCCGTGTGTGGGCTCTAGCGGACTTTTTTTACCCAAAAGTCTGGCGGACTTAGAAAGTAGTTTTGACTCAAAATTTGTCCGCCGACAATACGGCCGTGTGTGTGCTAGTCCGCCGTACTTTTGAAATGAACGGACTTTTCCTGCACGGAGAAAAGTCTGTTAATTTTGAGCGCGCCTCTAGGTAGCCGGGACTAGCGAAGGAAGTACTGGCCCGTGGCCTGTTAGACTGTGGGCTGCACTGCCTCCTGGAGCAGAGGCTGTTTGTCTCCATAGTGGTGTGCTGCTCACATCATCGTTTCATGTTATTCCTTGTGTGAATTCTCATAGGAGGAGAACCCTACTATCAACTGCGCATATGCCGAGTGTAGGGCTCCTTGAGAATGCCAGCTGTCTGCCAATTTGTGATCTGGCTGGGGCAGTAGCACTGGGGAGAAGCTGCATAGACATATATAGAAATTGCCCTAATGCTACATCTGGTGGCAGGAAATGGTGGCAAGTGACACGCTGCATCTGGTGGCAGGCGATTATGGCAAGTGACATGCTGCATCTGGTGGCAAGTGACACACTGCATCTGGTGGCAGGAGACAGTGGCAAGTGACACACTGCATCTGGCGGCAGGCTATGGTGGCAAGTGAAACTCTGCATCAGGTGGCAAGTTACACACTGCATCTGGTGGCAGGTGATGGTGGCAAGTAACACACTGCATCTGGTGGCAGGTGACGGTGGCAAGTGACACACTGCATCTGGTGGCAGGCAATGATGGCAAGTGACACACTGCATTTGGTGGCAGGCGATGGTGGCAAGTGACACACTGCATCTGGTTGCAGGCGATGGTGGCAAGTGAAACACTGCATCTGGTGGCAGGCGATGATGGCAAGTGACACACTGCATTTGGTGGCAGGCGATGGTGGCAAGTGACAAACTGCATCTGGTGGCAGGCGATGGTGGCAAGTGACACACTGCATTTGGTGGCAGGCGATGGTGGCAAGTGACAAACTGCATCTGGTGGCAGGCGATGGTGGCAAGTGACACTGCATCTGGTGGCATGCGACGGTGGCAAGTGACACGCTCAAGACTCCCACTGATCCTGCATTATGGTGACTTGAACGCTTTCATTATATATTACAATGTAGTAATAGAAATAATGCGCTTCCACAAAACCGCTGCCTGGTGCCAAAGAGGTTGGGGACCACTGGTTTAACTGTATTTAACTGTATCCAAGTCTACAGAGACCTGAATCTGGTTAGGCAATGTCTATCTGTATCACAACACTGAGCAGAATTACTAATCCTTTGGCATCCATCTATATATATTTGAACTGTGTTTTTAACTGCTTTCCTTGAGTTTAGCCTAAGAAATCTCAAGGCATCTCTCAAACAAAGCAAAGTCCGCTATTAGGTCAAAGGTTCCTTCTGGTTTGCAGTAATATTAGGGAGCACATTAGTATCTTTTCCTGTTATTCAGTTATCTGTTAAATTAAAAGAAACCCCAGGTGCCCATGTTCATTGTCTACAGGATGTAACTCAAGAGTCTTCTGGTAACCCCAGAACAGCAGCATTTTGTAGGTCGGATAAAATGTGTATCCTATCATAAACGGAAGGCCATTACGAACATCTCATCCACGTTGATTTATTTTATGTGGTGCACAGATGTATGCACTGTGCTATTACATCATTTCTACTGCTCTTAACTGGCCATAGACAAGTGTTTTCAGATGGATGGGCAAAAATACCACATCAGATGCCTGCTGCAAGACAACGCACATCCATTAGAGTAGATGACTACTGTTCCGCCTGTGATAAGTGGCACTGTCACCATCCGGGCCCTCCTTACTCCTCAGGCACAATTTCCTTTATAATCAGATAAATGTGTACATTCAGTTAATCTAAGGTTGTATGTCTATGAAGCAGTCTGTAGCACTTGGAATACAGAGCTGTAGAGAAGGGTTGTGAGGAGCACATATACTTCCACTTGCTCTGGCAGTCAATGTTTTTTGTTTTTCCTGTATTGGAACAAGCATGCAGACTGAGAAAGTCATTTTAAAAAAGACATTGTCACTTTCCCTATGCAGAGAAAAGTGACAGTGTGTTTGTAAAGTGCCCTTGTCACGTCACATTTGGCTACCCTTCATATTTTGCTACCCGCTGGAGTGCGCATACGCGACGCTGCCACATGTGTTCTGGGCACGGCCTCGCTTTACTCGCCACACTTCGGGCATGGCCTCGCTTTGCTCGCCATTATTATAATCTATAGTCCAAATATAGTCCAAAATGCAGCGCTTATCAAAGTTCATTCATTGAACAGAAAGCTGTAAACACTATATGATTGTGAGAGAAAACTTCTTATTATAATCTAACTCTATATCCACTTGGATGATGGGGCTTGAACCTGGGACTCAGGGGTGGAACGTATATGGCGGCATCGTACATGCACAGTTAAGCGGGTAGCCAAATGTGATGGGTCGCCATATGTGACGAAACACCCTTGCCCGAGTTATACCCACCTTACCAGTGCTCTCTTACTGCTCATTCCTTCGCTGCAGCCGAAATTGAAATCCAAGATGTCAGCTGCTTTAGTCAAACAATAAAGGGAGTGGTAACATCATTCTCTGGGACATGTATAGTACTCAAGTCTAGTGATTGTCTGCTAGACCCCAGCACTGTCACATACAAGGAGGTTACATGCTCTGCTATACTCAGAAGGTATTTTTTCTAGCTGTAACAGAGGCATGAGCTGTGAGGATAAGCTGGTAAATTGAATATAACTGGGGCTGGGTGGCAGTCTTTCCAAAACACTGTTAAGCCTCATACACACTATCAGATTTTCTGCTGAGTTTTTCCTTCAGATTTACCAAAACCATGTAGTACAAGGGCCTGCTTGATTGCATACAAATTGAAACTCCTAAGGTTTCACTTCATATTATATGGTTTTGGCAAATCTGAAGGAAAAACTCATCAGAAAAACTGATAGTGTGTATGGGGCTTAACCTTTGCTCTGAATAAGCAAGGTGACAGTGTCCCCCTCAAAGCAAACCTGAATATAGCCAATAAAGAATCATGGTTTATTTATTCACTTACCCCTCCACTGCATTCCTGTGGCAAAGCACAAGTTCATTTTAGGTCAGAACACCTGATCTGCATACTTGTTGGGGTCAGTGATTGGGAATAGGAAGGAGCTAAGGCCACATTAGGTCAATGGGGACATATTAGATCAATGAATTCACCATCATTTCTGCCCCTTTGTTCCATGGCCACAGCTGATTGGGATGGTGGCCTGGTATCGTGTGACAGTTTCCTATGGGTTCAACCTTAGCGGATGTACTGAAGCCATGAGCTCAGCTTAAAAGCTAGGAAGCCAGTATTTTCAGCACGAGAAGGCAAAACACTGTATATTCACATGAGCTAACAATCAAATTATTCCTTCCAATTCAGATGTTAAATAGTAGGGTTTTATGCAAAATGTTATTGCAGTTCTTTGTCCCCTGTACATGTATAACTTATTTGCTCCCACTTCCGGGAAACTACGTCATGTCCGCCCCCCCCCCCCCCCCACTCTCTTCTGGGAGAGACACAGGTCCCAGAAGACAGCAGGGACCATTCAGAATGCACGGTGTGACTTGCGCATGCGCAGTAGGGTACCAGGAGTGAAGCTAAAAGCCTTTGCTTCCTGGTTATCTTACCAGCAACACCCATGAGTCAATCCGAAGATTGGCTTTGGGTGCCGACATCGCTGGCTCCCTGGACAGGCAAGTGTCCATCAGGGATGAGCTTTATGTTTCAACTCGAACATTGGCTATTCGCCAGTTCGCTGAACAGCGAACAATTTTGGGTGTTCGCGGCAAATTCGAAAGCCGCGTAACACCCTTTAAAAGTCTATGGGAGAAATCAAAAGTGCTAATTTTAAAGGCTTGTAAGGGTTGGTATGCCGCAATATATTAAATTTTTGGTTTGATACCACTTTAATGTAATGTAATGTCACCAAGCACACTGTATAACATTTCCAATCAACAAGTCATTGAATTGCTAAATTGATGTCCAGACAAAACTAAAGTCACAGCATCCACATGGTTCTCTTTAAACATGAATTTCCTGTATGCGGAGGTTACCATTTTTTTTTTTTGGCATATCTAAGCATGCTATGAGGTCAGCTTTTTGCATTACATCGAAACCAGTTGTTGACCTTATTGTGTTCAAACAAAACAGTAACATTATTCAAAGTATCCCCACTCCCCTGTTATAGGTGACACTTAATTTCTGTATGATGATGAACTTGGAATGCAAATTTGACAATATGGATGGTGTTTGGGAGCACAAAAGAGGATGACGCCCAGAGAACACAATACTGTTTTCTATTGGGATATACACCTTCCAACAGCTGATACCCCAGGTAAATCCACATGTGACATCAAAGCTTTGTCTGGAACCCTGTATCTCCCACCTAAAGAGAGTCTTTCAGAGTCAATAAAGCCATTTCACACCTTCTAATCCCACAACTGAGGCACAATTCTTGAATTGGTTTTCAGGCTGCAGGCCATCTCTGTACACACGCCTGTGAAAGGTGCATTAAAGAGAGTGAGGTGTCAATTTTGACACGTTCGGACTTGCCTAGATCTAGAAGTACTAAATGCATTAAATTTGGCTTAGCTAGGCCACTGTAATCCCTTTGTGTTTCCAAAGGATTGGCTTAGCTTTCTTTAACAGTCAAGTCTGGTATCAAAGTGGAAAACCAAGGCTGCTTAATTCATTCATCATCTAAACTTTTTCCTTTCAATTATTTATTGAAAGCTACAAATTTTTTGCATCTTTTTCAGGCAGCATTCTTCTTATTCAAAAAATGAAAGATAGAAGAGTGACAGCAGAAAAAAGACCAAGAGGTCCATCATCGAGCCTGCCCCATAATTTTATATATATATATATATATATATATATATATATATATATATATATATATATATATATATATATATATATATATATATATATATAATGTATAAATATATATATATAATTGCTATTATTATTTACAAATAAATATATATATATATATATATATATATATATATATATATATATATATATATATATATATATATATTAGATATTTTTTATGTTTTGTATGTTAAGTATAGATCCATGTTTGTCACAAGAATGTTTGAATCCACTTACTGGTGAGTCTATTCTAACCATCAACTACTCTTTTGGTAAAATAATACTTTTTGAGGTTAATTTTGAAATTTTCTCCTGCAAGTTTGACTTGATGCTTTCCCTGAAATTCTTTACAAAGGACAATGGGCCATCCCCATCAGTTGCTGCCATTGAAGGAACTTACATTCTAATGTCACCGTAAATCCAGTTTTGGCTGCAAGCCACTTGAGCTACTCTACAGGAGGAAACTTGAGGATCCAAAGGAAACCCACCCACACTGCCTTCACATAGTGTCCTTGATGGGAGATCAAACCCAGGACCTTTGTGCTGCAAGGCAAGAATACTAAACGTTTACCCATCATGATGCCCCGCAATGAATTTGTTATTCAAGTCTAAAAAATTGGAGCATAGCCAGTCCCCTTTGTCTTACAAGGCTTAACCGATGGAGAAGTCCCAGCATTACATTGTGAATGGGTGAGTCTAAGCACAGACTTTCAAAAAGCTGGCATTAACCTGGTAGATGAGCTTTCAGGGTACCCAGGGTCGATTTGCTAGAAGCCAGCAATTCCTGCTGACACCTAGTGGCGTCTGCTATTATTCTGCAAGCTTATTTTACTAAGAATAATTAGCTTTATTATAGATGACAGATGTTAAGGTAATGTGGGAAGAACTAGGGGAAGACAGCATGACTAGTTTCCTAGGGCACAGAGAAGGCAGGGGGTGTAATTTTAATTTGAAGGGGGAAAAAAATTTAAGTGAATCCATCATAGAAAAAGATAATAAATAATATAAATCTCCAAGACCATGCACCACAGGGAGCTCTTGCATGCAGACTGACTAAGCTGCAAGTTATGTGCACCGGCCACCAACACACAGGAATGTTTGGGGGTCTTCAGCTACACAGAAAAAGTTCACGATAAAAGGACTAGGCAGACACCTTGCAGCGCTTGTACATTGAGACTATTTTTTATGACATTTCCCCTTCAAATATGCCGGTGGGGTCTGGCAGATACTCACACGTATTAGCCCCTATACACACAGTCGGACATTCCGACGGAAAATGTCCGATCGGACCGTGTTGTCAGATAATACGACCGTGTGTGGGCTCCAAAGGACTTTTTCCGTCGGAATGTCCAACAAATTTTGAGAGCTGGATATAAAATTTTCTGACAACATGATCCGATAGGACTTTGTCCGATCGTTTGTAGAGAATTCCGATCGGACAAAGTGTCACGTATGCTCAGATCAAATTATGAGACCAAAGCTATTGGCTACTAGCCTGAATGTAGTCCCGTCGGAACGAACAAACGTCATCACGTTCCGAACGATCGGATTTTTCGAGAACTTTGTCCAACCGTGTGTATGCAACACCAGTTTCAGACAAAATCCATTGGAAAAAATCCAACGGATTTTGTGGTTTGAATTTCCGACCGTGTGTACAAGGGCTTAGAGATTTAAATCAATTCGGTAGCCTGCAAAATATATCTGAGGCAAAAAAATCTCAAAAATGCACACATGAGTGCTTGTATTTTACATGTACACAATATATAATATAAAGCATAAGTACACACTTCACAGGTAATTGCACAATCATAAAGTGACACTAAACCATATCCTTATTCTGCAAAAATAATCCATAAACAGTTTCCTCTTTGTGCCCCCAACTCCCCCTTTCCTCCTCACTATGGAAGTGTTTGGAATGAGCAGTGCACGCTAGTTGCACCAATGTTCACTGCTCTATGCACAATCCAAATATCATAGTTCATAGTCTATAGTGCTACTTGGTAGAGAGCACGAGAGGGTGGCTACATTCCTGCATGCAGCCATATGCAGCCATTATGCAATTTCCTTCATACCCAGGTTTAAAAGAAAACATATTTTATGGGAAAAAAAGCATTGCAATTGTTTAGGCTGTACAAAGCCTAAACATTATCCATTAAGGCTGGCAATACACAGAGCAAATTTCTTTCCTGCAATCACAGGAAATAAATTTGCTTGATTCCCCCATCAACACAGACAGTGTTGATGCAGGAATTCCTCCTGCTGGGCCATTGTCTTCTCCTAGCGGGGGGTGGGAAAGGCTAGCAGTTGCTAGCAGGTAAAACCTGACATGCTGGTTGTACTAAGGTTGCCACCTGTACAGGATACATGGGGACCATCCTGGGTTTTGAATCTTGTGTCCGGGTTTCAGGCGGACTGAAACCTAGACACATTATTCAGAGCAGGCTTTGGCTTCCTAAGTAACCCAGATAGTCACACACAAATCTGTTGCTGCCAGGCAGCTGCGGACGGCTGTCTGGGGGCACGTCCAGTATCACTTGGGGGGGGGGGCAGGGCAATGATGTAAGCAAGAGAAATTTGGCCGCACCCACTGTTTGCTGCGGCACGTAATGCGCACCGCTTTACTACTCTCCTTGGGGCACCCATAGTTGTTCCAGACCGTTAAAGTGTTCGTGTTTGGTTTGAAGAAAAGGTGGCAACCCTAGGTTGTACCCAAGTTGATCGATTGATAAACTTGGTACATTCAATCTGCCCATACATGGTTTGAATCTCGACCAGTTTCTGCTGAACCAGCGGAGGTTTGAACCGTATATATAGGCCTGCCTTATACCCTGTACACACGGTCGGATATTCCGACGTCAAAATCCGTCAGATTTTTTCCAACGGATTTTGGCCCAAACTTGTCTTGCATACACACGGTCGCACAAAGTTGTCAGAAAATCCGATCGTTCAGAACGCGGTGATGTAGAACACGTACGACGGGACTATAAAGAGGGCAGTAGCCAATAGCTTTCGTCTCGTAAAATATTCTGAGCACGTGTGGCACTTTGTCCGTCGGAATTGTCTACACATGTTCGGAATTTAAACGGTCGGATTTTGTTGTTGGAAATTTTTAGATCCAGCTCTCAAACTTTGTATGTCGGAAAATCCGACGGAAAAAGTCAGATGGAGGCCACACACGATCGGATTTTCCGACACCAAGATCTGATCGCACATTTTCCGTCGTAAAGTCCGACCGTGTGTACAGGGCATTAGGCTTAGTGCAACCCTTTGTAGGTGCAACAGAGCACATGTTTTTGTGTGTATCTAGTCATTGCTTTTAAGCCCATTATTATTGTTACCTTGCATTTTGGCATATGCAAATGCACACATGTTAGCAAGATGCGTGGGGGTGCCTTTGAGGATCAATGGCACCATTGGGTGTCTGAAAAAGGGCTGCGTATGAGGGAAAGCCCGCAATTTTGCGCACATTCTGTAACGCACAAATATGAACCTAGCCTTAGGTTTTACATCTAGATTAGGAGAAATATATACATTATAACAAAGGGAAGCTCTTCAAGTAAGGAAATGACAGAGGGTGCAGCAGGAAAACGGGGACAGAGGAAATGAAGATAAGTAAAGGAGTGAGGAGTTCAGGGTGGACACAAGGAAAAGTGTGAGAGTAAAAACAGTGCACAAGTCATACACGCTGTTATAAAAACACAGCAAAAGTCCATTTTATGGCAGTAGAGCAGTTTCTACTGCTGAGCTGGTCAGACGACATACACGAGACATCAGAAAAAAACAGGCTAAAGGATAGGAGGCCATACGTCAAGGTGCTGCAGAACACAGCCAAGGGTGTAAAGGGGCCCATCAGACCAAATGTTACCCTTGTTAAAAGAAATCAAAGACGTGTTAGACTCACACTTACACTGCAGCTAGTTCCATGCTATGATAACAGATGTCACTGTATGATGTGGATATGCTTCTCTATAATGCAGTAACTCATCCTCAGTTGTATCAAACATAGGACACTGTAATGTGATCCTGCCATCAGTATATAACTGTAAAGGCAGCATAGACGGCTCAAATTTCCACCGTTCAACCCATGACGGAGTGAGAGGAAATCGCCAGATTCCCCCAATCCATGCTAATAGCATGTATGGAGAAATCCTTTGCATATTAAGGTGGCTGTGGTACTTGCAGCTGCTGTTGCTGCCAAACGCTGCCTGCATCTGATATTAAGCAGTCACTGTTCGGCAGATAATTGTCCGCCAACCTCAGTCAACTTTTGTGAAGCCAGGTGGTACTAGCAGGACTAGCTAAATTCAAGCTGTCTTTGAAGGCCTCAAAGTATATGCAAAGGTTCATTTTTTTTCCCCTTCTGTAGTGTTGAATATCTCAATGTCTTTCTTTACTTCTGTGTCTCTACCTCAACCTTTTTTCATTGCGGCACCCTTTCAAAGTATGCAAAATCTCAAAACACCGCAGTCTAAAATGTAAAAAAAACACAAATGTTACTTATCAATGGAAATCCTGAGCCTGGGACGCTGCACTCAACCGCCTTGATGAAATTAACTTTACATCAAAAGACCCCTTCACATCATAGGCTGCATAATCATGTCAGGGGCCCCTTTTAAGGTCAGAGGCCCCACCACATCATAAGTCACCCCTATACATCAGAGTTTCCCCCTATCCCCCATCACATCATATCTCCCCCCCATCACTCAGTCCCCTCTTCACATCAGAACCCTAACTTTTCCAGTAGTGAGGCCTGGATAAACATCATGAGTTGCCATGGTGCGGGCCAGCCAGCCGCCAACACCATACCAATGAAAGTCTCAATGCGTACTGCCCTAGAGCATCATTGGTTGTTATAGTGCTGGTGACTGCACCATGGAAATTCATGACGCTCATCCAGGGCAAATTGGATCCTCTGCTTGCGGTACTCTTGGGGAACCCAAAGGCACTCTGGTTAAGAAACACTGCTTAAGACCCCTTTCACACTGAGGCAGTTTTCAGGCATTTTAGCGCTAGAAATAGCGCCTGTAAAGCGCCTGAAAACTGCCTCCCATTCATTAGAGCATCTTCGGGGCGGTTTGGGAGCGCTGTATACATCGCTCCCAAAGCGCCCCTGCCCATTGCAATGAATGGACAGTGCTTCTGAAGCACCTGAGAAGTGATTCTGAAGCACCACAACACGGGAGTTTTTAACCCCTTTTTTGGGGTTAAAATCGTGCGCTAGTGGCTTAAACAGTGGTGAAGCACCGCTAAAACAAGTGGTGCTTTACCGCTAACGGCAGGCACTTTCAGTGTGAAAGCAGCCTTATAATTAATGTCTTCCTCTGTTTTCATGAAATCCTTACTGACTATTATGGCTAATCCACGATTCCTATCCTAGGGTGAATACCAACCCTTAGGCTACTTTCACACTGAAATCGCCAGCCGTTAGCACAAGAAAAGCAGCACAGGTTTAGACGTGAGCAGAGGTAGGACTTACAAAGTCACATTTTCATGTTTGCTCTGTGATTTTTACAGAAATTGTTTTGGGATTTCACTATAAGGACAGCTGTACATCATATAATTACATTTTCTATTATTATTTAATTCTATTTTAGGATGCACACTGTACATGGGAAATAAGTTGGTGGTTGAGAGTACAGAAAGAAGGTTTCGTGTATGCAAAACAAGGTAATAACAAAATGTATTAAAATGGGTTCCATTAGGTCTATTTATGATCTTTCATGTCTGGAAAAACACCAAATGCTGTGTATTTCAGAAGAACAAGAAATCCCCAGTGCAGGTTTAGGCAAAAACATTTCCAGCATGCTGAGAAATCTTTTGTTACCAGCCCTCAGTTGTTCCTATCTCCATAAAAAAAAGGGGATGATTCTCCCACTGTGCATTCACTTAATGTATTGCTGTTCATTGATTTTCAAGATACTGATCCAGTCGTTTCAATGGTCAGATGTTAGACCAATTGTTCAATACAATGCCAAAAGTAAATTTTGTCTGCATGGATCTGATCAACAAAAGGAAGCAGGCGACTGTCTCTGTGAATACATTCCTTTTGTGTCCAAGACTGACTGCTTTGTTTAATTTAAAATGCCTTTCTTTGAGTCTAAGTCAATCAAAGTTATGCTGGGACAAACAATCTCTGCTAAAATGATTTGAATTTTTCAACCAAAGGCAGCACAGTGGTGTAGTGGTTAGCACTCTCTCCTAGCAGTAAGAAGGGTCGCTGGTTCAAATCCCAACCACGACACTACCTGCCTGGAGTTTGCATGTTCTCCCTGTGCCTGCGTGGGTTTCCTCCGGGTACTCCGGTTTCCTCCCACAATCCAAAGACATGCAGGTAGGTTAATTGGCTTCTGTCCAAAATTGGCCCTAGTATATGAATGGGGACGTTGGATTGTGGGCTCTTTGAGGGTAGGGACCGATGTGAGTGTGTAATGTACAGGGGCAATTGTTGACACTCACTCAGGTTGGACTGGATGGACTGGTGTCTATATTCAACCTTACTAACTATGAAACTATGAAACCCATGTAGACATTTCCTTGCTGGATGTCATGGAGTGAAATTACTCATAACCTGCTACCATCTGATTTTACCTTCTCATATAGATTTAACAACTATGCAGTGTATGGGCCTAGTAGATTCAATAGTGAATGCTTAGGTAGGACCTTGTGCTACCAAGGTGTTGCTTAGGTAGGCCCTTGTGCTACCAAGGTGTTGGTAAATCTAGAGCTATACAGCCTGATTGCACAATCTCGTTTAGGTCTATCAGCAACTATGTAAAGTAAAGCTGGCCATAAACTATGCAATCTCTTTTAAGAAAAACTGTAAAAAAAAAAAAGAAAAAACTTTGTTGTAGGACAGACCTACACAATTTGGATTCAATCAGGCAGGCCCTTCAATGACATAGTTGATGGTAGATCTGAAGGAGATTGTGCAATCAGATTGTGTAGTGTATCGCCAGCCTAATAAATACAAACTGAATATCACTTATACTATATAAAGTTTAAGAAGAGTGTACAGTCAGATTGTAACATTTATCGTCATCCAAAAACAGGATTCTACTGACATTGTACAATTAGATTGTAATATGTATGGTCAGGTTAAAAGTACGGTGAAAATCGATTGCTTTGTGCTAGATTCAATTGACATGTCAAAAAAAAATCTGATTGCTACAGGACAGTATAGTACAGTAACTACGCAATTGCACAGTCTCTCCGTAATGCTGGCCATACGAATAACAATCAATGATCATAGATTTAATACAAAAAGAAGAAACCATTTATTTGACATAAATGCTTTCTGAAAGAAACAATGATTTCATTTAGACGATCAATATATAAACCAAGTGTATTGTATGTGTATGGGCAGCTGAAAGATGTCCATGGGCATGAGAGGGCAGTCAGAGGACCTGCCTGCCAAGCAATCGCACTTCAGAGTGGGCGCTCTAAAAAACATGCACTGTTGTACCAGCTGAGCGTGAATTGTATGCCAAGAAAATCAAACCCAGCTGCTCTGCAGTGCCTTCAGAATTCCTAATTTGCTTACTTTTTAATATCTAATTGTCCCGTGACCCCAATGAAATCACAAAGATCATATAGTGAGTATCTCATGTCTATGGGCATCTTAACACTTAATAATGCTCAATACTTCACATTGTAATGTTTACGTTTTAGGGGTATGTTTATAAAAACTGGGCAAATGCATGCACATTCACTGCACATTCGCAGACAACATTATTCAGTATTTGTACAGCTAGCCAGGGAAACATTGCATTTGGGATGATTGGATTTACCAGCTTGGAGTGGTGAGTGTTCATATCTTCTTAGAGAAAGTATTACTCACAACTATATAAATGTGCTGAAGTTGGCATGTGAAGTACGATTACAGATATATGCAGGCTGCAGCTGCTGAACTCTTCTTTTGAAAATACTATTATTACAGGTTCTTATATACCGCTGTCAATTTACACAGTGCTTTACACATATATTGTGCATTTACATTAGTCCCAGACCTCAAGGAGCTTACAATCTAAGGTCCTTAACACACATTCATACATATACTAGGGCCAATTTAGACAGGAGCCAATTAAGCTACCAACGTGTCTTTGGAGTGTGGGAGGAAACTGGAGTACCTGGAGGAAACCAACACAGGCACAGGAGGAACATGCAAACTTTAGGCTGGTAGTATCATGCCTGGGATTCAAACCAACAACCCTACTAATAGTCTATCTGCCATGCTTATCATCTGGCTTTATAGCCCAAGTCCAGGAATTACATTAAAAAAACACTCATGCAATGAGGCCCCCTGCACTGCAAGAGTTAAAAGCTCATTAAAAGATAAGTATATCCAAAGCTTTTTTGGCCATACTTCTCCTGTGGATCACAGGAGTGCACTACTTTTCTATGACCCAGAGTCAGTTTATAGTGGGCTATTGCCCATTATCAACGGACATCACAGAGCCTTTCCAGGCTCTGGAAGGATCCTGACAATACTGTCGATATCTGCCTAGCTGCCTGCTTGACCGTTTTCATCATGTGTCTGGAGCCAAAACTAACTACGCCTGCCCCCTCCACAGCCCTGCGTTCCAGTGCAGTTTGATCTGGAGCGCAGAGCACATCGGGAACTGAGTGATCAGCGGTCATGTGATTGCTCAGTTCTCAGCCGGTGTTCTGCCTAATACAGTCCGCCCATCAAATGCTGTCCGCTCCGTACTGCGCATGCGCAGTACGGAGCAGCTGAAGCTTCGGAAAAAGTCCGAAGTTGAACGGCGCCTGCGCCGTGAGTGGAGGAGGTAGCCCCACTATCCAAGCGGACATAGGGTTAAGAATTTTAAAGGGGCCCCTCGCGGGCGAGCTTCGCTCGCCACGCTTCGGGCTCGGCCTCGCTCCGCTCGGCTCTTTTTTATTCTAACTCTATGTCCACTTGGATAGTGGGGATAGAACCTGGACTCACGGCGCAGGCGCCGTTCGTCCTCGGCAATTTTCGGAATCTGTGTTCCTGTGTACTGCGCATGCGCAGTACGCAGGGGACAGCATCTGATGGGGGACACTATTTTACAAGACACCGGCATGGAACAGCTACAGCATCACACATATGCTGCAGCATAGTGGTGAGTAAGAAGGTTTGTATTTTAATTTTAACGTAACACATTAAAGCGTGCTAAAAATGCAACACTTTTAAAAAAAAAAACACATCTTGTGATTTCTAATATATAGGTGTCATTGTGCCCTGACACCCTATTTCTCACTCTCTATACGTAATGAGCATTTCATTCTTACAAGGGTAGTTTCTTGTAATTCTTGGAGTTGGGCTTTAATACTTTCTGAGTCACTGACCTGGAACAATCATGTCGACTTCAATTTAGACTTTACTGCTCTCTAATATAGAAGCAAGAAAATTAAAAACTAGTAAAAGAGTGCAAGCACTCAAGTGTGAGTACACTGTTACCAATAAGGAATAAAACTACATACATAAACCCTTACAACTACATACATAAACCCTTACAACTACATACATAAACAATACAAAAATATGAAAATAATGTATGTGAAGCGATTTGTATATATTTGGTTAAGTGCCTACTGCTGCAGACACCATATGTGTTCCCACATATAACCAGTTCCACAGTGTCGCACAATATAATATTAAATATAATATTAATAATATTAAAATGTAAACCAACAATCTCTCCAAATGTATATGGCAACTATTAAACATATATTTTTTATATCCAAAACATTTGGGAAAAAATGTTAAGCAGTGATAATAGTCCACAATCGCGTGCATCCAAAAAAATTAAAAGTCTCTCAAGTATAACAATCAAAAACAGCAGCGCTAGCTGTGTTTATTGTTATTTTGATCTATGTGTATTTCATAGTTACAATAGCAACTTTTATAATCACTTTTGCAACTTTAGCGCTGTATTTTTATTATTGTTCAATTATAACAATGCTTGTCCATTTTTTTTCATAATAAAATAAAAATAAAAATAATAATGGAAATGCATTGTTATTATTGAGAGACTTATTTTTATTTTTTTGGATACACGTGATTGTGGACTATTATCACTGCTTAACATTTTTTCACGCATATTTTGGATATGAGTGTATGTTTAATAGGTACATATACATTTGGAGAGATTGTTGGTTTCAACTAAAATATTATATCGCACGGCACTGTGGTACATTGAATTATTTTAAAGCGAGAAATGAAAATGTAAATGTGTCAGCGAACAATGACTGCGAATGTGCGTTCTAAATCAGATGGTTGTCGATGAATGTCTGCAATTGCACCATTCAAACTTTTAGAACTAGATGTCTAAGTCTGTAAATATTTATCACCTATGATATCTATTACACAATTTGTATTTGCATGTTTTATTTTTTATTTTGTCTAAAGCAAGAGAATGGATCTACAAAGTAATATGTGAGTGTCCTAGTTGGTGGGAATAAGTAGTACATGGTGCAGTACATATTTTCTGGGGGAGACAGCAGGGGATGCAGAGGGGAGGGAAGATGAAGACAGTGCGCCTAGGGAATAGGTGGGGAGGAGCTGAAATAACATGGATAGACTCCTGATTGATGTCAGTGGGTGGTCTTTTGCCTTTAATTTGTCTTTCTGGGGGTGGGGAGTTCGAGGGATTCTTTAAAGAACTTGAGTGAAGGCTGTTTTCATATCTCAGGTCAGAGCACAGACACACTACAGAGCCTGGAATCTACTGCTTGCACAAGTTCACAATCCTCATCTGCCTCTCAGCTTTCAGCAATGACCAACTATGAGGATGAGCTAAATAATGAAACAGACTATTTTGACTATGAAAATGGAACTGAAGATTGCATGGAAAAAGACTGGGACCTGTCATCCTCCTTGCTACCTGTATTTTACATGCTCGTCTTTGTCTTGGGACTGTCTGGAAATGGTGTAGTCATCTTCACAGTATGGAAAGCAAAGCCCAAGAGGAGATCTGCAGACACCTATATAGGTAACCTTGCCATTGCTGACCTGGCTTTTGTTGTCACCTTACCCTTATGGGCTACCTACACCGCTCTTGGCTTTCACTGGCCCTTTGGTTCTGCTCTTTGCAAGATCAGTAGCTACCTGGTGCTGCTGAATATGTTTGCCAGTGTTTTCTGCCTCACCTGCCTGAGCTTTGACAGATACCTGGCCATTGTTCACTCACTCTCTAGCGCCAACCTGCGCTCCCGTTCAACAACAATGCTGTCTCTGGGAATTATATGGTTCTTCTCAGGGTTTCTGGCACTACCCAGTCTGATTCTCCGCGAAACCCGTCCCGATGGCAATAAGACTGTCTGTGACCTGGACTTCACCGGCCTCTCCGAAAAGGAGAACGAGAATTACTGGATTGGAGGACTCAGCCTCCTCACCACCGTGCCAGGTTTTCTGCTTCCGCTTCTCCTCATGACCACATTCTACTGCTTCATTGGCTGCAAGGTAACCATCCACTTCCAGAATCTCAAGAAAGAAGAGCAAAAGAAGAGAAGGCTTCTAAAGATAATCATCACGCTCGTCGTCGTTTTTGCCATTTGTTGGTTGCCATTTCATATTATCAAAACCATCCACACCCTGGGGCTCATAGGTGTTCTAGACCTTTCCTGCCCACAGTTCAACCTGATCCTCAGCCTGCACCCTTATGCCACATGTCTGGCATACATCAACAGCTGCCTCAACCCGTTCCTCTATGCATTCTTCGACCTTCGGTTCCGCTCGCAGTGTTTTTTTTTTTTTGGACTTAGCAAAACCTTCCATGGACAAATTAGTAACACCTCCTCCAGCTTGAGTGCCCAGACACAAAAATCTGAATTACACTCTTTGGCAACTAAAGTGTAATTAAAGAATAGAGATGATGGACATGAACAGTAAGGACAATGTACTTAGACTTTGGAGGCTAATTAAACTTATCTCTATGCTGGTAGAGCATCTGCTGATAAAGGAACAAGTCTGCTGGACTTTACTCTGGAGCCTGGAACATCCTATTGATGCCTCCTTTTGCTTGCACTGGAAAAAAAAAAAAGACTGAAAGCACTGTCTCTAGGACATCAAAGTCTTGTTCTGTCTCTCTCTGTGGTACAGGAGAGCTGGAAGGATGGGACAAGATATGCCATTAAGTTTCACGTTCATTTTTCACATAACCTCTATAATGCTAATAGCCAGAAAATACAGTATTATACTGATTCATTCTTACTACTTTGTGCATTACTTTAGAGACTTTAATTCTGTGTATATTTGGCTTTTTGAAGCACTTGTATAATGTTATAGAGCTTATATCTAACATACTCATAATGGATATTGTGGGATTTTAAAACCCGAAAGGACAAATGCTATAAATTGTTTTATTCTACCTTATTTTTCAGTGTTGAATCCATTCTGTTGCAGACAGATGTTCAAGCTGTCGGCACCGAAGGGGTTAAATATCAGCTGCGTTTGTTAACCTCTTAGTTGACAAAAAGGCAAGCATCTCCTTGCAGGGCAATGTATTGCTGGTCTCTATGTTAAGTGCCTTTTGACTGTATAGAGCTGTTGGCCAATCTCTGGCTCTCCAGCTGCTGTAGAACTACAAGGAACAGCTTGGCCAGCACGGTCATGACTGCAATTTGTGTTTCCCCAGCAGCTGCGGAGCTGTAAGTTTTCCAACATTAGAACATGTAAATATGTATATAAATAAATGAATGATTATAACATATCCCCTCGGAGAGGGGCTTCGTTGACAAGAGTTGGTATACTTTTGTAATATGATGCAATAAAATTCTTGTACTTACTAAAATATGTTGTTGTGTGTTTAATTAATTAAACCATAAAGAAGTCAAATGATATGACTTGTATCACCAATCGTACCTTACCACTTTCAATAAATACTGATTTGAATAATTAAACCATGAAGAGGAAATGAGATGCAAAACTATATAAGTTCAATGGCCTCTGTAACAAGCATAATAATGCATGAATAGCATGAATATGGTACAAACTCAACTAGGGTTTTATATTACAAGTTTGCATTCCCCTGGGGCTTTAAGTGAAGCACATGACATCAAAGTAGTAAAAATCAATACACATGATTACAAATTTATTAGCGTTTTATATTAATTATTAAATTAATTTTGATAACAGTGTCTCTTAAAAGGCTGTGATATGTGGCACATATAAAACGAGGCATGTTTATTAGGCATAGCTGATGCAAATGTTTAATAATTGGACTAATGTACAATGCAGCACTTACTACTATACATTACTAAGGGCTCCTTCAAACCACTTGAGTGGAGGTGCATTGATCAATGTAGGGTCAAAGACAGGACACATAGGGGCAGATTTACTAAAACTGGACAGTGCAAAATCCGGTGCAGCTCTTCATAGAAACCAATCAGCTTCCAGGTATTTTGTAAAAGCTTAATTGAACAATCTGAAGTTAGAAGCTGATTTGTTTCTATTTACAACTGCATCAGTAAATCAAACCCATAGAAAACAATTTTCTACGTGCCCTGCACAAACCACAACACTGCCTTGAGCTGGGTTGCGTAAAAATGCAGCACACGTCACCTTACGTGACCACCAGTCACATGCAGCCTATGTCAGATGATTCTAATGACTACAGATGCTATTCGACTGAACCAGACAACCCTGGCCAACCAGGATTTTGATCAACTTGATTTCTTCAGCTGATAACTATTGATTCCCTTCCCAACCACCCCAAAGAAAACCAGATGGCAGAGGTGCTCTACAAAAAATATCTTCCATAGGTGGACTGTGCCCTTTTGTTTACCCTCAACAGAGTCTGTGGCCAGTCCATCAGACTACCCTCTGATAAAGGGTACTGTATGTCTGTTCACCTCTGATATGAGTTACCAATTTACGTAGCAATTGAGTACCGACTTTGAAACATTTTTTATTTGCGCTGAAATCCAAACTTTCAGGACAAGCTTTCAGGATGTACCCCCTTCTTCAAGGTCCAAGTAGAAGTTATTGGATGTTAGGGAAAATAAAAAAAGTATCAGCGACAGAACTCAATTGTTTTTATTGCAAGTGAACTAATTTGGCTACAATCACCTCAAGAGTATCATAAAGACTACTAAAGTAAGTACAGTATACTGCCTAATAGTTGAACTTGCACAACGGTTAAGTGGTAGGCAATCTTGCATTGCATGTCTGGGATGTGGAGTTTGGCGTCCATAAAAGACACTATCTGGATGGCATTTTTATGTTCTCCTAATTTCCTGAAACATGGTGTTTGATGTCCACAAAAGACACAATCTGGATAAGTTTTTAATGCTCTCCTTGTTTCCCATGGGTGTTGTCCTTCTACATTCCAAAATCATACTGGTAGGTAAACTGACTCTACTCTACTAAGTGTTTGGGTATGTATTACTTTAATAAAGACATAAAGCAGGCCATACACGGGTTGCAGGAAAGAAATTCAGATAGTGGTGGCATGGTAATCCTTCCCGCTGAGCCATTGTGCTCTCAGTGATTATCGCTAGCGGCTATACAAGCCGCTAGCAATAATCACATGTAAAATCTGTCAGGCTTGGCCTACCCAAGTTGATCGATCAGTCAGCTTGGTACATTCAGCCTGCCCATACATGGTTTGAATCAGACTATGGCCGGCCTGGGATTTGATGGATTAATGTTCTCTATAAAGTGTCACAGAAAGTTTGCCAGCAATATATACAGTCTAATGCCCCTATCATAATCATACAGCAACACCTACGCACTGGGGTAATTTTGGGTGAAAGACAATTAACCTGTATGTTTTGAGTATAGATGTGCACAGCCTATTGCATTAGAGTTAGCCCAAATCTCAAACACACATGCATTTCATGTGTGTCCATACATATACTGTACACATGCAGACACACACACACACATGCAGTCACACACACACTCTTATAAATAAATGTAAACAAAACTCTTTAAAATGTGTCAGTAGGGCAGTGGATAGTGTCAGTAGGGCAGTGGATAGTGTCAGTAGGGAAGTGAATGGTGTCAATAGAGCAGTGGACATGTCAGAAGGCCAGTGGTCAGTGTCAGTAGGGCAGAGGACAGTGTTAATAGAGCAATGAAAGGTATCAGTAAAGCAGAGATTGGTGTCAGTAGGGGGGTGGATGGTGTCAGTATATATTTTTTTCTTTTTATTTTTTTTTCTTACAATTTTTTTTTTTTATTATTATTTGTTACAAATATAGATATATATATTTTTTACTGTTTTTTAGAAGCCCTATTGGGAAGCCAGAAGCACTGTGGGGGGAGGCAGACAGCAGGGGGAATTGGCACTGCACGGAGGATTAGAGTGTGCCCAGGCACACCCGACACACCCATTGCGCAGACCTATGGTTTTAAGATGTGGCAAGTAAGAAACTGGAACCCACATAGACCCAAGGAGTGTGTAAAAACTCCACACAGGTAGTCTTCCTTCTAGGAAACAAACTCAGAACATCAGAGATGCAAGGTTAAAATGCTAAAACTTTTTACCAATACTTTGCAACATCAATATTATTCAGTGTATTTACTAAAACTGGAGAGTGCAAAGTCTGGTGCAGCTCTGCATATAATCCATTCAGCTTCCAGTTTTTTTTTTGTCAAAGCTTAATTGAACAAGTTGAAGTTAGAAACAGATTGGTTTCTATGTAGAGCTGCGCCTGATTTTGCACTTTGCAATTTTAATTAGTGAGTATAGCCTCATGTATTAATAGATAATATGTAGTGTAAAAGTACCATTGTCCAAATTAATATATGAAAAATTGGAAAGGTGGAAGTGTAGGGGCAGTTGCTGATGCTGACCCATACACATCACCACCTAGGAGGGTTTGTGGACTATCTCGGTACTGATACGATGAATAATAATGAATAATATATAAAGAAAAAAGCATACAAAGTTAATAAAAGGGGGGCGTGACCGGATGGTGATGGCTGCGGTAGTGTGGTGTGAGGAGTGAGAGAGATGTGTGCTCTCTGCACGCTGATGTAAGCTTGTATCAGCGGCGCCCGTGACACTCCTACTCGATTTCCCCAGTGGTGAAGCATAGACGGGCTTGGTGTACCTGGAGGGTCTGTGGAGCCCAGTGGAGCGTGGAGCGTAGAGCGTGGTGCTCGGTGAGAGGAGGTTTGCGGCGGAGCGGTGGGGTCTCTCGAGTGCTCCGGTGGCGGTGTGTGGAGGACGGAGTACAGAGGAGAGGACTCCCAGCTCCTGGAGGTGAAGTCCCGCGAGACCCGTTTGGGAGTGGAAGCCACAGCATTGAGTCTGGAGAAGGATCACAGCCAGTGGCAGGTACAGCGAAGTTATTTAAAGGCATAGTTATAGTATTATGCATGGACTGTGGAGAGACATTTTTTCTTTATGTCAGTTCCCCCCACCATTGCCCCTTTTCTGAGCTGAACTAAAGGAGAAGTGAGAGCTGAGTTGCTGGGAATGCTGTATCACCCTTGGAAAAGTGTTACAATAAGAGAGTAATATTTACATACATTGGAAACCTAGCTGCCGCCTGCCTTTTATAAATAAGGGGCTGGTTCACCTTCAAGTCCTGGAGCAACTGTGGAGTAGCTCAAACTGACTGGGGGAAAAAAAGAGAAAGAGAAAAATTTTTTTTTCCTGCCCTGGCCCAGGGAAAATTACCCCCCGTTTCAATTTTTTTTTTTTTTTTTTTTTTTTGCGGGACACCTGCGGATCTGAGCGATGTCTGCACGGAGGAGAGGGGAGGAGCATGTCAGGCAGGAAAATGTGGGGGCACAATCACTGAGATCAGCTAAGGACAAAGAAAAAGACCCCCAGGCCACTGCAGCAACAGCTGGGATAGCTGCAGCGGCCAAGTTGGAAAAATATGCCCATGCTCATACCCCCGATAACACGCCAACTAAGGGGGGGCAAGGGAGTCAAGTGAAACCCCCAACAGACAGAAAGAGTCAAGGGCAGCAGACACAACCAGGCGTAAAACATATAAATAATAAAAATATGGGAGCAACTGGAAGATCGGAGATAAACCCCATGCAGATATCCGCAATAAATGGTGAAGAAGAGCCGACGCTGAAGGAGGTCCTTGGGGCTGTTAATGTTTGTAAACAGTCTTTACTAGAGCTATGTGATCAAACAAGAAGTATTAAAGAAGAGCTGGCCTTTATACGGCAGGAACTTCAGTTAACGGTTGACAGAATAACAGCAGCAGAAGGTAGAATTTCTCAGATTGAAGATGAGGTGTATCCATTAAACCAAGAGGTCAAAGATTTAAAAATACAGATGGGTAAATATGAAGGGAAATTGGATGAATTGGAAAACAGACTTCGCAGGGACAATATAAGACTGGTAGGCCTCCCCGAGAAGTGCGAAGGCTCTGACACAGCTGAATTTCTGGAAAAGTGGCTGGTTGAAGTGTTTGGCAGAGAGACTTTCTCCCAACAATTTTCTATAGAAAGGGCACACAGAGTTCCGCTTAGAATCATGCACCGGGGGGGTCAGCCTAGATCTGTATTAATTAAATTTTTGAATTTCCGGGATAAGGTTGTGTTGCTCCGGAGGGCCCGGGAGATGGGGAGTGTCATCTATAAGGGCGCTAAAATTTCGTTTTACTCTGACTTTTCCCCTGATCTGCAGAAGCGCAGAGCAGAGTTCATAGAGGTCAAGCGCAGACTTCAAAAATTGGACGTTACATATGCTTTGCTCTATCCGTCAAAGCTACGGGTAGTAGCACTAGGAGAGACCCTATTTTTTGACACTCCGGCAAGGGTAGAAGCATGGATGCAGGAGAAGGGAGATCAGTTATTGAAGAAGTGATGTGCTTTTTTTTTTTTCATATATGTATGTGTATGACCCCCTTTTCATTCATTTTTCCCCTTTTGTTTTTTTTTTTTTTTGTGTGTGTTTTTTCCCCTCTCTCTCTCTTTTTTTTTCTTTTTTTCTCTCCCGGGAGAGGGGAAGATCAACGAAGGGGGGGTGTAACGGGCGCACTGTAAATGAAGAAAGGGAAGATGATATATCAGAAGTCAGGGTGTAGAGAATGACACACAATATAGTAAGAATTTATGTATGAGAAAGGGGAGGGTCAAAGGGGGAGGTTGTTGAGTATTAGGGGGGGGTGGGAGGTGGGTGGGGACGGAAGCATGAGAGTAGGAGGGGGGTGGGGGGTGCATGTGGGTGTATGTGGGAGTGTAGAGGTCACGGAAAAGGCCCCTAGGGGTAACCTTGATAGGTATGGAGAGGGTTGGGGGGAGGGAACAGGGAAAATGGGAACATATAAAATTCAGGTAAAGGAAAAGGGTAATATTTGCACAGCTATAGATGATAATTTAAAAGTAATGAGTAATTACGGGGTAATGGTGTGTATAGATAGGTTTGGATCTCATGCTCACAAGAGGAGATTGGGAAGGGATTACACCACGAAGTATAAAAGATTGTATAATTTTTATAATTTTATCAAAATACTCACTAAGTGGGATTGCACTTTTCTTTTTACATCCCCCCCTTGTATTCTCCTCCTCGGCATGAATTATAGGGAGAGAAGCAGGGATTATTTCTGCTCATCGTCAGGGAAGTTAGAGAATTTAAATGCTAATTTTGTGCCTCCAGGTTTTATTCCTTCCTCGCTCTTCTTTACTCTTTTTCCGCACTTCCTAGAGTCATGCAGTCTAGAGTTTTGAATATTGGCTCTTGGAATGTCCGAGGGCTGGGAGCTTCTGTAAAAAGAGCAGTAGTGTTTGACGCCCTGGAAAGATGTAGGGTAGGATTGATCTGCCTACAGGAGACACACCTAATTAAAGAAACCATATCAAAAAGTCATAGTAGGAAATTTCAAGTCCAGTACCATTCAGTCCACACCTCTTATTCGAGGGGAGTGGCTGTGCTGGTAAGGAGAGAGGTGGCGTTCTCCTGTCGGCAGATCAATATAGATAAAGAGGGGCGGTTTATTTTTTTACACTGTGTTATTGAAAATCAGGAGTACGTTTTTGCAAATGTTTATATTCCCCCTCCATTTAAAATGGAAGTTTTATATTGTTTGATGGAATTTATAGCGGACAAATCGGGGATTCCTGTTATAGTAATGGGAGACTTTAATGAGGTTATAAATAAAAGCCAGGACAGGTTTCCGCCAGGAATATATATGCAAACAGAGGCTGAGACCCGGCTGTCTCGATTTTTGCTGGAGGGGGGCCTGTCTGATATATGGAGAATGCGCAACCCGGACCAGTTGCAATACTCATGTTTCTCCAGCTCATACTCCTCACTCTCAAGGATAGATTTAGTCATTGGGAATGAGGAGGCGAGCCGTGTAGTAAGGGAAATAGTTTATCAACCTAGAGGGGTGTCAGATCACTCGCTCGTGACAGTATCGATAAATCTAGGGGGGATAAAGCCCCCAAGAGTATGGAATATGAATCCAGTGTGGTTTGAGTTAATAGGAGACCCCGAGAGGGTGCTGTGTAGAGTGGCAGAGTTTATGGAGTTTAACAGTGGGTCTGCAGAAGTAGGAGTAATATGGGACGCATTGAAGGCCTATCTTAGGGGTATTCTCATTCAACAGGTCGCGAATATTAAGAAAACATCTAATGAATGTGAGAATAGGGTCAAAAGGGATTTAGTAATAGCAGAGAGAGCATATATAGAAAACCCTACCTCAGAGAAAAAAAAAATATGGTTAGAGAAACAACAGGAACATAAGGTAGTGGTTACTAGGAAAATAGAGAATAAAAGATTGTTCCAGAAACAAGTGGAATATGGGGAAGGGGAAAAAGTAGGAAAGATGTTGGCACAGATTGTAAGAAGCAATTCCTCGCCATCCACTGTCCCAGTGATAAGGACTGAGAATGGAGAAATATCAGCACAGAGCTCAGTGATTACTGATACCTTTAGGGTATTCTATGCCAAACTGTATTCTTCTCGGGGGACAGAGGTTGGCGAGGATATGGATAGGTTCTTTTCGGATATCAAAATGCCGTCCCTAACAAAGGAGGAGAGTGAGATAATGGAAGCCCCATTAACAATAGAGGAAATTCAGTGTGCTGTTGTAGAAATGGCCAATAAGAAATCCCCAGGACCAGATGGTCTTCCTGTGGAAACTTATAAATACTACAGTAAAATATTGCTTCCAGAGCTCCTTAAAGTATTTAATTGGGCAAAAAAGGAGGGGAGATTGCCGACGTCAATGACGGAGGCAACAATAATAGTCTTACACAAGGAAGGGAAGGACCCATTGGAAACTCAGTCCTATCGACCTATCTCCCTTCTTTGTGCGGACACTAAAATACTGGCCAAAGTATTAGCCATTAGACTGAATAAAATTATTTCCAGGCTGATACATCCCGACCAAACAGGTTTTATCCCAGGTAGAACTACAAGTACGAACATAAGAAGATTATATCTTAATATGCAGGTACCTATAGAGAATGATGGTAATGAGGCAATAATGGCTTTAGATGTAATCAAAGCCTTTGATAGTTTAGAATGGCCCTATATCTGGCGGGTACTGGGGGAATTTGGGTTCGGCCCTAATTTTATTGCATGGGTAAAAACTCTGTACAACGGTCCTAGTGCTAGAATTAGGGTCAATAATGAATATTCAGATAGGATTTTCCTAGAGAGGGGGACAAGACAGGGGTGCCCTCTGTCACCCCTGATCTTTGCCCTGGCAATAGAACCATTAGCTATTGCAATTAGATCTAGTAGGAATATGGTCGGTTTTCAAAGGAGGACGAGGGAAGAGAGGATAGCGCTATACGCGGACGATATTCTCCTTTTTCTGGGGGACACAGAGCAGTCCCTCAGACAAGGGATGAAACTTATCACAGATTTCGGGAGGTTCTCAGGCCTGGAGATAAACTGGGAAAAATCAGTTCTCATGCCATTGGATAAAAATAGGACCCAAAGCCCAGGGACAGGTGCGCAGCTGGAAGTTGTGGAGCGCATGAAATACCTGGGGATACACATACAAAGAGATCCTAATAAATATATACATGATAATTTGGTACCATTAATAGCTAAATTCAAAAAGAAAATCGAAATTTGGAAAAGACTCCCATTATCGAATGCAGGGAGATGTAACTTGATTAAAATGGTATGGATGCCTCAGTTATTGTATGTGTTACATAACTCCCCGATTTGGGTAGACATAATATGGTTTAGGAAAATAGAGGTATTATTCCGAGAACTTATATGGAAAGGAGGAGTATCCAGGATAGCTCTACAAACTTTGCAATCACCCACAAGAAAAGGAGGAATGGCAGTTCCACATCCAAGGAGCTACTTTTTAGCTGCTCAATTACAACACTTGGATATGAGTGAAGAGATGGGTGGAGGAATTAATAGGGCCTTAATATTAATGGAGACACCCCATAAGAATATCGTAGAAGCTCTGGAGGCAAACTCATTTCCCCCCAAAAAAATACCCACAATAAAATTAGTAGTAAAGGTGTGGAAGGCAGTTAAGGCGATTAAAGGCCTGGGAGGCTTAACTCAGTACACCCCATTGTGGGATAACCGGAACCTGCAGGAAATGGAAGAAATAGGGGGATGTAAAGATTGGGAAGTCAAAGGGATAGATAAGTTGGCCCAGTTATATACAGGGAATACATTAAAAACATTTAGCGCTTTAAGATCAGAGTTTGATATATCAAAACAATCATTTTACAAATACCTTCAAATTAGACATGCCCTAGGGAAACAATTTAATAGGCAAGGGCCTGTGTGGAATATCTCCCCTATTTTTAGCAGATTAAATGCCCCAGTGAGGACAAAAGGATTTATAGCGGATGTATATCCAGTTATATGTGAAGGAAGTATAGGAAGCCCAGAAGGGTTCAAATGCAGAAGGAAATGGGAGGAGGAGTTGGGAATATTTACGGATGAACAGTGGAGGAAAATACTGGAGGATGGTTACTCAATCTCAGTCTCGCCTGCCCAGAAGTTGTCACACTTAATGTTGCTGCATAGGGCCTATTATACACCAAAAAGACTGTTTAGTTTCGGACGTAGAGCAGATGATAAGTGCCCTAGATGTCAAGAGTCTGGAGACCTTGCTCACATGTTCTGGCGATGCCCAAAATTGTTTCGCTACTGGTCAGAAATTGTTACCACCTTGAATGAAACATTTGGTGTAACGATCAGGGGGGATCCCAGGATATGTGTGCTGGGCCTGGGTGAAGCAATAGGGAGATCACGACATACCAGTAAAGCAATACTGAGATGTCTGTTTCAGGCAAGAAAACTGTTAGCTCAAAGGTGGCAAGCAAAAAATGCCCCTTCAATAGCGGACTGGCAGATAGCAATTATGGAGACAATATGGAAGGAGAGGGTGATATATTTGAGGAGAGGAAATTATAAAGAATTTAAAAAGATGTGGAAACCCTGGCTGGATAGAATGAGATACCCAGAATGAGGTATGGGAGAAGTGAAAGCTGGGTAGGGAGAGAGGAAGTAGGAGGGGAAGGAGGAATATATGAGTAATGAGTGAAAAGAGGGGTTAGATTGAAGAAATATTGACACATCATGGATAGGAATGTTTTCTAAAGGTTTTTATTACTCATTAAAGTATTACTGTATTTGTAAAGGTGAAATAAGTGTTACATATGCTATAGAGAAGGTTTTTGTTGCTTTTAGTATGTAAAAGAATGTTGAAAATGAATAAAGATTATGAAATTAAAAAAAAAAAAAAGTTAATAAAAGATACACCACAATAAATTGACTACTGACGGGTTCCCCCGTAGAGTTTCTGTTGAAGTGGGGTATACGTGGTTTCCTCTACCAGTTTCGCTGCAAAAAACGCTTCTTCAGGAGGAGAGGTCTATGGAACAGTAACAACCAAAAGGTCCCTGTCCCCACCTATAACTGGCCTTCACATCAAGGAGCACATGGAAGGGCAGACACATGAAAAAGGTCTATGGAGCAGACAGTACATTTAAACAAAATGTAATGAAAAAGCTTTGTCTGCTTTATCATTATACCTATTTTGTCAGCATACTGCTGTACTTTGCAGTGGCGTAGAGTCAGAGCAAGGAACCCGAGTATGATTTCGGGGTCACAGACATCTGACACTCCTTTGAATGTGGAATGATAAAGAGAAGGAAGCTGGCCTTACTTTAAAAATTCATATGAACATTCGTAAGAAAGTTTTCAATGCATTCTATGATTTGACTAATGGTGTTCTAACGTACCGTACCACAAAATAATATTTGCTTTTAACCTTTTATTTTGGCAGGAATGGACTTTCCTGAATGTAAACCACATTCACTGTTAGAAATTAATTTTACCAAAAATTTCCATCCTGCTTCCATCTTCTTATCGCTGTAGTCGACTCGAAAAGGAACATCGATTTGAACCAACTAACAATTAGAAAATTGTACGAACATTCCTGAAATGCAAACTTTTGAATGAAACTCTATTAGTTTTATGTTCCTTTCACACGGGCTGTCTGATCAGGTCCGCCTTTCCGTTTTTCAGGCCAACCTGATCAGACCTTGCACTCTCCCCTATGGAGATCCGATCCAACCCTGCCCATAAATCCAGACGGATGGTGATCCAATTTTTAATCCATCTGGCAGATCGGATAGGATTGTATGAAAATGGACTGGTGGTCCGTTTTCACCCAATTTCCCCACAGAAGACAGCAGGACTGTGTCCATCTCCGGTCTAGACAGTGTTGAGCTGGCCATATACAGGACACCCTCTCACATGACATCCTTCTAACTGCAGATCAAAGGAGCTGGGTGGAAAATTATCAGCCTAACGGCGACTACATCCAGTCAGAAATTGGGTATTTTGACAGTCGCAGGTGCCAGAATACAACAGCTGGTGGTGCAGATTTCTCTATCCACTCTATTTAGTGAGGATGTGGAAAATCAATAGATTTCTCTTGTTAAGCCAACAGGACTGACCAAGAAAAATCCTACAGTGTATGGCCAGTGTTAATGAAGTTCTGGGGCTTTTTTTCTCACAAATCTTTGGGTGGAAATACAGAATGAAAATATTTTTTTTTAGCAAACTAAAATTTTCCATTTCTATCTTTTTACTTGCTATCATACTAACTATAGACAACCTTACTTGTCTTCTGACATAGGAGCAGTAGATAGAGGGTCTGCCAGTCAAAACTTTTATCTAACAACATCATCTTGCAGGTCACTTTGTAGTGCTCTGGATAGTCTCAGACATGGAAAGCCTTGACATTTGGGAGGGATAGTCCGCCATTATCACCTGGAAGCCTGTTTTTTCTAACTTGCCTCCTGTGATAAGCCATCTGTTACCTCTCTATTTCCCACCCCATGTGCAAAACAAGCATCACACTGCCATAGACTTCTTTTATCATAGAGAGGTTAATTTAATACACAAGTCTTATGCCCTGTACACACAGACGGACTTTTCGACGGAAAATGTGAGATCGGAGTGTGCTGTTGGAAATTCCGATCGTGTGTGGGCTCGATCTGACTTTTTCCGTCGGAATTTCCAACACACAAAGTTTGAGATCTGGATCTAAAATTTTCCGACAACAAAATCCAATTGTTTAAATTCCGATCGTGTGTAGACAATTCCGATGCACAAAGTGCCACACATGCTCAGAATAAATTACGAGACGAAAGCTATTGGCTACTGGCCTCTTTATAGCCCCGACGTACGTGTGTTTTACTTCACCTCGTTCTGAACGATCGGTTTTTCCAACAACTTTGTGCGACCGTGTGTATGCAAGACAAGTTTGGGCAAAAATCCGTTAGAAAAAATCTGACGGATTTTGTTGTCGGAATGTCCGACCGTTTGTAGAGGGCATAAGGAGCTTGTATAACAAGGCAGCGCACAGATCAATGCCTAAAGTGACCCTGTCAACAAAATTAGAAAAACATTACCTTGAGAAGAAAACAGGTTTACACATACCAGTTAATTGATCTATTTGCTGCAACTTAAGTGATGCATTGTACCTACTCAGACTCAAGGGTTGCAGTAACGCATGGTAAAACATGAGTTTTACTGTCTGTTATTGAAATGATCGACAATGTGCATACCGTGAATTATTGCAATTTATTAAGAACGGCACCTAAATACTGACGACACACAAAAATGAAGTTGAACATATACATTCACTCGAACATCGGTTGTTCGCCGAAGAGCGAACATTAGGGGGCGTTCACGGAAAATTTGAGCGCCGCAGAATGCTCCATAATGTACTGTGAGATCACAGTGCATTGCGGTATGATGATTGGCCAAAGCATGCACCTGACCTGCATGCTTTGGCCAATCACAGCGCCCTCTGCTAAGAGGGCCATAATTGGCCAAAGACAATTATGTGAGAAAAAAAAGCCCCAGAACTTCAGTAACACTGGCCATACACTGTATGATTTCTCTTGGTCAGCCCTGTTGGCTTAACAAGAGAAATTCACATGCTCAGAGTCTAAATGCTAGCTTGGCCAAAATTGCTAGCACTGCAACTGCTGCCTTTTCAGCTGGTAGACTCTACCCCCTTTCGTGAATTTATGGAATGCGTGCTGTACCTCAGTGGCAGGTTTCAAAACGCTGACTACACTGTATATACTATATATATATATATATATATATATATATATATATATATATATATATATATATATATATATATATATATATATATATATATATACATAAACACACACACACTGAAACCTCCTGCATGCCACTAACCAACCTGCCTTTAGCTAACGTTCTCTCAATCTCTCCACTGTTTACGGTCGCCGCGTGAGCAACCTTATATATTGTGCTGCTTTGACTTAGCCCCCTGAGCCATGATTGGCGAAAGGCACCCTGCCTTTGGCCAATCATGGTTTTCACAGCAGAGCGTGCTGTTGCTGGCCAAAGCTTGCAAGTTAGGTGCATGCTTTGGCCAATCAGCAGCCGTCAATGCACTGTGATCTTGAAGTGCATTATGGGGCACTCCATGGCACTCGAATTTGCCACGAACGCCCCATATGTTCGAGTTGAACTTACGTTCGACTCAAACATCGGGACCATCCCTAGTTGGCAGCCTATTCAAAGTGAAATTTGTTGTAAACAATAGACTATATATATATATATATATATATATATATAAAATAAATAATGAACATGTTATAGTTACCTGCTCTGTGTTCTGTACAGAGTTGCCCTGAACCTCCTCTTTTGGGGTTCCCCACCAGCGCTCTAGGCTCCTCCTCTTCTCAGTGTGTCACCATAAAGCCCCGTACACACGAGAGGATTTATGTCCGACAGACTTCCGAAGGAGTCCTGCCGGAGTTCCGACAGAGTTCTGACGGACTTTTCGACTGAGCGGACTTGGCCACACACAATCACACCAAACTCCGACGGATTCGAACGTGATGACGTACGACTGGACTCGAATAAGGAAGTTCATAGCCAGTAGCCAATAGCTGCCCTAGCGTCGGTTTTAGTCCGTCGGAATAGCATACACACAAGCAAATTTTTCGAAGGGACCGGGTCCGGCGGAGTTCCGTCTGAAAAATTTGAAGCATGTTCCATATTCTAAAGTCCATCAGACTTTGGCGAATCAAAAGTCAGTTGGAGCCCACACACGATCGAATAGTCTGACGGAATCAGTCCGTCGGACTTTGGATGTTGAAAAGTCCTCTCGTGTGTACGCGGCATAAGAAGCCGCTTGCTATGGTGGCACAGCTGCAGGCCTGCTCCTGAGTCGGGAATTGTACGTTCATAGACACGCACAACGTAACTCAGCCCCACCCCACAGCTCCTCCCTCACAGGATTTGATAGACAGCAGCAGGAGCTAACAGCTCCTGCTGCTGCCTCCATGTTCTGTGAGGAGAGAGAGAGAGGAGAGACACAGCACTGGATCAAAACAGGACTGGGACATTTTCACCCTAATGCAGGGAATTTATTAGGGTAAAAAAAAGTCCTGCCTTTACAACCACTTTAATTACCTAGATGTACATACAGTAATGGACCACGCAGCTCTGAATTCGGGCATTACACTTTTGCCCTCATGTTTTCTTCATTAAAGAAAAAGTAAAAAGGCATCAAAACACACGTGCGTTGCTGTCCCCTATTATACTCATTGACATGTGTTGACAGTTTTAAGCAGTTTCATTGCTTTTAATGGAATATAAATCTAGGAAAAACAAACAAGTGTGAATCTAGACGAATAGTCAATGTGGACCTCTGACTGTTCCTAACAGATGACCACTTTGTAATGTATCTGGGTAGCTTTAGGGGAGAAAGCATTACCAACTATATATGTGTATATATATATATATATATATATATATATATATATATATATATATATATATATATATATATTCCCAATATTCCCTGCACACTGAATATCTTCCTCCCCCATCTCTCCATCTCCTTATCTATCACTCATTCTGATAAACACCAGATGGTTCTTGTTCCTTCAAATGAGAGACTTGGAGTAAAAAGAAAAAGAAAAACATTTACCACCTGAAATATTTTACAGCCTTGTACAGTATGAGGTCAAGTCATGACATTTGGACAGCCAGAGGTACAGAAAGCTGTCAGCAGATTGTTAATAAATGCTTCAGTTAGTTCAAAATGGATTGTGCTCCCTTGGGAATTTTCAATTCTTATTTATTGTATTCAGTAACCGAACAAGAACATCGTCGGCAGTTGTGCTGGAAGTGCTTTCAGAGTTGGAGGACCGGGAGGTTACCTAATAATTAGGATCCACTTAGTTGCAAGCTTAGAAAATGTAGATCGTAGAGTACTCCGAGACAGTCTAAACACATTCTGGTCTAAACAAGCTTTCTACAGTTTTTATTAGCAAAACTGTTTAGATCTCTAAATACACCATATTGATGGCGCCATACAAGTAACTGAATAAAATAAATAAATACAATATTGTCAAGTTTGTCTAGGGGCCCTATGTATACAGGCAGTGGACAATGCAGTAAATACTCTACATTGCTCCTGCTTTTTATTTTTAAATCATATACTAGAGGTTCTTTATACAGATTAACTAGAGGAATGAATAATTAATTATTTGCATTGTCTGCACTTAAAAGGAGGTATAGACCCCTTTTTTTTTAGATTCATAATGGGAGTGGAACAAGCAAATACCTTTTGTTTTACTATACACTCACCGGACACTTTATTAGGTACCCCTTGCTACTACCGGGTTGGACCCCCTTTTGCCTTCAGAACTGCCTTAATTCTTCATGGCATAGATTCAACTGGGTATTGGAAACATTCCTCTGAGATTTTGCTCCATATAGACATGATGGCATCACGCAGTTTTCGCTGATTTGTCAGCTGCATGTCCATGATGCGAATATCCTATTCCACCACATCCCAATGGTGCATTGGATTGAGATCTGGTGATTGTGGAGACCATTGGAGTACAGTGACCTCATTGTCATGTTCAAGAAACCAGTGGTGAGATGATTTGAGCTTTGTGACATGGTGCATTATCCTGCTGGAAGTAGCCATCAGAAGATGAGATGGGTACACTGTGGTCATAAATGGATGGACATGGTCACCAACAATACTCAGGTAGGCCCTGGCGTTTAAACAATGTTCAATTGGGACTAAGGGACCCAAAGTGTGCCATGAAAATATCCTCCACACCATTACACCACCAGCCTGAACCATTGATGCAAGGCAGGATGGATCCATGCTTTCATGTTGTTTACTCCAAATTCTGACCCTACCATCTGAATGTCACAGCTGAAATCAAGACACAGCAGACCAGGCAACGTTTTTTCCAATCTTCTATTGTCCAATTTTGATGAGTGCGAATTGTAGCCTCAGTTTCTTGTTCTTAGCTGACAGGAGTGGCACCCGGTGTGGTCTTCTGCTTCTGTAGCCCATCCAGAGATGGTATTCTGCATACCTTGGTTGTAACGAGTGGTTATTTGAGTTCCTGTTGCCTTTCAATCATCTTGAACCAGTCCGCCCATTTTCCTCTGACCTCTGACATCAACAAGGCATTTTTGGACCATTCTCTGTAAACCCTAGAGATGATTGTGTAAATACCAGCAGATCAGCAGTTTTTGAAATACCCAGACCAGCCTCTCTGTCACCAACTACCATGCCACTTTCAATGTCACATAAATCTTCTTTCTTCCTCATTCTGATGCTCGGTTTGTACTTCATCAAGTTGTCTTCACCACATTTACATGCCTAAATGCATTAACTTGCTGCCATGCGATTAGCAATTTGTGTTACCAAGCAATTGAACAGGTGTACCTAATAAAGTGTCTGGGGAATGTATATCTACTGTTGTTCACAGGGCATTTTGGTTCATTTTTCCTTATGACCCTCACCATAACCTGTCTAGTTGTGTTGTCCTATTGGTCCTTAAATTCTACTCCATAGAAGCTACAATTTCCATACAATCTACTAATAATCTGAAGTCTGAAACCACTGTTTGTAGTTTGGGATAAATGATTCAGTAATGCCACATACACACGAGCGGAATGTCCGACTGAAAAAGTCCAACGGAAGCTTTTCATCGTATATTCTGATCGCGTGTATGCCTCATCTGACTTTTTTTTTCCCGGAAATTCTGATGGACCTAGAAATAGAACATGTTCTAAATATTTCCGACAGAACCAATTCCTATGGGGAAAACTGCTCGTCTGTATGCTGTTCTGACGAACCTTAAACGACACATGCTCTGAAGCAAGTACGAGATGGAAGCTATTGGCTACTGGCTATTGAACTTCCTTTTGCTAGACCCGTTGTACGTGTTGTACGTCACTACGTTCTTGACGATCGAACTTTGGTGTGATCGTGTGTACGCAGGACAGTATCAGAGGAATTCTGTCGGAAAAACCTTCAGAGTTTATTCCGACGGGAAAACCAGTCGTATGTACAGGGCATAAGATCTGGTTGTATCTGTACTATAAAGCAGCAGACCTGGATAAACAGTTTGCCTAGGGGCATAAATAAAAGATTTGCACGTACCTGCTCAAAACCCCACAATATGTAATATTCCCCTTATTATTCTCTTTGTGAGACATGAAGATACATTTTGTGTTAAGATTACTACACTGTCTGCATTATTTGTAATTAATAAAATGAAAAGTGCCGTGTTCTGTGCAGTACGTAAAGCTGCAGAGAACAGAGGAGAGCTCTATAACTGGGTCCCTAATTGTGTAAAGCTGGTTAAGCTACTTGTAATCATATTATCTGATCTCCTATAGTAGACACCCAGAATTATTTTTTATTGTGCTTGGTCAACTTTTTAGTTTTTGGGAGCCAGGGAACCATGTGCTATATCTGTACATGCCCCCACTTCTGACAGCTACCAAATTCAGAGGAGCATAAGTGGCTCAAGGCTTCAATCAAACAGGAACACTTAAAGTGGTTGTATAGTCTTTTTTTTAACTTTTACCTACAGGTCAGCTTATAATAAGGCTTAGCTGTAGGTAAAAAAAAAAAATCTCCTAAACCTATATGGTTTAGGAGATATTCCCCTGGCAATGAGTCGCTGATTGCAGCGGCGCATGCACACAGGGGATTCTCGGCTGAAAGCCCGGCAGACCCCGGACCCTGCCAGAAAGAAACCTGGCAATATTGCGGCTCCGGCCACTCACAGCTCCCTCGGCGTGGATCGGGTGAGATGTCGGGGCCTCGTTCTAAGGTAAGTATTTCATAATGAGCTAGTATGTGGTGCATACTAGCTCATTATGCCTTTTCCCTGGCAGGTCTGAAAAAAAAAATGCCAGTGGGGTTACTCCCACTTTAAGGCTGGTACACAGAATATCGGCTGGTTCAACAGAACCTGGCTAACATTTTGGCCAGTGTTTATAGCAGCCTGTCCGACAGAAGTCGGCCCAAATATCCGGCTTCTGTTAAACGGGCTTCCTGAAAAATCATCAGTCAGTTGGCACCCGATTAGCACTAGCAGCCAATTTCTAGTTAGTACAGCCATCTCCTTCATTTTTTTTTTCAGTTCAGCCCAGAAAAAAACCTGCATTGTATATCAGGCAGAATTTCTTTTGGGTGTTGCCTTGTATGCACTTTTACACACGCTTTACGTGCTTTTAAATGTGCTTTATGTGCACTGAACTCTATGTAACAGTGCATTGAACTCTATGTAACACTTTCATAATTTTGATGGAAACAGCATCAAAGATGCAACAAGCAGGTGTTTTTCTACCATAATGCAACCCCAACAGGCCCTCAATACACAGATGTTAATAGGGCATTAGAGTTACTGAAGGGTTCAGACACTAGTACAAGTTCAATACAAATAAAGGCGCAATATGCCATTCACTCCCCCCCCCCCACCCCCTGAGCATGAGTAATATAGTCAGACCGTTCACAGGCTTTAGCAGAGCTTTTCAATTTTTACTATTTTGCCTTTAGCAAATTCACATAAGATGTGTGTAATGGACAAGGGGGCATTCAACTTTAAAAACAGCTGGTTCTTTATAGATACCGCATATAGCTCTTTATATACAGTAGCTATGAATACAGAGGCACTGCATGTACTGTATGATAATGCTGGTGTTCTTTTGGAAATTCAGCCTTCTCCCCGGTAGGTGGGCCTGTCTGGTGGAGAAGTACAAATGATCAGTGACTCCAATAATCACAAAGGTAACAGCATAAATTTAGTCTAGCTTAGAGATGATAAGTGCTTATTGAGCTTAAACTGATAATAAACCCTCTTTTTTTTTAATAGCTGATGTAATCAAATAATGAGTATGCAGCTTCATTTTATTTTAATTCTTGCCTATGTTCCAGTTAATGTGGTGCCATGATCACTGTCCCAGGTTTCTTGTTTCAGGATAGCTCCTTTCTTTTGCAGCATCCTATGGAGCAACCCTTGCATGGAAGAAGTAGAGATGTGTCTCCCTACAATGTGTGCATCAATAGAAACACACAGTCCTGTAGCCTAGGATGGGCAGGCGCTCCCTTGCTCCTCCCCTATCCCTTCTCCAAACTAACAGACTGACTGAAGACTACACTGTCTGCTGTTAAATCTGTCCTGTGAAGACTGGAAGTTCAGCTATCATTAAGCGCCATTAACGGTGCGAAACACATCAGTCATCATTATGGACCTGTGTCTCTGATTGATGTATGGATCAAGCTTTATTCAATAAAGGCATTATTTTGGAGTGCGGCCGTCCTTTTTCCATTTTCTGCCATTTGACTTTGCTGAGCCGGCACCCTTCATCTCCTATATACTAGGACGGTGTGAACACAAGCGACACCACCTGGAGCAGTAATTACCTTGATTCTGGGAAGCAGCACTTAGCGAACTGTAGCCAAAATCATTGAAAGTTGTAAACTGAAAGTGCTGGATTAAGATTTATAACAAATACTTTACAGAGGAAAGCTTATTTTTCTTATGCTCAGTGTGTTAAAGGGGTTGTAAAGGTAAACATTTCTTCACCTTAACCCCCCTGGCGGTATTCCCGAGTCTGGCTTGGGGTGGAAGTTTTACACCAAAAGCGGTAACCCCCGAGCCAGACTCGGGACCGCATCGCTGTATGCAGGAGGAGGTTACTTACCTTCTCCCTTGGATCCAGCCATGTCCCCCCGCTGTACGAGCGGCTCGTCCTCCACTCGATTTATCACGGAACCGAGCTCCGTTCCCTGTGAGCATTGCGACGCACGAGGACGGAGATCGGCGCCAAATTCAAAAAGTGAAACACACAGTGTACATACAGTATAATGTAATCTTACAGATTACATTGCTGTATGTAATAATTTCACATCCCCCTTGTCCCTAGTGGTCTGCCCAGTGTGTTGCATGCAGTTTTATATTATAAAAACTTAGAATCACTCACAGAATTGAGCGATAGCAATTTGTGGGGAGATCCGTCATCAAATACTGAAAAGTAATGACAGTGACAATTCTGCAACTGAGCAAATTTCAGTGTTTTTGATTTGATTACATTATTGAATAATTTTTATTATTGTTATATTATTATTTGGTAAAATTATTTATAATTATTTATTATATTATAATTTATTATTTCATTTTTCAAACTTTATCATGTCTGCTAGACTCTGGTTTGGACAGATTTAACTGAGTTATTCCTAAGAATTATAGGACTACAATATAAAACGACAAATTTTCATGCAAAATAATTGTACCGCTTTTAGCACCTAAAATCCAAAATAATCATACCGCCAGGGAGGTTAATGCATTCTATGCATTAAGGTGAAAAAACATCTGACAGTGCCGGCACCCCCAGCCCCCCGTTTTACTTACCTGACCCCTCGAAAGTATGGCGCTCTCCTCCAACATCCTCTTCGCCGCTCAGCCTGGCCGCTGATTGGCTAGAGTGGATGGATTGAAAGCAGCGCAGCCATTGGCTCGCGCTGCTGTCAATCACATCCAATGACACCGCGTGCCAGGTGTGGGGCTGAGTGATACAGCGAGCGGCTATAGCCGCCAGCTGTATCACAGGAGCGCGCCCGCAACTACTTCTCACCATGCGAGGGAGCTCTCATGAACGTGAGAAGTACTTGCGGGGGGAAGCCGAGACAGCCGCCGAGGGACCCCAGAAGAGCAGGTTCGGGGCCACACTGTGCAAAACGAGCTGCAAGTGGAGGAAAGTATAACATGTTTGTTATTTAAAAAAAAAATCCCTTTACAACCCCTTTAAGCAAAAGATAACTCTAAAACTCTGAAGGTTTAATACTACCTTAAAGAATAACAACCCCATCTGGGTAATCAGTGTACTTTGCAAGGATTTAGGCATCATTTGAAGATTCCTCCACGTACATAGCTCTTTGTTTGATTATGTGTAATGTGAATCTGAATGGGAGTGAAATTTTCAGTACTAATCAGCTGATGCGCTTGCAGTGTTCTAATGGGGAAAGTTGAACTCTTTTATTTTGTTTTTTTGTAAAAATAAAATAAAATAAAAATTGTATGCACAGTACATTATCACAGGCCAACGAAAAAAATGGAGGGTGCAGAAAAAAACCATCAGTGAATATGGTAACAGCAGCAATAGAAAGAGCACTGCTTTCAGTGCTGGAAGTCAAAGGTGAGTTTGCAATAAACTGTAGGTATGCATACTTGTAAATGGTAGTAAGTGTTGCCCTTAGAATTCACCCCATCATCCAGCTTTAGCAACCTAGGTTAGGCAGAAATGTCGTTCTTTACTTTTTACACTTCATTCTTCATGTTAATGAAAATCTTTATTACTTTCAGCATTTAAAATGATGCTGTACCTAGTCATTACCGTCTGCTTGTATCTCTTATTTAGCAGGCTGGTCCCTGTACTGCTATCTGTATAACAGGCTTTTCTCTGTTCCTTTGGTGACTGTAGCGCCTCACTCAGCAAACTGTCTGGTGAATGTCTGCATACATGATTGACCAAACTGGAAGAGATACAGCTGTTCTTTGGTCTCAAAGGCCTGCTGATGACCCGGGGCCTGGAACCTTCCAAAAGTTACAGCTCAACAGCAGTATAATAGCAATATGTCCAGGAACATAAAAAGGATGATTACTGGACATCATTATCTTTGCTTAAGGACAGCCATACAACGAGGTACTAAATCAGCTGGTCACTGCTATCTACAATACTCCACGATGGTCTGGCAGTTCAAACGGCAATTTAGTAATTCCAGGTATGGCTATTTTATACATAGTTACATTGGTCTAGCTTGGACCAATGTAATTATACATATATCATACATCATACATATATCATACGTGGACAATGCCCCAGAATGTGACGACATCGCCCCGCCTCTCCATCTCCTTCAATCAGAATACTCTGCGTTCATTCAGAAAATGCTTTGTACCCGTGCCAAGTGGCTGACCTCCTGTGATCACACGGAAGCTAGTGACGATCAATGGAGTAGCGGTGGTTACTTCAGTGATTTCTAACTTCCAGGGGCATTGGCCAAGTATGATTAGGGATGAGCTTCATGTTCGAGTCGAAAATACGTTCGACTCGAACATCGGCTGTTCGCCCGTTCGGCGAATTCCGAACGTTATGGGCCGTTCGCACCAAATTCGTGTGGCGCTCACGGCCCACAATGCACTGTGATGGCGCATGCTTGGCCAATCACAGCGCCGGCAGCGAGGAGAGCCATGATTGGCCACAGGCAGGATGCCTGTGGCCAATCATAGCTCAGGCTGTGTAGTACACGCCCCACACTATATAAGGCCGCCAGCGCGGCGGCCTTGTGTAGTGTGTTGGCATCTGTAGCAGTTAATGGGTGTTCTGTGTACCTTCAACACAGTATACACCGATCGTTATCGGCCGATTTTTCGTTCTTGCTCTTCTGTAGTGGTTGTTGTCTGCGTGCCCTGACCGCAGTATACACCGCTATATTCACCTATATATCTAGCGATATATCTATCTTTTATAATAGAGCTGTCAGTCAGTGTTAGGAGATTGTGCGTGCTGTCTGCATGCTCTGAACGCAGTATACACCGCTATATCCACTTATCTAGCTAAATATCTTGCTCGTTTTAAATAGAGCTCTCAGTCAGTGTTATGGCGCGTACACACGAGCGGATTGTATGGCGTACTTAGTCCGTCATACAATCCGACGGACAGTCCGTCGTACTTTCCACTGAACGGACTTGACCACACACGGATGCACAAACAGTCCGTCGAAAGCTTGCACGATGACGTGTACAGCACGTACGACGGGACTAGAAATAGGAAGTCCAAGACACAGCAAAGCACCCTTCCGCCCTGTAAATCCTTTCTGGGCATGCGTCATTCTTAGTCCGTCCGACTAGCATACTGACGACCGTATTGTCCGCTGAAACCAAAGTACGACGGACAGAATTTCGAAAAAACCGAAATACTTAGTACTCCGGACTGCACGCTGAAAAAGTCCGCTGAAGCCCATACACGAGCGGATTGTCCGCTGAAATGTGTTTCGACGGACTAAGTACGCCATATAATCCGCCCGTGTGTACGCGGCATTAGGAGATTGTGCATGCTGTCTGCGTGCTCTGAACGCAGTATACACCGCTATATCCACCTATATAGCTAAATATCTTGCTTGTTTTAAATAGAGCTTAGTCAGTGTTAGGAGATTGTGCACGCTGTCTGCGTGCTCTGAACGCAGTATACATCGCTATATCCACCTATATAGCTAAATATCTTGCTCGTTTTAAATAGAGCTTTCAGTCAGTGTTAGGAGATTGTGCGTGCTGTCTGCGTGCTCTGAAAAAGACGGACGGCAAAACAAATTATACAGGGGTGATAACCCTTCCCTATGTTTTCCAAAAAGCTTAAAAATTGTTTTTTTGACTGGAGCTACACTTTAAAAATGTACCAGTTGAAAATTACAAACCGATTCAACTTAACACAACAAACCTACACAGTCCCTGTCTTGTTTGCACCGCCTGTATACTGCTGTTCTGAGTATATAGGGCCTGGGGGCCACACGTATTTCCTTTTTTTAATATGGGTACGGGGTTCCCTTTAATATGCGTACAAGACCCAAAGGGGCTGGTAATGGGCAGGGAGGGCTACCCATGCCATTTTTCTCAATGATTTTCAACCATATTGCAGGAACCAGATATAACATTAAAACCGGAAGCAGCTTTAAATGACGTTATTTCCGTTAAATGTCATTTTGTGCAGGGACTGTTCTAAACACCGGAAACACGTGGCACTTCACAGGCATACTACAGACACCCCCAGGCACCATATTTAAAGGAATATTTCACTTATTTTTTTTCATTTTAATCGTCATTAAAATCAGTGCTCCCGCCAAAATGGCCGTTTTTTTTGCAGTGACCCATGTCCCCTGGGGCAGGAGCCAGGTCCCCAAACCCTTTTTAGGACAGTATCTTGCATATTAGCCGTTAAAATTAACACTTTTAATTTCGAACATTCGAGTCCCATAGACTTCAATGGGGTTCTAACGCTCGTACGAATTTGGGGTCCGTTCGAAAGTTCTGGTGCGAACCGAACCGGGGGGTGTTCGGCTCATCCCTAAGTATGATATATGCATATTTACATTGGTTAAGCTGGACCAATGTAACTATATATACAATAGCCCAATAGACCAATGTAACTACAGTGTGTATACAATATCCACACCATTCTTCTTTAAAGTTTCTAAATGCAAAATAACGCACTTATTTTACTCTAATAGGGTACAATCAATATAAGGGGCAGAGTGTTGGGAAGAGCTACAGAGGTAAAAGATTTGGAGGTTCTTATTTCAGATGATTGCAACATGACAAAACAGTGTCACTTGGCAGCAATGGCGGCAGGTGGTATGGTTGGGTCTCCCTCACCTACCACCCCCCCCCCCCCCGGGCGGTTGATTGATCAGTCTCCACACTCAACCCACCTAGGTCACAGGCTTCCTGCAGGCGGCGGACCTCTGCGTCTCCTCCTTCCTCCTCCTCAGCGGGCAATAGGATCTCTTCTCCTCTCACTCATTGGGGTCTCAGGACCCGCTTCCTGAGCTGGGATTGGCCGTCAATGGCCGACAATATCGAATATTAATTCACTATTGTCACCCAGTTCTCTACTCCCCGAGCCCACCCTTTTTTTAAGACAATTAGAGCCTCCAGTTCTAATCGTGCTTCTAAAAAAAAAAAACCCCATTAGAATCTATGCGTCCAGTGCCCTGCATTTAACCACTTGAGACCCGCGCTATAGCCGAATGACGGCTACAGCGCGGACCTCCTTTGCCGGGACTACGTCTATTGACTACGTCTACGCTCTGTGATCGGCGAGTCTATGAGACTCGCCTGATCACCGATCCGAGCAAGGGGTTGATCCCGACCCCTTATCACGTGATCAGCTGTCAGCCAATGACAGCTGATCATGTGATACAACGGAGCCGGTAATCGGCTATAATTCCTCCTCGCGCTGACAGCGCAAGGAGAAGAAAAAAGAGCCGATCACCGGCGGCCGTGATCGGGACATCAGTCCCGATCACGGCCAGCCCTGCCAGTGCCCACCTGCCCCCTGCCAGTACCCACCTGCCCCCTGCCAGTGCCACCTCAATAAAAAATAAGTGCCCCCCGTCAGTGCCCATAGTGCCACCCAGCAGTGCCCACAGTGCCACCCAGCAGTGCCCACAGTGCCACCCAGCAGTGCCCACAGTGCCATCCAGCAGTGCCACCCAGCAGTGCCCACAGTGCCACCCAGCAGTGCCCACAATCTGCCTCAACAAAGGTGCTGCACCCCAGTGCCACATATCCTTGCCCATCAGTGTCATCTACCAGTGCCCATCAGTGCCGCCCATCAGTGCCACCTATCAGAGCCACCTATCAGTGCCACCCATCCGTGCCATCTTATCTGTGCCCATCAGTGCCGCCTTATCTGTGCCTATTAGTGCCGCCTTAACTATGCCTATCAGTGCCCACCAGTGCAGCCTATCAGTGCCCACCAGTGCAGCCTATCAGTGCCCACCAATGCAGCCTATCAGTGCCCACCAGTGCAGCCTATCAGTGCCGCCTCATCAGCGCACTTCAATGAAGGAGAAAAATGACCTGTTTGCAAAATTTTATAACAAACTATTAAAGCGGAGGTCTACCCTAAAGTGGACCTTCCGCTCATCGGAACCCTCCCCCCCTCCGGCGCCACAATTGGCACCTTTCAGGGGGGAGGGGGGTGCAGGTACCTGTACAGTACAGGTATCTGCACCCACTTCCGGGATAGCTCTCTGTGGAAAGGGGCGTAGATTACGCCCCTTTCCGAAAGCCCCCTGCTGCCTGCTGGGAAACACATAGATCCCAGAGGCAGCGGGTCCATCCTTATTGCACAGCGCGACTCGCGCATGCGCAGTAGGGAACCGGGAAATGAAGCCGAAAGGCTCCACTTCCTGATTCCCATACCCAAGATGGCGGCGGCAGCACCCGAGAGACGATCGAGAGATCGGCTTCGGGTGCCGACATCGCGGGCGCGCTGGACAGGTAAGTGTCACTATTTTAAAAGTCAGCAGCTGCAGTATTTGTAGCTGCTGGCTTTTAAAAAAAAAAAAAAAAAACGCGGACTCCCGCTTTAAACAGGATTTTTTTTTTTTTGCATCTTTTTTTGTTTTTTTAGCAAAAAATAAAACTCCCAGCTGTAATTAAATACCACCAAAAGAAAGCTCTATTTGTGGGAAAAAAACGATAAAAATTTCATTTGGGTACAGTGTTGTATGCCCGCGCAATTGTCATTCAAAGTGCATCAGCGCTGAAAGCTGAAAATTGGTCTGGGCAGGAGGGGGGTTTAAGTGCCCAGTAAGCAAGTGGTTAAATTAGGGTCTGGGTGCATGGATTAGGGGGGCGACGCCTCTGCAGCCCTTATGGATGGGCCGCTACTGCTTGGCAGTGGGAAACGCAAATAGTGGTACATAACTAGAAGGATCACCACTACAGACACCAGCCTGCTAAATATGATATACACTTAGGCCCCTTTCACACTGGGGCTTTTTTCAGGTGCTACAGTGCTAAAAATAGCGCCTGTATAGCGCCTGAAAAAATCTGGCCCCTTTCACTCCAGTGTGAAAGCCACAGGACTTTCACACTGGAGCAGTACGCTAGCAGGACGGTGAAAAAAGTCCTGCTAGCCGCATCTTTGGAACGGTGAAGGAGCGGTGTATTCACCGCTCCTAAACTGCTCCTTTCCATTGAAATCAATGGGGCAGAGCGGCTATACCAAAGCGACGCTTTGCAGGCGGTTTTAACCCTTTTTCGGCCGCTAGCAGGGGTTAAAACCGCCCCGCTAGCGGCCGCATTCTGGCGCTAAAACGACGGTAAGGCGGCGCTAAAAATAGCGGCGCTTTACCACCGACGCGCTTCCGCCCCAGTGTGAAAAAGGGGCCTTACTGTATGTATTTATATCTATTTACCTCCTTGATCACCTCTTCTCAAGACAGAATTCCTCCATGCCTTTTATCGTTTTTTGTGAACTGGTGCCCAAAACTGAAATGCATATCAAATGAGGTCTTACTAATGCGGTAAATTGAACAGGGACTAAAGCACTGTATACGAACATTGTTTCGTTTTTTTTAAATAGTAGGTTGAACAGAAAAAAAATCTCACAGTTCCTTGCATCCACCCCAGCGACGTGTTCTAAAAGTATTCTAAAGAATTGTTGGAGGAGACTTCCAGCAGGTAGTAAGTCAGTTAAAGAGGAAGTAAACCCTGATGAGTTTACTTCCTCTTTCATTCCCTGCAAAGGCAAAGCATAATGGACTACTATCCATCACATAGTAGCCCATTATGTGTCACTTACCTGACACAGGAGCCAGCGAAGTCGCCGCTGTCCCCTGTAGTCCGCCGCATCCATCTTGTTGGTGGGGTCTCGCAGCTCCGCCGCTGTCATTCGGCGAAGCCGCGATGATGTCACTCCCGCACATGCGCACGGGAGCCGACACGCGCGGCAGCTCCGTCGCTGAGAATGCAGCGCTCAGTGCGCCTGCATGCCGCTGTCTACGGCGCATGCGCCGTAGACAGCGGTGCCCGTTTTCGGGCAAATATCTCCTAAACATATAGGTTTAGGAGATATTGCTTGGACCTACAGGTAAGCCTTAATCTAGGCTTACCTGTAGGTCAAAGTGGTTTGTAAGGGTTTACAACCACTTTAACAGTAATGCCCTGTACACAGGGTCAGACTTTCCGACAGAAAATGTGCGATTGGATCGTGTTGTAGGAAAATCCAAACATGTGTGGGCTCCATCGGCCTTTTTCCGTCTGAATTTTCAACACACAAAGTTTGAGAGCTGGATCTAAAATTTTCCGACAACAAAATCTGATTAAATTCCGATCGTGTGTAGACAATTCCCACGGATAAAGTGCCATGCATGCTCAGAATAAACTACGAGATGAAAGCTATTGGATACTTCCCTCTTTATAGTCCCGTCGTACGTGGTTTACATCACATCGTTCTGAACAATCGGATTTTCCCACAACTTTGTGCGATCATGTGTATGCAAGTTAAGTTTGGACCAAAATCCGTCAGATTTTGTCGTCGGAATGTCCGACCGTGTGTACAGGGCATAAGTGAAAATGCTTGGGACAACATAGATTTATACTCAGACAAAAAGGTTAAAGAAAACAAGATAAACAAACAAAAAAAAGGGAGGGAAGACGTTGATGGAGCTCTTGGTCTTTTTCTTCCGTAACTCTTTGTTTCTATGCTTAAAGTACTTGGAAATACGAGAGGACAGTCTTTTGAGCATTCCATAAAACGTAAAACCTGTATCCTCTATATATGGATGTGTGTGGTACTTGTCAGTGCTCTGATGCTACTATAGCCTGATGAAGGTTGGCTTGGGCCTAGTGGCCTAAACACCCTCTAAAGTCTATGGGCAGCTTTTCTACCCTCTTCACATAAAAATTAGTAGTACAAATAGAGGCACATTTTTGGCGGTGTGCATGCCCACTGTAATTTATTGCTGGGGGGAGAAAACAGGACATGAATGTGCTTAACAGAAGGAAAGCAATAGGTACTGTAAGAAGAAAGAGATAGGGCATGAGTTATATGTGTGTGTAACACATGGTCCTGCAAACAATGTGCAAGAGATAGTAAACTGCAGACATGTGTTTTGGTATAGACAATGCCCAGCTACAGTCTACGTGTCTGAAGATCACAGACACCAGACCATACATACCATATGATTGTGTCTCCATGTCTTATCACTTCACTGTTCATATCCTTCCTGCACCGCTGTTCTGCTACACTTTTGGTTATGTTCAGGATGACAACTTATTTTACAGGCATCAACAAACAATAGAGAATTACTGCCCTCTTCTGCTTTTCCATACAGCATTTTTGAACTGATTTCGTGAAAATTTCCACAATTTGCATGCAGATATATCATATGAGTGTGATAATGTTAGGTATACGACATTTTTTGGGCCAGTATCCTCCAGTATGACAGGATCATAGGCATGAAAATCTCTTATAATGTATTCAAATAACTGCAATTTCATCCAGATGACCTACAAGTGCTCAACAAGCAATGAACACACATAACTTCCATAATCATAAAAATGTCTGTAGCACCCAGTAATGGGCGGTTACATGCTTGATGTGCTGTGTTCAAACATATAGCCAAGCAGCATCAAAAACAAATGCGTGAGTGTGACTAAGCTCCGAAACAAATGAATTACAGGCATACTAATCAGAATTACACATCTAAGCAAATTGATGTATCACCAAGTCAATGGAAGATAAAACTGGCTGCAGATTGTTATCTGATCAAATTACGAACTCAGTAAATGTAAACAGAAGAACGTAAAATGGCAAAAAAAAAGTAACGTTGCAATTTCACAGTGTTGGACTTTATACATTATTAAGTGAACACAGTTTCACTCCTCTAGTTGGTCCATTGTTGTAGAACAGACATGCACTTTTGCAAGGAATGCAAACATATAGAAAGGGGGTCCATAGAGTCTGGTCTTTTTTGTCTATGTTGGTTTTAACCTTTTTTTAAAACAAAAAGCATCTCTAGCAATTATTGGGCATGGCTTGGGTTTAGAAATACACATTAGCTTGCAACAAAACTTTTAGATATCAATCTATGTATCAATCTTTATCAAATATTGTAGCAATTAAGTGAAGAAGCGTTTGAGACTTTGACCTTGTAGCACCAGCGACAACAGAAAACTGGGATGACCAAAGACAACAGGCAGAAGATGGGAATTAAGGTTCAACCTAATCACCAAGAGAACGCTAACATTTGTGACACTTATATACATATGCATGCTACAGATCCTAATAAGTTAAACTGTTATACAGTATTGTTAATACAGTTCTAAATGTGAGGTGGAAAGCTGTTTTCTCTCATTGTCTTATTACAACAGAGATGGTGGAACAATAAGCAACACTTAAGCCTCGTACACACGATCGGATTTTCCGACGGGAATTGTGTGATGACAGGCTGTTGCCGGAAAATCCGACCATTTGTACACTCCATCGGACAATTGTTGTTGGATTTTCCACGAACAAATGTTGGAAATCAGGTTTTAAAATTTTACGTGGACAAATATCTGTTGTCAGATTTTCCAAGCGTGCCGTGTGTATACTCGGAAGCAAGGATGAGCCAGATGTGGTCAGTCTTGTAAACTAGCGTTTGTAAAGGAGAATTAACATTCGTGACGTGGTAAATTATGAAATCTCCAAATGCAGCGCACATTCTCTTCTTTAATGGGATAATAATGAAGCTGCTTTGCTGGTGATACTGATGGAGTTATTGCAAATTAATTTTCAAATACTTTTTTTTTCTAGTGATATCAAGAGTAATATTATAATGATTGTTTTTTTTGTTTTGTTTTGTTTTTTAACACAATTTTCCCGTAGTTTTTAAGATCAAAGATACAACTATGTTGGTGTCCCTTGTTAATTTTACATTGTATTTTTTCAAATGTAACTGCTTACTCCCAAACTGTCATTTGAAGGAAAATACATAGCCAAGTATTATTCTACACAATTTTCTTATTGTGCATTAAAAAAAAGAAAACAAATAAAATTAGACATGCTATCTGCCAATAGAACTTAACCAAAAAGTGCATTCTATGCATCCAAAAATATAGAAAATATAACAAATCAAATCATTATTATTCAACCAAAAAATAAAATAAAAGCCTCATGCATGTGTCCTGCTTCTTAATATAGAGGGTCAACAATGGCAAGAGTTGGTGTAAGCATGGATCCGTCATCCACACATAATTCCAAAAAACATCTGGATTATTCTCCTGGAGCTCCCGCAGCAAAGGCATATGACATATTTGGTCACGATTTATAAAGCAACCAATTTTTGGTCCAAGAACTTCATCTCCTCCTGTTCCTGGACTGGACTTGGGTCAAAGCAATAACTCCAAGGCCAATAATAAATAGCACATTATCCCCTCCAATTCCGCAACATGGCTGGTTGATGAACGGTCATTCAGGAATGAACTGAAAAGCGCAAAATGAAAAGCGTGAAATGAAAAGTGCGAAATGAAAAGCGCAATATTAAAAGCGTGAATCAACACTCACCAAACTTCTACTAACACGAAATTATCAGAAGGAGCCCAAAGGGTGGCGCTAAAGAGCTGAAAAACAACGTAGTAAGTCACGTTCGTATTTGTTGGCCGACAATTCCTTGCCGTTTGTATGCAAGACAAATTTGGGCCAACGCCCTTCGGACAAAAGTCCACGGTTTTGTTGGCCAACAATCCGATCATGTGTATGAGGCTTTAGACTGGTTATACATTATACAATTTTATTGTACAATTTTCCTTTAGATTTATCAAAACCATATAATATGAAGTCAAACCTAAACACTTTCAATTTCTATACAATCAGGCAGACCCTTGCACACCATAGTTGAAGGTAAATCTAAAGGAAATTGAACAACTTTTAGATCGTAAGCTCTAATGAGCAGGGCCCTCTGATTCCTCTTGTACCAAATTGTATTGTAACCGTAATGTCTGCCTTTATTTTGTTAAGCGCTGCGCAAACTGTTGGCGCTATATAAAATCTGTATAATAATAATAATATAATAACAACAAGAAAATTGTATAATGTATGGCCAGCCTTAGAAATTTTCCAACTTTTCTTATAGTTTTGTCTATTAGACCAGGGGAAATCTTTGGCCTAGCATTTGTGGTGAAACTACACATCTCCTTATAACTCTGCCTTTGGGAGTCTTGACTGTGGCTGTCAAAGTCTTGCAATGCCTCATGGGACTCATAGTTCCTCAGTTACATGTAGGCCAAGGCTTGGCCACTCCTGGTTTAGACTAAAATGATTAATATATCTCTGCATTAGTGAAAGATTTACAATAAGCATCTCAATTATATCTTGATATTTCAGATATGGGTGGTTGACATCTAAAGCGATCTATACATGTTTTTTTTCTCTATCAATTCCCCCATCCATACTGAACAGAGTAGATGTTAGAATCTCTCCACTGTCAGGAATTTTATTCAGCAGCCATGCCACCTGAGTTTGCGTGAATACAATGGCGCTGTCAAATAGTAAACGCATTCACTGTTCAACCAATAATTTTCCACCCGGCTTGGTTGACTTTTAAATCATGCACGCCCATCCACTGCTCAAATTTCACCTAATTCATCTGGAATCAGTTGAAATACGAGCTGTCTATAGCCAGCTTAGCTGGTTCCATTATATCAAGTTTTTCTAACATTTGATGTTAAAACATAGCTTTTTCATATTACTATTAGGACCCCCATCACAGGTGTTTGTAACATTCAGTGGCAGTAATTTTGTATCAGCATCTGTCTTAGCTAGGTGGCGAAAAATTCAGAAATGGTGATAACCAGAGGTTCTCTCACCATCTGCTGCTATGGATGGGAAAACTTGCTCCTGATATCTGATTTTTCATTCGTTTGAACAAATGGTCATTCTGGTAAAGCCTAGTGTCATGATGATGAGAATACATAATGGATATGCACTAGAGAATTAGGGAACTAGATAACAGGACAAGATAATGATGTATGCAATTCAAGCCGTTCCAATTTATCCCCACTTTTGAACATGAGCTCCTTTTTAAACATAGCTTTAGTAAAAGGATCAGAATACTGTAAAAACAGTCTCAGATCCCGGGATGGGGTGGAATTCACACCTCAGAGGGAGAAGGGGTTCCTAGGAGCAATTGGTGTCTATTTAACAACCTGTTTTAACTTCATTAGCAATAGGAGCCCAGGGGAGATAACACTGTGACAGACAGCAGCTGGAGGAAAGGCAGGAGACACAGAAGTGTACTACATCAATGCCATGCTAAAGTGGTGGACTCATCACACTACTATAAAAGTACAAAATCCAGACCTAGCACTAAAAAAAAATGTTTACACCATTAAAACTTATTAAGGAAACTAAAACTAGTAAGCATAGGTTATTTATTTATTTTTTTACAAATGCGATCCCTCTATACTCTTTTTATATAACTTTTGCCAAGACATAGACCATACAATCTATGCCAAGACAGAACATGTTGGGCACCAGGTACATCACTGGTGTTTTTGTACAGCTATTCTGTATCATGGCTTCCATACCGATTGAAACTGTTGGGCTTCTGCTGATGTCACCCACTAGGAGAAATGCAAGTAGAGTCATTTATTGTGCTGTGAGAATACATGAGACTTCCTTGGCGCATTATCAGTGGGCAGGCTGGAGTGCACATTAGAAACGTTATCAGAAAATGTACTCCAGACAGGACAAATTGGCTCCAGGAATATTGCCCAATCTACATCACTATTATCTGATCAGCAGATACTGGAGCTGATAAGTTGCTCTCAGCCAAATGGTGGTCTCATGCATGTTCACTATGCTTTATTAAGTGAAGGAAGAATTTATTTTGGTGTGCTAGCCTAAAGCGGGCCATAGATGGATTAAAATATGGCTGGTTCAGCAGGAACCAGCCAAATTGAGATCCATCCATGGCCATCCTTGTTCCAGAGAAGTTATGATCATCTTCTCTTAAATTGGCTTCTTTGATCAGCACTGCCCCTGTCTCCGCTGTCGAAATACAACATCTGGGAGGATTCTTCCATCCAACTTGCTTGTGAGGATGATGAAATACGATCATTTTTTTTTTTTATCAACCCTCTGGTTGAGCAAAAATCTGATCCATGTATGGCCAGCCTTATTTCACTACATGGTTATAGGCTACCATCATTGGTCATGTGCCCACCTGAACTGTGGGCAGGCACCATATGTCTGCACAGTCGGTAAACCATTATTTCTCAGTGCTATGCAACAGGTCTGACCAAAGTGGTATTTTTTACCGCCACCTAATCTATGAGATAAAGTGTGCATATGTGTGCCAATGTGGCCTTCGTGCAATTTCACCTTCCTCCCTAATTGTCTTGTATATAAGATCTTCTGACCTCAAATGTCAGGAGTGCCCCAATTATAAGCAGAATATGTCTGAAACAGCCTAGTCTAATCCTTAAGTGTGTGGATTCTTTTTTTTTTGGCAGTCACAGAAAATTTTCAGAATAGCGGAAGTTTCGAGTGTCTTTTAGAATTTGGAATCAGAATTATTTCAATTAACCAAAAGCTATACAATTTCTATCTGTGCACGTGCTCACCATTTTTTATAGGAATAAATAGTTATCAGATTTTTTGTTATTCCTGATAAAATATCTGACTAAAAAGGGAATTATTTTAGGCTCAACAGATGCAAAAGTTGTTGATTGCTATCTACAAATAATAGTTGCCAAGGTTTAAATATTTTTTAAACCAAAACAAGTATGCTAAAAAAGTAAAGCCAGATTTAGTGGTCAGTGACTCACAAAGTCCTGGAGTCAGTCAGGGAACCATCATATTCAGAAATGAAAAAAAAACGTCAGCAATGGCAATCTCTTAGGTTTCTGTAAATTGAATTATAACTAAAGGCAAAACGTTTTTTTTTTGTTTTGTACAGAGTGAAGAGGGATTGCCAGTTTTTATTGCTGTCTTTGCCGCCATTAGGGGGATTCATCCTCTCTATTTGTCCTGTTTACCAAAGTACTAGAGGGGAAATCTTCCGATGGTTACACTGCGAAAGTCAGAAAGGAAGGTGCCTCACCCCTCCACAGACAGACAGCTGCACTACAAACTCTGCAATCTCCTGCACCAGCTTGTCTCTTTCTAAGGTGTGTTCTATACAGGTAATGTGTCGCGTCATTTCCGTGTCCGCTGATGAAGTCCCGCCCATAGGGACATAACGTACGGACGGAGATCACGTGACGTCACCCGTGGCCACTGTTCATTTTAATGATCATATGAAGCTTCGTTATTGTAAGTGTGTATTTTATGTATATTCATAATTAAAACGTTTTTCTATGGAGAGCACTATGGCTTGTCTTTCTTTCCACATGGTTTAAGGAAACGTGACTACTGCCATACAACTATCCAATGTGGGTACTCCACGAACTTGTCAGTTGATTTGACTCTGAGTGGGAGAAAGCTGTATTTTTGATTGTGAACAGGTCGGATATTATCTGTGAGGAGGAATACAGCAATTGGACGAGTTGATAAGCATTCGTTGATATTAAGTCCATGTGACCCTCTGTAATTTAAAGTGTCCATACGATGAAGTGAGCAGCCAATTCTACTATTGGTGGCGCCCCCCCCCCCCCCCCCCCCGGCACTGACTTTATACCACTGAAGATTTCTCAAGTGGATTTTTTGACACATAAGCTATTTTGGACTTTGAATTAATTTTAATATGTTAGAAATTATTTTATTTTAGTTAGAGTGCTGTACCATCTGTTTGATATATTGTATTTTGGGATTTGGTGATTGACCCTTGGTGTTCAGCAGCTTTCTGTAAAGGGGTTGTACTACGCTGATTTTTTCTGTTTTTACATTTTATATGATAGACCAACACAAAGTGGAACATAATTATGAAGTGGAAGGAAAATGATAAATGGTTTTCCAAATTGTTTACGAATAAATATCTGAAAAGTGTGACATGCATTTGTATTCAGCCCCGTTTACTCTTATACCCCTAAATAAAATCTAGCGGAACCAACTGGCTTCACAACTTACCTAATTAGTAAATAGAGTCCATCTGTGTGTAATTTAATCCCAATATAAATACAGATGTTCGTGTAAAGGCCCCAGAGCTTTGTTAGAGAACCTTAGTGAACAAATAGCATAATGAAGGCCATGGAACACAACAGACAGGTCAAGGATAAAGTTGTTGAGAAGTTTAAAGCAGGGTGAGGTTCTAAAAAAAATCCCAAGCTTTGAACATCTCACGGAGCACTCTTCAATCCATCATCTGAAAATGGAAAGAGTATGACACAACTGCAAACCTACCAAGACATGGTCGTCCACTTACAATGACAGGGGAAGCAAGGAAAGCATTAATCAGAGAAGCAGAAAATAAGGTAACTCTGGAGGAGCTGCAGAGATCCACAGCTCAGGTGGGAGAATCTATCCACAGGACAACTATTTGTCGTGCACTCCATAAATCTGGCCTTTATGGAAGAGTGGCAAGAAGAATGCCTTTGTTGAAAGAAAGCCATAAGAAGCACCATTTGCAGTTTGCGAGAAGCCATGTGAGGGACACAGCAAACATGTCGAAGAAGGTGCTCTGGTCAGATGAGACCAAAATGTTACTTTTTGGCCTTAAAGCAAAACGCTATGTACACACCACACTGAACATACCATCCCCACAGTAAAACATGGTGGTGGTAGCATTATGTTGTGGGATGCTTTTCTTCAGCGGGGACTGGGAAGCTGGACAGAGTTGATGGGAAGATGGATGGAGCCAAATACTGGGCTATCGTAGTCTGCAAAAGACTTGAGACTGGGACAGGGGTTCACCTTCCAGCAGCATAATGGTCCTAAATATACAGCCAGACATACAATGGAATTAAAGTTAACCTCCCTGGCGGTACCATTATTTCGGATTTTAGGTGCTAAAAGCGGTACCATTATTTTGCATGAAAATTTGGCGTTTTATATTGTAGTCCTGCAATTCTTAGGAATAACTCTCTTAAATCTGTCCAAACCAGAGTCTAGCAGACATCCCAGGTATGATAAAGTTTGAAAAATTAAATCATAAATTATAATATAATAAATAATTATAAATAATTGTACCAAATAATAATATAACAATAATAAAAATTATTCAATAATGTAATCTAATCAAAAACACTGAAATTTGCCGAGTTGCAGAATTGTCACTGTCATTACTTTTCAGTATTTGATGACGGATCTCCCCACAAATCGCTATCGCTCAATTCTGCGAGTCATTCTAATTTATTATCGCTGTTTTCTAGCTGGTCTAAAATCATTTTTGATGTACAGTGACAGTTTTGGTTGCTATGGACAATCTCCAGTTTCCAGGCATAAAGAACAGTTTTTACAATATAAAACTGCATGCAGGACACTGGGCAGACCACTAGGGACAAAGGGGATGTGAAATATTTACATACAGCAATGTAATCTGTAAGATTACATTATACTGTATGTATACTGTTTATTTCACTTTTTGAATTTGGCGCCGATCTCCGTGCCCGTGCGTCGCAACGCTCGCAGGGCACGGAGATCGCCGATGTGATAGATCGAGCGAGGCACGGCTCGCTCGTACAGCGGGGAGACATCGCTGGATTTGAAGGAGAAGGTAAGGAAACCTCCTCCTGGATCCAGCGACGCTGTCCCGAGTCTGACTCGGGGATACCGCTTTTGGTATAAAAAATCCACCCCGAGTCAGACTCGGGAATACCGTCAGGGGGGTTAAAGTCCAGACCTAAACCCAATTGAGAATCTATGGCAAGATTTGAAAATTGCTTTTCACAAACGCTCTCCATCCAATCTGACTGAGCTTGAGATATTTTGCAAAGAAGAATGGACAAAAATGTCATTCTCTAGATGTGCAAAGCTGGTAGAGACATACCCATAAAGACTTGCAGCTGTAATTGCAGTGAAAGTTGGTTCTATAAAGTATTGACTCGGGGGATGAATACAAATGCACACCACACTTTTCATATATTTATTTGTAAAAAAAATTAAAAATGAATTATAATTTTCCTTCCACTTCACAATTATGTGCCACTTTGTGTTGGTCTATCACATAAAATCCCAATAAAAGAAATTTACGTTTTTGGTTGTAACCTGACAAAATTGGGAAGATTTCAAGGGGTATGAATACTTTTTCAAGGCACTATATATGTATGTAAGCAACCATGGAACCATTAATAAGTTAGTACTTTATCTTGTTAGCGCTTTGCCATTAATAAGTTAGTACTTTATCTTGTTAGCGCTTTGCCATTTTACCAGTACAACTAAAGAATGGAAATCCCAATCTAGAATGTCTAGAACATTTATGGGGCATTAACTAGCTGGGAGAAGAAACCAAACAACTATACAGGATTTGGAGTTCAGACAATGAGAACAGGCAGATAATTTTAAAATAATACATACTAATTTGTTCCCATCATTTTCTGTCAAATGTTCCCACCTGTCCACTATCATATTTCAGGAGCAAGAGTGCAGTGGAGGACACATACTCATTGTTGAATGTCTGATATACTGATAAGAGGAAAAATCTCTGGGTATGGGTAAAAAACAAAAAGCTTATATGCAGGATATTTAGTGTCCTTGATAATAAGTATTATGCATTATGTATTAGTAACTTAGCAATTTAAAGACTGAGAGTTGGAAATAAAATACAATAACTATATTTTGTATTTTTAACCAATTGAAGTCCAGGCCATTTTTTAGTTTTCAGCGATGTCACACTTTGCATGACAAAACTCAGTTATGCAATACTGTCCCTAAATTAGTTCTATATAACAGAGCTTTCTTTTGTTGTTTTTTTAATCACCTCTGGGACTGGGTTTTTATTTACTTTTTGCTATATAAAGGTAAAAAGCCTGTAAATTTTGAAAAAACTTTGCAAATAAATAATCTTTCTTCATAAATTTGGGACAAAATGTATTCTGCTACATTTCTTTGAAAAAAATAGGTGTGTATTATTTACACTTTATGAAAGTTAAAGTCTACAAATTATGGTGTATATATTTGAAAATTTAGCAGTCCTAATGTGCTCATTTCTTAAGGCCCTAAAATGCCGAAACAGTACAAATACCACCCAAATGACCCCTTTTGGAATGTAGACAGTCCAAGGTAAGTAAGAGTCATATGGATTTTTTGAAGTTGTAATTTTTTTTTACAAAATTGTTAACAAGTTATTTCTCACAAACCTCATAGGCATATTAACAATTACACCAGAAAAACATTCTGCTACTCCTCCCAAGTATGGGGATACCACATGTGTGAGACTTTTTCACAGCCTAGACTAAAAATCCAAAGATTATCTTTAGGCTTTCAAGGAGCATAAATTACACATCTAATTTCCTGCTTACCTAACACAGTGTTAGCGTACCTTGTCATCCCAGATGTTTTGGAACTACATTTCCCATGATGCTCATCTACACTGCAGAGTGCATGAGCATCATGGAGAATGTAGTTCCAAAACATCTGGGGTGCCAAGGTTCGCCATTACTGACCTATTATATGTCCCTGAAGTGTCAGCACAGGAAAAGCACCCACAAAATGAAGACATTTTGTAAAGCAAACACCCCAATGTAGCTTCTGAAAGGCATAGTGAGTCTTTTGAAAATGTCATATTTTGCCACAAGTTTTTTGAAAATGCAGGAAAGAAAATGAAAATTTATTTTTCATACAAAGTTGTTAATTAATATGGTATTTCTAACAAACAGCATGGGCCTACTTAGAATTACATCCCAAAACCCATTCTACTACTCCTTCCAAGTGTGGTGATACCACATGAATGAGACTTTTTCACAGCCTTGCCACATAGAAGGGCCCAAAATCCATGGAGCACTGTCAGGTGTTCTAGGGACATAAATTACACATCTAATATGTGAATAAGGTCTTATGGTAACACGGAGACTAGTGTGGCAGTGATTAGGGACACTGTGACTGGTGTGGTGGTGATTGGAGACAGAGTGACTGGCTGCACTGGTCTTGTGACATACTATGGGTGATCAGAGACAATGGTTGCAATGCCATACAGTGATATCATAGCAGATATCATAGCAGCCAGCCATTGTTCATGATCAGGGATCATGGCCACAGCAATACAATGTCTCTATAGTGACACTGTACTTGTTCTGCTGACAGTATGTAATAACATTTTTGTGGTTATTGATCAGAGGCACTGCACTAACATACAGCGTCATCAGTGCAGCAGTCAGTTTCTCTGATCACAATACAACAGAGCAGTACAAAGTCACCAAAGTGACACTGTACTTCTCAGGGCGTGTGATCAGTGTATTTCTTTTGTTACACTCTGATTCCTTATTACAGTCCTGATGACTGTAGTAGGCAAACAGTTTCCTTTTACAGCCGATGGCAGTGAGAAGAAACCATTCAAAGGCTGCACCATGCAACTCATGAATCGATGTGATTGGTCACAGTGATCACATGGGAAAATGCCAATTTTATTGGCCCTGTACCCAAGTTGTGATCTGCTGTGGTACCCAGGGTGACCGAGAGGACCTTGTTGGGTCTGTTGCTGTTCTATGCCAGGAAATCCATCATCCTATGCTCGAAGCGACAGGCTCCCCCTTCTATTTGACTATGGAAAACACTTGTAACTAATGTGATACCCTTATACAAGGACGCCTATATACATAGAGGCTGTTCAAAAAAATATAACAGAGTGTGGACTGTGGTTGGAACCCTCTACCACTGCAGCATATTAGGATACTTTCCTAATATTTGATGGCCGCCCTTGAGGATCCAAAGGGTCAGCCCTTTCTGGCACAATGTTTCATGCGAGTTGTTTCAATACCGGTTTAGCCTTGGAGCATCAGCATGAGACATGCCAGCTCATTGATGATGGTATCATATGGTATTTGTAGAATGTTTAACATTCCTCTGTATCGTAATACTTTCTTGTGACCCCTGTGTGGGTCCTTTCTCTGGTACTGGGCCAGGAGTTGGCTGTGCTCATGTACATTTGTATTGTTTGTGTGTTTATTACGGAAAAAAAAAAAAGGATAAAAAAAAAAAAAAAAAAAAAAAAAAAGCTGGCCATATCTGGATAAAATTTGGGTGGCTCAGCATTGACTGGACAAATTTCGATCCATGTTTGGGCAAGCTGGTTGGATTTTTCCTGCTCAATCAGTGCCGATGGCTATAGCTGGCAGTGCTGATCAGTGTATTCTGATGGAAGTTTTCCTGCTGTCAGAATACAATAGCTCAGCGGGGAAGATTCCCTCATCTACCTCTAAGTTGTGTATGGCAAATCAAGTCACTGGTTGAACAGAAAAAAAAAGACTCATTAACCCCTTCAAATCCGCGCTATAGCCGAATGACGGCTACAGCACGGATGAATAAACGTCCTCCCCTTTGCACGCTCGCCACGCCCCCTGAATGGCATTCGCGGCACGCTCTGTGATAACTTGAGTCAATGAGACTCGGGTGATCACAGATCGGAGTAAGGGGTCGATCCCAGCCCCTTACCACATGATCAGCTGTAAGCCATTGACAGCTGATCACGTGATGTAAACAGAAGATCGGTACTCTTTTTTTTCTTCTTCTCACGCTGACAGCGTGAGGAGAAAAAAAAGCAGATCACCAGCTTCTTTTGAAGGGGCATCGGTCCCGAAGAGGAAGAGGCAAAGTGCCCACCAGTACCGTCTGCCAGTGCCATGAATCAGTGCCTACAGTGCCACAAATCAGTGCCCACCAGTACATAAGTGCCAGCAATCAGTGCTACCTATCAATGCTCACGAGTGCCCCCTATCAATGCCCACCAGTGGTGCCAATCAGTGCCTCATCAGTGCCACCTAGCGGTGCTGCCTATCAGTGTCACCTACCAGTGCCAATCAGTGCCCATCACTGCCACCCATCAGTGCCAGCTATCAGTGCCACCTATTAGTGCCCTTCAGTGCCACCTATCAATGCCCATCAGTGCCACCTCTCAGTGCACACCAATGCCACCAATCAGTGCCCACCAGTGCCACCTCATCAGTGTCCACCCATGCCGCCTATTAGTTCCCATCAGTGCCACCTTATCAGTGCCCATAAGTGTAGCCTTATCAGTACCTATCAATGCCTATCAATGCAACCTATCAGTGCCCATCAGTGCAGCCTATCAATGCCCATCAGTGTAGTCTCATCAGAGTACTTAATTGAAGGAGAAAAATTACCTGTTTGCAAAATTTATTTAAATATAAAACGGTTTTGTATTTTTTATTTATTTTTTATTTTGGTATTTTAATTTTTTTTTAACAAAAAATAAAAGACCCAGAGGTGATCAAATACCATCAAAAGAAAACTCTATTTATGAGGGGAAAAAAAAGAAAAAAATGTAATTTGGGTACAGTGTTATATGACCGCGCAATTTTCATTCCAAATGCCCATACACACGATCAGACTTTTTGACAACAAACATGCAAATTAGCTGTTTTAAGGCAACATCCGACTGCATGTACACTCCATCGGACAAACTTTTTAGTTTTTCATCGGACAAATGTTGGCTGTGCGAATAGACAAACTTTTCGACAACATAAGTCCGATGGAGCAAGGTCTGATAGTGTATACAGAAAACCGTCAGATTTTACAAACACGCATGTTCAGAACCAATACAAAAGATCAGACAACAATACAGAAGCTGACCAAAGGTGAAGAGCAGAAAAAACACGTGATTTGGTGAAGGTTGGCTGAAAAAGTCAGATCGTGTGTATGCTTAACAAGTTCACGGGCAACGCCCTTGTACAGAAATCCACGGGAAAGTTTGTATAAAGTCTGATCGTGTGTATGAGGCTAAAGAGTGACAGCGCTAAAAGCTGAAAATTGATCTGGGCAGGAGACGGGTTTAAGTGCCCAGTAAGCAAGTGGTTAAAGGGCTGTATAAGGCTGGATTCACACCTATGCAGTTTTAGTGCTTTTTGCATTTTGCAGATTTACACATTCCAACACTTAACAATGGATTCTAATGGAACACGTTCTGTAGTGCAAATCTGCAAAATGCAAAAAGCACTAAAAATGCATAGGTGTGAATCCAGCCTAAGACCTCATACACATCATACAACTTTCGTTGTCCGATTTCCTTTAGGTTTACCAAAAACATGTAGTGTAATGGCCTGCCTGATTGCATACAAATTAAAACTCTTAAGATTTGACCTCATATTATATGGTTTTGGTAAATCTGAAGGAAAAAAATCTACAGAAGATTGTATAGTGTAATGCTTTAGGCTAGCCACATACAACTCAACTTAACTTCTCCCGTTCCGCCCTGCAGACTAATAAAAAACAATCTGTTTTCCCACACACTTAACACCATGGATGGAGGAATCTCCACCAATTATAATTAGGCAGCCACAACCCCGGCAGCAACCCAAACAGCACCTGCATCTAATAGGATGCAGTTCAGCTGCCAATTATCTTCCTGGATCAGTCGATTTTTAAATGAACTTTTGTCGAGGTGGGTTGTGCTTGCTTGGCCACCCGTTTTGCTCAATTCAGCAGTCTTTGGCTAGCTTAAAAATCATGGTTTTAAAAAAAAAGACAGCAGTGGAAGTGTTGATGCATGTGACATGAAGCAGGCTTCCAAAGCCATAAATTAAAAGGAAAAGTGGAGGCTGACACACAGAGAAAAACAAAGTCTTGAGATAACATGCATGTGCGAAACATAAATATTCTGGATACAACAGTATACAGTATAAACAATGACACAAAGTGAAGACAAACATTGGAAAACAGGGTCAACGCTATCTTTTAGTGGTTTATGAGATGATTTTTTTTGTAATGCTTGCCAAACAAAAAAAAAATAAAAAATAACAATCATAACATTTTAAGTGCAAAGGAGCTTGTTAATGATTGATAGCAAAGGAAGAAAAAGGTCAAAATGATTTTTCCACAAGCAGAAATATCGTTCTTTGCAAAAGGTTATTTTCAACAAATATTAACATAACGGATAGGTTCGATTCTAGATAAGAATCTAAATTATAAACAATGGGAAACAATGTTTTATCACCTCTAGATTTTTTATCGCATAAAGAATCACACAATATAAGCGCATATTATTTGTTCACATCAGATCATTCTGATTAGGAAGAGATCCACTTGTCATAGAATCTTAAAGTGGTGTTGCCACCCAAAAAAAAAAAAAAAATAGCTCAAAATTCATAAAAAAAAAAAAAAAAATAATTGGAAATTCTTTTTTTTTTTACTCACCTCTAAATTCCTGTTGCTAGGGGGTACCTCATAGTCTGCCTTCTTCAATGCCCGGGCTGGTGACATCACTTCCCCTTGCGCCGCACAGTCATCTGGGACCTGTCACGTGTCCCAGATGACTGTGCGGCGTATCACGGCGCCCGGCGCCGCTCACGCATGCACAGTGGGTGCCCGGCTGTGAAGCCACAGCTGGGTGCCCACAGTAAGAATGGCGGCGCTGTGAGCGGAGCGGGGAACGAGGGGGGGGGGGCTTCGTTCCCCCGCATTGCTGGACCCTAGGACAGGTAAGTGTCCGATTATTAAAAGTCAGCAGCTGCAGTATTTGTAGCTGCTGATTTTTTTTTTTTTTTTTTAGGGGGCACCCCACTTTAAGCTGGCCATACACTAGTAGAATTTTGGTTCAATTTTTTATTTTTTTTAGGAACCTTTTTTGAATTTATTTGATCGTTGGTGGGTCATACCTCTGCATTTTGATGCAACACATAAAAAAATCCTGCTTACTGTATCTTTGGTGCCGTTTCTAACAAAACCTTACATTGGGATGGATGGTATGCTCAATGGGGTTGATTTACTAAAGGCAACTAGACTGTGCACTTTGCAAAGTTCAATTGCTCCAGAGCTTAGTAAATGAGGTAAAGCTTTACTTTGGAAAGAATACCCAATCACATGCAAGAGAAATAAAAAGAACAGCATTTTTGTTTGCACGTGATTGGATAATGGAAGCCAACAGAGCTTCCGCTCATTTACTAAGCTCTGGAACAACTGCCTATTTGCTATCAGTAAATCAACCTCAATGTTGTAAAGCTCATATACAATGCAATGCAATGAAATTGCACAGCAGTATGCACCCAAATGTCTCCAGCATATCAGATTTTTACTTGTGATTATTGCCAGTGGCTATAGCCGCTAGCAGTAATCACTGTGTTCTCCCGGCAGGTATGGCTCCCCGTGCCCCCCTATTTCCCAGAAAAATGAAGCAGCTCCGCTGGAGAGGTTCCCCTATCAACACCGAGTGTGTTATTGGGGGAAATCAAGCGATTTTATTTCTGCAAACTGTGGTCTTAGGAAAGAATATCGCATCATTTGTGGCCTGCCTTACACAGTGAAAAAAGCCTATCTTGTATAGGAAGATTAGATGTGAGATGATAATTGGGCAGAATTGGCTGGGACTTATCGCACTTTGATGTCCTAATCACACATATGTCACACACACTTAGCCCAGTTCTTTGTTATTTGACCAGTAAAGCCATACACATATAGCTTCTTTTTTTTTTTTCAGCCTGTGAGCTAAAAAAGCCAAACATCGCCTACATTCTGATTGGATGCAGCCACTGTTTGCCTGACAATTTTCTGCCCAGCTCCTTTGATTTTGATAGGCCCACTCACTAATCAAGAACTGTCTTAAATTCACACAGTGCATTTCCAGCTTTACAGTACCTTCAATCCTAATATAAATCAATGACTGAAATGATGCATTCAATTTACACCTACTATATCTGCTCCAACATCTACAACTAGGAAGTCATAAAAAAATGATTGTATTATAACCTTTACTTTTGCCTCCTATCTCCTTCAACCAGAGAGAGATGGCAAATACGTCATTAATAGTAGAAAGGCCATGATATGTATAGCAAGCATAGCAAATATTTATTTTCACACCTCTGAGTTGATCTCTCTCCTGTGCTTTGTGCATTCATTAAAAGGCTGGCGAATTCTTTTTAACTCTGTGCAGTTTGTTGATCCCTATTAGCAAATTAATTCCCTTCTCTCTACTTAAGATCAGTTAAACAAACTTCTACCAATTACTGCAAATTCAAAGCAGTGACATTTCTCCACACATCCCCTCTGACAAACACGCTGGACTTCACACCTCTCCTTCCTGATCTGGTTTTCACAGGTAAGCTGCCTTCACTTGAATTCAACATATGCATTGCTACTTTTCCTGTCCTTGTACCCTTTACTATTAAAAAAAAAAGTGATTTCCAACTTGCAAAAAAAGTCCCATCGGATTTTCTGTGTGACACATTCACAGTGAAAGAATTGTGCCCCTTGCCAGCACACACAGTTAATTGCACCATATTCCCAACCGCAGCAATACAGTATTCAAGTACTCACAACCGGTCAAGTCTATAGGATTTCCCTTACTAATTATAAGAGTTAACTCGTATTACCTTATCATACTTAAGTAAGGTTAAGAAATCCTGAAAATATGACCTGCTGAGGTTATTTAATGACAAATTAAAAACATTGCAAGTATGCTAGTTTATAACCCACTGTAGCTATTCATCTACAATGAATATGAATAAAGCCGACCATACACAATTCGAATCTCGGACGGTTTAGCAGGGACCAGCCGAGATTCAAACCATGTATGGACAGGCTAATTGTACCAAAGCTGATCAATCATCTTGGGTGCAACCAGCCTGTAAAATTTTACATGTGATTATTGCTAGCGGCAAGCTGTACCCTCTGTGTTCTCTTGGCGGGGAGAACACAATGGCTCTGCGGGAGGGATTCCCCCATCAACATTGGTTGTGATGATGGGGGAATCAAGTGATTTTCTTTCCTGGTTGCAGGAAAAAAATATTGTTATGTCAATGGCCAGCCTAAGACAGAGTCCTTTCCCTCTTCGGCTCATCTACAGGAAATCCTTTTGCTGCTCATTGGAGTTTGCCACACTTCAGTTTGTGGTTACTTACTACTACAATGACCACAGAGGCTATTCACACAGCTATTAGTGACTAAGCAAGTAAAACTTTGATTGGACATTGGCAAAATAACATCACCTTTAGCACCTTATTCTATTTATCACGTTCTGTCATATGTTTATTATGTGACTGATCTAAGAGGCAATGACTCTTTGTTCTATGTTCAGTTAAGCCAGCCTTTCTCAAACTTTCCCTACAGGAACTCGGTCTTGGAGAACTCCTGCTAAAACAATTCATAGAGTTGGAGGAAAAAATGCACCTTACATTGTAGAACAGTTAGAAAAATGCCGTTCTTATGAATGGATAAAAAGATCATTGGAATCATGCATCTGTCTCTACCAAGTGGTGTTGGCCAAGATCTATCCTGGCACCATCGGATGAGAAGTCAGTCAATCTCAGTTTAAGGAACCCCTAGCTACCTGTGGAGGAAACCTACGGTTCCTCAAAACCCTGGGTGAGAATGGTTACACTGTTGTGAATTTTGCTGAAGAATAAAATAAATAACAGAAACATTAAAGGGGTTCTGCACTCATAATAAAACATTTGCCCATTCTGTTGCCTCTAGTTCATATATTTCATAATGCCACCTGTTTTTTTTTTTGGATTCACCTACCCTTTGTAATCTGTAGTAATTTATTTTAAACCCCTGCGGCGATGGGCGGTCTCTTGCGGGGATCAGCGTCATTTCCTGCTGAAGCCCGCACTGCCTCCTGGGATCTCGTTGAAGTAATCCCAGGAGACATTGCGGCTAATGCACCCGACATCTCGCGAGATCTCGGCTGTAATAACCCAAATCACGCGAGATGTCGGCTGTAGCACCCGAAATCTCACGAGATGTCGGGTGCATTAGCCGCAATGTCTCCTGGGATTACTTCAACGAGATCCCAGGAGACAGTGCGGGCTTCAGCAGGAAATGACGCTGATCCCCGCAAGAGACCGCCCATCGCCGCAGGGGTTTAAAATAAATTACTACAGATTACAATAGGTAGGTGAATCCAAAAAAAAAAACAGGTGGCATTATGAAATATATGAACTAGAGGCAACAGAATGGGCAAATGTTTTATTATGAGTGCAGAACCCCTTTAAGGTTTTGCCTACTGCAGGTGGACATGCATTCTGGAGATATTGAATGGAAAAAGCACTGTTAAATGAATATATGACTTGAAGAGTAATTTAGAAAATTTGTATTGCACATACTAGGCAAATGTCTGTTTTCCAAAGTGGGGGAAGCCCTAGATTTAGACCATGTCTGCTTCTCTCCTACCTTGTTTATCAGTGTACAGGGTACCTTCATATCATTGGTCCAAGCTGGAGGACATCATCTGTTTTTGCAGGTATTTCCTGTGCCACCTTGAACCACAAAAATGAACACTACTGGCATGAAAGAAATGAGCAAGGGGTAATGTGCTAACATAGGTAACCAACAGAGCTGACAATGCTGAAATGAAATGGAGAGCAGTATTGTTAGTCCCACATGTGAAGTCCAGAGCAAGCCACGGTGACAACGCTGCCTACATTGGCTTCAAACCTTCTACTCATCTCTCTAATATGAGCACTGTTAGAAGTTTTTAAGTTAATTAATATTTTAAGTGATAAAAGTTTCTGAAAATATATGTAAGTTATATGTACGGTAATAAGTGATGGTCTCTGAAGGTCACAGAACAACACAGAGTACAGAAGGGAGTGGTTTTGCTGAGTAGGTACTGTATTTATCGGCGTATAACACGCACTTTTTCCCCCTTAAAATCAGGGGAAAATCGCGGGTGCGTGTTATACGCCGATACTCCACGATTTCTGCAAAATTTTTTGGGCTCTGGGCGGCTTTCAGCCGCCCAGAGCCCTTCTCGCGGCTTTCGGCTGCTCTCGGAACTTCTCGGCAGCTTTCGGCCGCTCTCGGACCTTGGGGTGCGTGTTATACGCCGGCGCGTGTTATACGCCGATAAATACGGTACTTCTATTTTTGAGTTACTATGTCAGGACAATGGGTGGCGTTATGCTACTTATCTTTAGACTGAACCATATTAGGTATATATGCAAACATGGGGGTTATTAGGATATGCTGACATAACATCATGAAACAGTATAAGAATGGAGTAAGATTATGAGAGTCAGGAAAGAGTTGGGAAGAGAAAGAACTCTACATTTTGGAGAATGTAGATCAGATGTTCCTTTCCTCCTTCTGAGGGCATCACCATGCCATATGTTACCAGATGCCAATCTTGTCTTTGCTTATCTTCCTGAACAATAAAACATCTATTGTTGAAGTATTGAATGAACGAAGGATTCTTCAATTTCTACTCCTGAAAGTACGTAGCAAATGCGGCCTTGGATAAAGACATACATATCTCCGCTACACACCCTTTAGGAGAAGGGATACTGATTCACATATTACACAAAGACTTGCTATTCATTAAGAAATGCCCCTGTGAGTATAGTAGAATACTAGAGTAATATGTATTTTACTAGGAAGTAGAGTATGTAGAGTTTTCTACTACCTACTCACTTTCTTTCAAGCACCCATGCAAAGCGTAGTTCAATAGCAGCATACAATTGTCAATTCTTGTCATTGTCAATTGACAAATGTCAATTCTTTGAATGAAATTAGATAGCACCTGTATTGCTGGTAGGAATGGCGGGCATCTTTTACTACTAGTTAAAATATGAGAAAAAGAAAACAATGGAACAGTGTGCATGCGTGCACAAATTCTGCTGAGATGTCTAACCTAGATTTAGATATTGAAATGAACAAATGTAGTTTTGGAAGAAAAGCACTTCAGCACTTGTTCCCATACAGAGCAGATTGTCTATTATTATTTCATACTAGGAAAACCTCAAGAGGGATAGCCGCTATTTTGGAATCAAATCTCCATACTCCTTATTAATTTAATATCTGTAAATAGATGTGCTATTTATAGGAAATGTGGAAGCTTAGGCCAGCCATACACAAAGGGAATTTCTTTCCTTTTCTTTCCATGGTGGGTTGCAGGAAAGAAATTCGCTCAATTTCCCCACTAACACAGACAATGTTAATGCAGGAATCCCTCCTCCTGGGCCACTGTCTTTTCCCCGCTGGAGTAGACAGTGATGATTGCTAGGGGCTATAGCAGCCACCAGCGATAATCGCAGGTAAAACCAGAATTCTAGTTGTAACCAAATTGATCAATCGATCAACTTGGTACATACAGCCTGCCCATACATGGTTCAAATCTCAGTAGGAACTGGCCGAGATTCAAATTGCGTATGGCCTGCCTTACTCTGCCTACAAGAGAGCTCCAACAACAGATGGAATGCCTGGGTGGAGACATCACTCATAGGTTTACTATGGGACATTCGTTGTCTGCTGTCCCTCCTCTCCCCTGAAGCTGACGACTGAGAGCTGCTAACATGTCCAAACTGGAGTGCCATGAGAATAGGTAAATGTACCCCTTCTACAGGGTAGTTAGTATAGGTGTTAGAAGAGGGGAGGGAGCCATTTTAAGCTTAGTTAGTTCTAGCCTGGACTACTTTAGGTTTTCTTCAGGTATGTTCAGTTTCTAACCCTATCTGTGCTATGTGCTAAATTAGGCCAACCATACAGTATGTGGATTATTTTTTTTTTGCTGATCAAAAAAAACAAAAACAAATGGGTTCCCCCATCCACACAAGCAAGGTTTGTTTACCCAGGAGAAGTATGCAGTGCAGAGTGGGCTGGACTGGGGGGGGGGCGGGACTCTGGCTGGGGAGAACAGACATCGGACTGAGCGGAAATGCATGGAGCAGGAGAGGGGTACTCTGAGGAGCCGGCCGAGGACACAGGTCATGCGGGGAATGCACAACTAAAGAGCAGCCAGTGCGATAGTCGAGCATGGAGCTCTGCTAGTCACCCTCCACCTCCAGCCACCCGTGTGCATGATGCACTGGTACCCCTAGCTGCCTATGCTGCTGCCGGCCATATGTAGAGGGGGCTGTATGGGCCCCCTGCATCACAGGGCCCGGGTGCGGTCGCGACTGCTGCACCCCCTATAGTTACGCCCCTGGTGAAAGGTCTACATGGCAAGAGCTCTAGGAAAATATTTTTTATTTGCTGGACATCAGCAAAAGATTCTTAGCAGACCCAGCAGCCATTGCCAAATAAGTGCTATCTTCTCAGTGTTGAAATAAAAAAAAAAAAGGAAAAGGATGTAAATTTGGTAAAGAAAAAAATTCTATAGCAGAAGAAGGCCCAAGAAAGTCAAACATTTATATTTGAATTCAGAGAACAATGGGCTCATGTAAGTGAAAGGAAGATGTCTGGTTGGAATAAAAAACAGGCAGCTTAAGAAACAACTAAAGAGACATTAGACCTGCCATACACAACCCCGACAGACCATTACAGGTCTAGCAATACGCAAGTCCTGTCTTATGAGCAGAATGAATAGAAATGCCAGTAGTATACAGAACCCATTGTATTGAGATTAACATCCCCTGCATATGTCTGCACCTCACTAGGGGATGTTACCTCCTCCTTTGTCATCTGAAATTACAACACATTAAGTTTAAGAAATAAAGGGCCCATTTTACATGTGTGATATGGCAAAAGAATGAATTGTATTTAGTGCACTCCACCCATATCACAACAAAATCACACATATCATTATAGCTGGAGGTTATTTTAGTCTGCTGCTACAAGTGGACACATAATTGGTGCCTACACCTCCATTTAAAAAAAAAGAGATAAGCCAAGTTTTAAGGTTTAGTTATGTAAACATGTTTTGGTGTGTCTATAAAGTCCCTACACTGATGATAATCCAGATGTGCACAGTAGTCCTATTCCTTGACACATCGGGGGAGATTAAAGCTAACCATAGATGGATCGAATCTCGGTTGGTTTAGTAGGGATTGGCCGAGACTTAATCTATCTATTTGCAGGCTGATTGTACTGAAGTCAATCCATCGATCGACTCCAGTACAACCAGCCTGTTGGATTTTTCTCATGTGATCACTGCCGGCTGCTGTAGCTGCCAGCAGTGATCATTGTGTTCTACCAGCAGGGAGGGCTCCCCGCCAGCAGAACACATTAGAGCTGTGTAAGGGATTCCCCATCTACGCTATCTGTGTTGATGGTAGAATCGAGCAGGATGGAAGGAAAGAAAATTGCATAATCTATGGTCTGCTTTACTAAAACTGGTACACACAGAATATGGTGTAGCTGTGCATAAAAAACAATCAGGTTCTAACTTCAGCGTGTTCAATTAGGCTTTGACAGTAAAAACTAGAAGCTGATTGGTTACTATGCAAAGCTGCACCAGATTCTGTGTGCACCAGTTTTAGCAAATCTCCCCCATAGTGGTTCTGCAGTGCCCATACACCAAAGTTAGCTTGCACTCACTGGTGTGCCCTTTTTAGGCTCCATTCATACTTGTATGACTCCAAAGTTGTGCTGACTTTGGAGTGAAACTTTGATGCAACTTTGACGCAACTTTAGATAGGTGCCACTTGGATACAACTTTGGCTTTGATCAGTGATAATGGACAACTGTTCCACAACTGTTGCATTGTATAACATTCAGGTATGATTTTCATGCACCTTTGAGGGTTAACATTGAAGTCTATGGCCCTCAAGTTGCATGAAAGTCAGACCAAAGTAGTGCATGAACTATTTTGAAGTCGCTGCAACTTTAACCACTTTCAGACCGGACCAATTTGCTGGTCAAAGACCAGACCACTTTTTGCGATTCGGCACTGCGTCGCTTTAACTGACAATTGCGCGGTCGTGCGACGTGGCTCCCAAACAAAATTGATGTCCTTTTTTTCCCACAAATAGAGCTTTCTTTTGGTGGTATTTGATCACCCCTGCGGTTTTTATTTTTTGCGCTATAACCAAAAATAGAGCGACAATTTTGAAAAAAACGCATTATTTTTTACTTTTTGTTATAATAAATATCCCCCAAAAATATATAAAAAAATATTTTTTTCCCTCAGTTTAGGCCGATACGTATTCTTCTACATATTTTTGGTAAAAAAAAATCGCAATAAGCGATTATTGATTGGTTTGCGCAAAAGTTATAGCGTTTACAAAATAGGGATAGTTTTATATCATTTTTATTAATAATTTTTTATTATTTTTTTTTACTAGTAATGGCAGCGATCAGAGATTTTTATTGTGACTGCGACATTGTGGGGGACCCATCGGACATTTTTGACACATTTTTGGGACCATTGTCATTTATACAATCACTGCTATATAAATGCAGTGATTCCTGTTTAAATGACACTGGCAGTGAAAGGGTTAACCAGTGTGTGGCAGTGTAGGGGTTAAGTGTTCCTAGGGGTGTGTTACTAACTGTGGGGGGGTTGGGCTTTCATTTAGTGAACACTGATCTCTGCTCCAATCACATGGAGCAGAGATCAGCGTCACTAGTTGCTAGGCAGAATGGAGAAATGTTATTTACAACGGCATTTCTTCATTCGGCCGCTCCGTGAGACGATCGCGGGGATGCCCGCGGTGATCGAGTCCGCGGGTCCCGCGACCGGACTCACGGAGGTCCCGACCAGCGCGGGAGCGCGCCGCCGGCGGCGCGCTCCCGATGGCAGGGCGGCAAATTTAAAGGGACGTACATGTACGCCAATTTGCCTGCCCGTGCCATTCTGTCGACGTACATCGTCGTCAGTGGTCGGCAAGTGGTTAAGTCGCATATATGTGAATGGATATCTTCATGGGGAAGTAGCATGGAACGACTTGTCATGCGACTTTGATGTCCAAAGTTGCATGACAAGCCACACAAGTGCAGTTACTTGGTAGACAGGTTTACACATTAATCTTTTCTTTCAAGATGGCCATACACTGTGTGGTAGTGAGGTACCCCACCAGTGTTTGGACGGAGGATTCTCAACCAGGCAGGTTGAGGGACTCCAGTTTATTTGCTTATTTGGGAGGAAACTGGCTTTTCAGTTTCCTCATTGTTTACTAAAATCCGTTTTGGGATCTAGAGCCTGGGGATTTTGTAGCGATCCGGGTGGGACAAATCCCCAGTCCCGGGCCCAGGTTTTGAGATCGACCAGCATACTGACTGGTCAGGTGTGTGCTGGGCTATTTGTAGACACCTGACCATGGTTCTGGGCTCCACTCTCTCGAGGAGTCCAGGCAAGCAAGGGAGAAGTGTGCATGTCTACACAGGTTGGTCTGTCAGAGCAGATAGAGGGTCCAAGCCTGTGGGCTGAAAAAGGAAGCTGGAAAAGAGAGCTGAGGTACTGGGTGTACAGGAACTCTGTTATAGAGCCGAGAGGGCTGAAGCATAAGCCTGAGCAGCAGTGTTGCTAAAGAGAGCCAGGTGGCTTGGTATTTTTCATTTTACTTACATTGTTGCTGTGGAAAGCTGAAACCCCTGTGTGGGCAACTCTTCTGTTATCGGACATTTTCTTTCTTTAATAAAAGTGGGCCTACAAGCCCTTAAAATGGCATATCTGGTGTGGACTCAGCTCACTGGTAAGCTCTACCCTTAAGCTAAAACAACCCCCGATGTTACAACTGGTATATTTTCAAACAAACAATCATATGATAATGAGTACATTCGATAATTTGACGAATGTCGTTTTTAAATTACTTAAAAATTTTTGTTTTCTTTTAACATTCCACCTTGGATCAAATGTAATCTCCTGAATGAATGAAAACCAAAAAAACACTGTTAAAAATGAATTTGTTCCAGAAAAAAAAAAATTCTATCCTGTGCCTTTGAATTGTCTCATCACCATCGATGATCTAACAAATTATCCTAAAACAAAAAACTTCAAAACAAAAATTCTACTAGTGTATAGCCAGCTTGACTTTCTATAATGCATACAGTCAAGGGCGGACTGAAAACTCATGGGGCCCCCAGTCAATAGGAGATTATGGGGCCCCCAGGCAATAGATTATGGGGACACACCACACCGTATACACACACACAGACACAGACACAATATACACACACAGAATACACATACACACTCTGAAAAGGTACTGGAGAGGCGGGGCAGCTATAATCTTGGGATTTTTAAAAAAACACAGATTTTTACATACTGTCCCTGGTTTTATTGAGGCTGGCAACCCTGATGGGGCCCCTTAGTGGCATGGGGTCCTCGGGCAGTGCCAGAGTGTCTGAATGGTCAGTGCACCCCTGCATACAGTGACCATTTGTCTAGTGCCATAAGGGGAAAACTCTGACAATTTGGGGTCAGTGTTATTCTATTGCAAGTTTAAAAAAAATGCACTCATGACACTGGTGTTACCAATCATTATGTGGTTTCTAAAGAAAAAAAGAGCAAAGAAAAAGCTGTTTGCCTTCAGACTCTCTCTAACAAAACTCCAGACGCCCCATATGAATATGGCAGGCAGGAATCCAATTCAGTTTTTTGTGCGTAAATTGGAGCTTGAGCTATTCAGACTAAAAGGGAATACAATGTATAATGTATTTTTTTTTAGTCCCTACCATAATTAGGAATTCAGATGTACAAAACCATCCCCTCTAGAGGTGAGATCTCTGATACCTAAATCATATTTTTGCAGCATATATCATACAATAGGTTAGGATATTTTTTGTGGTCTGCAAAGCAGGCTTAACTGGTGTGGTTTATACTTACTATCATTACTTAATATATGCTACATAAAATTGTACAGCTCCCAACATTTTAAAGGGCCCAGCCACACCCAAAACTGACATTTCAGACAGAGGTGTATATTTTTTTGATTCCTTGGTAAACTAGGATCAAGATTTTCCTGCTGAAATTTTTGACTGTCCTTTCATGCCATAGTTTCTCTCAACCCTGCCACTCCGGGGGTCTCTTTGTGTACTTGGTCCATTCCAGGTACTGTAAAATAACTTAAAAATGCACAAAACCAGCAACAAGTGATTGATTTGGGATCTTACCTGCAGAGATATCACAGCTCCAATTCCTGACAGACATGACAAAATATTGGAATATTGAAATTCAGAGCAGTTTGTGCCAGTTTCTTAAAGCAGAACTACACTGCATCTGAGCACCACAAACCATGCTATTTAATTTGTTTTTTATATTCAAAGCAAACACATCCATCCATGGCTCCGTGTTTTCTTTTGCATGGAAATCACATTGAAAAACACCCCCCTCCCCACTAGCATTTCTGGCCGTGGCCATCTTAATAAGGGCAGATGACTCATGTAGCATTTACTTCCTGGAATCCATCTGCCCTTACTTAATCTATAGGTGTTCCGTCAGATTTCGTAACGGAATTGACGTTCTGTCACGGGCATCTTGGTACGACTGGTAAATCGTGCAATCAAGCCCTTTGGAGATTGCAACCCCATTGGATTAACCATGAATCAGTTCAAGACCACATTACCCCTCAATTGAAGGAATACTGGGTAATTAATGCAGAATAGGCCTCCCTAGAGGTGACATGGCATGCGTTTTAAGGCTCACAGCAGGGGTCAGTATATCTCTGCTGTGGTTGCTGTGAAGGCAGAACATGGTGATATGGTCTGTTCACTGCAAAACAAGGTTTATAGGGCCTTAGATCAGTACTCCACATCACTCACTGCCCCAAACTTTAATCACCTCTCCTCACTTAGGAGGGAATTGCATCTTCACATCTCGGAAGTCACTAGACTTGGCATACAGTCTTGTAGGCAGGAGTATTTTGAGTATGGGGACAAAAACAGCAAATTGCTGCCGTTACTAGAACAACAAGATAGACCCCTTGCAGTTGTCTCCGAAATCATCACAGCAGATGGCACAACGACCATCTCACAGGAGGACATCCTGATGGAATTCACTAGATTTTACACTACACTGTACAATTCCTCTTTACCAGATGCCTTTGACTCTGCACCCATGACCGCTGTTTTAGATACCCTGACACTGGGCTGGCTCTCTGATTCTGAGAGGAATCTTCTGGTTGCAGACTTCACCCTGGAAGAAATCACACTTGCCATACAATATTCCCCGGCGGATAAAGTCCAGGGCCCCGATGGCTTGCCCATTGAATTCTGTAGAGCCCACACTGAATTGCTTGCTCCAAGACTGGCGGAGTTGTTCAAATCCTGTTTACAAGCAGGCTCTTTATCCCCCTCCATAAAGGAAGCCCATATTATCCTAATACCTAAGCCCAATAAGGAACACACCTCATACAGACCCCATACAGACCAATTGTCCTTCTCAATTGTGATCTGAAGATCCTTACCAAGTTGCTAGCCATCAGACTAAAAGTTATGAAAACCCTTGTAGACCTGGATCAAACGGGCTTTAGATATCAACATACATAGATTATTCTCCAATATCCATGCCCCCCACACAAATCAGAGTACAAGAACGATTGCCACCCTAGACATGGAAAAGGCATTTGATACTGTGGAATGGGCGTATTTATGGGAGGCGATGAAAAGGATGGGATTCCCACAAAACTTTATTGACTGGGTACTTACACTCTACACTGGCTCCCTGGCAAGCATAAGGCTTAAAGTGGAAGTAAACTCCCCTATTGTTTTCAGCCAAGGAAGCTGCCATCTTTGCCTCTGTTTAATCTTCAACTGCTATGGTGCTGCACATGTGATTCGTTATGACACCAGCCATTGGATGGTTTGATAGTTTGGCTGAGAGCACAGCCAATGTGCAGTTAGCATTCCCGGCATGCCTTTTTTTTTTAACTGTTTAAATCCATGGGTTTACTTCCACTTTAATGGCTTGCTATCTGCCCCCTTTCCCCTGCAGAGGGGTACCAGACAAGGATGCCCTCTCTCTCCGGCCCTCTTGGCCCTGTCCATGGAACTCATGCTGCTGAATCCCTCAGAATTTCACCCGAGATTCGTGGCCTTCGGGTGGGGTGGTTGGAGGAGAGAGTGGCTCTCTATGCCGATGACTCACTGCTTTTCTTGAATGATGCTGGAGTCTCTCTGCAGGGTGCCCTTAGAATTATGAACATCTTCTCAACCTTCACGGGTTTTAGATACCTCCAGATTGCTCATGCCTTCAGGTGCCAATTTCTGGGCCAAAGGGTAACTTTATCATACTCATAATTGGAATCTACCCTCTGAATGAAGGACTTGGGGAAGCCTATGTCTCAAATTTATGGCTACCTACTCTTGGCTGCTAGTCCTGAGCTGTCCTCCCTCTGCAGGAAATGGGTGGGGGATAACCTGGAACTGAATGAAAATGATTGGCGGGAAATTATGGATTTCCCCTTCTCCCCCCTGGTCTTAGCCAGGGATAAGATGGTTCAATATAACATTTTGCACAAAGCATAATATATGCCTCACAGGCTGTCTGTGGCACATTCCCCATTGTGTTGGCGATGTACGCACCAACCTGGAGAGTTTTTCCATATCTTTGGAGTTGTCTGGCAATACAACAATACTGGCAAGAGATCCTTCAAGTGATTAAATGTGTAACCAAGCTCCATATACCATGCAACCCAAGATATTGTTTGTTAGGATTGGTTGAGCAACTGTCAGTGACCATGGCCAAGAGAATACTTATTAACCTCTTACTGTTTTACGCTCGTAAAGCCATCACAATGAATTGGAAGTATTTATATCCTCCTTCTATCCAATTCTGGAAGGGTCTGATAAATGCCAGTCTACTCTTGTATAAGGCCACATATGCGAACAGGGGTTTCCCCAATAAATGTAATAAGGTTTGGGCATGTTAGCTTGATGATTCCACTACAACAAGCGGTGATCAAGCCTATTCTACTTAAAGCATAGTCTCTGACCACACACTCAGTCCCAACGTAACCACCTTAATTTGTATCCTGATATACCAGGTTTGAGCATAATTAACCCTGAACTGAACCCTCTCCCCACATTGGGGCAGTAGTTTATTAGATTTTTTTTTTTTTTTAGTTCTTATGTTTTATGTTGCTGTACAAGAATGTGACCTGTTGGTCTTGCCCCATCGGGGGCCACAGCTGTATATGTAATTTGAACATTTAATAAAAAAATAAATAAATAAAAGTGTGAAATGCAAGACTCCGGTGGGTGTAAAAAGATGTCTGCTTGGCGACTTCAGACTGTAGGCTTAGTACGGCTGAGTGCAGGGTGTACCAAGATGGGCGTGACGGAATGTCACTTCCGTTACATATTTTGACGGGTCGCTTAATCTGATGGAACAACGGCAGGAGGGTGTGCTTAGCTAGGAAAAAACCCTCCTCCCCTCCTGAAGACTCCTTGGATGTATGACATCATTTGCCTAGGCCTGGAAGCCAGGAAGTAACTGAAGAAATGTAAAAAAAAAAAAAAAAAAAAAAAAGTTTAAAACATTTTACTATTTGTTTACTAATGCTAGCAGCATAAGGATTAAAAATAGTAAATTTCTGAATGAGAGAGTGAAAGAGGAAGTAAACCCTTCCAAACAACTTGGACCTACAGGTAAGCCTAGATTAAGGCTTACCTGTAGGTCCAAGCAATATCTCCTAAACCTATATGGTTTAGGAGATATTTGCCCGAAAATGGGCACCGCTGTCTACGGCGCATGCGCCGTAGACAGCGGTGCGCAGGTGCACTAAATGCGGCAAATCCATGAATGGATTTGCCTAATTTGTCGACTCCCGTGCGCATGCGCGGGAGTGACGTCATCGCGGCTTCGCCGAGTGGCAGCGGCGGAGCTGCGAGACGCGACTCCCATGCGCATGCGCGGGAGTGAGGTCATCGCGGCTTCGCCGCTGTGATTCGTCGGAGCTGCGAGACGCCACCAGCAACATGGATGCGGCGGACTACAGGGATCAGCGGCGACTTCGCTGGCTCCTGTGTCAGGTAAGTGACACATAATGAGCTACTATGTGATGCATAGTAGTCCATTATGCTTTACCTTTGCAGGGAAAAAAAGAGGAAGTAAACCCATCAGGGTTTACTTCCTCTTGAAGTTCCTCTTTAATTACCCAGACTTTTGTGACAAATTCACTGCAACAATTTGTACAGGCTGAGCAGCCTCATTGCAGCTGCAAGAATCCACTGTGTGCAGCTAAATAGCCGAAGGAGGAAGGAGTGCCTTAAAGCGGAGGTCCACCCTAAAGTGGACCTTCCGCTCATCGGAACCCTCCCCCCCTCCGGCGCCACAATTGGCACCTTTCAGGGGGGAGGGGGGTACAGATACCTGTACAGTACAGGTATCTGCACCCACTTCCGGGATAGCTCCCTGCGGAAAGGGGCGTATATTACGCCCCTTTCCGCAAGTGCCCGTCCCTTTCCGCAAGTGCCCCGCTGCCTGCTGGGAAAACACACAGATCCCAGAGGCAGCGGGGACCGTCCTTATTGCGCAGCGCGGCTCGCGCATGCGCAGTAGGGAACCGGGAAATGAAGCCGAAAGGCTCCATTTCCTGATTCCCATACCCAAGATGGCGGCGGCAGCACCCGAGAAACGATCTACAGATCGGCTTCGGGTGCTGACATCGCGGGCGCGCTGGACAGGTAAGTGTCACTATTTTAAAAGTCAGCAGCTGCAGTATTTGTAGCTGCTGGCTTTTAAAAAAAAAAAAACGCGGAGTCCCGGCGGACTCCCGCTTTAAGGAGGGCCTTAAATAGGCCTTAAGGAGGCCTTAAGCTCCTGCCTCACTGCCTGCATGTGCATATGAGCATGGTAAGTAAATGGGTACTACTTTATACTGTAACTGCTGTCTTGCTCAGCTCAAACACATTGGCTATGCTTCTCGATTCAGTCCTAGGGGAAAGATCTTACTGTCAGAGTTCTAGAAATATACCATTGTAGCCAGATGTGGGCTACTAAGAAACGGAGGAGAGGAGTCATTGCAAAAAAAAGAACCATAGACTGTCTGTTTATTTCTCCCCTTATGCTTATGGACAAGGTCATTGCATCATCTCCTGACCCTAGAGAGAGATCACACTTCCTGTCTTGAAGCAGAGGATTTTGGGACTTGTGGGGCGATAGGGATTCTGGGATAGTCTATAAATTTGACTGTAACTGGTGGGCTTGTTCTCTTGGCTCAGGAGCATCTGAGAGGTCAGTTAGGAGTAGGGTTGCCACCTGTCCAGGATTCACCCAGACAATTCGCGTTTGGAATCATGTATCCGGTTTTCCAAACTGCCTGAAACTCGGACACAATATTCAGACTGGACTATAGCTTCCCAGCAGGGTTGCTGGCTGTAGTTGTCTAAGCTGGGAGTGTCTATTACACTCTCTTTCACACTGCCTAAAGCCAGCACTTGTTAGTGAACAACCCTCCCCCCCCACCCCACCCCGCATACACACACAGACAGGAGAGGAGAGCGGGCTAGATTTGCTCTTCTTCCTCCAGCCCCTACCCCTCTGTGTCAGCCCATACTCCAATCCCCAGCACTTTGCCTCAGAAAAGGAAAGTGGGGCCGGAAATTTGAAGTCCAGCAGCCTCAGACACATCTGGATGAGAGGGGCTGAGTGAGCTCACCATCCATCCCTGTCTGTGACTGAAGTCTCCCCCCTTCTCTCTCCTGTCTCTGAGTAGGTACACTAAGGTAAATCAGAGTTCCCCTTTACACCAGAAGCCACAGTGTTCCCCCTTACATCAGAGTTCTCAGTGTTCCCCCTTAAATTAGGGTTTCCAGAGCATCCCTTATGTTAGAGTCCCCAGAGTTTTCCCTTACATCAGAGTCTGCAGAGTCCTCCCTTACAGTGTAAGGGAACTCAGCGAGTTCAGATGTAAAAGGGGAACTCTGCGGATTCAGATGTGAAAGGGGAACTCGGCAGATTCAGATGTAAAAGGGAAACTCGGTGGACTCTGATGTAAAGGGGGACTCTTGTGATTAACTTCATATGATTAGAAATGTTATTTATTGAAACATATATGTATAGTTTATACCATAAAAATGATTGCTGTGCGCCGCTAAAGTGTTTGGGTTTGACTTGAAGATAAGGTGGCAACCCTAGTTAGGAGTCGAAGCGGAAATCCCCCCTGCTAAGTCATTTTCTTCTCCTGGCGAGGGGGCAGGGGCAGCCGTCCCTGCCAGGAAAAGATAGTGATTATCGCTAGTGGTTATAGCAGTCACTAGCAATAATCACAACGTGGTACATTCAGCCTGCCCATTAACGGTTCGAATGTTGGTTCCTGCGAAACTGGCCGAGATCTGAACAGTGTATGGCCGACCTTAATCTATACTGCTTCGCTAGTGTTTCCTTAATTATCTGTTTTAACCTCCCTGGTGGTATTCCCCAGTGTGGCTCAGGGTGAATTTTCATTACCAAAATCGATAACCCCGAGCCACAGTTGGGATTGCATTGCAGTATCCTGGGAAAGTTACTTACCTTGTCCCCAGGATCCTGCTGTTGTGTGTTCTCTGCCTAATGTACTGTGTGCTGGGCTCCATTCCCTGCGAGCGTTACGACGCAGGGGGACGGAGCCAGGCACCAAATTAAAAAAAGTGCAAAAAACATAACACATACAGTACATTGTAATCTTACAGATTACATTAATTTATGAAATCATTTCACATCCTTTTTGTCCCTAGTGCTTTGTCAGTGTCCTGCATGCAGTTTTATATTATATATACTGTTCTTTCTACGTGGAAACTGGAGATTGTCCATAGCAACCAAAAAGCGCCCCTTTACATCAAAAGTGGTTTTAGCCCAGCTAGAAAACAGCAATAATAAATTAGAATCATTTGCAGAATTGAGCGATAGAGATTTGTGGGGAAATTCATCATCAAACACTGAAAGTGACAACAGTGACAATTCTGCAAATAAGCACATTTCAGTGTTTGAGTTGATTACATTATTGAATAAATGTTATTATTATATTATTATTTTTTGTTATAATTATTTATAGTTATTTATTATATTATAATTTATGATTTAGTGTTCCAAGCTTTATTATACCCAGGATGTCTACTAGACTCTTGTTTGGACAGATTTAAGTGTGTTATTCCTAAGAATTACAGGCCTAAAAAAAAAAAAAAAATAAAACGCCAAACATCCATGCAAAACAATGTACCGCTTTGAGACACAAAAATCTGACATAATCATCCCGCCGGGGAGGTTAATCTGCCTATTGTTACCTGTATTACTTTCTAACCGCATCTAAGGCCGCGTACACACGGGCGGATTGTCTGCCCAACTAAGTTCGTCAGACAATCCGACAGACAGTCCGTTCAAAATTTGCATGAATGGACTTGACCACACACGATGAGCAGACAGTCCGCTGAAAGCGTGCGCGATGACGTGTACAGCACGTACGAAGGGACTAGAAAAACGACGTCCAATACACTGCAATGCAACCTTCGGCCGTGTAAATCCTTTCTGAGCATGCGCCATACTTAGTTCGTCCAACTTGCCTACACACGAGCGGACTGTCCGCTGAAACCAAGTTTGGACGGACAAAACCAAGTTTGAACGGACAAAATTTCGGAAATTCCGTAAGACTTTGTTCGTCAGACAGTCCGCTGAAAAAGTCCGCTGAAGCCCACACACGAGCGGATTGTCCGCTGAAACACGGTTCAGCGGACTAAGTTGGACAGACAATCCGCCCGTGTGTACGCGGCCTAATGCCGCATACACACAATCGGACATTCTGACAACAAAATCCATGGGATTTATTCTGATGGATGCTGGCTCAAACTTGTCTTGCATACACATGGTCACACAATGTTGTCGGAAATTCCTAACCTCAAGAACGTGGTGACGTACGACGAGCGGAGAAAATTGAAGTTCAATAGCCTTCTGCTTAGTTCTGAGCATGCGTAGAACTTTGTGTTTCAGAATTGTGTACACATGATCGGAATTTCCAACAGCGGATTTTGTTGTTGGAAAATTTGAGATCCAGATCTCAAATTTTGTGTGTCAGAAATTCCGATGGAAAATGTCCAATGGAGCCTACACACAGTCAGAATTTCCAACAAAAAGCTCCTATCAAGCATTTTCCGTCGGAAAATCCAACCGTGTGTAAGCGGCATAACTGTATTGCTGCAAGCCAAATGTTCTATAATTGACCTGAACTACTTTGAAGTACTCAATTCAACAGTGTTTATCAGAATCCATGTTCATTGCTTTTATTTTGTACAGTACTGTACTGGGTACTCATACCTCCCAACTTTTTGAGATGGGAATGAGGGACACCTATCAACAAAAGTATGCAGGCATAGGACACACCCCTTGCCACACCCTCTTAAAGGAGAATTGTACAAAAAAAACAAGATTGGTTAAACCCACAAGAGCTTTTTTTTACGACTACTATTCCTTTATATTGGCTTTTGGAATTTACAAACGCAGCAATTTAGAAATTGGATGAAAGGTTTAGCACTGGATAACACTTTTTGATAGATAAAAAGTGCATTTTATATACAGCTATATAGAACAGACCAAAATGAGGGACAAATGAGGAGGAATGAAGGATAGAGGGACATTGTTCCAAACCAGGGACAGTCGCTCGAAATCAGGGACAGTTGGGAGCTATGGGTACTGCTTGTGACAAGGTTACTGAAGAGTGTTTGCCAAATTCATGTCTGAACCAGGTGCCAGAAGAATCAAGGTGTTTGCAAGGTCAGGGCAGTTCCAGAGGACAAGCATCGCTCTTCACTCAGCAGGGGTAGCGCTACATATATAAATATAGAAGCTGATTTACTAAAGCTGATCCCTGGCAATACTACAGCATGATTAAATCACAACGAGATGGCAACAAGCCCAGTTGGCAGCAGGCCCGGACTCCAGCACTGGATCACTATTTTCTAATCCCGGAAGAGGTGCTGCCGAGGATCACATGACAGTAAATTAAAAATGGGTTAAAGGATGTTTTGACTTGAGATTGAGGTTTTAAACTGAACCTGTGTAAACTTTGATTTCCGAATTACGTGCAAGCGAAATAATAAAAAAAATGCTGCTAGCACATAGTACAGTAAGTTTATTAGTAGATAGTAGTAGTTGAAGTAAACACAGCTTTACTTTATTCACTAAGATCATTACACATGCACTTTCCAAAGGGAAAGGCTAATTATACAGTAACTGTAGATTGGGGTAGGCAACCTTACAGAGGTGGAGATCTACCTGAGCAATATGGGAGAAGTCAAAGATCACCGTGCACAGTGTCTCCTCCTCACATTTGATTTAAACCTCTAATTGTTGTAGTACCGTGTAGCAATCGTGAGTTTAAATCGAGTGGTGAGGAGGCAACATATCACTTATTCACCACCTGTCAAACACACTCGGATCGCTTTTCAGAGGAGCAGCAGTGCCTGCTGCACATGTGAATGAGTCCTTAGTTGCATTTGACAGCGACACCCTTAGAGCTCATTCACACATAGTGGGGGGGGGGTAAAACCCTGCAGTTTAATTGCGGTTTTACTGCCTCCGATCTCTATCCCCTTTAGCTGTTGAAGCAGAAGTCAAAAGGTGTACACATGCCGCAGCAGGAATGAACCCCCCCCCCCATCCGTTGCTTATGGTGGGTGCTACCGCCTGCCAATCGTAACACATTCAAGTAAATGGGGTCACTCTGCAAGCACCCCACAACTGCATGCTTTTGTGGAGTCCAAGAGGTTAAAGCAGGTGGTGAGAAAGCAACATAACGCTGCCTGCTTTAATTCCTTTTTTGCTGTAATGAACAAGGTTGAAGAGCAGCCTCATTCACTTCAATGGGTCATGCTTGGCAAGAACTATGCCCACCAACCATGACAGGGAATATAATTCCTGTTGTGGCTGCAACATATGTTCACCCCTGGCAACTGCAGCTAATGCCAATCCAAATAATTTTTTTCTTTTTGTTATTAAACATTGAAATACAAACAAACGACCACATTCAAAGGGGGTGTAAAGGTTCATGTTTTTCACCTTAATGCATCCTATGCATTAAGGTGAAAAAGCACCTGTTAGTGAACCAGCACCCCCCCCCGCCGACCGGTTTTACTTACCTGAAGCCTCGAACTTGACCCACAGGGAAGCGCTGTCTCTCTGCCTGGGGTTCTTGGCTGTTTGTTGGATAGATTGATAGCAGTGCTGCCATTGGCTCCTGCTGCTGTCAATCAAATCCAATGATGCTGCCGCAGGGGGCGGGGCCGAGTCCTGCAATCGGCGTCTATGGACGCTGAATGCTGGACTTAGGAGCGTGCCCGCAAGGTAACCCCTGGGAGAGCGCTTCTCCCAGGGGGTTATCTGATGGGAAGAGGAGCCGAGAGAGCCACCGAGGGACCCCAGAAGAGCAGGTTCCGGGCCACTCTGTGCAAAACTAGCTGCACAGTGGAGGTAAGTGTGATATGTTTGTTATTTAAAAAAAAATTATTTTAGTATCACTTTAAATCATTATAGGGAGACTAACCCTCAAAAATAAAAAATAAATAAATACTTACTGTTCTGAGCCCTCTATAAGGCTGCTTTCACACTGATGTTCTGCAGTTTACCTGCACTGTGGGTACAGTGCAGTGCACCTGCAACTTTCCTGGGTTAGCAGCGCTTTGCCATAAACTATTATATCCTGCAGGCATGGTTCACTTTCTGAAAGGGCACCAAAACTCCTGCATTCAGAAAGTGCCCCAAACCCGCAGGCTATAATAGAAGTCTATGGCTAAGCGCAGGAAAGCTGCAGGTACACTGCACTACACCCACAGTGTGGGGAAACCGCATCACATCTGTGTGAAAGCAGCCCTATACTATTATTCCCAGTGTATTTCTTCACACTGATCTGAAGATCTCTTCTTTCCTGCTGCTGGCATCACTCTGGAGATGGCTAGACGGGATATCTGGCTCTTGCTCCCTATTACAGCTCCAACTTCACAAGTAGTCCCTCTGCATTGCTCTCTGAAGCGAAGCAAAATAATTTTTTTTTTTAGCACAAAACTGTTTTTTTTCCAAAAAAAAGCATTCGAAAAATTGCTGTGCAAATACCGTGCGAGATAAAAAGTTGCAACAACCACCACTGTATTCTCCAGGGTGTTTGCTGAAAAAACATATATAATGTTTTGGGATTCTATGTAATTTTCTAGCAAATAAATGATGATTTTTATATGTAGGAGAGAAATGTCAGAATTGTCCTGGGTGCTCCAGAACGCCTGATGGCGCTCCCTGTATGTTGGGCCTCTGTATGTGGCCACACTGTGTAAAAGTCTCACACGTGGTATCGCTGTACTCGGGAGTAATAGCAGAATGTGTTTTGGGGTGTAATTTGTGGTATGCATATGCTGTGTGTGAGAAATAAACTGATAATATGACAATTTTGTGAAAAAAAAAAAAGTAAAAAAAATCTTGATTTTGCAAAGAATTGTGGGAAAAAATGACAACTTCAAAAAACTCATCATGCCTCTTACTAAATACCTTGGAATGTCTTCTTTCCAAAAAGGGGTCATTTGGGGGGTATTTGTACTTTTCTGGCATGTTAGGGTCTCAAGAATTGAAATAGGCCGTCAGTACTTCAGGTGTGATCAATTTTCAGATATTGGCACCATAGCTTGTGGACTCTATAACTTTCACAAAGACCAAATAATATCCACCAATTTGTACTTATTTTTACCAAAGATATGTAGTGGTATAAATTTTGGCCAAAATTTATGAAGAAAAAATTACTAATCTGCTAAATTTTATAACAGAAACAAAGAAAAATTCATTTTTTTTACAGAATTTTCGGTATTTTTTCTTTTATAGCACAAAAAATAAAAAACCCAGCGGTGATTAAATACCACCAAAAGAAAGCTCTATTTGTGTGAAAAAAGGACAAAAATTTCATATAGGTCCAGTGTTGCATGACTGAGTAATTGTCATTCAAAATGTGAGAGCACCGAAAGCTGAAAATTGGTCTGGTTATTAAAGAGGAGGGCCGGTTATACAAAAAAAAAAAAAAAAAGTCAGCAGCTGCAAACACTGCAGCTGCTGACTTAATCAACACACTCACCTGTCCAGGGTGCCCGCGATGTCGGCCGCCCGAGGCCGACCCGTCCCTCAGCTCTCGGGTCCCGGTGCTGCCATTCCTTGTAAGGGAAACAGGCAGTGGAGTCTTACGGCTTCACTGCCCGTTTCCTACTGCGCATGCGCGAGTCCCGCAGCTACTGCGCATGCGCGAGTCCCGCAGCGCTTTCTGAATGGGACGCGCTGTGTTCTGGAACACACAGTTCCCAGAACACAGCGCGACTCATTACCCAGAAGACGCCGCGACAAAGACAGAAGACAGAAGATCTCCGCGGAGGAGGAAGAGGAAGATTAGGAGAAAGTGCCTAGCAACAGGCATTTCTGGTAAGTAAAAAAAAAAATTTTTTTCATTTTTTTTTTTATATTTTTTTGTAATTTTTAATATTTTTTTTGTTTTCAGGGTGGCCCTCCACTTTAAGGGTGTTTAAGTGCCCAGTGGTCAAGTGGTTAAAGCGGTGTTTCAGCTGTAAAAAATTTTTTTAAAGGTCAGCAGCTAAAAAAAAAGTAGCTTTTTTTTTTTTTCTTTATTTTTTTTTTTTACATTTTTTTAAATAATATTAATGCTCTTTTTTTTTTTTCAGGGTGGCCCTCCAATTTAAATGGCAGATGTAAACGGACACATGTCTGTTTACACCCGCTGACATCCAATCCGATCCGCTAAAAACAGACAGAGGGGATCCGTTCTCCATCCGTCTAGCAGATTGGATCAGATGGCAGTTGGGTATAAATAGACAGGCGATCCATTTACATGTACCACCCATAGAGGAGAGTGGGCTGCAGGGGCGGACTGACCATTGGGCCATTCGGGCACTGCCCGAGGGCCCCATGCCACTAGGGGGCCCCATCAGGGTTGCCAGCCTCAATAAAACCAGGGACAGTATGTGTCTGTGTGTGTATACTGTATGTGTGTGTGTGGGTGTGTATACTGTTGCCCGGGGGCCCCATAATCTTCTATTGCCCGGGGGCCCCATAATCTCCTATTGCCCGGGGGCCCCATAATCTTCTATTGCCCGGGGGCCCCATGAGTTCTCAGTCCGCCCCTGGTGGGCTGTGTCTGTGTGCGCTCTACATAAGTGGAGCAGACACGGACCAGCCATCTGCTTGCTCAGCGGGAATCAGTGGACAAATTGTGCACAAGCTAGCAGATGGGTGAAGCCTGCCTTTTAATTACACAAAACCACAAGTTTTCATTGTACACTAAAATGCCCTGTACACACGGTCAGACTTTCCAATGACAAAATCCGTCAGATTTTTTCCAATGGATTTTGGTCCAAACTTGTCTAGCGTACACATGGTCGCACAAAGTTGTCGGAAAATCCGATCGTTATGAACGCGGTGACGTAGAACACGTACGACGGGACTATAAACGGGTCAGTAGCTAATAGCTTTCATCTCGTAATTTATTCTGAGCATGCGTGGCACTTTGTCCGTCGGAATTGTCTACACACGATCGGAATTTAAACGATTGGATTTTGTTGTCGGAAAATTTTAGATCCAGCTCTCAAACTTTGTGTGTCAGAAATTCAGATGGAAAAAGTCCGATGGAGCCCACACATGATCGGATTTTCCAACAACACGATCCGATCGCACATTTTCCGTCGGAAAGTCCGAACGTGTGTACAGGGCTTTACAATATTCTAGCTGTCCTAACAACCAATGGCATCATCAATTACAAAGGAGAATGTTGGGGCACCTGCACAGCATCCTTGTTTGCCACTCCCCTGCCCCTCCATTGGGACTGGGGTTACATTAGCTGAGTGAGGGAGAGAAAATGAAGGAGAAGAGAAACATAAGACTACTAGTCAGTAAGTGTGCAAAGGCGTGTTTGAAGAATAAATCACCTCTAATGTTGGGTTTCCTACGTGTGTGAATGAGGCTGCATTCTGTAAAAAGATTTGTTTCATTTTTTACATTTTAGAATGGGATTCTTCGAGATTGTGCAGAATTATAAAGGGTGACTGAAAAACAGTTGAGAAACACTGATTTAACAAATCTGGAGCGCCCTCTACTGTTCAAAATTGGTTTTACAGCTTACAGTTTCACAAATAAAAGCTAACCTTTCATCTTTTTAAAGCGGAGGTCCACCCACCCCTGTAAAAGCTAAAAGCCAGTAGCTACACATACTGCAGATGCTGACTTTTAATAATAACACATTTACCGGTCCTGGAGTCCAGCGATGTTGGCACCCCAGCTGATGTTTCCATCAGCTGTCGGATGCTGCCACCGCCATTGCGGGTAAGGGAACCCAGCAGTGAAACATTATGGCTTCATGCCAGGTCTCTACTGCGCATGCACGAGGCACCGCTGCACTCTCCTACTAGCACCAGCTGCGATGGTTTGAAATTTGAGCAGTTCAGCAGGGACTGGCTGGATTTCGATCTGTGTGTGGCCTAAGCTCTCCCTGATCGATAGATGTCAATAGATTAATTTCTCAGTCGAAAGGACATGCTAGAGAACTTTTACTGATCGGCAGCTGTAGCCACTGATCAGTGTATTCTGACAGCAGTGGGAACCGCTGTCAGAATATGATGTCCCAGTAGTAGGAGGGTTTCGTCCATTCATTTTGTGTGTGTGTGGATGGAGGAATCAGTTTTTTTTTTTCGTTCAGCCAGTTACGGTTGCCACCTTTTTGTTCAGGGCAAGACAGAACACTTTAGTGATGCCAATTTTTTTTTTCGTAGTATACACTATAGAAAATATCTGGGACACATTTTGGGTGCCCCGTGGAAAGTAGTAATGTGCTACACATAGTGCTTTGTGGCGAACAGTAGGTTTGACCAAATTTCTCTTGCTGATATCATTGCTTCGCCACCCTAGGGATGCCGGACTTGCCCCCAGACAGCAGCCCAAAGCTCCCAGATCGCAAGATTTGTGTGTGAATATATCAGTTAGTTGAGGAGCCACAGCCTGCTTCAAATAATGTGTCCGGGTTTCAAATGGACTGAAACCCGGACACATGATTCAAAACCAGAACTGTCCAGGTGAATCCTGGATAGGTGGCAACCCTACCCACTGGCTGAATGAAAAAAAATCGAATTGTCTATGTCCAGTTTTAAACCACTGAGAAGCACTTGGATGTGAATTCAGCCTCAAAATAAAAATTCAGAACTAAAGCCAGTTTAAAAGTTGTGGCTCTAATTAAAATACATATATATGAACTGTCTTTAACATCAAAAGATTTTCATTTCTGTATAGCCAGTTTCCTACTTTAAACATTACAATAATTCCTCCTCCCACTCTCCAGCTAGTCACCACAAAAATAAAATATTAATATTAAACTATATCTAGGGTAGCTGTGGTCAGTTCTGTTAGCAAACAAAGCCTAATCTGATATTGAGGTAAGGGGTAAAGCCTAGTACACACAATGAGAAAATTGGACGAATAAAAACATTTTTGGACCGCTCGTTCGATAATCTGACCATTAGTACACAGCTTTGGAGAGCTGATCACAACAGTTTATGCAAAATTACCTGAAGGGACGAGTACGACTTTTTTCTCATAAGATAACAGAACAAACGATTTTGGTTTAATCAGTACAGCATTCGTCTGTAAAAAGTCAAGCGCATGCTCTGAAATAAAGGAATACATTACAATGCAATACATTACATAATCGTGGGAAGTTGTACTTTGTCGTAGGAGAATTTTCATAGCTCTAGTAACCTACAGAATCCTGAATAGGGTTGCTACTTTTTCTTTATGTCAAACCTGAACACTTTAGCGGTACACAACAAATTTTGGCTTTCCTGAATCCAGGACAGATGGCAACCCTAACCCTGAACCATGGTTAAGAAAGGCTGCCATAGACTGGTTTTCACTGCATTCTGTGATTTCCTAAGTTGCAATGAACAAGCACAGCAATTACTTACCATAGAATTAAATGTACATGTGCCAGGCTAAAGCCAAGAACACACTAAAAAAAAATTCATGTAACTCAGCAGGTTGAATGAAAAAAATAAAATGGCAGCTCCGATCTGAGCCACTGTACTAACCATGCAAGGTTAGTTCAGCGATTTCCCCCGCTGATCTGTCATGTTCTGACAGGGTGATAACTCCGCCACCCCTGAACACCTTGATCAGCACTCTCTGCCATTGGCTGAGTGCTAGTGGCGACTGCTGTTTTTTTGTGGGGGGGGGGGGGCAAATAACCAAACCCCCCACGGCAACAGAAAAAAAACCCTCCACGGAAACTCAAACCCCCCAATCCCCCCCCCCATCTAGGCGGCAGGGATCGGGCATCGGCGGGCATCCGAGGAGCAGCGGCTGGGATCAGGAATTAGAGGAGCGGCGGGGATCGGGGGACCAAGCAGCAGCGGGGATCGGGGCACCAAGTAGCGGCGGGGATCGGGCATTCAGGTATTGGCGGGGATCAGGCATCCATGCGTCTTCTCCTCTCCTCCTAGGCATCCAATAGGATTGCCTGCCCTTTCAGACAATCAGGTGACGGGTATCAGACCAGACCCACTTCCCTCTTCCCAATTGCCCGGGAGGAGGATGATCAATGTTCCAACAGCGAATATTCATTCGCTGTTGCAACCCAACTGGGTGGGCTCCAGACCGCCTATTTTGAAGCCTATTAGAGCCTCTGGCTCTTGGCTCTAATCGGGTGCTTCAAAACCCCCCGTTGGAATTCATGCACCTGGAATTCTGAAAGTGGCCGGGTGCATGGATAGGGAGGGTGACGGGTCATGGATTGGACTGGCGCCCGTGCGCCCACAATGGACGGCTGCCCCTGCTGAGAGCGCTGATTGGGAGTCGGTCGGCTGCTGGTTTTCCAGCATGCACGGCCAGCATCTGTCAGACAGACTGACATACACACATGCAGAATGTCGGCCATTTTTTTTTGAACCAACAAATGTCTTCCGATATTCAGCCCATGCGTACGGGGCTTAATGCCAATAAAACACTTACACCATTGCGTTGTAGTTAAAAAGTAAGTGCGTGTGTGGGTATTCTTTCTCACTGGACTCGCCATACCAAGCACCAGTATATGGAATTTCATATATGCTGACTAGTGCTAAGACTTAGTGCATATGTGCACAAAGATATGAATATGTACTGTACAGTTCATCAAGGCTTCTAACTAATTTGATGTTTTTATAGTCCTGTGTAATGAAAGATGTGAACACTTTTTATTTCTACATGGTATGTGTATTTCAAAATATAAATAGGGCCACTCATCCATCCTTTATGGGTGTACTGTAATTGTTCAGTTGTGTCTTCCTGTCATTGATTGGATAGGCTGTTGCTTATGGCTGTACACAAAAACCTATGACTCCTGGGCAATCAGGCTCCTCCGTACACTGTTTGGCCCCCTGCTTCCATGGGAGTTCAAAAAATTAATTAAATGATGTTTCAGTGAATACAGAGCGGTATTAATTCCTGTATTTGTCTGCATTTCACCTGGAATTTGCATATCATAAGTTAATTCCAATGACACTACAAACCACACATATCTAATAGAGGCTTTTGGTAAAACATAGGATAAAAAAACACAGCCTACTACAGACATTAAAGTGGCTGTAAACCTCATACATAACATATGACAAAGCATACCCCTCTTTAGCGTGCACTTGTCTCACTCCAGAGCACTAAATGTCATGTATGTCTGCTGCTTTTTCCTCTGCTATCAGCATGAATCACTTCTGACAAGTTTTCCTGACACCAAAAGAAAAATGGTGACGAGTGAGGGACCTCCATCTTTTTGATAGCCTCAGCTCTGTTCCTGTGTGAAAAAAAGGGGGGGGGGGGTGTCTCTTTCCTCCAATCAGCCTCCAGAGTTCTCCTCACTTATCTCTGCAGACTGTAACTTTCTGACAGCTCAGGCAAGCTTTATAAATGATGCACTTTGAACAATTGTAGAGAAGAGAAGACTGTAGATAAACAGGTACAACTTATGTAGGAGGATTTGTTTCATTTATGTGTATCACTCGAGATCAGTGACTTCATTGGGTATATGTAGGGGTTTACAACCACCACACAGTATGCAAAGTAAAAAGGCTTTAACCATTTGCCTACCGGGCACTTTCACCCCCTTCCAGCCCAGGCCAATTTTCAGCTTTCAGCGCGGTCACATTTTGAATGACCATTGCGCAGTCATGCTACACTGTAACCATGTAAAAAATGTTATAATTTTCTTCAAACAAATAGAGCTTTCTTTTGGTGGTATTTAATCACTGCTGGGGTTTTTTTTATAAAAAGAAAAAAAAAAGCCCAAAAATGTTGACCAAAAAAAAGTTTCTTAGTTTCTGTCAGTAAATTTTGGTAAATAAGTAATTTTTCTCCTTCACTGATGTACACTGATGAGGTGGCACTGATTAGGTGGCACTAATATGCTGCCTTTATGGGCACTGATAGGTGGTACTGATAGGCGGCACTGATAGATGGCAATGGTGGGCACTAATAGGTGGCACTGGTGGGCACTGATAGGCTGCACTGATGAGGTGGCACTTATGGGCACTGATGAGGCGGAACTGATTAGGTGGAATGATGAGGATGAACTAATATGCTGCACTGATGAGCACTAAGAAGCGGCACTGATGGGTGGCACTGGTGGGCATTGATGGGTGACACTGATGGGCAGCTATGATAGGCAGCACTGATAGCCAGCACTGACTGGCATCACTAATGAGCTCTGATAGGTGGTACTGATGAGTACTGATCAGCGGCACTGGTGGGCACTAATAGGTGGCACTGGGGTGGGCACTGATAGGCGGCACTGATGGGCATTGATGGGTGACACTGATGGGCAGCTATGATAAGCGGCACTGATAGCCAGCACTGACTCGCATCTCTAATGGGCTCTGATAGGTGGCACTGATGAGTACTGATAAGCGGCACTGATGGGCACTAATAGGTGGCACTGGTGGGCACTGATAGGCTGCACGGATGAGGCGGAACTTATGGGCACTGATTAGGTGGAATGATGAGGAGGAGCTAATATACTGCACTGATAGGTGGCACTGATGAGCACTAAGAAGCAGCACTGATGGGTGGCACTGGTGGGCAGCAATAGGTGGCATTGGTGGGCACTGATGGGTGACACTGATGGGCAGCAATGATAGGCAGCACTGATAGCCAGCACTGACTGGCATCACTAATGGGCTCTGATTGGTGGCACTTGTGGGCACTGATGGCGCTTTATTGTAATCAGGGCACTGATGATCGGTGCTCTGATTACATGTCTGGATGCCCCCTGCGAGGAGATGCCGCTGATTGGCTCTCCTCACCACACACTCTGACAGTGTGAGGTGATGAGAGCCAATTACTGGCATCAATATGTTTACATGTGACCGGCTGTGACTGGACACAGCCGATCACATGGGTGAGGAGACACAGCTCTTTACAGAGATTGGGGTCACACCGTGTCCTAGCAACAGTGCAAGAGCTTCCATTCTGGGGCGATATCATGTGATGTTGTCTCAGTACGAGAGCCACACCTCCCCTCCGTTATTTGACGGTGGGTGGGCGGCAAGTGGTTCTAAAGCGAGGGTCAGCAACCAGTAGATCGTGGCCAGGTGACTGATCACAGCCTGGTCTTGCTGACCCGCCATTCCAGAGCATCAGAGTGCAATGCAGAGAGACTACAGTTGGTGCTGTAGTAGGGAGCAAGAGCCGATGCCTCCTCAGTAGTGCTGGCTCCTGTCCCATGCAAAGTGATACCAACTGCACTCCATGTCTTATCCTGGCTAGTGGTCTCCAGAGTGGTGCCAGCAGCAGGAAAGAAGAGATCTTCAGGTCAATGTGAATCAATACACTGGGCATAATAGTATAGAACTTCTTTCGACACTGATGTGCTGAGGTTTACCCACCCCACGAGCACAGGGCAGTGTACCTGCAGCTTTCCTGTGGGTTTTCTAAGTTTAGCCATAGACTTCTATTATATCCTGCAAGTTTGGTGCACTTTCTGAATGCAAGAGTTTTGGAGCACTTTCAGAAAGAGCACCACACCTGCAGGATATAATAAGTCTATGGCATAGCACAGAAAACCCAGGTAAGTGGCAGATGCACTGCGCTACACCTGCAGTGCAGGTAAACCCCAGAACATAAGTGAGAAAGCAGCCTTATAGGGGGCTCAGAATAGTATGGGTTCATTTACAATTGCAGTTTGGGGGGAGGCAAAACCCCATAGTTAAGACATATTTTCATCACCCTGCCCCAATCGCACCCCCTTTTGCTGCAGTGGCCAGGGGTGTACACATGTTGCAGTAGGAGTTATACGTCCTGCCATGGTTCAAGGTTGTAGCACCTTCCAAGGATGACACATTCAAGTAAATGAGGCCACTCTGCAGCCCTGTGTAGTACAGCAAAGAAGTGGTTAAAGCAGGCAGTATTGTTGCTTTCTCACCACCTGCTTTAACCGCTTGGACCCAGGGCCGGACTGGGAATGAAAACCAGCCCTGGAAATAATTTCATACCAGCCCCATAGCATTATTATACCAGCCCAGCAGCATAACGTCATTATTTTCTTGTTCATAAAAGAGAAAACCAAATATTTTAAAGCATATTTGAAAAGTGTATTATATATACATAGGACACAGTGGCTGCGTTTGACGGGCACAGTGGCTGCGTTTGACGGGCACAGTGGTTGCGTTTGACGGACACAGTGGCTGCGTTTGACGGGCACAGTGGCTGCGTTTGATGGCGCAAGGGCTGCGTTTGGCACAGTGGCTGCGTTTGATGGGCACAGTGGCTGCAATTGATGGCGCAAGGGCTGCGTTTGGCACAGTGGCTGCGATTGACGAGCACAATGGCTGCGTTTGAGGCACAGTGGCTGCATTTGGAGGGCATAGTGGCTGCATTTGAGGGCACAGTGGCTGCGTTTTACGGGCACAAGGGCTGCATTTGATGGGCAAGGGTGGCGTTTGGCACAGTGGCTGCGTTTGAGGGCACAGTGGCTGTGTTTGACGGCGCAAGGGCTGCGTTTGACGGCGCAAGGGCTGCGTTTGGCACAGTGGCTGCGTTTGATGGGCACAGTGGCTGCAATTGATGGCGCAAGGGCTGCGTTTGGCACAGTGGCTGCGTTTGACGAGCACAGTAGCTGCGTTTGAGGCACAGTGGCTGCATTTGGAGGGCACAAGGGCTGCATTTGATGGGCAAGGGTGGCGTTTGGCACAGTGGCTGCGTTTGAGGGCACAGTGGCTGTGTTTGATGGGCAAGGGCCTGCGTTTGGCACAGTGGCTGCGTTTGTGGCTGCGTTTGACGGGCACAAGGGCTGCGTTTGATGGGCAAGGGCTGCGTTTGGCACAGTGGCTGCGTTTGATGGGCAAGGGCTGCGTTTGGCACAGTGGCTGCGTTTGACGGGCACAGTGGCTACGTTTGAGGGCACAAGGGCTGCGTATGATGAGCAAGGGCTGCGTTTGGCACAGTGGCTGTGTTTTATGGGCACAGTGGCTGCATTTGATGGGTAAAGTGGTGGCAATTTATGGGCACAGTGAGGCTGCAATTGATGATTTTTTTTTTTTTTTCAGTTTGCACCCCCCCCCCCCAAAAAAAAACAGCAAAAACAAATAAAAAAAAGCACTCTTTTTTTAGGAGAGATGCAGAGAGAGACATACGGAGAGATACAGAGACAGAGAGAGACAGAGGCCCCAATGCAATTAGAAGTCAACGTCCTCATGCTCCTCCCCACACTCAGGCAGACAGGCATATCAGTGGGCGGAGACAGATCAGAAGAGGAGGCACAGGCAGACACAGTGCATTGCAAAGTGCAGCGGCCGCCGCTGCAGTTTATTCTGCTGAAGCCAGCCCAGAGACAACAGCGGCCCCAGAACACTGAGTGCAGACGGCCTACCGGGAAATTTCCCGGTAGGCCAGTCTGGCCCTGCTTGGACCCCACAGAAGCATGCAGTTGTGGAGCACTTGTGGAGTGGCCCCATTTTGCTTGAATAGGTCGCTATTGCCGTGCAATGCATGCAATTGCAACATGGTAGTATGATAATTAGAGATTTAAATCATGTGTGAGGAGGTCCAGTGATCTTTGACTTTTCCCATACTGTTCAGGTAGATCTTCATCTCTTTAACCACTTCCCGACCAGCGCACGACGATGTACGTCGACAGAATGGCACGGGCAGGCATATTGGCGTACATGTACGTCCAATATTCGATGCCGCCCTGCCATCGGGAGCGCGCCGGCGGCGGCGCGCTCCCGCGCTGGTCGGGACCCCCGTGAGTCCGGTTGCGGGACCCGCGGACTCGATCGCCGCGGGCATCCCCGCGATCGTCTCACGGAGCGGCCGAATGGAGGAAATGCTGTATAAACAACATTTTTCCATTCTGCCTAGCAACTAGTGACGCTGATCTCTGCTCCATGTGATTGGAGCAGAGATCAGTGTACACTAAATGAAAGCCCAACCCCCCCACAGTTAGTAACACACCCCTAGGAACACTTAACCCCTACACTGCCACCCACTGGTTAACCCTTTCACTGCCAGTGTCATTTACACAGGAATCACTGCATTTATATAGCAGTGATTACTGTATAAATGACAATGGTCCCAAAAATGTGTCAAAAATGTCCGATGGGTCCCCGACAATGTCACAGTCACAATAAAAATCGCAGATCGCCGCCATTACTAGTAAAAAAAAAAATAATAAAAAATTATTAATAAAAATGCTATAAAACTATCCCTATTTTGTAAACGCTATAACTTTTGCGCAAACCAATCAATAATCGCTTATTGCGATTTTTTTTACCAAAAATATGTAGAAGAATACATATCGGCCTAAATTGAGGGAAAATTTTTTTTTTTTATATATTTTTGGGGGATATTTATTATAACAAAAAGTAAAAAATAATGCGTTTTTTTCAAAATTGTCGCTCTATTTTTGTTTATAGCGCAAAAAATAAAAACCGCAGGGGTGATCAAATACCACCAAAAGAAAGCTCTATTTGTGGGGAAAAAAGGACGTCAATTTTGTTTGGGAGCCACGTCGCACGACCGCGCAATTGTCAGTTAAAGCGACGCAGTGCCGAATCACAAAAAGTGGTCTGGTCTTTGACCAGCAAATTGGTCCGGTCTGAAAGTGGTTAAAGTGGATGTAAACACACTCTCATCCTTTCTTAACTACTGCCATAGTAGTTATCTATAAGAATATACATGCCTCCTGCATGTATCCGCTCTGTCTGTTATGGGACCTGAAAAACTGCAGATTCTGTGGTTGTGTCTGTTGTCCGGAGCTCGGTGGGTGGAGTTGTGATGTCAGTAGACTCCCCGCCCACCTCTACACTCCCCTTGTCAGCATGAATTTTCTCCTGTGTATTTCTTACACTGAACTTCTGCTATGATCACTGATCAAAACCCAGAAAAGTCACCACATTATCTGAAGTACACAGTTTTTATCTCACTGAAAAAAGATAAGAGGATTGCTCAGCTGGATTAACTCTGTGTGGCAAGACTGGGCACAGATGACATGAAATGCTATACTGTACAAGATGCAAGCCTTAATAAAAAAAAAAAAAACGGTTTACATCCACTTTAAGGATGCCTGTTCTAAAGGTTTAAATATTTTTATCTTCATGCATTTTGTACCTTCATGCATTCAACACTTAATACTTACCTGGGCTTGCTTTTTCTCCAGTGATGTGCACAAGAGCCTAATTTCTCTGGGGACTTTCCCTCCTCAGTGGCTAAACCAATGGTTCCCGCTGCTGTCATTTACAGCCAGTGAGCCAATGAGGAGAGATGGGGGCAGGGCCAAGATGCGGTTCTGTGTGTGAATGGACACGCTGAGCAGCGGTTTGGGAGTGAACCTACCTGGGTGCCCCATAGCAAGTTGCTAGCTCTGGGGGCACTTTTCAGGAAGGAGGGGTCAGGAGCCTGGGTGATGAGGAGATTAGACCCCTTTCACACTGGGGCACTTTGCAAAAACAGTGCCTGCAAAGCGCCCTGAAACAGGCACTGCTGTGTCTCCAGTGTGAAAGCCCTCGAGCTGTGCGCTGGCAGGACAGTAAAAAAAGTCCTGCTAGCAGCATCTTTGGAGCGGTGAAGGAGTGGTGTGTATACCGCTCCTTCACCATTCCTGCCCATTCAAATCAATGGGGCAGAGACACTTTGCAGTGGTTTTTAACCGCAAATCCGACGGTAAGCGCAAATCTGACGTTAAAGCTTTACAGCCGAAGGAAACCAGTGTGAAAGGGGCCTTACAAAGGGCTCTCACAATATTTGACTACAGGGAGCATTTTACAAAATAATGATAGATTTGAGTACAGACGATTGGAATTTCCAACAACCAAACTGTGGATTTATATCCGATGGATGTTGGCTGAAACTTGTCTTGCATACACACGGTCACACAAATGTTTTCGGATATTACGATCGGCAAGAACGCGCTAATGTACAACACATATGATGGGACTAGAAAAAGGAAGTTCAATAGCCAGTTGTGGCTCTTCTGCTTGATTCTGAGCATGCATAGAATTTTGTGTGTCAGAATTGTGTACACACGATCGGAATTTCCCACAACAAATTTTGTTGTCTGAAAATTTGAGATCAAGATCTCAAATTTTTGTTGTTGGAAATTCCCGACGGAAAATGTCTGATGGAGCCTACAAACGGTCGGAATTTCCGACAACAAGCTCACATCATACATTTGTTGTCGGAAATTCCGATTGTGTGTACGCGGCATAATAATATTTTTTTTTTTTTGCTAGAAATTACTTAAAACTCCCAAACATTATACATTTTGTTAGCAGACACTCTAGGGAATAAAATGGCGATCTTTCCAATTTTTTTTATGTCATATGGTATTTGACAGTGTTTTTTCAAACGCAATTTTTTGGGGAAAAAATACACTTAATGAACTGGAAAAAAAACCCCCACAATATTGACACCAAATTTTTTTTCAAAATAGGAAAGCTGATGTTACGCCGAGTAAATAGATATGTAACATGCTACACTTTAACCACTTCAGCCCTTAAAGGTTTTACCCCCTTCCTGTCAGGGCTGGCTTAGCCCTTCCTTCTCTGGGCTGGCCGCTCAGCTGTCGGCTAATTGCAAGCTCTCTTCTCTCTCCACAGTTACCAGCTGTTCCTGATGATGCTCGTCTGACCTGCCTATTTAAAGCCTTCCAGCTCACTTCACCTCTGCCTTGGTCACATCACTGAAACCATCTCCTGCAGTTTGTTTAAAGACTGGCTTGCGGACATCCCTTCTGGCTCCTTATCCTGCTTGCTGTGCTCTACTTGGATCCCTGACTTCTGGCCTGGCTGACTACCCGATCTGGTTACTGGACTACGCTTTTTCTATTTACCTTTTTATTTTTATTAACAAGTGTAATTTAATTGTACTTCTGTCTCAGCCTGATTCATGGTTTCTGACACTTGCTGACCATAGCACTTTTTACAATTTGGAACTGTGCTGTTTTAACTGGTAATTGCGCGGTCATACAATGCTGTACCCAAACTAAATTTCCGTCCTTTTTTTCCAACAAACAGAGCTTTCTTTTGGAGCTATTTGATCACCTCTGTAGTTTTTATTCTTTATGCTATAAACAAAAAAGAGCGACAAGTTTGAAAAAAAAACAATATTTTTTTACATTTTGCTATAATAAATATCCCCAAATTAAAAAAACAAAAACAAATTTCTTCATCAGTTTAGGCCAATATGTATTCTTCTACATATCTTTGGTTAAAAAAAAAAAAAAAAATTACAATAAGCTTATATTGAATGATTTGTGCAACAATTATAGTGTCTACAAACTATGGGAAAGATTTATGACTTTTTTATTTTTTTACTAGTAATGGCGGTGATCTGCAATTTTTATCCCTTTTTATTTTGTCCCTTTCTCCACAGCCAAGCAGCAGGGGAATTTTGTGCAGCGCAGGCTGATTAGGGTGTGCCCAGGCACACCTTGCGTGCACGCCTATGCAGCTTCTGTATTTCTATCTTAATGCTTTCCTTTGGAGCAGTCTCTATATTTCATTTGAGGATGGAGCTTTCAGGAGCAGTGTTTTCTCATACATGACTACATCTATAAATATAAAGCTATCACCAGTACTACATGTAATAAAGCAGTTCAGCTCAAATGACAGGCATACTTTTTATATTTTGTCAGTCCAATGGCGCCTGTAGTGCTTTTATAACAGAAAACAAGGAGGGCGATTGCAGGGATGCAGAACAAGACCTTGGAATGCAATATTATTCAAACAAATTAGATCTTAATTGCAACCCACTCTGGTTAACCTTGTGCTCCCCTCTTCCCTACATGGTATTATGACTGCTGGAGGTCCATATCCAGGAAGGAAATGAATGTTATTCTGAGACAGCTGCAGGGATTCACCGACAGGAAAGGGAAAAGCTCAGCTGGGAGAATAGTGGGTGCTTATCAGAGACACAAAGAAGAGGACTGCATTGTCACCTAAAATTTCTGTTTGTACAGAGAAAGCACAAGCATTTGGTATCTCTGTAATCTGTGGTTTCTATCCATTTTCCTTTCACCTATAGCAAACTCTGGCATATACTAGAAACTCTATGCCTACCTTTATACATTGATCTTTGGAAACCTATGTCACACTCTACTAAGCTGATAAGTGAGTACACATTAAGCTAAATTCAAATAGCCACAGATGAACACTGCCTCTGTATATGGCAACACCTTGTGCTATGGCCACATACTAACTGGCCAACTAGCTTCAGCCACTTTGTGTGCGAACAAAAGTCCACAGAATTCTGTCAATATTCCTGTGGCAACACCTTCCTGGAAAGAGCTTACAAGTAGCGGGTGCTGCAGCAACAGCCAGCTGGGGACTGGAAACATTATAGATCAGTGTACGTATTTTCCAGTACACCATAGCGTCCAAAGGTTTTTATCAAAGTAAGATCACATCGCAGTGTAGGCGTGCAACATTTCGGGGCCATGCAGGTCCCCTTTGTCAGACATGTGCATCACATGAAAACGTTGCACTCTTACACTGTGGTGTGATCTTTCTCAAAAACATTTGGATGCTATTTGAAGATCCATGTTGTGCTGGCAAATATCTACACAAAACTCCAAAGAAACACTGACCCTATATTCACACTGTCTGCGCCCAGGGTCAGCATTTGCATGTAACTGCCTTAAAGAGGAAGTAAACCCTTCCAAACAACTTGGACCTATAGGTAAGCCTAGATTAAGGCTTACCTGTAGGTCCAAGCAATATCTCCTAAACCTATATGGTTTAGGAGATATTTGCCCGAAAATGGGCACCGCTGTCTACGGCGCATGCGCCGTAGACAGCGGCGCGCAGGCGCACTAAATGCGGCAAATCCAAGAATGGATTTGCCAAATTTGTCGACTCCCGTGCGCATGCGCGGGAGTGACGTCATCGCGGCTTCGCTGTATGGCAGCGGCGGAGGTGCGAGACGCGACTCCCGTGCGCATGCGCGGGAGTGACGTCATCGCGGTTGCGCCGCTGTGATTCGTCGGAGCTGCGAGACGCCACAAGCAACATGGATGCGGCGGACTACAGGGGACAGCGGCGACTTCGCTGGCTCCTGTGTCAGGTAAGTGACACATAATGAGCTACTATGCGATGCATAGTAGTCCATTATGCTTTACCTTTGCAGGGAAAAAAAGAGGAAGTAAACCCATCAGGGTTTACTTCCTCTTTAAGGGCTAGATGCCACATATAGGCAACCCTGAGTTGTCCTGGGGCTCACTCTTTTGGCACGCCCAGAACCACGACCAAGCTGTCGTGGACAGCTCAAGGTCAACTACCAATGATCAGGAGTGGGTAGAATGGGCTCCCAATGACATCATCACTGTGCAGCCATTCACAGTGCTGCATGCCACTTTTAACAGCCTTGGGCATCGCAGGCCACCTAAAGGAGAAGTATCGCCAAAGTTCTTTTGACCATACTTCTGTGGGTCACAGGAGAGCCCTTAGATCTGCACAACTGGGACCCAGTTTCAGCCGACAGTGGGCTAAAGTGTGCTGTCGGCTGGTGTCATAGAGCCACTCCAGGTTCTGCAGGGATCCCAACAATGTTGGGATATGCCCAGACGTCTTAAACGGCAGCTGGCTCAGCCTCGCAACACACCACTGAGAGCCTGAGCCAGCCCCTCAAAACCCCTCCACAGCCTGACGTTCCAGTGAGTGCTGGAGGAGCAGAGCAAAGAGCCAGAGACTGACAGCCACTGCTCTCTGCTCAGTGAAGACCCAGAACTGAACGATCAGTGGTCCTGTGATTGCTCATTTCTTGGGTTAAGTGCTGGCGGGGGATAGCTGCCAAACTAAATCGATGTTGCAGCCATCTAAGTGAGTATAAATGTTGTTTTTTTTCCAATTCTGTACTTCTCCTTTAAGCTGGGTTTACATATATGCAAATTGGGTGCTGATTTCCTCGCATCCAATTTGCATTACAGGGGAGTGTGATCGGCTCTCAATGTAGCCGGTTCACACAGGTCTGGGACAGCCACGCAGCGCATTGGAAAAGGGTCCTGTTTGGGTCTGGTTCAAGTGCGAATTCAAGCAACAATTCAGACCTGAATCACACCTGAACTGGTGTACAGACACGCACCGGACCCCAGCCTCATATATGTGAACCCAGCCTTAAAGAGTTGACACCAGGAAAGGGTTTAACAATAAAAAAAAAAAATAACAAGGATGTCAAAAATTTGAATTGTTCACGATTGCTTACAGATGTCATCCAACATGTCTATTAGTCATATTTTGCAGCTGTTTTTGTAAACCTTGGTCATGGAAAGGGATGCTTAACCACTTGCTGACCGGGCCATAGCCAAATAATGGCTACAGCGCCGGGGCATTGTCAGACTGAATCCTGACAAGACAATCCCGTAGTCTGACCGTCCAAGATTCTATGGCCAGACGTACTGCCCTAATCTTCCAAAAAGTTGATAGGCAAGGTCCTCTAACCTGGACCATCTCCCCTGGACAGAATTTTCTTCCAGGGCTGCTCCCCAGCCTAGAAGGCTGGCATCTGTTGTTGTTAACACTTTCCAGGATACAGGTAGAAAAGATTTTCCCTTTTGCTGGATAACAACCACCAATTTAGGCTCTGACTTATGTTGGGAGCCAAGCGTATTGGAAAAATCCAATCCTGAATCTTTTTATTCCAGACCAACAGGATGGTGTTTTGAAGCAGTCTTGAGTGAAAACTGCACGTAAGGGATGGCCTTGAAGGAGGCCATCATTTCCCCTAACAATCTCATGCACAGCCAAATGGAAGGATTTTTCTTTGTTTTGATAAGCTGAAGTAGTCATACAATGGAACTAATTCTTGTCTGGGGTAAGAATATCTTCTTCTCTACGGTATCTATAACAAGCCCCAAGTACTGTAATCTCCTTTATGGTTTTAAGGAGGATTTTTCTAGGTTGAATATCCAACCCAGAGATTCCATGTAGTTTACAGCTTTGATCAGACTCTGGTTTAGACCTGAGACTGAATGATCTATTAAAGGTAGATCGTCTAAATAGGCTAGGACCGTTATGCATTGAGCCCTTAATCTGACTAAAGGAGATGCCAGAATCTTTCAGAACACCCGTGGTACTGTGGCTAAACCGAAATGGCAGGGCCACAATTGAAAATGATGATTTTATATTTCAAAGCTCAGAAATTTCTGGTGAGCGGGAAATATTGGCACGTGGAGATATGCATCTTTGATATCGATTTAAGCCCAAAAAACGTCCATCCTTGCAGGATGGACACAATGGATCAGATTGACTCCATGTGAAAGGATCGAATGTTTAAGTGCCAATTCAGAACTTTGAGATCTAGAATGGTTCTTACCTCTCCGTTTGGTTCTGGAACTGTGAAAGGTTTGAATCAAACGGAAACTCTCGGAACTCTAGTTGTAACTTAGAGAAAACTTGTTCCTGCCAGATCTTTGAGAAATGCAGGAGCCTTCCCCCCCCTTCATGAGGAGACTTTAGCATTCTGCTTTGTGGGCTTTCTGCCCCAAGATCTCTTCTGACCCTGGTGCTGCCCTTGGGGTCTTCATCTCCTTGAACCTGATGGTTGAGGCTGTCAAGACTGCCTAGAGGCTGGTGCCCCTGGTACAGGAGAGGCAGCACGCTTAAAGGGATTGTGCATCACCTCGATCATTGCAGGAACCAGGTTTGTACGTAATCATGAATTTAAAACGGGAAAAGACTCCACCTGGCCTGTCTGGGGTTCAGACGTTTAGCATTCTGTAGGTACTGTAGATTCTTATGATCAGTAAAGATCGTTATGGAGTGAGGGGAACCTTCCAAGAGATGACGCCACTCCTCCAACGCCAATTTAATTTGTGAGAAGTTCCCGATTACCAATGGCATAATTTCTCTCTGCCTGAGAATTTTTTTTGGAGAAGAACGCACATGGTTGACGTTTCTTCTCAAAGAACTGAAGAAGCACAGCTCCCATCCCCATCGAAGAAGCGTCTACTTCAATAAAAAATGGGTCCCCAGGATTTGGTCTCCTCAAGAAAGGTCCAGAGACTAAGGCCTGTTTCAGATCGTGAAACGCAGAGACAGCCTCGGGAGGCCAGTCTTTGGCATTCGCACCCTTCTTGATCAAAGCGATAATAGGCGCGGCAATGGAAGAGTAATTCCTTATGAACTGCCTATAATAATTTGTGAAGCCAAGAAAGTGCTGTGTGGCGTTGAGGCTAGCGGAAAGGGGCCAGTTGGTAATGGCTGAGACCTTTCCGGGATCCATGCGAAGACCCGCACTAGAAACAAAACATCCCAGAAACAGGACCTCAGAACATTCAAAGGAACATTTCTCCATCTTGGCATAGAGATTGTTCTCTCTAAGGCGCTGAAGTACGGTGCGTACATGGTTTCTGTGAGCAGGCATATTTTCGGAAAAGATGAGAATATCATCCAGATAGATGACAACAAACTGGTACAATAGATCCCTGAATATTTAATTGACAAAGTTCTGGAACACAGCTGGAGCATTACACAAACCAAAAGGCATAACCAGGTATTCGTAATGCCCGTCCCTAGTGTTAAATGCGGTCTTCCATTCGTCACCTTCCCGTATTCGAATGAGATTGTATGCACCTCTGAGATCCAACTTATTGAAAATGGAAGCCCCCTTCAACCTGTCGAATAGCTCAGATATTAGATGTAAGGGATATCGGTTTTTGATAGTCACTGCGTTTAAACCTCTATAGTCGATGCAGGGTCTGAGGGTACCATCCTTTTTGGCAACGAAAAAGAACCCTGCTCCTGCAGGCGATGAGGATTTCCGGATGAAACCTCTCTCCAGATTCTCTGCGACATACTCAGACATGGCCTGGGTCTCTGGAATGGACAGAGAGTAGGTACGACCCCTGAGGGGGGTTGCTCCAGGGACAAGGTCAATGGCACAGCAAAAGATCTGTGGGGAGGAAGCACCTCAGCAGACTTCTTACAGAACACATCCTGGAAATTGCTGTATGCCGTGTGAAGATCAGACGATACGGATGTGGTTGCAATGGGAAGTTTCCCCTTGGGGGTCACCTTGAGAAGACAGGACGAGAAACACGAAGGACCCCAAGCCAGGATCTGCCCAGAGACCCAGTCCACATGTGGCGAGTGGCGCTGTAGCCAAGGAAGGCCCAATACAATGGGGGTAGAGGCATTGGGTAGGATGAGGAAGGAGATCCACTCCTGGTGGAGTATCCCTACCGACATCCTAATAGATGGCGTCTGGAAATGGATAGGGCCCCCTGGGAGCACAGTGCCATCAATTGCCGAGACTACCAGTGGAGTAGCGAGGGGAGAAAGGGTAAGCTTCATAGAAGAAGCAGTTCTCCAGTCCATAAAATTGCCGGCAGCCCCTGAGTCCAGATATGCTAGGACCGATTGGGGAGAAGTGCCTACATGGAGGAACACCGGAAGAAGAAGACGAGAAGGTGATGTTTCTGGGTCCAATACAGTGTAATGAAAAATACTAATGCGCTCCACCTACCTAATAACTATATGACTAAAAATATTAACCTATATACAAAGGAAGCAGCCAGCACGAAAATGGTGATCTCAACACCAAAAGCAAGTGAAAAAATATATATATATGAATGCGGCGCTAACTAAAAAGTGCAATAACCAAATAAAATCAAATGAAACTAAAGTGCAAATACAATTCTGTCCCACTACAGTGATAAATTGTGACACAGTGAAAGATGAATAAGATGCATCTACTATGCAATGAAATATGATATTAACCTTGCATACATAATAAAAATTGTTACAAGAAAAAATATATATATAGTAAAAAGTGAAAAAATATATATATAGAAAAAATATGTATATAACAATCCAGTGACAATGTGCAAAGAATGCAATATTACAAAGTGATTGTCCAAAAAACCATGCATAAAATATTGATTAAAACAAAATCCATGCAAAGAGGTTGAAGTGATTTCCAAAGGTGACAATCCACTGCAAACTTCAGTGCCTATTGTGTGCACCACCTATTTCCCCCAGCCTCTCACCTCCAATGAATGGCAAAAAAGCGCTGTATGTAATCAAATGTTGCTGAATCCTTATCCATCCAGCCTCAATATTCTACTGCTGTATGTGTACCGCTGTATACCGCTGTATATGTACAATTATTTTTCTCCCAATTTCTCCAAAGTTATCATTGATGGTAAACATGGAATGGAAGAATACAAGGGGGGCTCTCATGTGTAGTATCACATAACAACTTTAATAAAAGATATCCACACTTACATATAGGTATACGAAGGAAAACACTCAGCAGACGCGAACTTATACATATACATATTTTTTCTATATATATATTTTTTCACTTTTTACTATATATATATTTTTTCTTGTAACAATTTTTATTATGTATGCAAGGTTAATATCATATTTCATTGCATAGTAGATGCATCTTATTCATCTTTCACTGTGTCACAATTTATCACTGTAGTGGGACAGAATTGTATTTGCACTTTAGTTTCATTTGATTTTATTTGGTTATTGCACTTTTTAGTTAGCGCCGCATTCATATATATATATTTTTTCTGGGTCCAATACACCACCTTCCAAATGTATTAGACCCGAGCGTTTCCCGGACAAAGCGAGCAGGAGTCATGAAAAGGACCCTTGCCCCCACAATAAAGACACAAGCCCAGAGTTCTGCATCTAGCACGTTCTTCAGGGGTTAGTCTGGTCTGGCCCAGCTGCATGGGTTCCCCAGCAGACAGAGGATGCTCAACAGGGCGACGGGAAAAAAGTTCAGGCTGACTAGGACCTAGGGGGTGCTGGCGTCTTTTTTCTAAGGACTTCTCCTGGAAACGAATGTCAATCTGATTGCATAAGGAAATTACATCGTCCAGACCGGCGGGGATAGCTCTTCCTGCGAATTCGTCCTTCACTCGGTCAGAGAGGCCATGTAAAAAGGTTGTGACCAGGGCCTCATTGTTCCAGCTCAATTCAGCCGTGAGGATATGGAACTGAAGTGCATATTGTCCCACTGAACAAGATTCTTGGCGAAGGCGTAAAAGGGCACTAGCCGCAGAAGAAACCCGAGCTGGCTCCTTGAAGATATTACGAAAGAGCTTCAAGAAGTTGGACAGGCTGGAAACCACCGGATCATTTTTCTCCCACAGGGGAACAGCCCAGGCTAAAGCTTCACCGGAGAGGAGGCAAATGATATAGGCTATCTTTGCCCGATCAGACAGAAAGTTTTGAGGCTGGAGCTCAAAATGAATGGTGCATTGGCTGAGGAAGCCCCTGCAGGCCTTGGAGTCCCCAGAGAAATGGGACGGAGCTGGCAGTAATAATGAATGCGTGGATGCGACTGGTGTGATAGGTGCAGTTGCTGACTAAACTTGAGACTGCAGGTTCGGGGTTCCCAAGGAAGCCTGTAGCTACTCGAAGCGGGAAGCCAGATCTTGAAGGAATCGCATCACCTGAGTCTGATTAGATTCCTGGGTCTCGAGTCTCTGAACTATGCCCTGCAAAGGATCGAATGCAGGAAGCGGCATGTCAGCTGGGTCCATGGCTGATCAAACTGTCAGGTCACCTTGAGGCCAGGTGACAGATGCACACCGTAGGGATCAGGAGTGCACCGCAAGGTTGTGGACCCTACGGCTGACTGCTGCGGACGGGGGTCAAGGTGATAAGGAAGGCAGGGCCGCCAGAATACCAAGACTGATCCCACCGGGGTTAGAGCGTAAGATTCCCTGGGGCGCGGAGTCTAAGCCCTTGTACACATGGTCGGACATTCTGACAACCAAATCTGTTGCATTTTGTCCGCCGGATTTTGTCCGAAACTGTTGAATACACACGGTCGGACAAAGTTGTCGGAAAATCCGATTGTACATAATGTGATGACGTTACGACGGGACTACGTTTAGGCAAGTAGCCAATAGCTTTGGTCTAGGAATTTGATCTGAGCATGCGTGGCACTTTGTCCGTCGGAGTAGGCTACACATGATCGGAGTATGTTCGATGGGAGCATTTTTTCGGAAAATTTTACGGACAAGTTGGAAAACTTGGTCCGTCGGATACTCCGGCGGAAACAGTCCGATAGAGACCACACACAGTCAGATTATCCGACAAGACGGTCCGATAGGACACATTCCGTCGGAATCTCCGACCGCGTGTACAAGGGATCAGAGCCAGCAGGTGTTTACCAGAGCCTCTAGTGGTGAGGATCGACTGGGCTGCAACTGGCTCCAGGTCACGACCCCCAGCTCACACCCACAGTAGGCAACAGGAGGATAGGGATAGTGAGGGATAAAGCCAAGGTCGGGGCCACAAGCAGACAGGAATAGTCAGGGACACGCCAAAAGGTCAGGATCACAGGCAAACGGGGATAGTCAAGGACACGCCAAAGTCGGTAACGGAACAACAGAAGAGCACACGGCAGGTAACAGGAAGCTAAACACACAAAGGTTGATCAGCAGGGTTGGCCTGCAGTGCACAATATAGAGTATATATACTTAATATAGAGTTCTCTGATAGGAGCTAGGGTGGAGCCATGCCAGAGGATGGATTACAAAAGCAGTCAGGTGAGGGTCGGCTGGTCTCTAGAGATGAACACATGGAGACAGGTAAGCAGACGAACTCTATTGCATAACCATGACAGGGAGGTTCTAATGAACCCAAATTAGAGGTGGGTTCCTCAAGAGCCTGCGCTGCAGGCAGCAAAAAGGTTGAATGAACCAATTTAGTAAGGGAGTGCACAAGCAACCTGTCTTGTGATGCTACTCCTTCTATATTAGGATCCTCGGAAGAGGATAAATAAGTATCTTCCAAATCTTTGGGAAGATCTACCTGATCCCCAGCCTCCTGCGCCTCAATAAGAGGGTCCTGAGCACTAAATGGGAATCTGCTATGTTTGGCCCCACTATGGAGAGATATCGTACCATCAATCGTCTTTCCAAATTACAAATGGTAGAAAAAAAAAAAACTCTTGTGTGATATATACAGGGACTGAAGTGTCTAGCACAGCTGCAACAACAGTCTTCCCTGATGGCTCAATCTGACCAGCCGCATCCATCTCAGAGGAGGATGACCATTGACCCTTTACAATCCTTAGAGGAGTTCCTGGTCCCATTACCACTCATAGCCTGAAGCACAAAGCAAAGGCGCTACCAGCAAAAGAATGTACACTGCTAGGTTACAGTCCAGCACTAATACCTGCTATTAATACCTTTGGGAGGTACGTGACGTCACCACGCCGTTGACGAAGATGGGAGTTTTGTTTTGTTGCCGGCCGGTTTCATTTTTATACTATATGGAATTGTGTGTTTTGTAAGTGCATCCTTTCCTTTACAAATAAACCAGTTTAGATGATATTATGCTATGGTCTGTTATACCTCTTTTCTGGGTTGACATTTACTATATCGTACAGGAGATATGGAGTTCTTTCTTTGCTGTACATTTGGACCAATCATCATCCGATTCCCCCTGTGTAACCAGCTGAGGACCTGTCTATTTGGGAGATTGTTTGCAATTGTTGGCTTGCTATCTGGTAAGGAGGCCCTCTATGTGGTGTTGGGACACTTGAATCCGTCAGATTATTCATTTGAATCACTGGGTGTTTATGTGTTTTTTCTGTATATAAGCTTTATTCACATTGTAAGTGCAACTACTTGTTTTTTAATATTTATATTTTTTGTGACAATATTACGCTATGTTACAAAGTCTTCTTTCTGGGTTAAATACATGTGTGGAGCCAAAAGTTTGTCTATGACTTTAAGCCTTCAAAAACTTCACTGTTGCTGTATCCATTTGGAAATTAACCACTTGACCACTGGGCACTTAAACACCCTTAATAACCAGATCAATTTTCAGCTTTCAGTGCTCTCACAATTTTAATGACAATTACTCAGTCATGCAACACTGTACCCATCTGAAATTTTCATCCTTTTTTTCACACAAATAGAGCTTTTGGTGGTATTTGATCACCTCTGCGGTTTTTATTTTTTGTGCTATAAATGAAAAAATACCGAAAATGTTGTAAAAAAAATCATTTTTCTTCATTTCTATTAACATTTTTTGCAAATAAGTAATTTTTCTTCATAAACTTGGCCAAAAATGTATATTGCTAAATATCTTTAGTAAAAATAACCCAAATTAGTGGATATTATTTATTCTGCATGAAAGTTATAGGGTCTACAAGCTATGGTGCCAATCACTGAAAATGTATCAATTTGATCACACCTGATGTACTGACAGTCTATCTCATTTCTTGAGACCCTAACAAGCCAGTAAAGTACAAAAAAAAACCAAATGACCCCTTTTTGGAAAGTAGACATTCCAAGGTATTTAGTATGTGGCACAGTTAGTTTTTTGAAGTTGTATTTTTTTCCCACAATTCTTTGCAAAATTAAGATTTATCTTTATTTTTATTCACACCAAATTGTCATTATACCAGGTTATTTCTCTCACACGGCATATACATTCCACAAATGAAACCCCAAAATATATTCTTCTGCTCCTCCTGATTATGGCGATACCACATGTGTGAGACTTTTACACAGTCTGGCCACATGTACAGGTCCAACACTGAAGTAGCAACTTCAGGCATTCTAGGAGCATAAATTACACATCTATTTATCTCCATATCTCAACCACCTATTACACTTTTGAAGGCCCTGGAGCACCAGGACAATGGAAACGCCCACAAAGTGACCCCATTTTGGAAAGCAAACACCCCAACGTATAATCTATGAGGCATAATGAGTCTTTGAAATGGTTCATTTTTTTCCCAAAGTTTTTGGAAAATGTGGAAAAAAATGAAAATGCATTTTTTTGCACAAAAAGTTGTCCCTTTAGAAGATATTTCCAACACATAGCATGTACATATCAAAAATGACACCCCAAAATATATTCTGCTACTCCTCCTAAGTGTGGCGATACCACATGTGTGAGACTTTTACAAAGCCTGGCCACAAAGAGCCCCAATATCCAAGAAGCACCATCAGGTGTTCTAGTAACATAAATTGTGCATCCAATTTCCTTACAATCTATCACATTTTTGAAGGCCCTTCATATTTCTAACATAGCACGTACATACCAAGAATTACACCCTAAAATACATTCTGCTCAGTAAGGGGTAAACAAAAAAATGTACCTGTGGTTTTAGTAGTCCAATTGTCCACAGGAGGAGAGCCCTGATCCAGGCAGCAGGCAGGGACGTGGTCAGCGACAGTGAATGGAATTGTCCAGGCAGCAGGCAGGAATATTGTCCATCCTGGTAGTAAGCAGGGACATGGTTCACGTAGCAGGCTATGAAATAATGGGGACAGGGGTAGAGGCTTCTCCCGCCCAAATCTCTTTGAAGCCTCCGAGTCTCCAGACCTTAATCCGGGAATGAGAAAACTAAAAAATTAGTTTTCTTCATCCAGAAAACAATTCTGGAGCCCCTCACATATGTGAGACCCCTTTGTTCCCACTAGCTTAGCAGGGTAAAAGATCAATCCAAGAGGCAGGCAAAAAACGTGGTCAAACAGTCCATGGTCAGTTCCAGAGCAGGCAGAGGTAGGTACAGTTTAGCGTTAGGCAGAAACGTGGTTGTATAACAGGCCAGGGTCAGTTCCGGAGAAGGCAGAGGTATGTACAGTTCAGTGCAGTGGCATAAGGGGTGTGGAGGAAAATGACATGAAATTAGGTTTACCATACTTCCCTAATAATGTAGAGAAGTATGGTAACGGCGGAAACATTCACCTATACAGAGGCCTGGTTGGGAAGGACAATCCGGACAATAAAATGTGGTGTCTCTTCTAATTCCTCCTCTGGAGCACACCCGACACTTCTTCTGACGTCTGTAGCCTATTTGCACGGGGGGGGGGGGGGGATTTTGTCAGGAAAGTGGCGCTCGTGGAGTCTGCTCACACAATCGGAGCAAATAGTTTCTGGTGGACTTTCAGGGTACAAAAGGGCGGAAATAACTTCTTCTTGGTAGTACAGATAGGATACGGGGTTCTCTGTAGATTTTTGGTAAATAACATAAGTGTTATACATGGCCAAACTGAAAAAATAAATGGACACTTTTTTATACCAGTGGCGGGATTTTCTTGTGGGAAGGTAGGGCTCAATCATCTGATCGTTAAAGTCTACTCCCCCCATAAACAAATTGTAATCGTAGATGCAGGCTGGTTTCTGGATTGGGCCGTTTCTTCTATGTAGGTGTCATTATAGATTGTCGTCAGCATCTGGACGTTTCGTTTTGTCCCTCCACTTGACAGCCAACAGCTCCTGGTTCCGCAAAGATGCCGTATCCCCTCGTTGTACCCTTTCATTGACGAGTTTTTGCGGGAAGCCCTTTCTATTGGCTCTTACTGTACCACATGCTAGGGTGTCTCTCCGGTGAAGATTGCGGAAGAGGGGCAAGCTAGTATAAAAATGATCCACATAAAGATGGTATCCCTTTCCAAGGAGTGGATAGACAAGCTGCCAGACCACTCTTCCGCTGGCTCCAATGTACTCTGGGCATTTTGGGGGGTGCAGTTGGGAGTCCTTCCCTTCGTACACCAGGAATGAGTAGATGTACCCCGTGGCTCGATCGCAAAGTTTGTACATTTTAACCCCATATCGGGCCCTTTTGCTGGGGATAAACTGTTTTTTTTTTTTTTTTATTCTTTATTTATCTCAGTTTTTTTTTTTCTTCCAGCAAAGTGTATATAAAACAATTTAGAACAAGAAAAAACCTTATTACACATATATACAAACATTTCTTAATTTCTTTGTGGTTTATACCTACGCCATCCTAACATTAAATACCCCTCTGCCTGCAGATTTCTCATGGGTTCCGTAGTTATGTCCATTATTTCTGACCGGGTATTAATTTTTTCTTGTGTTTATTGCGTGATTTCCTCTACGTATCTCCAAGACTTTTTAAATTCTTCCCACGATGCCCATTTATCTAAGCCTCCCTCTTCTACTATTAGGTCTTCATCCCCTTCATTATAATGTTCTATTTTTTTGTATTTCATTTACACGAAAAATCCATTCCGATATTTTAGGGCTTTCGTTCTCTCTCCATTTTTTTGGGATTACATTTTTGGCGGTGTCTAGCAGTATGGGAATTAACAAGGTTTTATATTGCTTTATGGATTCATCTGTCCCATGAAATAGGACCGTCCAAGGATCTTCTCTTATTTCCTTTTTAGTTACAACCTTTATTATCTCTATGATCTTCCTCCAATATTTTTTAATAATGGGGCAGTCCCACCAAATATGGGCCATAGTCCCAGTTTTTTTACACCCTCGCCAGCAATCCGCAGATTGTACTACTACAAATTTGGCCATTTTATCGGGTGTCGCGTACCACCTTGCTAAGCACTTGTAGTTTGTCTCTATCAACTTATTATCTACCACCCCGGAGTGAATTAATTTAAATATCTTCTTACGAATTTGAGTGCTGCATTGTGACCCCAACTCCTTTTCCCACTTTTGGATGTATGATGGGTCCTCCAGCTCATCTCCCTCTGAGAGAATCTTATATATTCGGGTTATATTTTTTTTTGATTTTTCTCTCAGGCATAGCCGCTCCAGAGGTCTCAATTCCTCTTCACTACGGATTGGCTGAGGTAAATTTGAGATAAAGTGACTTAACTGGAGGAACCGCCATACATCAATCTTCATAAATTCTGTGTCCACACTCAGTGCTTGAAATTAAGCTATTTTACCGTTAACTAGTATATCTTTTAATTGTGCATTTCCTTTTATTATCCAATTACCCCCCACTTCCTGTTTTCCCGATGTAAAATAATCGTTTTCTTTAAGAAAAATCAAAGGTGAATTGTACCCCCAGTTATTTTGTGAATGTGTTCGATCCCAAATCTTAAATGCTAAACGTGTTATCTCGTGTGTGTTTGGTCCTATTGACCTTTACTGTGGGGGATTCCATATTGTGCGTCCTAAAAGTGCTTGACTCATTACATTTTCTAAACTCACCCATCTCTTTTCGTTTACCTCTTTCGCCCATTCCACTACTCTTGACAAAACCACTGCATTGTAATATCTTTTTAGGTCTGGGACTGCCAATCCCCCTTGTCTTTTCCCCCTGCTTAACACCGCCAAGGCAATTCTCGGCTTTTTATATTGCCATATGTACTTAGAAATGATATTTTTCAGTGTTCTAAAGTAGGCCTGAGAGAGCGGAATGGGCAACATTTGAAACTTATATATAATCTTCGGGACCAATAACATTTTAACTGTGTTAATCCGTCCTAACCAGGAGAGGGGACATGTTGAAATTTTTTTTATTTCTCTTTTAATTTCATCGAGTAAGGGGATATAATTATTCGTATATATTTTCCTAATAGTATCCGAAAGATAGACTCCCAAATATTTAATCTCCTTACGCCAGGGGAAGCGGAATTCTGCCCGAAGTTTCTCCTCTTCCTGGTTGCTGATATTAACATTCATAACTTCGGACTTGCCGAGGTTTATTTTCAAATTCGATATTTTGCCGAATTTTTCCAACGTCCTCAGCAAGTTCGGAATCGTAATCCTAGGATTGGTGATGAAAAAGAGCACATCATCCACATAAGCTGCAAGTTTGTGTTCGTCCCTTCCCATCCCGATCCCCTTTATATCCTGGTTGTTTCGGATAAAGGTCAGTAACGGCTCCAGAGATAAGGCAAAAAGGAGTGGGGACAATGGACACCCCTGTCTGGTGCCATTTCCCATTTGAAATTGGGCGGAGGATTCTCCATTAATCTTTACCGAGGCCTGCGGATGGTTATAGAGTACCTGGATCCATTGGATCATTCTCGGTCCTATACCCATTACTTCTAACGTTTCTAACATGAGTCCCCAGTCTACCCTGTCAAATGCTTTCTCCGCATCTATAGACAGGAATAGACCTGGGGACCCACTGTTTTTTAGGGCCTGGAGGAGGAGTAACGCCCTCACTCCATTATCCCTACCTTCTCTTTCGGGTATAAATCCGACCTGATCTGGGTGCACTAGTTCATTCATCTTTTCCTTCAGTCTAGACGCCAGTATTTTGGCAAATAGTTTTGTATCAGCATTCAATAATGCTATCGGCCTATAACTGGAGCATAGCTAGTGATCCTTCCCCTCCTTCGGTATTACCGTGATAGAGGCCCGCAAGGCCTATACTTTTTTTTCCCCCGTGCACGGGACGCACTTCAGGCTGGACTACATAATGGTGGACCATAGGCTGTTAGAGGAAGTCTCTGAAACAAGGATAGGAATAGTGTCTCTGTCAGATCACTCCCCAGTGATAATGAAGATGAGGATACCTGGAATACATAGACAACCTTTTACATGGCGATTAAATGAAAATCTCTTACAGGACAAAGAAACCGTAGAGATAATTCAGAAAGAATTAGAATTCTACTTCTTGAAATTTCGGGTGCCTCCCTATGGGAAGGACATAAAGCATACATCAGGGGTATCCTCATCTCCATAGGCGCAAAAAAAAAAAAGATAGAATAGAGAAAAGGGAGAATCTGATAAAAGAAGTTCACAGATTAGAGCAAGAGCATAAAAAACAAAAGGGCCAACAGCAGGAACTCTTTCATCTACTGATCAACAAGAGAGAGGAACTTAAGGACTTCATGGATCAGGAAGCAAGGAGGGCACAGGAGGGGAAGAGTCAGAGAGAGATACTATGGGAAAAATAAAACAGGTAAATATCTAGCGAGACAGCTAAAAGGGAAGAGAGGGACTAACTTTATTGATAAAATTCAGGACAAGAATGGGAAGATGGTCCATACTACTAAGGAAATTGCGGAGGTATTCAGGCAATATTACGAAGCCCTGTATAATGTAGGCCAAAAAGGGGGGCGAGATAAAGGGGATGAGGAAATTATTAAAGAATTTTTGTATGATACTAAATTACCGTACTTACAAGAGAGTGATAGATATAATATAGATAGACCTATTACAGAAGAGGAAATTTATAAAGCGTTAAAGGATACGGCATCGGGCAAAAGTCCGGGACCGGACGGGTACACGACTTTTTACTTTAAAAAATTTAAGGAGATCTTAGTCCCTAGATTATGCAAATATATGAACGGATTAGGCACAAAATATGAAATGGGGGGATAAACTGTTTGATGCCAAGCCTGCCTGAGAATTTTACAAGGGACTCATCCACGGAAATATTCTGTTCGGGGGTATATAATTGGGGAAATTTTTTCAGAGAAATAATTTAGAAGTGGCCGAATTTTAAATAGTTTGTCAAAAGCTGGGTCATTTCGGGGAAGGCACTGGGTGTTGTCATTGTAGTGGAGGAACCGCATAATCATTAGGTATCGTGATCTTGGCATAAAGGATGAGAAGAGTGGCATGTGGTGGACAGGTTTGGTAGACCAATAGGAGTACAATTGTTTTTTTTTTTTAAAGTCCCATAGAAAAAGTTAGGCCTAAGAAAATTTTTAATTCCTCTACGGTTAGTTCTCTCCGCTGAAAGGGACGGGCATAACTAGAGCCAGGGTTGCTTACTATGTGCTGCTGTGCGTAGAGGTTGCACTGGGCCACAATGGACGATAGTAAGTCTTCGGTGAAAACCAAATAAAAAAATCTAGCACGGAAAAATCATTGGTGCTCACCTGGACACCTGGCTGGGCGGTGAAGGGGGGGATATTTGCTTCTCTGGAATTAGAGGGCAGCCACAAGGGGTGTTGAAGGGCATAGGGAAGGCTGTCATGGCCCCTATTCGAGGTGGACGGCACTGCTCTCGGGGTGGACAGCACTGCTCTCGGGGTGGACGGCACTGCTCTCGGGGTGGACGGCACTGCTCTCGGGGTGGACGGCACTGCTCTCGGGGTGGACGGCACTGCTCTCGGGGTGGACGGCTCTGCTCTCGGGGGGTGGACGGCTCTGCTCTCGGGGGGTGGACGGCTCTGCTCTCGGGGGGTGGACGGCTCTGCTCTCGGGGGGTGGACGGCTCTGCTCTCGGGGGGTGGACGGCTCTGCTCTCGGGGGGTGGACGGCTCTGCTCTCGGGGTGGACGGCTCTGTACTGCTGGTAGTAGGCTGCTGCTCCATGCCAGAACGCCTTCTTTTCACTGGCACACATTCCTCTTCTGATTCTGTATCAGACCCACTGCTTGTAATGGGTTCATAGGCCGAATCCGTATCGGACTGAGACTCAGAGAGCTCCCCGCTGCTCTCACTGGTCATACTTAGAAGCTTGTAGGCCTCCTCGCTAGTAAAATATTTTTTTGCCATACTGGTGGCTGGTGAGGCTGCACTGCAGAGCACTGTGGTGGCACAAGTGGGCACAGGCAGCCACTGATGGATGCAGGCGGCACTGATGGACACAGGTGGCACTGATGGGCACTATAGTGGCTTTGGTGGCACTGATTAGCACACAGATGGCACTGCAGTGGCGCAGATGAGCACTGATGGGCACAGGTGGCACTGATGGGCACAGGTGTGGCTCTGGTGGCACAGATGATAGATGGCACTGTTGTGGCACTATTTGGGCACTGCTGGGCACTCAGTTTCTCAGCTTTATGGCCTTACTACCAAAAAGTACTGGATCCCAGGGTCCAGCTCTCTAAAAAGAGAAGCGTTCGCAAGCAAAACCTTGTTTCTTTGGACACAAGGCCCGGGTACCATCCCTTTATTCCATGAAAGGACATCAGAACGGATACGGTCAGCATGGCTAGACCCAGCAGAGAAGCTTCCAGTGGAGCTCAGCACAGCACATATGTACATGTGACCAACACCTTAGACACTGGCAAAAAAACTGTGACTCCCAGTAGTGGGAGGGGTTACATGGGGAGTACACTTCTTGCCTTAGAACATGCCAGTGTCCATCACCTATCAGTGGCCCTATAACCCACATAGTATGTACTATGGCTCTGTGTCCCCTGGTGTAAGATTTACAAAAATGCTCTATTTGTGTGAAAAAAGGACAAAACTGTCATATGGGTACAATGTTGCATGACTGAGTAATTGTCATTCAAAATGTGAGTGCACTGAAAGCTGAAATTTGGTCTGGTTAGGAAGGGGGTTTAAGTGCCCAGTGGGCAAGTGGTTAAAAAATGTAAAATCCCTCAAGGGAAATATATTACCTAGGGGTCAATTCACTAACATTTACCATATGCAATAACACAGTCATGTGACTCATTTGCATGCGGAAAAAAAATTCACAAAAAATAAAATAAAGAGTATGCAGTATTAACCGCAAAGTGAAAAATGTGCCAATAAATATCACCGAAATACCATGCAGTAAGCTTTTAAAGCGATGCTAAAGTCTTGTTTTTTTGTTCTTAAAAAATAACAAACATGTTATACTTACCTGCTCCATGCAGTGGTTGTGCACAGAGCAGCCCAGATCCTCCTCTTCTCGGGTCCCTCTCTCCTGTTGAGTGCCCTCACAGCAAGCAGCTTGCTATGGGGGCACCCGAGCCAATCCGCAGCTCTGTGTGGCCATTAAGACATGGAGGCCGAGGTTTGGCCCCATCCCCTCTCTCCTGATTGGCTAATTGACTTTGACAGCAGCCAGAGCCAATGGCGACATTGCTGTGTCTCAGCTAATCAGGAGGGAGAGTCCTGGACAGCCAAGGCACTCATGGATGGAAGTGGGAATGCATTTAGTTAAAAAACCTTCTGCCTTTAGAATCACTTTAAGTGCAATTCACAAACGGAACTGGGAGTTAAAAAACATGCGCTATTTAGTACCAGGGTTTTTCTGGCGGTATAGCATACGGTATTTGGCAGACACAGTGTGGGGGTCCCCCCCCCCAATAGTTGATTGCTAAGGAGTGGGTCTGGAAGCCGGATGCTGCTTCCTTACCAACGGATGACTAATGCAAAGAAAACATGCTGGCAATCATTAATTATGAGAAAAAAAGCGTGCCCCCCCCATGCATACCAGGCCCTTTGGGGCTGGTATGGAATTAAAGGGGAACCCCACACCAAAGTTAAAAACAAAAAATGATCCATATCAGACCATTATTCCAGCATGAAACCCGGCAGGTCAGGAAAGAGAGGGGTCGGACGAGCGAGTGTGGGGCTGTGAGGGGGCTCTACCCCCGTTTCAGGTCTGAATTCAGGCAAAAATTCATACTGGATTCGCCCTTAGAACAGGGACGCACCGGAACCTCTGCTGCAAGCCGCAAAGTGTGAACCGAGCCTTAGTGAATGGAGCCCACAGACAGCAATAAAAGACTGACAGGTGCTCTAACTCCTCTCTACTCTATACAAAACAAAAAAAAAGTTTTGCATATAATATACAGGTAAGCCTATAATAAGGCTTACCTGTAGGTATTGGAAATATCTCCTGCATGCGCGGTTTAGGAGATATTTACCACATACGCTTGTGCCAACGTCATCGGTGCAAGAGCACTGAAGAGAGGGCATGGTTGTGCCGTTTCTAAAGGGCCTGTGCCAGGACCGTTCGCTCCCGCGACTCTGGCCAGTCACAGAGCCGGGGTCCGTGGCCCCAGTAGGAAGAGGGGTGAAGATGGATGTGGCCACCAGCGGGGAAAGCACAGGCTTCATTTGCAGGTAAGTGCAACATAATGGGCTACTATGCATCGAAAAGTAGCCTATTATGCTTTCACTTTGCAGGGAACAAAAGAGGAAGTAAAACCCATCAGGGTTTACTTCCTCTTTAAAAATAACACAGTGACTGAAAGTGAGTAGGAGCCTGAAAAGTCTCTGTAGCAGTTGTAGAATTTTGCATTAGTCAGTCCCAGCTGTGTTGTCTGCTTGGGAAATTGTATGAAATAGGCAGAAATGAGTTGATGGTGCAGTGCTTTCTTATCGTTCCTAGTTAGCCGTATCTAATCTCCAGGCAGATACCTAGCACAGCTACCAGCAGCCCTGCCCAGCACACACACAGAGGACAGGGGGTGGCGGCACACATCTCACTTCCGGCGCCTCTACAACCTCTGCACTTCTATCTTCCGGTCTGGAGGGAGGATCGGCGGCGATCAGCTGACAGGGGGGCACGTGATTGGACGGTGACAGCCTTGCGGGGTGAGTATGTGGGGTCGGATGGGGTGCTGATGAATGACCACATAAAGCGCTCTTCCAGGTGTTCCCAGCTCTCTTGTCATCTTGTCAGGACATGGCTAGACGCTGCTAATGATTGCATTGTTCATTAGTCTACTTCTATAGATTTTTACAAAGCAGCGTCTGCCCCCTAATATTCCCTGCTGGTCAGCCAATCATTATCACCGAAACTACATGAAACAGGAAGGTGTCATCTGCAGTGAATGTCACCTCCATCGCAGTTGACACTTCAGGTTCTCTGCAGTGATTATCATCTCCATCGCAGGTGACGGTTCAGGTTCTCTGCAGTGATTGTCACCTCCATCGCAGGTGACGGTTCAGATTCTCTGCAGTGATTGTCACCTCCATCGCAGTTGACACTTCAGGTTCTCTGCAGTAATTGTGACCTCCATCGCAGTTGACACTTCAGGTTCTCTGCAGTGATTGTCCCCTCCATCGCAGTTGACACTTCAGGTTCTCTGCAGTGATTGTCACCTCCATCGCAGTTGACACTTCAGGTTCTCTGCAGTGATTGTCACCTCCATCGCAGTTGAGACTTCAGGTTCTCTGCAGTGATTGTCACCTCCATCGCAGGTGACGGTTCAGGTTCTCTGCAGTGATTGTCACCTCCATCGCAGGTGACGGTTCAGGTTCTCTGCAGTGATTGTCACCTCCATCGCAGGTGACGGTTCAGGTTCTCTGCAGTGATTGTCACCTCCATCGCAGGTGACGGTTCAGGTTCTCTGCAGTGATTGTCACCTCCATCGCAGTTGACGGTTCAGGTTCTCTGCATTGATTGTCACCTCCATCGCAGTTGACGGTTCAGGTTCTCTGCAGTGATTGTCACCTCCATCGCAGGTGACGGTTCAGGTTCTCTGCAGTGATTGTCACCTCCATCGCAGGTGACGGTTCAGGTTCTCTGCAGTGATTGTCACCTCCATCGCAGGTGACGGTTCAGGTTCTCTGCAGTGATTGTCACCTCCATCGCAGGTGACGGTTCAGGTTCTCTGCAGTGATTGTCACCTCCATCGCAGGTGACGGTTCAGGTTCTCTGCAGTGATTGTCACCTCCATCGCAGGTGACGGTTCAGGTTCTCTGCAGTGATTGTCACCTCCATCGCAGGTGACGGTTCAGGTTCTCTGCAGTGATTGTCACCTCCATCGCAGGTGACGGTTCAGGTTCTCTGCGGTGATTGTGATTTGTTCACACCCGCTTGTTTCCTAAGTGGGGCGACATAACCGTGAAAAATGTGCATTTTGCCACTGTGCTGCAATAGTGGGTTTCATTTGCGTTTATCATTAATTATTAATGTCCCCCAAGCGCAGGTAGACTCCCACTCCCACCCCCACATGCAGAAACGTGCTACAAATGTGCTAAAACACGCACTAAAAAAACACCCTTTGCTCCACGAATAAAGAGGTTCTGGAACTACATTGGGGTTTTTGTCTTGCGTAGGGCAGCCCATTCACTCAAATGTGCTGCCATAAGCGTAGAGTTTCCACCTCATCCCTTTTAAAACCGAACACATATGATTTACACAGGTTCTGTGGCTAATTAACCACTTCAGTACTGATCACCTCCCCCCCCCCTTCATGCCCAGGCCAATTTTCCGCTTTCAGTGCTGTCACACTTTGAATGACAATTGCGCTGTACCCAAACACTTTTTTTTTTATCATTTTGTTCCTACAAATAGAGCTTTCTTTTGGTGGTATTTGATCACTGCCGGGTAAGGATGAGCTCAGGCGTGTTCGCAACCCGCATGTGCATAGCCTGCAAGGAAGTCTCCACTGCACAGTACTAATCACAGACGTAGACTGGGAAAAATGTCTCACTGCCTGTGATTAGCGCTATGCAGTGCAGACTTCCTGGCAGGCTCTGCACCTGCGGTTTGCGAACACGCCTGAGCTCATCCTTAGAGCCCATTCACACAGGGGCAACTCCTGATCCGACTTCAGGTCGCCCCAAGTCGCCTCAGGTCGCCTCAGGTCGGACAACATTTAAAAAGCAATGTAAGTGAATGAGAGCCGTCTTAATGCACACTACTGAAGTCGCTCCGACTTCAGAAAAGGTTCCTGTACTACTTCTATCCGACTTGTAGGCGACCGGTACCCATTGATTTCAATGGAGATCGCCTCCAAGTCGGATCTCCGTCTATACGGAGGCGACTTTGACAGAATTATTAGCTCTGAAGGGGGAACTCCACGGCAAATTTCTGAAAAAAATTTGGCGTGGGTTCCCCCTCCGAGAGCATACCAGGCCCTTAGGTCTGGTATGGATTCCAAGGGGAACCCCCTACGCCGAAAAAACGGCGTGGGGGTCCCCCCCAGATCCACACCAGACCCTTATCCGAGCACGCTACCCGGCCGGCCAGGAAAGGGGGTGGGGACGAGCGGGCGGCCCCCCCCCTCCTGAGCCGTACCAGGCCGCGTGCCCTCAACATGGGGGGGGTGCCTTGGGGGAGGGGGGGCGTGCGGCCCCCCCACCCCAAAGCACCTTGTCCCCATGTCGATGAGGACAAGGGCCTCTTCCCGACAACCCTGGCCGTTGGTTGTCGGGGTCTGCGGGCGGGGGGCTTATCGGAATCCGGGAGCCCCCTTTAATAAGGGGGCCCCCGGATACCGGCCCCCCACCCTATGTGAATGAGTATGGGGTACAATGTACCCCTACCCATTCACCTGTGGAAAAAAAGTACAAAAAAAAACACAACACAGGGAAAAAATATTTTATTGCACAGCTCCGGGGGTCTTCCGTCTTCGGGGGTCTTCTCGCCGGACTCCTCCGCTATCTTCTTGTAGCTCTTTTACTAGCGGAGGAGTCCGGCTTTCTTCCTCCCCGCCGCCGGCCTCTTCTCCCGACTTCGGGGGTCTTGTCCCCCTCTTCGGTTCTTCTGCCGGGCCACCGCGCCTTCTTATAGCTCTTTTACAGGCGGTGGCCCGGTCTTCTGCTGCTGCCGCCGCCACCGCCGCCCGTTCTTCTTCTTCTTCTTCTTCTTCTTCTTCTTCTTCTCCAGGAGATGTTGACACGACACTCTCTCCGGCCACAATGCCAGGGACGCGCTCCGCTGCCACTTATATAGGGACAATGGGGCGGTGTCACATGGGTTGATGTCACATGGGTTGATGTCACATGGTGACCCCGCCCCCTTACCATGTGACATCAACCCATGTGACCAACCCATGTGACATCAACCCATGTGACACCGCCCCATTGTCCCTATATAAGTGGCAGCGGAGCGCGTCCCTGGCATTGTGGCCGGAGAGAGCGTCGTGTCAACATCTCCTGGAGAAGAAGAAGAAGAAGAAGAACGGGAGGCGGCGGCGGCAGCAGCAGAAGACCGGGCCACCGCCTGTAAAAGAGCTATAAGAAGGCGCGGTGGCCCGGCAGAAGAACCGAAGAGGGGGACAAGACCCCCGAAGTCGGGAGAAGAGGCCGGCGGCGGGGAGGAAGAAAGCCGGACTCCTCCGCTAGTAAAAGAGCTACAAGAAGATAGCGGAGGTGTCCGGCGAGAAGACCCCCGAAGATGGAAGACCCCCGGAGCTGTGCAATAAAATATTTTTTCCCTGTGTTGTGTTTTTTTTTTTTGTACTTTTTTTCCACAGGTGAATGGGTAGGGGTACATTGTACCCCATACTCATTCACATAGGGTGGGGGGCCGGTATCCGGGGGCCCCCTTATTAAAGGGGGCTCCCGGATTCCGATAAGCCCCCCGCCCGCAGACCCCGACAACCAACGGCCAGGGTTGTCGGGAAGAGGCCCTTGTCCTCATCGACATGGGGACAAGGTGCTTTGGGGTGGGGGGGCCGCACGCCCCCCCTCCCCCAAGGCACCCCCCCATGTTGAGGGCACGCGGCCTGGTACGGCTCAGGAGGGGGGGGGGCCGCCCGCTCGTCCCCACCCCCTTTCCTGGCCGGCCGGGTAGCGTGCTCACATAAGGGTCTGGTGTGGATCTGGGGGGGACCCCACGCCGTTTTTTCGGCGTAGGGGGTTCCCCTTGGAATCCATACCAGACCTAAGGGCCTGGTATGCTCTCGGAGGGGGAACCCACGCCAAATTTTTTTCAGAAATTTGCCGTGGAGTTCCCACTTGAGCTCATTCTCTGCTTGGCCTCGGCAAAAGTCGCCTGGCCTGGGGCGACTTGTAAGTCGTCCCAAGTCGGGCTTGAAGTCATCACAAGTCGTGTTGAAGTCGTCCCAAGTCGCGCTGTGATCTTAACTCAAGTCGTGTCCAAGTTGCCTGACTCAAGTCGCCTACAAGTCGTGTTGCCCCTGTGTGAATGGGCTCTTACTGCTGGGGTTTTTTTTGCTCAACAAATAAATAAAAAAATGAACATTTTGAAAAAAAGTTTCTTTGTTTCTGTTGTAACATTTTGTAAATAAGTACATTTTCTCCTTCACTGATGTGGTTTCCATTCAAATTTAGTGCAAATTTATAAGGAGAGTGCTCCCAGCTGCAATTTTATTTTCTATAAAATCTAGGCAAAAAAAAAATTGCAGTGATGTGCACACTGGACTGCTGCAAATTCGAACCAGTCCCATAGAAGTCTATGGCGCTGAAATTCGCACTGCACCACAATAAGCTCACACACAGGGGCGGACTGACCATTCGGTCACTTGAGCACTGCCCGAGGGCCCCGGGCCACTAGGGGGCCCCATTGGCGTTGCCAGCCTCAGTAAAACGAGGGACAGCATGTAAAAATCTGTGTTTTTATTAATTATTTTTTTTTTTTTTACATCTGTCTCTGAAATGTCCCTTACTGCCATCCTTTTGGTCTAAAAATCCCAAGATTATAGCTGATCTCTCCAGTACCTTCTCAGCCAATAGAAACATGTCTGTGTGTACATGTATCTGTATACTGTATGTGTGTGTGTGTGTGTGTGTATACTGTGTGGCCCAATAATCTCTGATTGCCTGGGGGCCCCCATAATCTCCTGTTGCCCGGGGGCCCCACGTGTTGTCAGTCCGCCCCTGCTCACACAGGACCCTTTTTGAACTGGTCAAGCTCGTTCCACAAATATGTGAACAGCCTTCACTGGAAACAATGCTTTTTTACATGACATGCGAATCAATGCTGTATGGTCGAATCTGATTCACATACATGTGAACTGGTACTCAAGGTCAGTTTACCATTTGGCCCTTTGCACAAAGTACATTTTAAGCACACCCTGGGTGTGCCATGTTGGAAACACCCGTTTGCCGCTCAGTGTGGTTTCTGTAAAATTCTTATTACCTAGAGTGACATTCATGTAAAACAGGCCTGGAACATGTAAAGTGCATCACGTTTTTATTATACAGGATTTATATAGCGCCAGCAGTTTGCACAGCGCTTTATAACAAAAATGGAGAAAGTACAGTTCAATTCAAGTGGGCCTGCTCTTGGTAGCTTATAATCTAATAGGGAGGGGCTTGTGGAACAAAAAGTACTTACTGTGAAGTAAGAAATTATGGGAGAAATAAATGATTTGGTTATTATATGCAGCAGGATAGGCTTCCCTGAAGAGATGAGTTTTCAGGGATCACCTTAGGCTGCTCAGTGGGAATCGGCAGACAGACAGGGGTGGCAAGTCCACCTCATATGGAAGGGGCCTAAAAGTGGACACAGTAGGAGATAGTTGGACAAATTGGGGTAGGGAGTTTCAGAGGATGGGAGAGGCTCTGGAGAAGTCTTGGAGGAGACCAGGGAGCTAGAGAGCACAAGGTCTTTAGAGGAGCGGAGAGCACAGTTTGGAGACAAGATTGGTGCTGTAGCTCGAGCCAGAGTTGTAGATGGCTTTGTATGTTATTGTTTTGAATTTTATCTATTGGGCAATGGGAAGCCAGTGGAGGGATTGGCAAAAAGGGGGTCACAGACAATGGACAGTTGGTAAGGTGGACGAGTCATCTAAAAAGTGTAGATGTTAACGGGGCCTTACAAACCACTCTGTGTCTGCCAATCCTTCTGCTGGCTTCCAGTCACTAAATGATTTGAATACTTACAAAGCCATCCACAACTCCCCCAGCTACATCACCAGTCTTGTCTTAATATTATTATTATTATACAGGATTTATATACCATCCTATAAAGAGATACAATACAATTACAATACAGTTTAATACAAATAGGAAGGCCCTGCTTATGGGGCTTACAATCTAAAGGGTATCACCCAAACTATCCACTTCACTCCTCTCAAAACTTCCTGCTATCTAGATCCCCTGTCACCTTGTCCCATACAGCCTTCAGGACTTTTACTGAGCTTCTCCTGGCTTTAACCTTGTCAAAATGAAGATGCTCCCTGTTATTCTTTATGGCTTAAGACACTCGCCAGTATGGGTCCCCAAAAGTTTTTTTTTTTTTTAAACAATTTGACTAACTCCTTTCTACGTTTTTGTGGAAATCAAGCCCTCCTCTTTTTAGCAAAAAACTCTATGTAGACCCTGGATGCAAGTAGGTTTCGCTTGTCCTGATTTACAGAAGTATTTCCTTGCAGCACCTCTCATGCATGCCAATAACTGGGTCATTTCTGGTTACACTAATTCCTATGTGGTCCTAGGAAGCCGTATACCTAGGCTCCTATGAAACCCTACACCTCCCTCCTTCCATTGAGCCCCATTCCCACTTACTCTATCCATGAAGACAGTGCTCAAGGCCTGGCGGTCCAATGTGCCTACAGGTTCTGCCGTAACTCCTCAGTGGTAACTCCATACTCCACATTGGTTTAGCCTAACTCTTCCAATCTATTCCCCATTTGATTGTTTGGTTATCCAGGGGCATTAAGGCTTCATTCACACCATGGCGTTCTGGATCGCGGGCGGAATAGCCGTGATTCTGTCTGTGATTCCGAAACGTTACAAAATGTGGGACACGCTTACTATCCCTGTTACTTTTAATGGCAACCAATTGGAAAGTAACGAGGATCGCAAGCACGTCCTGGATTTTGTGGCGATTTGGAATCTTTTACGATTCTGCCTTTGATCCGGAGTGCCATGTTGTGAATGGAGCCTAAGAGTCTTGCTCATATTTGTACTGGGGGAGACCTGACTACATTTGACAACCTGAAACTTCACTTTAGTCTACCTAATGGCGCGTACACACGATCGGACTATGCGGCGGACTTAGTCCGACGGCCAATCCGACGGACTTTGCAGCTGAGGTCCGCCGGACTTTCAAGCAAACGGACTTGGCCACACACGATCACTCCAAAAATCCGGCGGATTCGAACGTGATGATGTAGAATAAGGAAGTTCATAGCCAGTAGCCAATAGCTGCCCTAGCTTTGGTTTTAGTCCGTCGGACTAGCACACAGACGAACGGATTGTCTGCTAAAAGCCGAGTCCGGCGGACAACTTTGAAGCAAGTCTTATTTCTAGGTCCGCTGGACTTTTGGGAAGAAAAAGTCCGCTGAAGCCCACACACAATCGAATTGTCCGGCGGACTCTGGTCCACCGTACGAAGTCCGCCAGGTAGTCCGATCGTGTGTACACAGCATAACTTGCTTTTTAAGGTACTTACAGCTCTGTCATACCTACTACTCCCAATTCAGAGCCTCCCTGATTGTTGTGGAGGCCTCGGATATTGAACATATACTTAGGGATGCCTCCTTGTCTAAGCCGCTGTCTGTGTTGTACAGGGCTCTCCAGCCTCCTGTGCACGTTGGGATGGAGCTTCTGCACTCTACATGGCAGGTGGTTGCTCCTGACATTGACAGTGAGGATTTGTGGGACTACACCTTTTCCCAATTGGCAGCCTGTTGGGATAGGTTGATCCAATTTAAGATGTTGCACGGGATTTATTTGACACCGCACAAGTTACATAGAATATATCTGGGGGTTTCTTGCTGGTGTTGGAGATGTGTGAGCGAGCTTGCTGACTTCAATCATATTTTCTGGACCTGCCTGAAAATTAAAACTTTTTGGTCTGAGGTTGCTGAATTTATCACACATCCCTCTGAGTGTCGATGTCTGTTTGCTTGGACTGGTGGGCGCATTGGCCTTCCATCGGGCACTAAGGACACTCATTGGTCTACTGCTTTTTTATGAACGCAAGGCTATTACCTTTGAATGGAAGTTCATGGAGGCTCCCACTTTGTACTTCTGGCAAATCCTGGTTAATAAGGTGGTACTCCTTTACAAAACAACGTATGTTTCTTGTAGGTGTCCTTAGAAGTTTAAAAAGGTGTGGGACTTAAAGCGGGAGTCCGCTGTTTTTTTTTTTTATAAAAGCCAGCAGCTACAAATACTGCAGCTGCTGACTTTTAAAATAGTGACACTTACCCGCCCAGCGCGCCCGCGATGTCGGCACCCTAAGCCGATCTCTCGATTGTCTCTCGGGTGCTGCCGCCGCCATCTTGGGTATGGGAATCAGGAAGTGGAGCCTTTCGGCTTCATTTCCCGGTTCCCTACTGCGCATGCGCGAGTCGCGCTGCGCAATAAGGATGGTCCCCGCTGTCTCTGGGATCCATGTGTTTCCCAGCAGGCAGCGGGGGACTTTCGGAAAGGGGCGTAGATTCTGCGGAAAGGGGCGTACCTTCTGCAGAATCTACGCCGGAAGTGGGTGCAGATACCTGTACTGTACAGGTACCTGCAACCCCCTCCCCCCTGAAAGGTGCCAATTGTGGCGCCAGAGGGGGGGAGGATTCCAATGAGCGGAAGGTCCACTTTAGGGTGGACCTCCGCTTTAATGGCTTGATTGTCCCTCTACAGCCACATAACAACATGTCAGCGTTGTCGCAATTTGAATAACAATTGCGCAGTCATGCTACACTGTACCCAAATGACTTTTTTTTTTTATAAAAAATTTTTTCATACAAATAGAGCTTTCTTTTGGTCGTATATACTATTTAATCACTACTGGGGTTTTTATTTTTTGCTAAACAAATCAAAAAAGACCAAAAAAACAAACAGTTTTCATAGTTTGTTATAACATTTTGCAAACAGGTAATTTCTCTCCTTCATTGATTTGCACTGATGAGGCTGCACTGATGAGGCGGCTGTCAGCATGAAGAAAAAAAAGTCGATTGCTGGCTCTGTGTATATCAGGTGATCAGCTGTCATTGGCTGACAGCTGATCACATGGTAAGGGATTGGGATTGGCCCCTTACTCTGATCTTTGATCAGCTGAGTCTCATGCACGGGAGGACGTACATGGACATCCTCCTGGCAATTAAGGCCTACGCTGTAGCTGTCTTTCGGCTATAGTGTGGGCGTGAAGGGGTTAAGGCCAGTTCACACCATAGGAACTTAGTCTGGGGGCGCTCCGGATGCTTTTCTGCATGCATGTTTTTGACGCGTTTCTGTTTTTGGTGCTTTCTAGTGCATTTTACCCCCCCTTTTTTTTTCTTCGCCTTAAATTGGGATGTGTGCATTTTTGGTGCATTCCAGTGCGATTTTGATGCATTTTTTACTGCATTCCAGTACAGTTCAGTGCAGAAAATTTTTTATTTTTTTTTCCTGAAACTAGAACACACTGAAACTGACCTCCTGTGAACTATGCCATTGGACACCATATAACCTTCTATCCATGTGTTTCCGATGCTAGAAAAAATGCACTGGACTGCAAGTAGTGTGAACCAGCCCTTAAAAAGTATTTGTTATTTAGATTTGTTAGGAACCTGTAAAGCATTGCACCCACAATCAAAAGATCGTGGGTGTAATGCCACGGTCCTGCAGACTGTTGGTGTAGCTGTTTGGCTGTACCTTCGATACAAGCAGTCAGTTAAATTCTCACAGGGAGCTCAGTAAACTATCTAGAGCGTTCAACAGTGCCCTGGTAGTTCATTACTACAAACTGACGGCTGTAAAGGATGTTGGTACTTGTAGTTTTCACATTCACATAACTCTGTAAATGACGTGGCCGGGCGGGGGTGAGAAGATCCCCCTGCTCGCTGTCAAAATAGGGTATTGGGGGGATGAGGGGGCTGGTGCATCTGTAACATGTTACAAAATATGAACTTGTCCTTTGAGATTTATCTGTAAGTGAATGTGCAGTGAGTCCAGGCTGCCAGATGTACCTGGATTCGGGGACCTATGCAAATTCGTTCCAAAATATAAACACTCTTTGTTATGATTGTAGTATGTGGGAAAATACGCACACATATAAGTTGCTTCTGTGAGATTTGGAAAGCTCTACCTATTTAGAATAGCTTGGTTCTCTATTATGTTTATAGATGACTTTTTCCTTCCTGGTTTCAAAGTGTGGCCCTCCTGCTGTGTCTTACAAGTTATACCATAAAAGACTATTGTTAGGCCTTGTGGGAGGCTATGGTATGGTCTATGACGTCAAGGAACCCACCTATTGAACCGTCAGCTTGGGAAAATGTGTACGAATTTCTATGTTATTGTATCTAAAGCTCAGTATCTGTCCTGGCTCTGGAAATCTGCTTATTCTTTTGTTGTGATTTTTTTTGTTCAAGCTTGTTATACTGCTTTTGTTTATTTTGAAAACACTGTAGTCCCAGTTTAATAAAACCGTACAAATACAGGATCCAGTCAGGTTTGTGGAGAAAAATCATGACTTTATATTGGTTGATATTAATATTTAAAGCTCAATACCAAGTGTCCCATTTTTATTTGCACAGTTACAGTATATTGATCCAGTTTGGACCAATGTAAATATGTCTATGCCATATCTGTGAGATCCCTGACGCAGGAGACAATCGCTGTAGAAGTCACTGCTACTACAGTGATCATTACAATCTCTCAGGTCCCATGCCAATGAACCCCCTGCTGCATAGTAAACAAAAGGGCTCACTTGTTCAACATGGCTAGCTTTTACAGAACACCTTGCGTTTTTCTCAATGAATGCAAGCCATCATCTGTTTGGAAAAATGTAAGGTGTTCTGTAAATGGCACCCATGCCAAGGGAGCACCCATGTGTTCCCTATGCAACAGGGTAGTCGCTTGGCATGACACCTGAAAGATGGCAGCAATCTCTGTAGTAGTGGTGACTGTTACAGCAATTGTCCCCTGCCACAGATGTGGCATATGAATACTTACATTGGCCCAAGCTGGAGCAATGTAAATATACAAAAAAAAAGTCAAACACCCATGTTGGGAGGTGCCTGGAGGAGCTACTATTCACTATAACATCACTAGCGGCATCGCACCAATGGTGGCTTTAGGGATCTTACTCCATCCTGCTATAGAGCTGTGTGCTTAATCGTTAAAAAATCGTGATCTAGATTAAACCTCCCTCATGAAGTCTCCCTCAGGAAACTTCCCTCAGGAAGTAAACTCTCCCACTCTGATGCTTCTTTTCATGTTAGTCCATTATAATAAGTCATTATCAGACTATAGCCACTGTAATCCGTCCCAAATCGCATATTACTTACTGTTTAACCACTTAACAACCGCCCATTGCCGATTAACGGCATCAGGGCGGTTGTTTAACTCTAAGAGGCCGTTAATTAACGGCCTCCTAGAATTCTGCTCTCGCGCGCACACGAGAGCATCCGTGACCGCTGGGTCCAGTGGACCCGGCGCATCACGAATCACGGTAAACGGCCGCTCATCGCGGCCGTTTACCACGTGATCGCTCCGTCAAATGACAGAGTGATCACTTGTAAACAAGCCGGCGTCATGTTATGACGCCGGTTCCTCCCTCCCCCTCTCTGTACCGATCGGTACAGCGGAGGGGGAAGAGATCGGTGTCAGCAGCGATGTGGGCTGCATCTGCAGTGCCCACATCGCTGCTCACCGAAAATTAACCCCTCAAATCCCTGCAAATACTCTGCATTACTCTGCAATTCCCTGCAAATACTCTGCATTACTCTGCAATTCCCTGCAAATACTCTGCATTACTCTGCAATTCCCTGCAAATACTCTGCATTACTCTGCAATTCCCTGCAAATACTCTGCATTACTCTGCAATTCCCTGCAAATACTCTGCATTACTCTGCAATTCCCTGCAAATACTCTGCATTACTCTGCAATTCCCTGCAAATACTCTGCATTACTCTGCAATTCCCTGCAAATACTCTGCATTACTCTGCAATTCCCTGCAAATACTCTGCATTACTCTGCAATTCCCTGCAAATACTCTGCAATTCCCTGCAAATACTCTGCAATGCCCTGTAACACTCTGCATTGCCCTGCAACACTCTGCATTGCCCTGCAACACTCTGCATTGCCCTGCAACACTCCGCAATGCCCTGCAACACTCCGCAATGCCCTGCAACACTCCGCAATGCCCTGCAACACTCCGCAATGCCCTGCAACACTCCGCAATGCCCTGCAACACTCTGCAATGCCCTGCAACACTCCGCAATGCCCTGCAACACTCTGCAACACCCGCCAATACCCTGCAACACTCTGCAACCCCCGCCGATACCCTGCAACACTCTGCAATGCTCTGCAACCCCCGCCGATACCCTGCAACACTCTGCAATGCTCTGCAACCCCCGCCGATACCCTGCAACACTCTGCAATGCTCTGCAACACCCGCCAATACCCTGCAACACTCTGCAATGCTCTGCAACACCCGCCAATACCCTGCAATGCTCTGCAACGCAGTACTCTGCAACACCATGCTCTGAGATACCCAGCCATAGTCGGTGATACCCTGCAATACCCAGCCATAGACATCTCCCGCCGCCCTCCGCCCTCCGGTGCTTCTACCGAATCGCTAATACGATCAAAGCCAGAATCTTTTTTTTTTTTCAGGCTTCCCAGCTTAGAGGTGAGATGTGGGTCTTATTGACCCCACATCTCACTGTAAAGAGGACCTGTCATGCCATATTCCTATTACAAGGGATGTTTACATTCCTTGTAATAGGAATAAAAGTGATCAAAAAAATTATTTTTGGGGAAAAAAATGTCAAACTAAAATAAATAAAGTAAAATGAACAATAAAAAAAAAATGTTTTTTTTAAAGCGCCCCTGTCCCCATGTGCTCGCATGCAGAAGCGAACGCATGCGTAAGTCCCGCCCACATATGAAAACGGTGTTCAAACCACACATGTGAGGTATCGCTGCGAACGTTAGAGCGAGAGAAATAATTCTAGCCCTAGACCTCCTCTGTAACTCAAAACATATAACCAGTAAAAAAAATGTAAATCGTCGCCTATGGGGATTTTTAAGTAGCGACGTTTGCCGCCATTCCACGAGCGTGTGCAATTTTGAAGAGTGACATATTAGGTATCTATTTACTCAGCGTAACTTCATCTTTCACATTATGCAAAAATTGGGCTAACTTTACTATGTTTTTTTTTTTTTTTAAGCACAAAACAGTTTTTTTTCCAAAAAAAAGCATTCGAAAAATTACTGCGCAAATACCGTGCGAGATAAAAAGTTGCAAAGACCACCATTGTATTCTCCAGGGTGTTTGCTAAAAAAACATATATAATGTTTTGGAGTTCTATGTAATTTTCTAGCAAATAAATGATGATTTTTACATGTAGGAGAGAAATGTCAGAATTGTCCTGGGTGCTCCAGAACGCCTGATGGCGCTCCCTGCATGTTGGGCCTCTGTATGTGGCCACGCTGTGTAAAAGTCTCACACATGTGGTATCACCATACTCGGGAGTAATAGCAGAATGTGTTTTGGGGTGTAATTTGTGGTATGCATATGCTGTGTGTGAGAAATAACCTGATAATATGACAATTTTGTGAAAAAAAAAAAAAAAGTAAAAAGAATCTTGATTTTGCAAAGAATTGTGGGAAAAAATGACAACTTCAAAAAACTCATCATGCCTCTTACTAAATACCTTGGAATGTCTTCTTTCCAAAAAGGGGTCATTTGGGGGGTATTTGTACTTTTCTGGCATGTTAGGGTCTCAAGAATTGAAATAGGCCGTCAGTCCTTCAGGTGTGATCAATTTTCAGATATTGGCACCATAGCTTGTGGACTCTATAACTTTCACAAAGACCAAATAATATCCACCAATTTGTACTTATTTTTACCAAAGATATGTAGTAGTATAAATTTTGGCCAAAATTTATGAAGAAAAAATTTCTAATCTGCTAAATTTTCTAACAGAAACAAAGAAAAATTCGTTTTTTTACAGAATTTTCGGTATTTTTTCTTTTATAGCACAAAAAAAAAAAAACCCAGCGGTGATTAAATACCACCAAAAGAAAGCTCTATTTGTGTGAAAAAAAGGACAAAAATTTCATATAGGTCCAGTGTTGCATGACTGAGTAATTGTCATTCAAAATGCGAGAGCACCGAAAGCTGAAAATTGGTCTGGTTATTAAGGGTGTTTAAGTGCCCAGTGGTCAAGTGGTTAAAGAAACTTTAAAAAACTTGTTTCCAGGGGTTAGGCAGCACCATCTTAAAGAGGAAGTAAACCCTGATGAGTTTACTTCCTCTTTGATTACCTGCAAAGGTAAAGCATAATGGACTACTATGCATCACATAGTAGTCCATAATGTGTCACTTGCCTGACACAGGAGCCAGCGAAGTCACCGCTGTCCCCTGGGGCATTCATCTTCTCGGTGGGTCTCGCTGCTCCGCCGCTGTCATTCGCCGAAGCCGCGATGACGTAGCTCCCACACAAGCACATGGGAGCCGCCACTCGCCGCATATTGGCGTTGACAATGGCGCACAGTGCGCCTGCGTGCCGCTGTCTACGACGCCTGTGTTTTGCCAAATATCTCCTAAACCATGTAGGTTTAGGAGATATTTATTGGACCTACAGGTAAGCCTTAATCTAGGCTTGCCTGTAGGTCAAAGTGGATTGTAAGGGTTTACAACTAGAGGTCGACCGATATATCGGCCGGCCGATATATCGGCCGATATTTGCCGTTTTTTAAATAATCGGCATCGGCCGATTTTGCTGATAAAAAGCCGATTTAGAACTACAGTGGGACTTTGAAATGACTTCTGTAAGAAGTCAGTGTGAGTTGCCTGAGTCGTCATAGCAACACTTTCCTCCTCTCTGGGCAGACTGCCAAGAAAAGAACTAAATGATACAATGTTTACACTTGAATGAATGAAGTCATCTCTGTGTGTAGAAGTTCTCAGTTTAACCATTTAAAGACTAAATCTTTTCTGACACTTGATGCTTACAAGTAAAAGTCCTGTATTTTCTGCCAGAAAATCACTTAGACCCCCCCAAAAATTATATATAATTTTTTAGCAGAGATCCTAGGGAATAAAATAGCGGTTGTTGCAATATTTTATGTCACACGGCATTTGCACAGAGGTCTTTCAAATGCATTTTTTTGGGAAAAAAATACACTATTTAAAAATAAAATAAAAACAGTAAAGTTAGCCCATTTTTTTTTTCGTCCAAAAGTTTTGACTACCTGTTTTTATTTAATATATAGGTTTTTTTTTTTTTTTAATCTAAATCATACATACAAGTAAACTGATTGGAGGTTTGTTTTGTTTAATAAATGTTTAAATGTAAGAAATTTTCTGTATTTTCTGCTTTCACACTGGAGCGTTGATGTTAAAACGCAAGTTTTAGCGGCTCTTTACCATCATTTTAGCGGTGCTATTTGGCTGCTAGTGGGGCACATATAACCCAGCTAGCGGCCAAGGAAGAGGTTAAATGCGCCCATGAAGCACTGCTGCCAAATCGCATTGCATGCGCTTCGGCAGTGGTGCCCATTCATATCAATGGGCAGGAGTGGTGGAGGAGCGGTATACACCACTCCAAACGTGCTGCTTGCAGGACTTTTTTTTAAGATCCTGCCAGCGCATCGCCTCAGTGTGAAGGCACTCGGGGCTTCCACACAGACTGCAGGGGAGCCATTTTGCAGGCACTTTACAGGCGCTATTTTTAGCCCAAAAGCGCCTGAAAAACGCCCCAATGGGAAAGGTGTGTTAGATCAAGGGGGATTAAAAAAATAATAATAATAATAAATAAAAAAGGAAAAAAATAAATAAATAAAATAAAATCGGCTAAACATATCGGCCCAAAAAAATCGGCATCATATATCGGCTATCGGCCGCCATGATTTCTAAATATCGGCATCGGCATTGGCCAGAGAAAAACCCATATCGGTCGACCTCTATTTACAACCACTTTAGGTATTGTTTTCTGAGTCCACAGTGGAGTGTATTTCCGCCCTTACATTGAGCACTTCCTGTACTGTTAACCAAGCCTCCTTCTCAATCCAGTGTTTCTATTGCAACCCTGCTTCCCTGTTCATAGCTTACTTGTTTATTTCATAGTATTTACTTGTGCCGATGACTAATGTTTCCCTTTGTCAGACTTATCAGCTTCAGCTGATAAGACTGCAGTAATGGCCAAGTTTAGACTGTATGTGAGGTCACATGGTGTGTAGGAGGAAGCTCTGAGTGATTAGCAGAGTTCAGAGCTGTGCAGTAGAAAGTCATGATAACAGATAGATAAGACATAGAGAGTGTGCCTTAAATCAGGGGAGATCTGGGCATGCTCAGTGACTTCATTCTACAGAACAACAAGGATTACAACAATACTAAGCAAGTAAGGAGATATCTACAAGCAGTGTTCATTAGGGTTTTTTATTCTGATTTACATGGGACAAAGTTGTGGGGGAGGGTTTACAACCACTTTAATACAGCATTTCTTCGATTCAGTGCAGAGAGTTCTCTGCTCACAGCTGACAGCTGTCAACCCCCCCCCCCCCCAAAAAAAAACAGGCCAAATGCCACTTTATCACATCATTGTCAGTGCTGGGAGATAACTATAAACAAAGTATCATTTAGTTCTTTAGATCAAAGGAATGAACTTCAGTCTGTAATTGAGGTCCGTTTAATCACTGAAAGATAGTGCTAGTTTACACCAGACGCAGTTCCGTTCAGTTCTGTGTGCTTTTTTTTTCTGCAAAAAATGCATGCACATGTATTTCAATAGCTCTAGTTCACACCATGCAGTCAGTTTCTTCACCAGAAACTGACTACATGGTGGGAACTAGAGCCATTGGAATACATGGAAAACACTGTGCATGCATTTTTAGTGCAGAAAAAAACTTTTTCTGACACTTATTGCTTATAAGTTAAAATCAATATTTTTTTTGCCAGAAAATTACTTAGAACCTCCAAACATTATATATAATATATTTTTAGCAGAGACCCTACCTAGAGAATAAAATGGCGGTTGTTGTAATATTTTGTCACACCGGCGCACCGGTCTTTCAAACACAATTTTTTTTGGAAAAGATACACTTTAATGAATTTAAAAAAAAAATTAAACAGTAAAGTTTGCCCAATTTTTTTGTATAATGTGAAAGATGTTGCACTGCGAGAATCGTGATCTTTATTCTAAGAAAAAAAAATGTGATTCTCGTTAGCCAGAATCGGTCAGCTCTATCCTGCTAACATTTAGCGATATTGGGAATATTCAAGTGATTGTAAAGTCTTGATTTATTTATTTTTTTTCCCTATAAAAATAAAAAAGATGTTAGACTTGCCTACTCTGTTGCAGTAAATTTGCACAGAACAGCTGGGATCCTCCTCTTCTCGGGTCCCTCCTCCATGATCCTGGCCCTCCCTCCTGTCGAGTGCCCCCACAACAAGCAGCTTGCTATTGGAGTACCTGAGTCACAGCTCCCTGTGTACATTCACACACGGATCCCCGACCAGCCCCCCCCCCCCCCCCTCCGTGCCTCAGCCAATCAGGCAGGAGAATTTTCGATGGCTGAGACAGTTGTGGACATCGTTGAAAAGAGAGGGACCTCAGGTAAATATTAGAGGGGCCGAGGAGGGCTGCTGCACACAGAAGGCTTTTCATCTTAATGCATAAAATTGCATTAAGATAAAAAAAACATCTGCCTTTACAACCCCCTTTTTAAGGCCACATCTAGATATACTACAATGATTGTGTTGGGGGGGGGGGGGGGGGGGCGGAATTGCCTTGTTGGTGTGAAAATGGTTTAATTGTAACACTCTCAAGCAGAGAATCTAGGCCTGGAAAAATGTACCGCTATCCTTGATTGGAAAGATAAATCTTATTAAAATGAAGGTTCTTTCAGTTATTCTTTATTTTTTGCCCCATGTGCCCCTACGGATCCCTAAATCCTACTTTAAAAGACTGGACGACCTAATGACCTCCTTTCTTTAGTCCCCTTCACCCCCACATATAGGCTTAAAGGTACTGCAGGAACCCTGGGGACAGGGGGGGTTGGCCCTACCTGATTGGTACAAGTACTACCTTGGAGGCCAAATGGTATTTACACGCTGATGGCTATTGGAGGATGACTCAGCTACGGTGTTGGAAGCAGCAGTATTGGGTTCGTAAGAGACTTTACAATTGGCTGTATTCCAGGGAAGCAAGTCTATTTTTCCACTGACCAGATCTATGAAAGCCACTATAGGAGCATGGGCAATTTCCCAACACTTCATGCAGCCTGTGACTACAAGAGCATGTCACCTGCCACCCCACTGTGGATGAACCCTTGTCTCCCGCACTTTCGTGAATTCCAAGATCAAGGGGAATCAAAAAGGATATTACACGGGAGGGCATTTTATTCTCCTTTTGATCAAATAAAAACTAAATTTGATCTTCCGAAACAATATTTTTCTGTTATCTCCAACTACAGCATGCATTTCAGTCACAATTTCAGACATTGTGGATAGAGACTTACCGTTCTGTTTTGGAAAACCTTCTCTAGGACGACACTTTATCCAATAACCTAAAAAGAATTGTTTGAAAACATTGATGGGGAGGATTGGGTTGATGTATGAGAGGCCATTTAAACATCTGATGTTAGCTAGGGATAGACTGATAGTTTAAATTTTTGCATAGAATCTACCTTACCCCGGCCCAATTGGCAGGGATTTACTCCTTGTGCTCCGCCACATCCTGGAGACATACATATGTCCCTGCCAAATTTGAACACATTTTTTGGAGATGTCCAGCAATCCGAGACTTTTGGTTGAAGGTACTTGAGTGCATAACCGAAATACTTACTGTACCTATACCCCAGTCCATCTCAGTGTGCCTCCTGGGTTTGGTGGATGATGTAGTTCAGTCTAATGCCCTTAGAATCGTACTCGATGTCATACTATTTTACGCACTATTTTACGCACGGAAGGCAATTTTTCTCCATTGGAAGAAGCCCCCCCGACTGTGGCCCTCTGGAAAGGTCTGGTCCAACTCTATGATCTCTTTTTATAAGGCCACATATATCTCCATAGGTTGTGAGAGGAAATTTCAAAAGGCATGGCGAGTGGATGGATCCTTCTTCCACCACAGGTTGACCTCTCGGATGTGGATTGAGAATTCTTGGCAATGTTTGCACTGTTATTTAGGATAGCCCAGATACTTGGGCGTGAGTGGCATAATGGTAATTAATAACCTTTTAAGTCCTACTTCTACTGTTTTAGAGCTGTTTTGTATGGTTGAACTTACTATTCAATGTACTTTTCAGACCTGGGTGGCCTATGGGCTCATTCAGCTATTAACCACTGGTTTTGGAAGGTGGAAGTATTACTTTTTTGAAGCAACCCTTAGGGGCATCAAAGTTGGAAGGGAGATGAGTTTTAGGGAGGGGGGAAGAAGGGTTTTCTTTTAGCTTCTGTTAGATTACCAGATTCTTGTTTTTCTATAATGTTTACGGCCCTGCGTGGCCATTTTCATCGCCACCTTTTTTATGTAAAAATATAAATTCAATAAACCGAATAAAAATAAATAAAAAAAAACACTCTACACCACCTATTACATAAAGTTACTGAATGCCGGGACAATCCAATGACAAGCTATAGTGCATTGTTTCAATAAACTGTTGATGTGTGCTAGGTAAAGATGGAACATAAAGTGCGTTGCACCACATAAAAATGCAGCAAGGTGTGTCTGCACTGTGGCTTGCATTAAATAGTAAATAAAGTATTTTGGCTTCTGCTGTGGAGGGGGAAAAAAAGTATTTAATCCCCTGCTGATTTTGTACATTTGCCCACGGACAAAGAAATGATCCATCTATAATTGTAATGGTAGGTTTATTTTAACAGTGAGAGACAGAATAACAACTAAAATATCCAGATTTTTTTAAAAAAAAGTTATAAATTAATTTGCATTTTAAAGAGTGAAATAAGTATTTGATCCCCTATCGGCAAGATTTCTGGCTCCCAGGTGTCTTCTATACAGGTAACTAGCTGAGATTAGGAGCACTCTCTTAAAGGGAGTGTCCTAATTTCAGCTTGTTACCTATATAAAAGACACCTGTCTACAGTAGCAATCAATCAGATGCCAATCTCTCCACCATGCTAAGAGCAAAGAGCTGTCCAAGGATGTCCGGGACAAGATTGTAGACCTACACAAGGCGGTGAAGAATCAGAACAGAGCTACACAGGAGAATCTTGTCATTGGTCTCAAGGCAGCTGGGACCATAGTCACCAAGAAAACAATTGGTAACACACTACGCCGTCAAGGACTGAAATCTTGCAGCGCCAGCAAGGTCTCCCTGCTCAAGAAAGCACATGTAAAAGGCTGTCTGAAGATTTGCTAATGATATCTGAATGATTCAGAGGAGAACTGGGTGAAAATGCTGTGACCAAAATCTAGCTCTTTGGCATCAACTCAGCCCGCTGTGTTTGGAGGAGGAGGAATGCTGCCTATGACCCCAAGAACACCATCCCCACCTTCAAACATGGAGGTTGAAACATTAAGCTTTGGGGGTGTTTTCTGCTAAGGGGACAGGACAACTTCACCACAACAATAGGATGATGGACGATGCCTTGTACCATCAAATCTTGGGTGAGAACCCCCTTTCCTAAACTAGGGCATTGAAAATGGGTCATGGATGGGTATTCTAGCTTGACAATAATCCAAAACACATGGCCAAGGCAACAAACGAGTGGCACATTAGGGTCTTGGAGTGGCCTCTCCAGACCTTAATCCCATAGAAAATATATGTGGTGGGAGCTGAAGGTTTGAGTTACCAAATGTCAGCCTCAAAACCCTAATGACTTGGAGAGGATCTGCAAAGAGGAGTGGGACAAAATCCCTCCTGAGATGTGTGCAAACCTGGTGGCCAACTAAAACAAACGTCTGACCTCTGTGATTGCCATCAAAGGTTTTGCCACCAAGTACCAAGTCATGTTTGCGAAGGGGTCAAATACTTATTTCACGCATTAAAATGCAAATCAATGTATAACTTTTTTTTTAAATGCGTTTTTCTGGATTTTTTTTGTTGGCTCCAATACTTTTTTTCCCTCACTGTATCTTAGGCTTTTAAAGCGGAGTTCCACCCAAAAGTGGCATCTTTAAGGGGGGAGGGAGGGGAACAGGTACCTGTCCCCACTTCCGGGAGACAGCGCTGCCTCTTCCTTCCTAAGGACGTTGGGCCAATTAGAAAGGGCAGCATGCTTTGTGTAATGCACAGTAGAGAACCGACTGTGAAGCTGAAAGGCTTCATTGCCGGGTTCCCCTACTATGACTGATCGTGGCAGCACCCGAGAGCCGATCCGAAAATCGGCTGGGGTGCGGACATCGCGGGAACCTTGGACAGGTAAGTGTCCTAATATTAAAAATCAGCAGCTACAGTATTTGTAAAGTAATTTCAGTTGATGTGTGTTGACGTGCTGTTTTTTTATTTTTTTATTTATTTTTTGTTTTTTTGTGCGGCATGGTATTGATATACACTTTTTCTCATAGCAAAAGCTATAAAAATATTGGTTTCCCTAATGCTTTCTGTGACATGTAGTAGTTTGCTGCACTGTGTTTATTTTCAGCATGTTATGTTTTTACTCAGCACACATCAACTAAGCATGTTTGTGTGAGCAGGGCCTATAGGGAACAGTGGATTTCAGCTTATTGCATTGGACCTACGTTAAGCAACACAGCCCCACTGGGCATGGTATGAACGGCACCTAAGGCCGGGTTCACATATGTGCGAATTGTGCGATTTTTTTTTTTTTTTTTTTTTTTTTTTTTTTTTTTTTACCGCATCCAATTCACATGACAGGTGAGTGTGATCAGCTTTTAATGGAGCTGGTTCACACATGTCCAGGGTGGCTGTAGTGCAGTTTTCAAAAGGGTCCAGTGCATTTTTGGGTCCGGTTCAGGTGCGAGTTCAAGAAAAGATTCGGACTTGAATCACACCTGAACTGGTGAACCGAAATCCACCTGACCCTAGGCTGGAAACTGGCCGCATATCTGTGAGCCGGACCTTAGTCTTCTCACACAGGTGTTTTCATGAAGGTCTCCTGCAAATAAAATATGTTCAGATAGAAATATAGGAGCAGCCATTGCTGAAAACCTTCATTGTTTTCTAGTTGTCTTGCCACTTTGCCGATCCAGAGGCTTCAGTGCTTTTTGAATAAGCAGCCTGAAACAAGCATGAAGTAAGTTAGTTCAGAATTAAATCAGAACTCCTGATGTGGAGACTCATTCCAGGTCAGTGACTACCATATTTAAGGTGTTGCAACAGCATTAGAAAAATACAGTATATTTGACTTGCTGAACTAGATTAAGCATGCAGCAAGTGAAGAAGTCAGAACTCAAAGATTAGCCAAGCATTTTCCGAAGGAGGTTAACAATGGCGGCTGCCATATTTCGGTTATCAATGATTTCCTTGAATTGCAAAGTGTATTCCAAACTTTGTTCATCATAACAGCACCCAGTATACTATAATTAGTATTTCCATGACTTTTTTTTTTTTTTCATTTGGACAATGTGGCATTTTTCTGTGTGTTTGCTGTATAGGGATAATGATCATATTATGTTGATTTTATATTGAGCTCTTTTTTTTTTTTTTTTAATTCCTACAGATCATGAGTTCTGTTTCGCCAGGGCAGGAACATGTTCCACTTTGCCATGGACAAAATCTCACCCTTCCAAACAATGACTATGTGCCTTTCCAATTTCAAGGGCTTGTCTACAAACCAGAGATGTGCAGAAAGAATTGTGGGTTCTATGGTAACCCAGCATGGCATGGCTATTGTTCCAGATGCTGGATCCAGAAGCGACAGCAGACTCAGCCACTCACAAATGGGTAAATACTATTTCCATATTCAACCAGTAGGAGCTCATTTAAAAATATTGTGATGCATTAAACACCCAATGTGTGTGGTGTGCATTTACAGGCTTGTGATGCAAAAAGTGTATTAACCAGATGTCAATCCCCAGCAACAAAGTACAATTACATTAGAGAGGTGCACAAAAAAAAGGCTTTATGGGTAATTAGCGTACCAATGAATGTTCAGATTATTCCATATTCCTGATATTCAAAATTGATTATTTTGTTTTGAGAGGGTGGTATGTGTAGACAGGGGCGGACTGACAACTCATGGGGCCCCCGGGCAATAGGAGATCATGGGGCCCCCGGGCAATAGGAGATTATTGGCCCCCCAGGCAATCAGAGATTATGGGGCCACACAGTATACAATCACACAGTATACACATACATGTACACACAGTATACACAGACATGTTTCTATTGGCTGAGAAGGTACTGGAGAGTTGGGGCAGCTATAATCTCAGGATTTTTAGACCAAAAGGATGTCGGTAAGGGACATTTCAGAGACAGATGTAAAAAAAAAAAGAAAAAAAAAAAAAAAAGATTTTTACATACTGTCCCTGGTTTTACTGAGGCTGGCAACCCTGATGGGGCCCCCGAGTAGCCAAATGGCCAGTCCGCCCCTGTGTGTAGAAGAGGAGTATGAAGAGTATAACAGTGGGCAATGTGAGCAGAGGAGGCGTGCCGAGGGTGTGATAGTGGACACTATGTACAGGAGAAGAGTGTGGAGGGTATGACTGAAGGCAGTTTGTGCAGGAGCAGAGGGTTTGGCAGCAGAGAGTATCTACAGGGGAGGAGTATCGTGGGTATGTGCAGGAGGAGAGTGTGGAGGGTTTGATGGCAGGCAGTTTGTGCAGGGGAAATAGAGAAAAGGGCACTGTGGTGGGATTTGCCTGTTAGCAGTATGTGAGCCTGAATAGTGCTAAGGGAATGATAGTGGCCAGTATGTGCAGGGGAGGGCATGACAGTGGGCCTTGTTCAGATTTGTATGACGGTAGACATTATACGCATAGGAGTGGATGATATGACTGCTGGCAGTATGTCCAGGACAGTGGAGAGGATATAATGGTAAATAGTATGTGCAAGACAGGGTTGTGGAAGATTTGATAGTGGGTAGTATGTGCTGTGTGGGGTTATGACAGTGGCAAGGAGTGCAAAGGGTATGACGGTCCATCCCACGTTCGGGGGGGGGGGAGGAGGGTATGACAGTGCATACAATGGTCATGGTGTGTAACACTTGGGTAGAAATGGGAAGTGTGGGAGGATCATTTTACTGAATCAATCAGAGGAAACTTGCACTGCTGAGATTTGAATTCAGAAACCGAGCTGGGGTAATTGCCAGTCACAGCCAGTAAAGCTGAGACGGTAGGTGATCAGCCATTAGTTCAGACAGTTGACAGGGTAGCAACTATTGGTGCTGCTTCAGTTTGACCTTTTGCTAGGGTCATCCTTTGGCAAATGTGTAAAGCTAAATTAGGGAGTAAATATTCAGTACAACTTTATTTGTTAAGTCAGCACAGATGAAATATTCAGATTATGATTATCCAAATATCACTGGTTTACCAAATCTTATATTTGAATGGTAGATATTTGAAGATTGACCACCCCTAGATCTTTGTCCATTGATGAAGTCTCACTCCTCTGCTAGAGTTAACATTTTTGTCTCAAGTCTCGGAGAGATCTAAAAGCCAAACACACTTCTTTAGGGCTACTATGCCTTGAGCTGAGTTATGACTACAACTTACCTTGCACCCAGTAATGTAAGGCAGTTTTCAAATCAGTTATTTGCATGTTTTATCAATTCTGTCCATGTGAGAGTTTTCCTTGGTTTTGGAGGAGATTATATAATATATAATATAATATAATATATATATATATATATATATATATATATATATATATATATATATATATATATATATAATTTTACCCTGGTATCTATTCAGTTATATAAGCCGTTCTAGCTCTGAGAAAAAGTATTTACTTGCTTAGCACGACCTGTTGCCAAATCAAGGTTTGGGAAAAAATGCTTCTTTATGATACCACTGGAAATCTTTAGGCACTTGTGGAAGCTGATCAGTCATAAATTGTCTTGGTTAGAAGGCAATACCATGTTTTGTGCACCATCAAAGCTTGCTGGTTTACCGTTCTTGGTAGAGAAGGTTGACTGATCAGGTTAGAAAAATAGTTGACCAATAGTTATTTATTCCCCTGTGAAAAAAGTTCTCCAGATGTGTTTTGCTTCACTTCCCCGCTCCAAAAGCAACCCAAACAAAGAGGTCTGTTGCCACTCTTGACTGATGAGACGAAGCTTTACTATCCCTTCCTGATCAAGTGTAGAGGGAGATATATCACTAATAATTTCTACCATGAGACTAACAAAAAAGGCCCAGAGATGTGTTTTTGCTCCATTCCCCTGTCCATGAGCGACCTGAACATGCATTTTTTGTTTGTGAAGCATCTAAAAAGACCTCTGAATAGTCAGATTGTAACTTTGACAAGCCATTCTCAGAGGTCTGTTGTGATACCCTTGATATGAGACTATGCTCTATACTATTATGCTGAACATGTATATGGAAGAGATATAGCCCTAAATTTCTACCATGAGACTAAATTGCAGGAATATGTGACACTTGATTGCTCACATGTGTTGGACAATTTTTCTTGTGTACAAATTACATAGATGGCAGTATGGTCTAAACAAAGGGATCAACGTAATGAGATTTAGAGCTTTTTGCTACTAAAGATTACATGTATTGCTGCACCCAAATTCCTAATTGTCTGGGACCTCTGTTATGAGTCTCACCAATAGAGCTTCTGCAGATTGCACCACTTATAAAATTGAACAGCATTGAGGCGCTTCTAAAATCAATGTTTATATGATGGGGCAACCTTTTTACTTTTCTCTGTTTCTACTCACATGTGAAGTCCATTTGCATTAAAAAAATAAGACTGAATGTATAAACAGTAGTATCACATAGCAAATGATTACAATTGCATTTTTATTGATTTGACTTCAATATGATGTCTGGTCATCAATGAATGTTTTAGCTTACACATACTGCTTTTTGCAGTGCTTGGTCCCATAAGCAAATTATTATTTTTTTTTTTTTTTTTTTTTAAAGGAATAATTACTGATTCAGTTTTCATTTTAGTTTTAGGCATCACAGTGCACATCTACTATGTAAACCAGATATGGGTGCAGGTTATCAAGAGGACACATATCGCAACATTAATGTCCACAGAAAGCAAAATGCCTTTCCGGAAAATGAAGAACATACTGCAAAAGGTAGGTGTCCTGTCTACGTATGACTGTGCTGAAATCAACCTTTCTGATATTATGAAGCTCATAAATATTACATCATGGTTTATTATTCGCAGCCTGGATATGGTGGAATGATGGAGCTGCAGCCGTCCTCTAAGTTAAAGGTTATTGGCTGGATAGGAATTTCTTCCTTGATAACCAGTTGTACCCTCGGGATGAGAGTAGTGGTTTGAGTCTTTGCATTTTACATTTTTTACAGTTTTTCTAGGTTGCAAGTGTGGTGCTGCATTTTCATGAGAGAGCCGTGAAGGCAGTTCTGACCACGTTCTAACACCTAAGGAAACTCTAGAATTCAGGTTTTTTTTTATTTTTTTTTTTGCAACCTTTTCACCAAATTCATACTGTAGCTGTTGTCTTATGAAGGTTTGTTTAACCTGTGGCAATCTTCCCTTTTGTCTTATTTTCTGTTCTTCAAATCACTGCCCAGAATCCGGCACAACTGACCGCTGGTACCTGTCACTTTCCATCCAGACATCTGTGTTTTTACAGAGAACATAAGCTGCATCTGGTGGCACCATAAAACAGGAAATGTACAGTTGTGCTCATAAGTTAACATACCCTGGCAGAATTAGATTTCTTTGGCCATTTTTCAGAGAATATGAATGATAACACAAAAACATTTCTTTCACTCATGGTTAGTGTTTGGCTGAAGCCATTTATTATCAATCAACTGTATTTACTCTTTTTAAATCGTAATGGCCACAGAAACTACCCAAATGGCCCTGATCAAAAGTTTACATACCCCAGTTCTTAATACCATGTGTTGCCCCCACAGATACCTTTTGTGGTATTTGTGGATGAGGCTCTTTATCTTCTCAGATGGTAAAGCTGCTCATTCCTCTTGGCAAAAAGCCTCCAGTTCCTGTAAATTCTTGGGCTGTCTTGCTGTTACATTTAAAAATAGATACTAGACTGCTGGGTTTCAATGCAGTCTACAGCTTTCAATTCTTTGCAGATCTATTACACTGAGTCATTACTGTTGGTAATGCTAATTGGATTTGAGTCCAGAGATTGATGTGAAGAGTTGTGCAAACTGAGAATATAGCCAGTAATGCATGAAACGCACCTTTCTGGCCAAAGTAGTAGCTCTTAACCACTTCAATACCGGGCACTTAAACACCTTCCTGCCCAGACCAATTTTGAGCTTTCAGCGCTGTCGCACTTTGAATGACAATTGCGCGGTCATGCTACACTGTACCCAAATGAAACTTGTATCATTTTTTCCCCAATCGTCTTTCAGGACAGCCACCTTAGAGAGACACCGGCTCCTCCCCTCTGAGGAAACACCGCCTTCATTTTCATGATTTAAGCCTCCTCCTCCCTTCGTTCCTCAGTTATGGTGTTTCCTCCGGCGGGGAGACATCGCCAAGGAACCTGAAGGCTGAATTCGGTTGGTGAATCTGAAAGCTATCCGAGCGGAGCCCCGGCCTCGTTCGGCTATCCGACCATTTATCGGTCGGTCCGGGACAGTCCTATCAGCGGGGAGCTGAAGTGTTCGTACTGTCCATATACCCTAAACTTCGCTTGGGGAAGCAGGAAGTTTATGGGGTCGTCTGTTCGTTCACCCGTGGGTGTTTCAACGGAACAAACAGTCCAGTCGGCTGGGGAAGCTGAATACTCGACTGACCTTTACACGCACTCCAATCTTCGCTTGGGGAAAGCAGGAAGTCTTTGGAGAGGTTCATCCCTGCGTTTCGCCCAGTGGGGTACTGAACGAAGGCGTCCAGCGCCCCCCTGTGTATGCAGCCGGCTGGGAGCTGGAAGCCGGACCGGTAGGCGGGCGACGTCAGTTCCGGTGGGGGCGGACCCCTTCGTTCAATCCGCGTCTTCCGGTTCCGGACGCGGCACGTGAAGGGGAACCTAGCGTTCGGCTGGTGCAGCCTCTCTTTCTACAGTCTGCACAGGTAGCTGTTGGAGGCACGTTCGTACCACGCTTCCTCAACGGGAGAGTGTCCGAAGCAGAGGCTTCAAGAACTCCTGGAGATAACAGCACCAGCCACTCAAAGGTAATAGCCCTGGAGAGGGGTTCCCTTACCTTATAACCAGTAGCTCCACTGGTGTGTTTTCCCCCTAGGTGGTCGGGGGGGAAGGGCAGTGCATCTGGGATCCAGGTGGAGATTGATCCTAGGAGGGGGCACTCCCGGTGGTTCTCTTAAGTAGTGCTGGTGTTTCTTTTCTTTTCTTTTTAAAGTTTATGCTGCTCTCTCTCTTTTGCTTCAGGTATCTCAGAAAGACTTAAGCAGGTCCCCCTTGGCTCTTGGAGGAAGTGTCCTTCATGTAGAGCCTCTTTGGGGAATTCCTGGTTCAAGGCACTTTGTAAGGAGTGTTTTAAAGGCCTGGATAGCTCAGTCCGTAGCTCTGTTTGGGTGCCATTAGAGAGCAGGCAGCAGAACAGGGTGCAGATCTGGCGGCTTCTGTAAAGGTTTCAATGCCCTCAGCTCCAGAGCACTCTTTTCACCAGCACAGCAGAGTGTTCCACCTAACCCAATGGTTGTTCCTCCCACAGGTTAGGGAGAATCCAGAGGGTTCCAGAGGGAAGTTGAGGAAGAAGTGGACAGTGCCGTCTCAGACTCCCAAAGGGAGACTGAGGGTGAGGACTTGGATGGGGAACCCAAAAGAACCTCACGGTATAAACTTCCCCTGGATGAGATGGAAAGGCTCTTGAGAGCTGTCCAAATCACTTAGGAGGCACTGTCACCCCACGATCAGATGTACTAGGGCCTAGGGGGAGCGGGTGTTCCCGGGTCATGACGTCTTGATTGATGCCATCAAGGATGGCAGGATCCCGAAGGAAAACTTTTCTTTTCTGGTGCATTAAAGCAAAGGTTTCCTTGGGCGGAAGAGGAGGCTCTCATCTGGAATAAAATCCCCCGGGTTAGATGCGGCCTTTTCTCAGATGTCCAGGCATACTGACCTGTCCTTGGGGACATGGGGGCACTTTTAGACCCTATGGTTTGAAGATGCCTGGGTTTTACCATAAGGAAATCTCTAAGCCTACCATAGCAGCCACAGTGGTGGCTCGTAGTACAAAGTATTGGCTTATCCAGATGAAGCAATGACGGCAGAGGAGTCTTTTCTATCCTCCTTTTCCCGTGCTGCTTTAGGCATTGGCATACTCTGCGGATGCTTCGGCTTAATTCATTCGATGGTATGCAAGGTCCTCGGCTCTGACCAACTCAGCCTGGAGGACCTTAAGGCTGTAGACATGGCAGAGGGACAGGGCGTCCAAATCAAAGCTCGGTGGAATCCCTCTTTAGAGGAGACCTGCTGTTTGGGCCAGGTCTTGAAGCAGTGCTATCGCATGGCTTATAAGAAAGAGGCCTTTCCCCTTAAGAAAAAAATAGGGGGAGCAGTTAAAAAGGGTCCTTCTTCCCCCAGTGGGAGATGATCACCTCCAATCAGTTTGTGTTGGGGATCATCAAAAGAGGTTACCGTGTGGAATTTTCAGAGCTTCCCCCTTTGAGACTCCTTGTCACTGAGCTGACAAAAGGTGCCTTTCTTTCCTCTGCAGGAGTTAGAGGAATAGGAAGTGGTAATAAAGGTCCCAGCAGATTAAATAGGCAAGGCTTCTATTCTCTCATTTGGGGTTCGCAAGCCTGTGGAAAAGTTCAGGCTCATCCTGAGCCTGAATCGTCTGGGTGTCTTGGTCACCTACAGAAGTTTTTGGTTGGTTTTAATCACGGGGTGAGGGCACCTCTTCCACCAAAACTGTTTCAGGGCATCGATAGTAAAGGATGCATACCTGCATATTTCCAACGCAGAAAGCCACCAGCGTTTCCTCATGCTGGCAGGGATAACCTCGGTAGGGGTGCTACACCTTCAGTTTAAAGCACTCCCCTTTGGGCTATCCCCTTCTCCCTAGTATCTTCACCAAAGGGGGTCACCTTCCTGCGATGGTAGAGGTCCTGTCCTTCCTGCGTCTCAGGGTAGTCTCTGTGATCGTGTATCTTAACGATCTTCTCCTGTTTGTCCCTTCTCTGGCGCAGTTGAACGGGGATCCACAGCTTATAAGGGACCTATTAGGGAGCCTGGGTTGGCCTCTGAACCTACGGAAACTCATCTTAAACTTCTTCCCAAGGGGGTCACCTTCCTGAGTAAAGAGGGTCAGGTTGAGCTTACTGACATCCACGCTCCTAGCTGTTCAGTGGACGGGGTTACGTTACTGTCGTCTGCAAGCTATTCATCTTGAAGGTTTGGGGCCACAGTAGAGGGCCTTAGGACTCTTTGTTTTCGGTTCTAACTCAGGTAAAGAAGCCAGGAGCGGTGGCGTGTGACAATGCGCGCCGTCTCCCAAAGGCGCAGTCTGCGGTTGGATTGCGTATGTCTGAGTTCTAGTCCACCCTGTGTCAAAGCACGAGGGTCTCTGTTGCTAGCTTTAGCACGGTAGCTCATGACTGATCACCGAATGGCAAAGGTCACAGCTGACAGTCCCGTGCTGGCAAGGTAGCAGTGAGTAACCGACTTAGAGCATTGAGATAATACTACATAGCCTGTATTTTAAAGTCCCTTTGGTGGGATAGGGGAGCATGTTTGTCACAAGGCCTAGAGTGGATTTGGCCAATATCCAAGAAGGAGGGAGTCAAAGAGACCCTCAAAATTGGAGGGAGTTGAGAGCAGTAGATCTGGTTCTCAGGACCCCGTAGAGAGTGCTCTGGGGACATTAGGTAGCAGTCATGGAGACAATCCCTTGGCAGTGGCTTACGTCAATAAAACGGGGGCTTCTGGAGCAGAGCCTTAAGGGCCTTAGCGAAAAGCCACCCTCAGATGGGCCAAATGTTAAATTCCTGTCCTTCCAGTGATCCGGTGGAAAGGAGAGCAAATTCAGGTATTAGATGCCTCAGCAGGAGAACGCGGGGAGAGAGCAACCAGGTTCTCAAACAGGACGTTTTCGAAATGATCACCCGGGGGAGGGGGATGCCCTCGATAGACTTCTTTTGCCCCAAGGGAAAACGCGAAAGAAGCCATCTCCTGTTCTATGAGCAGGGGAGATGGGATGTCGGAAGCAGACGCACTGAGCACAGACTTAGGATTTCTCTAGGTGCTATGCTTTCCCCCTTCCCGTCCTGATTCCCGTCTTGATTCCTGCAGAGTTGAGGAAGTTCTGGTGACTCTTTCTAATCGCTCCTCATTGGCCCAGGAGGCCGTGGGTCTCCATTCTTAAGGGCCTGTCGGTGGAACTCCCCTGGGTTTTTTCCCAGTGTCCAATCTGCTGCCCCCAGGTGGAACCTTGCAGCTTGGCTACTGAGGAAGTTCCGAATGGAAAAGGGGTCTCAGACTGTTAGTAGCCACTCTTTTGAATGGCAGGTAAATGGAAGCTCAGACCATTTTTTTGAGGGTATAGGGGCGGTTCAATAACTGGTGCTCAGAGAACTCCTTCAAGGAGCACAGCTCGGGGGCCGTTCTAGAGGTCCGGCAGTCAGGGGCAGATAAAAGGTTAGCCCCGAAACATTGGAGAGTCAGGTATCCGTTTCAAGCGTGTTTCTGAATAGACTTCTAATGTCAGACCTTGGGATAGTAAGGTTCTTCAGAGCCTTAAGTAGGTGAAGACCAAGCCTTTGGTCGCCCCCTTCCCAGTCGGGATCTTGCTTTAGTTTTACAGGTTCTCACAAGGGAACCTTTTGAGCCGTTAGAACCTTGCTCGTTAAGATTGATCACTCCCAAAACTGTATTTTTGGTGGCAATCACTACAGCAGGGAGAGTAAGTGACTCGAAGCCCTTTCTATTAGGGCACCTTTTTTACCTAAGGTAGCCTCTAGTTTCCATAAGAATACAGGAGATTGTGCTACCTACTTTCTGTTCGAATCCAGTAGGAGAACAGGAACACATGTTTCACAGATTAAGATGCTAAAAAGATGTGTTCTTCATTATTTGGATTGCACAAGGTCAGATCAAGAAATCTGATTCATTTTTTGTGTTGTTTTCTGGGGCTAGGAAGGGTTCCAAAGCCTCTAAACGTACGATAGCTAGATGGTTAAGTTAGCCATTGGACAGGCGTACGTGACAGGGAGGTTAGGTCCTCCAGTTGGGGTTAGAGCACACTCAGCCGGGGCAGTGGCAACTTCTCAGGCAGAGTGGGCTGGGGCATCTCCTGCACAGATCTGTAGTGCTGCAACGTAGTCCAGTGTTTCTACGGTTGTGAAACATTATAGACTGGATCTTCTGTCAGCCAAAGAACAAGCCTTTGGCCGTATAGTACTGCAGGCAGTGGTCCCACCCTAAGGTAATGTACTCGCTTATCCTCTCTAAGGTGGCTGTCCTGAAAGACGATTGGGGAAAAATGGAATTACGTACCGGTAATGTCCTTTTCCAGGAGTCTTTCAGGACAGCACCGGTTCCCACCCAAATTGTTTGCAGATCATCGGGAACTCATTACATGAGGCCGTCAGGTAAGACTTAAAAAGTTTATTTGTTTGACGTGTTCTTGTGTCTCCCCAGTTTGGCCGGAGGTACTCTGGAAGAACTGAGGAACGAAGGGAGGAGGAGGCTTAAATCATGAAAATGAAGGCGGTGTTTCCTCAGAGGGGAGGAGCCGGTGTCTCTCTAAGGTGGCTGTCCTGAAAGACTCCTGGAAAAGGACATTACCGGTACGTAATTCCATTTTTTCCCACAAATAGAGCTTTCTTTTGGTGGTATTTGATCACCTCTACGGTTTTTATTTTTTGCTAAACAAATAAAAAAATACCGAAAATTTTGAAAAAAAAAAATAAGGCGGCACTGATGGGCACCGATGAGGTGGCACCAATGAAGTGGCACTGATGAGGTGGCATTGATGGACACCGATATGTGGCACTGATAGGCGGCACTGATGGGTGGCACTGATGGGCGACACGGATGGGCACTGATAGGTGGCACAAATTGGCACGATTGGCATGGATGGGCATGGGTAGGCGGCACAGGTGGGCATGGGTAGGCGGCACAGGTGGGCATGGGTAGGCGGCACAGGTGGGCATGGGTAGGCACTGATAGGCGGCACAGATGGGAACTGATAGGCGGCATTGTATTATAATATATTGCACTAATGGATGCCAATCAGTGCCAATCAATAATTCATGCCAATCAGTGATGCCCATTGTGGGCACTGATTGGCATCCATTATGGGCACTGATTGGCATCCATTGTGGCACTGACTAGAATCCCTGGTGGTCTAGGGTGGCATACCTTGTCCTTGGCATCCCTGGTGGTCTGGTGGCGTCCCTGGTGGTCCAGTGTGGGCATCCTTGGGGGGGCTGTGCTGATAATCGATCAGCACAGACCCCCCCTGTCAGAGGAGCAGCCGATCGGCTCTCCTCTACTCGCGTCTGACAGACGCGAGTGAGGAAAAGCCGATCACCGGCTTTTCCTATTTACACTGTGATCAGCCGTGATTGGACACGGCTGATCACGTGGTAAAGAGTCTCCGTCGGAGACTCTTTACCGAGATCGTAGTTGCCGGGGGCGCGCAGCGGCTCATAATCCTGATCACGTCATATGACGTCCGGTCAGGATTATGAAACCACTTTGCCGCCGTCCATTTGCTATAGGGCGGGCGGCAAGTGGTTAAAGTGATTGTAAATGGAAAAAAAAGAACAAACAGATTTATATTTACCCACTCTGTGCAGTGGAACCGCCTCTTCTCTGGTCCCCGGCCAGTGCTCCTGGCTTAACCTCCCTGGTGAGGGCCCCCATAGAAAGCCACTGTATATGGGGACACTTGTGCTGGGTTGCTGTCTGCGTCTATAGACCCAGACAGCGGGACTCCCCTCCATTTTCACTGGCTTTGATTGATGGCGTTTAGTGTCAATGGCTTTGCAAACTGTTTATCAAATTACCCAAAACTAACCAATCTGATTGTGAATGTAGCCAATAATTGACTGAAAAATTTCCAGCAGACTTTTTTCAAATGTAGCAGGGCCACCCATTGAGTGAATTTAATTTTGTTCTGGAAAAATTTGCACAGTGTATGGTCAGTTTTTTTTTTTTTTTTTATTATCAGTCTGGTGAAATCACTTTGTGTTGCCCACATAGGACCTTTTTTAATTGAACTGGTCCTGTTTAAAGTACAGCTCCACTTTAATTTTTTCCATCCTACAAATGACCTCATATCAGCTGGCAACCCTGGCTACGCAAGCTTGGGTGGCTCCAGTCCACTCCACTGAGCTCTGTGACTGCAGCGTACTGCACATTCATGGCCTTTTCTCCATATGCTCTAATAGAAAAAAAGTCTTCTCTCTGCAAGCTTACAAGTAGGCAAAATTTTAAAGTGGTGTCCAGCTTTACTTTAAGAAGAAATTCAGCACATGGGTTGATGTTAAATGACTATTTGAGGTACTTTGCATTCAGTGTTGTATTGTGAGAAATGCCATGATACATTTCTTGAGAGATTGTATAGTAAAAAGTTGTACAATGATTAATGTGTAGTATTGTATTACTCCACAGGTTCTGTACGCCCTCTCTTCCTCTCCTACCTGCTTTCTCTGGGTCAAGGAAATTTTTCAGACTTTCTGAAAGCCCTTCATAGACCTGAAGCACAAGAGTTACTGACACATTGCACTAATTTCATTCAAAGGATACAAAATGCAAATGTAAGTATTTTTTTCAATCTAAAAATAAAAACTTGAATTGAATCACTTTGTTTTGCATAATATTGCTGTTTACTTGTTAGGCTTCTTTCACACGGGGCGGATCAGTAAAGATCCGCCCCGTGATGATCCGCTCGCTCAGCGGGGATCGCTCCCTTGTCCCCGCTGAGCCGGCGCCGGACAGGGCGGTCTCCGCACACTGTGCGGGGACCGCCCTGTCAGCTCTCCGCTCTCCTCTATGGGGATCGGACGAGCACGGACCGTGTGTCCGTGTTCATCCGATCCGCTCTGCACACGGACAGAAAAATAGGATTTTCCTCCGTCTGCAGAATCGGACATTTGCGGAGGCGGACAATAGCGGGTGTCTGCGGATGCTCATCCGCAGACACCCGCTATCCCATAGGGATGAATGTATGGCCCGTATTTCATCCGCAAACGGATGGATGAAATACGGACATACCATCCGCATGTGTGAAAGGGGCCTTATACATTTTTATGTGAAGTGGTTAAGGCCTCTTTCACACATACGGACCATTTGTCTGTTTTTCATCCATCCCTTGACGAATTAAAACCAGACATCAATGCATTCCTATGGAAAAGCGGATGACAATGGATAATCATCCGTTTTCATTTGCTTCCGTCAACATTAATTTTTTTTGAGCGGATGAAAGCCCTATTTTTTTTTTTTTGTATGCTTAATAGTCCCGAGAAGGAGTTGTCATTCGGCCCACCACTAAATTAAACAAAGGGGTGGAGTCACTGGGTGATATCACCCGGTGACACCCACCCCTTGGTTTAACTACTTCAATACAGGGCACTTACACCCCCTTCCTGCCCAAGCCAATTTTCAGTGCTGTCGCTGTTTAAATGACAATTGCGTGGTCATGCTACACGGTACCCAAGCAGATTTTTTTTAGAATTTTGTTCCCACATATAGAGCTTTCTTTTGGTGGTATTTGACCACCCCTACGTTTTTTTTTTGTTTTTTTTTCTGCTAAACAAATAAAAAAAACTAAAATTTTGAAAAAAACATTTTTTTCTTCTTTTGTTTTCTGTTATAAAATTTTGTAAATAAGTAAGTTAGTTTTCTACTTCACTGATAAGGTGGCACTGGTAGGTGGCACTGATATGTAGCACTGATGGACATTGATAGGCGGCACTGATGGGCACTCATGAGTGGCACTGATAGGTGACATTGAGCATTGAAAGGCTGGATTGATGGGTACTAATGGGTGGCACTGATGGGCAGCACTGCTGGGCACTAATAGGCGGCACAGCTGGCCACTGATATGCAGCACTGATAGATAGCATTGATGGGCATCACTGACGGCACTGGCAGGCATTGGGGATGGGCACCGATTGGCAGCTGCCTGGTGGTCCAATGTGGTGGCATCCCTGGTGGTTCTGGCGGCATTGTGGTGGTCCTGGGTGTGCATCTGAGGGGGGGCTGCGCTTATAAACAATCAGCACAGACCCCCCCCCCTTCCTCCCCATCAGGAGAGCAGCCGATCGGCTCTCCTCTACTCGCATCTACGCGAGTCAGGAAAAGCAGATCAACAGCTCTTCCTGTTTACATCGTGATCAGCCGTAATTGGACACAGCTGCTCACGTGGTAAAGAGCCTCCGTCAGAGGCTGTTTACCGAGATCGGTGTAGCGGTGTGTCATACCGACACACTGCAGCACCGATCGTCATGATGCACGGGCGCAGGAGAGCGGTCGTTCTGGAGGACCGTCATATGACGTCCACCCAGAACGAGAGCTGCACCGCCCAGCCATCATTTGTACGGCCGGCGGGTGGAAAGTGGTTAATTTAGTGGTGGGCTGATTGACCGCTCCTTCTCGGTGCTATGAAGTATAGAACAAAAAGAGCTGACAATTACATTTAAAAGCTGACAGTGACCGTCCGCATCGGCAGGTAAGGGAGCCTGTCTGTGCAGACTGCCCCCTCACTGTGTATACTGCTCTCCACCCCAACCCCCCCAAATGACAGCCCTAGAATATAAAAAAAATCAAAAAAAATCCGGCAATTACATTTAAAAGCCGACAATGACAGTCAGTGCCGGCAAGTGAGGGAGCATGTCTATGCAGACTGCTCCCTCACTGTATATTCTGCTATACTGCTCTCCTGCCTTTCTCTGCCACAAACCTCCCCAACGTGACTGGTTTCCAGTTTCCATTATTTCTTATGGGGAAATTTGATATACAAGTGTATTGGATTACAAGCATGTTTCCGGAACAAATTATGCTTGCAATCCAAGGTTTACTGCAATATATCTATTCTTTAGCGGAGACCCTAGAGAATGAAATGGCGATTGTTGCAATATTTTATGTCACATGGTATTTGCGCAGCGGTCTTTCACACACAATTTTTGGGGAAAAAATACACTTCCATGAATTAAAAAGAAAGCTAAACTGTAAACTTAGCCCAATTTTTTTGTATAATGTGAAAGATGTTACGCCGCGAGAATCGTGATCTTTATTCTAAGCAAAAAAATCGTGATTCTCATTTTATCCAGAATCGTGCAGCTCTAACGTAAACCAAAAATTTGACTCAAGTGGTTAAATGGATGGAAAAACTGATGAAAAACTGATGTAAACTGAACCGTGTTTTCTTTGAAAAAAAAAAACATGACTGAACAGATGAAACAAACTGAAGGCATTTGTGAAAGGCAGGTGCGCCTCTCAGATTTTTAGGCGGACCTGAACGGACTCTCCATGCAGGTCTATGGAACGACGGATGTCAGCTCCATAGACAGGCAGTCCGTTTTCATCCGATTTCATACGCCCCCCCCCCCCCCCCCATAGAGGAGAGCGGAGCTCTGACAGGTCCATCCCTGAACAGTGAGCAGAGACGGCCCTGTCATCCGTCGGCTCAGTGGGGATTAAAGAAGTGATCCCTGCTGAGCCAGCCGAGTCCGTCAAAATAGACGTGTGTGTATGTGTGAAGGGGGCTTCAAGCAAAACCTTTTTTTTTTAAGTTTTAGAAAAAGTAGAGGAGGGTTAAATTAATATTAAAGTGTGTTTTGTTTTTTGTTTTTTGTGTTTGTTATTTAAAAAAAAAAGAAACACATGTTATACTTACCTGCTCTGTGTAGTGGTTTTGCACAGAGCAGCCCAGATCCTCCTCTTCTCAGGTCTCTCACCAGTGCTCCTGGCCCCTCCCTCCTGCCCAGTGCCCCCACAGTAAGCAGCTTGCTATGGGGACACCCGAGCTGAGCCGCTGCTCTGAGCCCTTTCAGACACGGCGCCGTGGCTTGGCCCTGCCTCGGCTCTTTTACCATTGGCCCACTGACTTTGGCATGTTTCTTAACAGCGCTTACTCAAACAATCGACTTCTGTCAAGCTGGCATGGCCCCACGCTGATTGATCATTGTATGGCCAGTGTAAGACCCAGGGCCGCTGATAGAAATCATTGGGCCCCCTACAGCCCACCTGACGGGGCCCCCTTTAGCCCCACCCCTGGTCCCTCCTTCAGCCCCACCCCTGGTCCTGCCCCTGGTCCCTCCTTCAGCCCCAGCCCTGGCTGCTTCCCAGTGAGTTAGGACACACAGGGGTCTCAATATAAGGAGTTAAATCTCCCCCATCCACATGACATGACAGGGGGTCGCCCATTATGAGTACACTGTTCGCAGGACACACAGGGGGCCCCCCATTATATGAAGTACAGTACACCTCTTCATACATGTTCTATCACTGTACACCTCTTCATACATATTCTATCACTGTATACCTTATCATACATGTTCTATCACTGTACACCTCTTCACACATGTTCTGTCACTGTACACCTCTTCACACATGTTCTATCACTGTACACCTCTTCATACATGTTCTATCACTGTACACCTCTTCATACATGTTCTATCACTGTATACCTTATCATACATGTTCTGTCACTGTACACCTCTTCACACATGTTCTGTCACTGTACACCTCTTCACACATGTTCTATCACTGTACACCTCTTCATACATGTTCTATCACTGTATACCTTATCATACATGTTCTATCACTGTACACCTCTTCACACATGTTCTCTCACTGTACACCTCTTCACACATGTTCTATCACTGTACACCTCTTCATACATATTCTATCACTGTATACCTTATCATACATGTTCTATCACTGTACACCTCTTCACACATGTTCTGTCACTGTACACCTCTTCACACATGTTCTGTCACTGTACACCTCTTCACACATGTTCTATCACTGTACACCTCTTCATACATGTTCTATCACTGTACACCTCTTCACACATGTTCTATCACTGTACACCTCTTCACACATGTTCTGTCACTGTACACCTCTTCACACATGTTCTATCACTGTACACCTCTTCACACATGTTCTATCACTGTACACCTCTTCATACATGTTCTATCACTGTACACCTCTTCATACATGTTCTATCACTGTACACCTCTTCATACATGTTCTATCACTGTACACCTCTTCACACATGTTCTGTCACTGTACACCTCTTCACACATGTTCTATCACTGTACACCTCTTCATACATGTTCTATCACTGTACACCTCTTCACACATGTTCTATCACTGTATACCTTATCATACATGTTCTGTCACTGTACACCTCTTCACACATGTTCTGTCACTGTACACCTCTTCACACATGTTCTATCACTGTACACCTCTTCATACATGTTCTATCACTGTACACCTCTTCATACATGTTCTATCACTGTACACCTCTTCATACATGTTCTATCACTGTATACCTTATCATACATGTTCTATCACTGTACACCTCTTCACACATGTTCTATCACTGTACACCTCTGCACACATGTTCTGTCACTGTACACATGTTCCATTGCTTTCCCCTCATGTACATATGTGTCATCACTACACATGTGTTCCCTCAGTGCACCCCTCTGCCCACATGTTCCATCACAGTACACCATTGATGGTAAACAGGGTTGAGTGTACAGCTATAACAAGTGAGGCCACTGGCTCTTACCACTCTTGCTTCAGCAGACATTTAAATCTCCAGGCTGCACATTGTATTTCCTGCACAGACTGGAGGTCAGGAGGAGGCAGGTGCAGCTCTGAATGACAGAGCAGCAGACCAATTGGTTTGACATCCTGCTGGGAGGCAAAAATCTGTAGATAGCAGTGTAGGAGAGGCTTCCATGGTGCTGTTCTCCTCACTGACACAAGGGACATGAGCAGAGATGTGAGTGGAATGTGAGCAAGTCACACATGCAGGCTACCTGCCGTCGGTGCTGTTAAACTGAAGTCAACCCCTGCCTTGAGTTTACTCACTGTCTGGAAAGTGTTCTCCTCCTCCTCTCCAGCCTCTGAGTGGCGCCTGCCGCTCCTCACCTCTCCGGTGGTCAGACTCATCTCGTGCTGGCTGGAGAAATATATTTTTTTTTTTCTATCATTCTCTGCTCAGATTGCCCGGGCCCCCCCTGCTGGCTGGGCCCGGTACAACAGGGCCAATTGTACTGGCTTATCAGCGGCCCTGGTAAGACCCTTTGTCAAGGTTTAATTGGTGTCTGTTTCCCTATTGATGAGATTCACCCCTTTAAGCTGGTAAGTATGGATGAGCCGAACACCCCCCGTTCAGTTCGCATCCAGAAAATGTGAACAGGCAAAAAATTTGTTCGAACACCGTTAAAGTCTATGGGACGCGAACATGAATAATCAAAAGTGCTCATTTTAAAGGCTTATATGGAAGTTATTGTCATAAAAAGTGTTTGGCGACCTGGGCCCTGCCTCAGGGGACATGTATCAATGCAAAAAAAGTTTTAAAAACTTTCGGGAGCAGTGATTTTAATAATGCTTAAAGTGAAACAAAAATGAAATATTCCTTTAAATTTCGTATCGGGGGGTGTCTATAGTATGCCTGTAAAGTGGAGCATGTTTCCCGTGTTTAGAACAGTCTGAGAGCAAAGTGACTTTTTTTCCTTTTAGAAATGTCATTTAAAACTACTCGTAGCTATAAGGAATTGTCGGTCCCGGCAATACACATAAAGGTCATTGAAAAAAATGGCATGGGATTCCCCCATAGGGGAACCCCGAACCAAAATTAAAAAAACAAAATGCGTGGGGTTCCCCCCAAATTCCATACCAGGCCCTTCAGGTCTGGTATGGATATTAAGGGGAACCCTGCACCAAAAAAAAAAATTGGCGTCGGGTCCCCCCAAAAATCCATACCAGACCCTTATCTGAGCACGCAACCTGGCAGGCCGCAGGAAAAGAGGGGAGACGAGAGAGCGCCCCACCCCTCCTGAAACGTACCAGACCGCATGCCCTCAACATGGGGAGGGTGCTTTAGGGTAGCCCCCCCCCCCCAAAGCACCTTGTGTCCATGTTGATGGGGAGAAGGGCCTCATCCCCACAACCCTTGCCCGGTGGTTGTGGGGGTCTGCGGGCGGGGGGCTTATTGAAATCTGGAAGCCCCCTTTAACAAGGGATCCCGGCTCCCCCTTGTGTGAATTGGTAGTGGGGTAAAATGTACCCCCTACCATTTAACAAAAAGTGTTAAAAAAAAAGACAATAGCCGTTTTTTTACAATTCCTTTTTATTAATGTCTTCTTCTTTCCCTGCTTCTTCTTCTTCTTCCATCTTCTTCTGGTCTTCCTTTCGGTTTTTCTTGTTCTTCCCCGGCTTCTTCCTCTATCTTTCTCTGCTTCTTCCTCCGGTCTTCTCGCCCGGCATCTTCCTCTGGCATCTTTCTCCGGGTGGTTCCGCCCTCCATTATATAAGATCTGTCATCTGAACAGAAACCCATCTGGGGACAAGGTGCTTTGGGAGGGCTACCCTAAAGCACCCTCCCCATGTTGAGGGCTTGTGGCCTGGTATAGTTCAGTTCTTTTCATGTGGCCTGCCAGGTTGCGTGCTCTGATAAGGGTCTGGTATGGATTTTTGGGGGGACCCCCATGCCATTTTTTTAAATTTGGTGCAGGGTTCCCCTTAATATCCATATCAGAGGTATGGAATTTTGGGGGAACCCCCCCACACACTTTTTATTTTTATTTTTTTTCAATGACTTTTATGTGTATTGCCGTGACCGACAAATTCATTATAGCCGCGAGTAGTTTTAAATTACTTGTTTTCCTGTTAGAAATGTAATTTTGCTTTCAGACAATTCTAATCACTGGAAACATGCGCCAATTTACAGGCATACTATAGACACTCCCCAGGTATGAAATTTAAAGGAATATTACACTTTTATTGTTTCACTTTAAGCATTATTAAAATCACTGCTCCTGAAAAAACAGACGTTTTTTTAAACTTTTTTTTTGCATTGATACATGTCCCCTGGGGCAGGACGCAGGTCCCCAAACACTTTTTATGACACTACCATGCATATAAGCCTTTAAAATGAGCACTTTTGATTTCTCCCATAGACTTTTAAAGGGTGTTCCGCGGCTTTCGAATTTGCCATGAACACCCCAAATTGTTCGCTATTCAGCGAATGGACAAATAGCCAGTGTTCGAGTCTAACTCATGTTTGACCCGAACATAAAGCCCATCCCTACTGGTAAGCTGTAAAAGAAAGAAAGTTTGTGTTTTCCCCAGAACAAGAAATAAGGGGAAATAATCCAATGGAGACACCTGTACTGGGAAAAAATGTCTAGGGGGGAATTCCCCTCCTTTAACGTTCACTTGTGTGGGACAGGAAGTAAAGGGACATTTTCACAATGGTATACAGACCACAGAAAATATACAAAAAAAAAACCCCACTAACAGTAATGAAAGAGATAGATAGGGCAGGGAGAGCTATATGGCTTTCTTAAGGCAAACTGCAAAGATGGCATGTAAAGGTGTTTTGCTGGACACTTGGAAAACAAGGGGCAACTCTACAAGAGTTTTTCAGGTGTAATGCAAAAAAGGCAGAATGTATACAGGAAATGTCAGTTACCAAACAATGTAGCGCTCCCTTATGAGCATTTATTAACCATTTGCCGACCATAATACATACATATACGTTGCGGTTTTGCAAGTGGTTTACTGGGATAATGGCTGAAAATTTCAGCCATAACCCCAGTATTGTTTTTTGCACCCAGCAGCTGGCTTTTTCATGAAGGCAGTTCGAGCAGCTCATGAGCTGCTGGAGCATTTCTCAAGCTTCCCATTTCCGCCAGTTCGCAGAGAAAAGATCTGATGGTGTGGCTGGCTGCTCCTATAGGCCATCAGAGAGTATATACTCTTTAATCGCCTCTGTGACCTTGGAGGACCAGAGCAATGTCACGTCCGATCCAGGCTTTTTTTTTAAAGTAAAAGATCGAACATTTTTATTTTAATCTTTTTGCTTTGAATGGTAAAGAAGAGATTTGGGGTCTTGTTGACCCCAGATTTCTCCATTAAGAGGACCTCTCATCCATATTTCTATTACAAGGGATGCTTACATTACTTGTAATTGGAATAAGTGTTAAAAAAAAAAAAAGTAAAATAAGAAAAAGTAAAGCGCCCCCATCCTTCGCGCACAGAAGCAAACGCATACGTAAGTCCCACACACATATGTAAATGGTGTTCTCACCACACGTGAGGTATCGTCGCAAACTTTAGAGCGAGCGCAATAATTCTAAGGCTAGACCTCCTCTGTAACTCTAAACAGGTAACCTATGAACATATAAATAATAATAAATAAACATGAGCAGAGACTACTTTGAAGGCATACAGATATGAATGGTATGCATTGGAAATCATGGGGGGTATGACTTTTCATGCGATTTTGCAGTCCCAAGTCGCACATCTGTGAAAGGGGATTTAAGCCTCCTTCACAGCTGTTTCTGTTTCAGTTAACTTCTTCCTGCCGGCCACACGCATACATGCGGCCTCTCAAGGGGTGGGCTTTAACACAGAGAGGCCGCATAAATGTGGCCTAAATGTGAACATTTCTGTGCTGAGAGCGCATGCCCTGCGTGCTCCCAGCACAAAAGTTCCAGATGCATACTTGCAATTGGGAGCTTTCTGATCATGCGACTGCTGAGACAGCCAGTCAGAGCAGTTACATCACCCGAATGCCCGCCTCCTGCCATCTAGAAGCTCTTAAAGGGCTGGGAGGCAGTTGCGGGAAGTGGTTAATAACTGTTTCAATCTGCATATGAAATTGATGATCATTAGCACCTGCTTGGTATAATTTAATTGGTTAATCATACACCTGACTTTGTGCAAGTTTAAGAATTTGATGCTGGTTTGAAACCGAAGGATAGTTGCACCAAAAAAAAAAAAAGAAATATATATATATATATATATATATATATATATATATAAAAAAATATAAATAATATAGTTTTTAAACATTTTCTTCTGTTCACTCATTTTGTAAATCTGATTTAAAATATATATACATTTTTGAAAGCATTCTTACTTTACAGCATTTCTCCAAACCTGCCTTAAACTTATGCACAGTACTGTAGCTAGTAGTAGTTAATCATGTTCAACTGAGCTGTGTTGTAATGACATTTTGATGCTTAACCAAGCAGCTTCTTCAGCTGAGCTAACGGGATAGATAAGCAGTAAATGTAATAAAGCTGGATGAGCAAATATTGCCTAAATATATTCATCATGTGTATTCTTCCTTAATCCCTTTGTATTTCTTCCGGGTCTGTGCGGTAATCCAGTGTGAAACTGCCTGTAATAAATACCTGTCACTGTTGCTTTCTCTCTTGTGCAGCCTGGGTCGTAGGTAAATTATTTTTTTGTTTTATGGGGGTAGGGATTTGGAAGAAAGGGTCATGTTTATCAGAACAGTAAGATATAGTTATATATTATGAATGTCTTGAATGTCTTGCAGAATCTTACAGTGGATAAAAAAGCAGAAGATGTTCAAACTTTATATAGACAAATTGGGGACCACATTCCTGGTGAGTAATTGTATTCCTTGACAACATATGCACATCTATTTTACTCCCTGTTGTAACCCCTGTGTCATAAAAAATGATAGCTCACTCCGAACATCATCAGGCAGAATATTAAATGCATCACACATTTTAGAAGTCTACAGATTCTTAGGACTGTTGAGGAAATGTATAGGTCAGATACTTTAAAGCCCCATACACACTATCAGATTTTCTGCTGATTTTTTTTCCCTTCAGATTTACCAAAACCATGTAGCGTAAGGGCCTGCCTGATTTCATACAAATTGAAACTCCTAAGGTTTGACCTCCATATTATATGGTTTTGGTAAATCTGAAGGAAAAAATCAGCAGAAAAACTGATAGTGTGTACAGGGCTTAAGTTAAAAACATTTTTTTTTTGCTAGAAAATTACTTAGAGCCCCCAAACATTATACATTTTTTTTCTAACATCCTAGAGCATAAAATGGCGGTTGTTTGCAATACTTTCTGTCACACCGCATTTGCGCAGCGGTCTTACAAGCACACTTTTTTTTTTTTTTATTAATTCTTTTTTTTTTACATCAAATTCTTTTTAATTAAAAAAATAAGACAACAGTAAAGTTAGCTCTTCTTTCTTCTTCTTTCTCCTTTTTCTTCTTCTTTCTCCTTTTTCTTCCTTTTTTTATTTATTTTTTAAATTTTTTTAAAATATTTTGAAAGATAATGTTACGCCGAGTAAATTGATACCCAACATGTCACACTTTAAAATTGCACCCGCTTGTAGAATGGTGACAAACTTTTACCCTTAAAAATCTCCATAGGTGACATTTACAGAATTCTACCGGTTGCATGTTTTGCATTGCAGAGGAGGTCTAGGGCAAGAATTATTGCTCTTGCTTTACCGATCGGGGCAATACCTCATGTGTGGTTTGAACGGTGTTTTCATATGTGGGCGCTACTCGCATATGCATTCGCTTCTGCACGCGAGCCCGACGGGACAGGGCGCATTTAAAAAATGTTTTTTTTCTTATTTATTTTACCTTTTACTTTTTATTTTTGCACTGTTTTTTTTTTTTTTAAATGTGTCACTTTTATTTCTATTACAAGGAATGTAAACATCCCATGTAATAGAAAAAAAAGCATGACAGGACCTCTTAAATATGAGATCTGGGGTTAAAAAGACCTCCGATCTCATATTTACACTAAAATGCAATAAAAAAAAAAAAAAATTGTCATTTAAAAAAAAAAAAAAAAAAATTGGCTTTTTAAGAGCTATGGGCGGAAGTGACGTTTTGGTGTTGCTTCCACCCTGCAGTGTCATGGAGACGGGTGGGGGCCATCTTCCTCTCACTCCATGTCAGCCCAGGGGACAAACGCGATCGCCTCCGCAGCTGCCGGTAAGCGGCGGAGGGCACCGGATCGTGGCGGGAGTGGGTGGGGGGGGGCCTCGCCCGCCAACGATAAAAGTGATCTTGCGGCGAATCTGCTGCAGAGACCACTTTTATCTTGTAGCCGACTGCTGGCCAAACACAGGGATACCAGGGTTATGGCAGCTAGCTGCTGCCATAACAAAGATAATCTTCCCCAAAGTAGGGACGTACATCGGCGTGCGGCGGTCAGCAAGTGGTTAAAAATACTTCAAAAGTTAATGGTAGACATTAGATGACTGGTGATTTTGGCATGATCAGATAATGAACCCAGCGTATGTGGGCCCATTCAGGTTGCCTAAACACCCCTGGGCATTTTATGAAGGTAGGGTGACTGTGGTATCATCTAGTAATTGGGCTGCATTTTTCAGGCTCTTAATAGCTATTCAGTGTGTCTGATGGGAGAAAGGTAAACCTATTCTGGCTTTCAAAAAAAAAAAAAAATCTGAAGGGGCCTGCATTTACTTACCAAATATCCTTAAAATCCAACTTGGCCACTATAACCCTATTGGTTTTAAATTAGTTGAACACTCCATTTCCTCTAAAGCCACCTGATGCTCTGTACACTTCCTTTTTTCACCCCACAAATTTTCTTTGTTACATGTTGATGGAAATACAGCTCCACTGTATTTCCCTGCCTGCTCAGCTAATGGCACTGTAGGTCTCGTGGTGCTTTGGTCGCCTCTCCGCCTTCCTCTCCTCTTGGCCATTCACAAAACAAAGTCGGGGTATGTGATTTGTGAATGGTAAGGAGGAGAGGGAGGTAAAGATGTGACCTCTAATTGGCGGAGATAGTAACGTAAAGCCAGAGTTTTCGTTCCAAAAAACTCTTCAGTTTCCCAACTGTTTGGTCCTGCATGAGAGTCCTGCAGCTGATAATACCCTCCTTCAGGGCAGTACTGTTTGCCCACTTTCACTCCAGACCCCTCAAGCACATCATTTTGTCATCATGGGTCATCAGTCCAGGCTTTAGACAGGCTGATTTGTCTGCCTCAGAGGACCAGGTTGTCCCTGTCTTGGTGGTCCAGGAATCTGGTTCTGGAGTCGGAAGTCCTTTCTTCCCATTTTCTGGAAGATCCCTATGATGGATGACAGCCTGTTAGGATCAGAGGTCTTGTCTCCACATTAAATTCTAGAACTTCATGCTATTTGGTTGTTTCTGCAATGCAATTCCTCCCAGCTAGAGGGTAAGTCCATCTGGATTCAGATGTAGAACGCCACAGCAGTGGCATGCTTCTGGGAGGAACTTTAGAGACAAACCTTATAGAGAAACCATAAATCTCGCTATGGCAAGAAAGGTAGAGCAGATCCTGTCCTGTTTAGAACTTTATGCGCCAGCCTTGTCTGCCATTACATTGACAGTTGGTAGGTGAACTTCCTTACAGGCCTGGATCTGGGAGGAGTGGTCTCTACACATGGAGCTGTTGCAGGACCTTTGTCGCAGATGGGGAACATTTTATGTAGACCTCCTGATATTCAGGTTTAACAACAAACTGATTAGGTTTGTCTCCAGTTATAGGGAGCATTTAGCGGAATTTGTGGATGCTCTGTGGGATCAGTACACCCTAATCTATGCCTTTTTCCTCAGCAGCAATTCCTTCCTCATCTGCTCTGCAGGATTGAGATGGAAAGCATTCTAGTCATTCTTATATCTCCAGTTTGGTCAAGGCAAATGTAGTACTGCAACCTGGTAAGACTCCTAGCGGACGTTCCTTGGGTTCTTCCAGATCATCCACATATTTTGCCTCATGAACTGATGTACTATCCTGCTTCATGGTAGCTAGCTTTAGCAGCATGGCTGTTGAAGCCTAGGTTCTAAGGGACATGGGCATCTCTGAATCTGTTCTTCACACTTTTCTAAAAGCTAGGATGTTTACTCCTTGCAAGGTCTATCATTTATACATGGACGGTATACTTTGCATAGTATGAAACATGAGGTTTTCGTCCCAGGAAATTCCCCATGGAATGTATCTTTTTTACAGATGGGTCTGGACCAGCATTTGGCCTTCAGCACCACTAAAAGTTTATTCTTCCATCCCTCTGTTTAGGTTCATTTAATCGTAAGATTTACCTCCATTTCCAGGATGTAGTTTGGGCTGTGAGAGTTTCTTGCAACCACTGCTTCATTCCCAAAGACTAACCCTTTCTTTGTTATTGCTCATGGTTCTTGAAAAGCTGAACTGGCTTCTCTTCCACTATTTGTTGGTGGTTGAGGCAGACCATTAATCAAGCATATGGTCTCGAATGTTGGTGCCACCTTTTTCTGTCATGGCATACTCTACTAGATCTGTAAGTGCTTGGACACTTTGGCATCAGGTTGCTCTTTATCAGACTTGGCAGTGCTGCTACCTGGTCTTCTGTTTACATGGTCTAACCAGGCAAAAGATCCTTTAGGTGTTGTTTTGAGCTGCAGGAAATCCCCAGTTCTGTTGGCCTATTAGCCTTTTGTTTGCTCTATTACACCCCTCAGTTGGACTGCTTTTTGGCATCCCAGCAGTTTGACTGCCACTGTTCCTCAATGGATGAGAAAGAAAATTGTATTTCTTTTATCATACATCATGGGACACAGAGCCTTCAGTAATTACTTAATGGGTTATAGGCTACCTTCAGGTGTTGACACTTTTAAACCCAATCAAGGAAGTTTTCTCCCTATATGACCCCTCCTCCTTCCAGGAGCACATCAGTTTTTTCGTCCGTGTCTAAAGGTGTTGGTCACGAGTGAAGATGTGCTCTGAGGAGCTCCAAGAGGGATCCATGCTGGATTTAAATAGCCTCCATAGACCAGATCCATCCAAAGTGCCCTTGAGGCCTAAAAGGATGGTACCTGGGGCCTCGTATCCGAAGCACAAGCTTTTTTCTGTAACTCCTCTTTGTAGGGCTGGACCCCAGGAACCCAGGGCTTAGGTCTTGCTACATTACCTAAACTTCCTGATGGGGTGCTTTACAGGTCCAGGGCAGTTGGAACCCCATTTTAGGGACCCAGACCCTGAAGGTTTGTTACGCAGCCCGCCGTAATGGGTGAAGTTTGGATTGTTTGTTAACCACTTCAATACCAGGCACTTAAACACCTTCCTGCCCAGACCAATTTTGAGCTTTCAGCGCTGTCGCACTTTGAATGACAATTGTGCGGTCATGCTACACTGTACCCAAATGAAATTTTTATCATTTTTTTTCCCAAAAATAGAGCTTTCTTTTGGTGGTATTTGATCACCTCTGCGGTTTTTATTTTTTGCTAAACAAATAAAAAAAATACCGAAAATGTTGAAAAAAAAATGTTTTTTTTTGTTTCAGTTTCAAAACTTTGCAAATAAGTAAGTTTTCTCCTTCACTGATGGGCACTGATGGGGTTACACTGATGGGCACTAAGGCGGCACTGATGGGCACCGATGAGGTGGCATTGATGGACACCGATATGTGGCACTGATAGGCGGCACTGATGGGCGACACGGATGGGCACTGATAGGTGGCACAAATTGGCATTGATAGCCGTCACGGATTGGCATGGATGGGCATGGGTTAGTCGGCACAGGTGGGCATGGGTTAGTCGGCACAGGTGGGCATGGGTAGGCGGCACAGGTGGGCATGGATGGGCACTGATAGGTGGCATGGATGGGCACTGATAGGCGGCACAGATGGGAACTGATAGGCGGCATTGTATTATAATATATTGTACTAATGGATGCCAATCAGTGATGCCCATTGTGGGCACTGATTGGCATCCATTATGGGCACTGATTGGCATCCATTGTGGCACTGACTGGAATCCCTGGTGGTCTAGGGTGGCATACCTTGTCCTGGGCATCCCTGGTGGTCTGGTGGTCCAGTGTGCATCCTCGGGGGAGCTGTGCTGATAATCGATCAGCACAGACCCCCCCTGTCAAAGGAGCAGCCGATCGGCTCTCCTCTACTCGCGTCTGATAGACGCGAGTGAGGAAAAGCCGATCACCGGCTTTTCCTATTTACACTGTGATCAGCCGTGATTGGACACGGCTGATCACGTGGTAAAGAGTCTCCGTCGGAGACTCTTTACCGAGATCGTAGTTGCCGGGTGTCAGACTGACACCCCGCAACAACGATCGCCGCTATGCGCGCCCCCGGGGGCGCGCAGCGGCTCATAATCCTGATCCTGTCATATGATGTCCGGTCAGGATTATGCAACCACTTTGCCACCGTCTATTTGTTATAGGGCGGGCGGCAAGTGGTTAATTCAGCAAATCCTGCGGTGAGGAGACATTAAGGGAAGAAACTTGGGTATTATAAATATCTATGTATTTCTCCCATTATGGAAGAAATGTTGTCAATCTCCAACTAGAGGGAGTCTATGCACATATCTTAATCTGTTGTCTTCACTGTAAGCTCTGTGTGATTGCAGCAGCATACAGAGGAACTCTGAAAGTCTCCCTTTGCAGCGCTGTACCCCCCTTATATCAACCCCCCCCAGGCCCCGCTAATACAGCTTATTGTTTCTAACTGTGGCTGATTTTACTGTTGGATTAGCGGCTTTAATCGCATCCTCCATTCAAATGGATAGGAAGCATGCTAGATCCATGAGGTATTACCCTCAGTTGATCAGGAGGAAAAACAAACCGATGATTATGCCTCTGCGGCAGAAACAACGGTGGATGAGCCTTTTTTAGCCTCTCAAATCTGAGGCATTGCTGATGCAATCTCTTACGGAGATAGTTCTTCTACTTTCATGCTACCCCTAACGGAGTCTCCTGAAAGTTCGGTTTTTTCCTTGGGTTCCTTAAAACCCTCTCAACCTTTGCATGAATTTCCTGCACAAGCATTACTAGAACAGCTTATTTTTTGCTGAATGGGATCACCCGGATAAGCATTTTTCTCCCTCCTAAGAAAATTGCAATTCTCTATCCCCTGGAGGAGAAATTCTCCAAAAGATGGAAAATACCAGCAGTTCATGCTGTGATTTCCAATGTGAATAAAGGCCTAACTTGTCCAGTAGACAATGTACAGACACTTAAAGTGGTTGTAAACCCTTACAACACACTTTGACCTACATGTAAGCCTAAATTAAGGCTTACCTGTAGGTCCAAGAAATATCTCCTAAACCTACACGGTTTAGGAGATATTTGCCGAAAGACAGGCACCGCTGTCACTGAGCGCGGCGCCGTCAATGGCGATATGCCGTGCGTGGCCCACCGAGAAGATGGATGCACCGGACTACAGGGGACATCGGTGACTTCGCTGGCTCCTGTGTCAGGTAAGTGACACATAATGGACTACTATGCGATGCATAGTAGTCCATTATGCTTTACCTTTGCAGGGAATGAAAGATGAAGTAAACTCATCAGGGTTTACTTCCTCTTTAAAGGATCCAACAGATAAGGAGTTGGAATCCCTGTTAAGATCTACTTTTTCCATGGCAGGTGCCATTACTTTGTCTGCAGTCGCTGCAAGAAGCGTCTGTCAATCCCTAAAGGACCAATTTAAACAGGCCCTTAGAGAGCTTCCTGCACAATAAGCCCGGGATTTGGCTGAACTACCAAAAGCATTATGCTTTGCCATAAATGCTATTAAAGATTATATTCTCCAGGCGACTTGCCTTACTCTTATGCTTGTGCAGAATACTGTGGTTAAAAAAAAAAAAAATTCAGCTGTAAAGATCCCCTAACTGGGCTCCCTTTTCATGGTGAGCGACTATTTGGAGAAAACTTGGACAAATCTATCCAAACAATTTCTAGTGGCAAAAGTACTCTTTTGCCAGTCAAAAGAAAGTATAAACGCCCTTCATTTAAACTGGCTCTTTCCCTTACACCAGGGGCTTCTGCCTCTAGGCAGGGGCGACCGCCTCCCCCGCCACACTCTAGAGGAAAATCTCAGAGCCAGACCCAGGCTCAAAAGTCCTGGGGCCGGAAACCTGCAAAGCAGAATCCTAAAGCCTCATCATGAAGAGGCAACCCCCCTCACCAAGGTGGGGGGGAAGACTCCTGCAGTTTTCAGAAGTCTGGAAAGCAAGAAATTCAGGACAGATGGGTAATCTTCGGGGTACAAGCTGGAATTTCTGGACTTTCTACTGTCTCACTTCCTGAGGTCAAGCATTCCCAAAGATCCAGAGAAAGGACAATCTCTGTTTCAAGCACTAGACCTATTTAATATCTCAAGGGGTGATCATACAGATCCCCACAAAGGAGCAAGGTCTGGGGGTTTTATTCAAATCTTTTCATTTTTATCAAGTTTATCTTCCTGATGAGAGACAGAGGGAGGTTTTTCCATGCCTGAAACTTCTTGGCTATTATAACAAGCAGCGGGTAAATATTAAGATTGACTAAGTCAGACACCGAGTTAGTGATCTGGAGCCCCAAGTATTTGATTTGGGAGACCCATTGTAGGGAGATGTTGGGGTCAGCTTGTTCGGGATAGGATGGGAGCGCAAGGGGAGTATTTTGGATTTAGTCCAGTTAACCTTGAGCCCAGAGCCCAGTGTGAATCTATCTAAGGCCGCGTACACACGGGCGGATTGTCTGCCCAACTAAGTTCGTCAGACAATCCGACAGACAGTCCGTTCAAAATTTGCATGAACGGACTTGACCACACACGATGAGCAGACAGTCCGCTGAAAGCGTGCGCGATGACGTGTACAGCACGTACGACGGGACTAGAAAAACGACGTCCTATACACTGCAATGCAACCTTCGGCCGTGTAAATCCTTTCTGAGCATGCGCCATACTTAGTTCGTCCAACTTGCCTACACACGAGCGGACTGTCCACTGAAACCAAGTTTGGACGGACAAAACCAAGTTTGAACGGACAAAATTTCGGAAATTCCGTAAGACTTTGTTCGTCAGACAGTCCGCTGAAAAAGTCCGCTGAAGCCCACACACGAGCGGATTGTCCGCTGAAACACGGTTCAGCGGACTAAGTTGGACAGACAATCCGCCCGTGTGTACGCGGCCTAAGAGTGCCAACGCAGGAAGGTCCGGTGTCACTGACAAACAGAACCAAGTCGTCAGCATAAAGTGCTGTGGTTTCAGTTAGGGTGCCTACCTTAATGCCCTGAATCTGGGAGGTAGAGCACAGTGCAATTGCCAAGGGCTCCATTATTAGTGCAAATAGACCAGGAGAGAGGGGGCACCCCTGTCTGGTGCCCCTGGACACTAAAAGTCTCAGACACCCTCCCCCTTTGAAACGGAGGGCTGCTACCGGGCACTCATACAGCAGCGAAATCCATTTGAGGAATGTAGGGCCAAACCCCATGCATTGCAGTATATGAGTCATGTAGCCCCAGCCGATGGAATCAAACACCTTTTCCAGGTCAAAAAACACCAGTGCCCCCCTAGAGGACAACTGCGCCCCCAACTGAGTATGGGTATATACTCTGCATATGTTGATATCTGTGGCTTTTTTGGGCATAAATCCTGTCTGATCAGGTGATACTAAGTGGTGTATCTCCTCACGTATCGCTGATCTACTAACAGACATATCAGCCTGGATGTCACACCACTTCCTCAAACTTAATCTATCTAAAACTGAGCTCTTAATATTTCCGCCACCACGTACCCCTTCGCCTGACTTCTCTGTCAAGATCAATGGCACATCTATCAGTCCATCCCCACATGCCAGGGTGCTAGGGGAAACCTTAGACTCCGAACTGTCCTTTCAGGCCCACATACAAGCCCTGTCCAAATCATGCCGCCTTAGCCTCCGCAACATTTCCAGAATACGCCCCTTTTTAACTAATGACACCACCAAGCTTCTAATTCACTCCCTGGTCATCTCTCGCCTCGACTACTGCAACTCCCTCCTCGTTGGATTACCTTTACATAGACTATCCCCCCTTCAGTCCATAATGAATGCCGCTGCCAGACTCATCCACCTTACCAGCCATTCAGTGTCCTCCACCCCTCTCTGCCAATCCCTGCACTGGCTTCCACTCACCCAACAAATAAAATTCAAAGTACTAACAATAATTTACAAAGCCATCCATAACTCTGCCCCCAGCTACATCACTGACCTAGTCCCAAAATACCAACCAAACCGCCCTCTTCGGTCATCTCAAGACCTCCTGCTCTCTAGCTCCCTTGTCAACTCCTCCCATGCTCGCCTCCAGGATTTCTCCAGAGCTTCTCCCATCCTTTGGAACTCCCTACCCCAATCTGTCTGACTGTCCCCTAATTTATCCATCTTTAGATGATCCCTGAAAACCCTTCTCTTCAAAGAAGCCTATCCTGCTTCTAACTAACACTGTTTTACTTCCTCCATCAGCTCATCCCCCACAGCTATTACCTTTTTGTATCAATTGCCCCTTCCTTTTTAGATTGTAATCTCTAACGAGTAGGGCCCTCTGACTCCTCTTGTACCAAATTGTAATGTCTGCCCTCATGTTGTAAAGCGCTGAGCAAACTGTTGGCGCTATATAAAACCTGTATAATAATAATAGAGCATTTTCAATTTGTAGCGCTACCCCGGGTGTTCACCAAAGTGCTGTCCCCTCCTCTAGCCAGGTTAAGGGCACAGGGCATAACAGTCGTAGCGTACCTAGACGATCTATTGCTAATAGGTCAGTCGGTGGTTCATTTGAAGCAAAGCGTACACACTTCAACCAACTATCTGAAAAGTTGAATTGGATTCTCAACCTAGAGAAATCTTCCTTAAATACCACTAAAAAAGCTGGAGTACTTGGGTCTGATCATAGACACAGCCCAGGAAAGGGTGTTCTTGCCTCAGACAAAAATCAACTCCATAAGAGAGTTGGTACGGATAGTCAGATCAAATGGCCATTCCCTCCATTCGCCTTTGCATGAGTTTTCTAGGAACTATGGTGGCTTCATTCGAAGCAGTTCCCTATGCCCAGTTTCATTTAAGACTGTTGCAAAACCGTATCCTGTCTGCTTGGAGCAAAAAAACACTTCCAGCTTTAGACTTTCTAAAGCATCTTTCCCCAAGAGTGTCCCAAAGCCTCACTTGATGGTTACTAACCCAGAATCTGCCGAAAGGAAAATCCTTCAGACCAGTCATCTGGAAAGTGGTAACAACGGATGCCAGCCTTTCAGGCTGGGGAGCAGTACTAGAAAAGAAAACTATCCAGGGACAGTGGTCAAGAACCGAAAAGAACCTTGTCCATCAATATCCTAGAGATTCGGCAGTATGTCTGGCTCTAAAGACCTGGACTTTCAGGTTACAGGATTGTCCTGTCAGGATTCAATCCAACAATGCCACAGCTGTGGCCTATATCAAGCACCAAGGGGGCACCGAAGGTCTCTCGGCGCAGAGAGAGGTGAACCATATTCTAACTGACAGAAAGGAATGTTCCGTGCCTATCGGCAGTCTTCATTCCGGCAGTAGAGAATTGTCAGGCGGACTACTTGAGTCACCAGCAGTTATTCCCAGCATAATGGTCTCTTCACAGCGACCTATTTCGGGCTGTTTACCAAAGATGGGGGACTCTGGACGTAGATCTTCTAGCGTCCAGGTTCAAGATGATGTTGGTCAACTTTGTGGCCCGAACAAGGGATCCATTCGTTAGTGAGAACTGATCCCATGGGGTCACCGATCTATGCATTCCCCCCCCATTCAGTTGCTGCCTCGACTTCTTTGCAGAATCGATCTGGAAAGAAAGCCAGTAATTCTGTTGGCACCAGCATGGCCCAGAAGGTCACGGTATGCAGAAATTGTAAAGATGGCAGTGGAGGGCCCATGGTCCCTCCCACCATGGCCAGATCTCTCACAGGGACCGATATTCCGTCCTACCTTGTGGCTTGGCTATTAAAACCACATTCTGAAGAAACGCGGGCTTTCCGGGTCAGTTATCTCTACCCTGATTAATGCAAGGAAGCCAGCTTCCAGAACTATAGAGTCTTGAGGGCTTATGTTTCCTGGTGTGAATCCAAGGGTTGGCAACCTCGGAGATATATCCTAGGTTGAAATTCTTGCCTTTCTACAAATAGAGGTAGAAATGAAATTGGCCTTGAGTACAATTAAAGGCCAAGTCTCAGCTTTATCGTCTTATTTTCAAAAGACCACTTGCTATTCATTCTGTAGTCCGGAGTTTTATACAGAGGGTAACGTGGCTTATTACGCCCGTCAAACCTCCCTTGAACCCTTGGGATTTGAACTTAGTTTTGTCTGTGTTACAAAAAACAGCCATTTGAACCAATACAACATATTCCCCTAGTCCTTCTGACGAGGAAGTTGGTATTTTTGGTTGCTATATCCTCAGCAAGGAGGGTTTCGGAATTGGCTGCTCTTTCTTGTAAAGAGCCATATTTGATTTGTCATGGGGACAGAGTGGTGTTGCGCCCTCGTCCAGACTTTTTTTTTATCAAAAGTGGTTTCAGATTTCACCTGAACCAAGATATTGTCCTGACATAATTTTTTTTCCAAAACCATGTTCCAGAGAAGAAGAGTTACTACATTGTCTTAATGTGGTGAGAGCAGTAAAAATCTATTTTTAGGCAACTGCTCAGATTTGTAAGACTGATGTCTTTATATATTCTGCCAGAGTGTCCTAAGAAAGGACATGCAGCGTCAAAACCTACTGTCGCTAAGTAGATAATTCAAGATTCCCCCGTTTCAAGTTAAGGCGCACTCTACCAGGTCGGTTAGTGCTTCTTGGGCAGTGCTTCACCAGGCCTCCATGGCTCAGATCTGTAAGGCCCCAACTTGGTCTTCAGTGCATACATTCACAAGATTTTATCAGGTAGATGTAAGGAGGTATGAGGAGATCGCCTTCGGGCACAGTGTACTGCAAGCAGCAGTATAAATCCTTAAGTCTGTGGGTACCCTCCGGGTTGTTTCTCCCTCCCTTCAAGTAGCATTGCTATGGGATGTCCCATTAAGTAATTACTTAAGGCTCTGTGTCTCATGATGTACGATAAAGAAAATAGGATTTTTATTAGTTTACCTGTAAAATCCTTTTCTTGGAGTACATCCTGGGGCACAGAGGTCCCGTCCCTCTTTTGGGATTAAGTATATTGCTACAAAAACTGATGTGCTCCTGGAAGGAGGAGGGGTTATATAGGGAGTAAACTTCCTTGATTGGGTTCACCAGTGTCAACACCTGAAGGTAGCCTATAACCCATTAAGTAATTACTTAAGGCTCGGTGTCCCATGATGTACTCCAAGAAAAGGATTTTACAGGTAATAAAAATCCTATTTTTTTTGTACTCATTGAGTCCATTCATGGGAGGCGGGTCCCACCGCTTTGTGTATATGATCATGCTGTTGGTACTGCTTTGTTAAAAAAATTGGGTTATACTGGTAATAGAAGGGGTTACCTGGATGCCTCCTTATTTTTTTTATTTATTTATTTTTTTGTGGCAGTGTCCAATCCTACCTGTAGGCTGTAGTAAACTGTATGACTTCCTATGTTGCTCAATGGACTCCAAGAAAAAGGTAGTAAAAAAATCCCATTTTTGTTTGCGTCATATGGGTTTTGCATTCTCATTCTCAACTTGGGCTGCAACTAACGATTATTTTCATAATAGTTTAGTTGACTGATTGTTTCGATTAATTGGTTAATAACCTTAAAAAAAAAAAAATGTGGTGTATAATTTAGTTTATATGTAAAGTTTAATAAAAGGCAATTTATTCCTAACTCTATGCAGTGGTAAATATAAATAACCAACTATATGGTTAGGGAGTAAAATCTTTAATCCACTCTGAGAATAACAGACAGAAGAAATATACTGTATATACTATTAGAGAGATACTCTACAGTATATACTATTAGAGGATATATAGAGTGCGTGTGTGTGTGTGTGTGTGTGTGTGTATATGTATATGTGTATATATATATATATATATATATATATATATATATATATATATATATATAACATACATACATACATACATACATACATACATACATACATACATACATACATACACTATTAAAGGGTGAATCTGGTAAATATCATCAGACTCAGAGGTCAATTTTTCTCTTATATTCACCGACTGACAGCTCCTCTCTGTAACAAAATGGGTTGTTAGCCCTATTACTAGGAGATGCTAGGCAAAGTTGTAATACAACACTTCAGAACTCTTAGTTCCGCCCAGGGGGGCAGTCCCTTAGGCTACAATCCCACACACTCTGTACTAGCAGCCTCAGTTTTATTTTGCCTAGTGAAGGAGATGGACCTAGGAACCCTGCGGGCCCATAGGTCCGTGTTTATTTTGATGCAGAAGCTTGGCTTTTTGCGCAAGATGAATGATCCTGTGATCTTCTATCAACAGCCAGCTGGGTGACAGGCTGGTTCACTTACCCTTGTAGTCTCCCCAATCCGGCCATCGAGCGTGTGCCGGTCGCAGCTACGGCTCGGCATGCCACGACATACCTCACCTCCAAAGGTGGTCGGTGAGCTTTTATGCTCCGGGGCATACATATGACCGGGCTACTGATGTCTGAGTCACAGTATGCCGGGCCAGTAACCTTCCCTGTACTGATCAGGAGTTGGCTACAATGGAATGTCTCCCAGCTCTTCAGGACTGGTAAGTACAGCTCTCCCGGTCTCGGCAGGGTTGAGCAGCTGGGCATTCCCTGGGAGGTCGATTCGGGGGCCCCCTCACCCCGTCACTTTTCTCCCCTCCTCCCCCCTCACAGAGGGGGGGGCTGTGCATGGATACTGAGCGGTGTGTGTGCCCCTGGGCTCTCACCTGGGTTCTGGCTGACTGGGGGTGCCTGGATCCTGAGTGCTTAAACTCCCGGGAGGTGCCTGTGAGGTTTGCCCCTGTGTCTGTGCAGCGCTGTGTCTCTGCCACATGTTTTTTTTCTGTCTCTCATGGTGCTGACTGGCGGCCATTTTCAGTGTGGGCAAAGGACAGCATGCTTCTGGGCTTCAAGCGGCCATTTTCCCAGCGGTTCCCTATCAGGACACTGGCGGCCATTTTCTTGAAGCCGGACCATGTTTTTTGTGCTCTAGCAGCAGCTCCATGTGCCCTCAGCTTCCTGTTTGTCATTACAGAGCGCTGGACAGCCTTCTGTGTAGTCTAAACACGTTTTTCAGATCGCTCAGCGATCGTTCACCGATCGGTCTGATGGACTGCCACCGACACAGCTTTGGTTCCTCTGCATCTGGGAGAGCTAGGGGTCCACAGGCACTGCTGTAAAACAGCACAGAATTCCTCAGGGCGGTGAGTCCACCGGGTTAGAACCCCTCTGTCAGCGGCAGCAAGGAGAGTGGGACTGTTACTGTCCTAAGTCCCCTTCGGGTGGCACACAGGGTAGGGCCAGCATGGCTTCAGAAACTGGTGTTTCTTCCCCCGAAATCCAGGCAATTGCAACCGGGTCACCTGTGGATGGCACAGTCCCCATGGACACCCTGACGTCAGTCCTCAATTTGTTTGTTGCAAAGATGGAGGCGGTGCGTGCGAAGAAAGGTGCTAAAAAGCGGCCCCTGCCCTCCCCCCCCCCCCCCCATCCTCTGGGGAGAGCTGACGCAGACTCGGGTCCTGCTGAGGCCTGTGACTCTTGCTCTGTCTTGTCAGATGACGCTGACCAGGACCGTTCGGACAGTGAGGATGAGTCCCCGTCCGGGTCCGTGCACGACAAAACGCTTGTTGGAGCACTTATCACAGCTGTGCGTGATACACTGAAGATTCAGGAGCCAGCGGATCCCTCTGCTGATGTACCGGTCCCGCAAGCCAGCACGTTCACCTAAGGTATTCCCGTATCTGACTTATTTTGACAAGTTCATTTACAAGGAATGGGGTCGCCCGCAACTGACCTTTTCGGTCCCCAAATACATGGCTGTGCGTTACCCCTTTGAGGAAAGCCTTCTCAAGAAATGGTTGGCTCCTCTGGTCGTGGACCCCCCAGTATCCAGGTTAAATAAGGTAACCACGATCCCGGTTGAGTGTACTCCTGCATTCAAGGATCCCACGGACAGGACGGCCGAGGCGGTGGCTCGTTCCTTATTTACGATTGTGGGGTCAGCCGTGCGACCTGTACTGGCATCTGCACTTGTGTCGCAGACACTGACTGAGTGGGCAAAACTTTTTCACCGCGAATTGGGAGAGCAACAGGCTTCCCCTGTCTGCGTGGAACTAGCAGACCAACTAGTGCAAGGCCTTAAGTATGTCTGTGATGCAGCCCTGGATACTCTCCCCCTGTTATGCAGGGCTTCAGTGTCAGCTGTGGTGCTGAGGCACCTAATTTGGCTAAAATGCTGGTCGGCTGACCAGGCATCCAAAAAAGCCCTGACGGATCTTCCTTTCCTTGGCGACCGGCTCTTTGGAGCCTCACTATATGACATTATTAAAAATGCCACAGGTGGTAAGAGTACACTGCTCCCACAGGCCAGGAAAGCTAAGGAGCCACGCCGTAGGCAAAGGCCCTCTTTTTACGCTCACAAACAGCTTTTTCGTCCGTCAGGAGCTTTGACAAAACGTCCCCAGCCTGACGGGATGCCCACGGACGGTCAAAAATGTTCCTGGAACCGCAAGCCTAATAAGCCTGCGAACAAAAGTGCTACCGCATGAAGGTTTGCCCCCACCCATGTCTCAGGTGGGGGGGTCGCCTTCGGGAGTTTGCAGCCCGGTGGTCCTCCCGGTTATCCGACCAATGGGTCTGCGATCTGATTTCCACAGGCTACAAGATAGTTTCTCTCTTGGCCGCCAAACAGATTCTTCCCCTCCAGCATACCCGTATCCCCGGTTCGCCGGGAGGCCCTGTCGGGAGCGGTAAGGGATTTGCTGAATCGTGGGGTGATTGTACCGGTTCCGGACTCGGAACGCTTCCAGGGGTTCTACTCAAATCTGTTTGTGGTTCCCAAGAAGGAAGGGGTACGTCCAATCTTGGACTTGAAAGCCCTCAATCAATTTGTAAAAGTGCAGAGGTTCAGAATGGAATCAGTTCGCTCAGTAGTCGCTGTACTCCATCAAGGGGACTCCCTGGCATCCTTAGACATCCAGGATGCGTACCTGCACATACCCATATGCCTTCGGCATCAAAAGTTTCTGGGGGAAGCCCATTACCAATTTGTGGCTCTTCCTTTTGGTCTGGCATCAGCCCCCCGAGTCTTTACCAAGGTTCTGGCTCCAGTTTTGGCGTTGCTGCGACAACGTGGGATCGCGATCATGGGATACCTAGACGATCTCCTCATGAGAGCATCTTCCGCCTCAAAATTGGAGGAGGATGTGGCGATCACCATGCAGACACTGCACGATTTTGGGTGGCTGTTGAACCTAAAAAAGTCGGTGCTCATGCCACCCAACGTCTGGAGTACCTAGATTTGCTGTTGGACTCCAGGGAAGCGAGAGTATTTCTCCCTTCAGACAAATTGCAGACTCTCAGATCCGCGGTCAAACTACTGATGAACAGCAAGTGGTCGTCGCTCCGGTTTTGCATGCGAGTACTGTGACTCATGGTAGCCTCCTTTGAGGCAGTACCCTATGCCCAGTTCCACACCAGAGTTCTGCAGAAGGAGATCTTGTCAAAATGGGACAAATTTTCAGTTGTCCTTAAATCGACAGATCCAGGTGAGCCAGTCAGTCAGGGACTCGCTGATCTGGTGGTTGAGGTCCCCAGTGATTCAGTCCGGAAAATCGTTCCTTCCTCTGAAATGGACGGTGATCACAACGGACGCCAATCTATCCAGCTGGGGTGAAGTGATGAGGGTTCAGTCGGCTCAGGGCCTCTGGTCGACGGAAGAATCCGAGTTGCCGATCAATCTGCTCGAATTGAGAGCGATCAGGCTGTGTCTCCACACATGGTCGATAAGACTTCAAGGTCATCCGATCAGGATACAGTCAGACAACTCCACGGCTGTGGCGTACGTTAATTTACCAAGGGGGAACAAGAAGCTCAGCCGCTGCACGGGAGGTCGCTCACATACTTCGGTGGGAAGAGCGACACGTACCGGCCCTGTCGACCATTTACATCCCGGGAGTGGAAAACTGGCAGGCGTACTATCTGAGTTGACAGATCCTGGACCCAGGAGAATGGGCATTGCATCCGGAGATGTTCAGATTGCTGTGCCTGAAGTGGGGCACACCACATGTGGATCTACTGGCCTCCCGTCTCAATCGGAAGGTGCCAAGATTCGTGTCCAGGACAAGAGATCTGTGGGCAGACGCGTCATATGCGCTGGTGGCTCCATGGGATCAGTACCAGCTGATCTACGCCTTTCCTCCACTGAAACTTGCCACGTCTGCTTCGCAGAGTGGAAGCCGAGGGGATCCCGGTAATACCGGTGGCCCCAGATTGGCCTCAGCATCCTTTGTACGCAGACCTGGTGCGTCTGGTGGCAGACGCTCCCTGGTGACTGCCGTTGCGAGAGGACCTCCTATCTCAAGGCCCAATTCTCCATCCTGCTTTACCATCGCTGGCTTTAACGGCATGGCTATTGAGAGCCAGGTGTTGAGGAACCGGGGTCTGTCGGACTGGGTGATTCCAACTATGTTGAGGGCACTGAAATCTTCTTCTCAGAAGATATACCATTGTACCTGGAAGGCCTTCATCTCCATGTGTGAGGAGAAAGGATGGCATCCGCACTCCTTTGCCATATTCAGGATCCTGCTGTTTCTCCAGCAAGGAGTTGACCAGAGATTGGCATTAAGCACCATCAAAGGACAAAATTCAATTGTCTTTTTTTCAACGACCCCTGACATCGCACTCCTTAGTGGGTGCCTTTGTCCAGGGGGTACGACACATAGTCCCTCCGGTGCGTCAACCGTTACCCCCCTGGGATTTGAACCCGGTGTTGTCGGCGCTTCAAAGACCGCCGTTTGAAAATATCAGGGAGATTCTCTTGTTGACTCTTTCCCAGAAAGTGGGTTTCCTAGTGGCCATCACATCGGCCAGGAGGATTTCGAAACTGGCGACCTTGTCCTGCAAGTCGCCCTATCTGGTTATCCACAGGGATAAGGTGGTGTTGCATCTGCAACCGTCCTTTCTACCGAAAGTGGTCTCTGCTTTTCATATCAATGAGGACATTGTATTACCTTCTCTGTGTCCTAAGCCGAAGCACCCTAAGGAGGTGGCCCTTCACACTCTAGATGGTTAGGGCTCTGAAGGTATATTTGTCTGCAATGGCTCCCTTTCGGAAGTCAGACTCACTGTTTGTTTCGGTGGCTGGTCCAAAGAAAGGCATGGCGGTCTTGTCGGCCACCATTTCCAGGTGGATCAGACAGATTGTAGTACAAGCCTACGCCTTGAAGGGGCAGGTGCCCCCCTTTCTGGTCACGTCCCACTCCACAAGGGCAATAGGAACGTCTTGGGCCTTCCGACACCAAGCTTAGGTCACTCAGGTGCGTAAAGCAATGATTGCTGACCACTTCCGGCAATCAGTGCCAACAAGTGTCCACAAGCAATCATTGCTGACCCTGGTGGGCACTAATTGTAATCAGGGCACTGATGATCAGTGCCCTGATTACATACCTAGTTGTCCCCTGTGAGGAGAAGCCACTGATCTCCTCTCTCCTCAAACTCTGTCAGTGTGAGGTGAGGAGCACAGATTACCAGCATCTCCGTGTTTAAATGTGACCAGCTGTGATTGGACATAGCCCCAGACCAATTTTCAGCTTTCAGCGCTGATGCACTTTGAATGACAATTGCGCGGGCATACAACACTGTACCCAAATGAAATTTCTATCATTTTTTTCCCACAAATAGAGCTTTCTTTTGGTGGTATTTAGTTACAGCTCGGAGTTTTATTTTTTGCTAAACAAACAAAAAAAGATGCAAAAAAAAAAAAAAAAAATCATGTTTTAATAGTTTGTTATAAAATTTTGCAAACGGGTCATTTTTCTCCTTCATTGAAGTGCGCTGATAAGGCGGCACTGATAGGCTGCATTGGTGGGCACTGATGGGCTGCATTGGTGGGCACTGATAGGCTGCATTGGTGGGCACTGATAGGCTGCACTTGTGGGCACTGATAGGCATAGTTAAGGCGGCACTAATAGGCACAGATAAGGCGGCACCGATGGGCACAGATAAGGCGGCACTGATGGGCAAAGATGGGCACAGATAAGATGGCACGGATGGGTGGCACGGATAAGTGGCATGGATGGGTGGCACGGATGGGCACTGATAGGTACCACAGATAGATGGGACTGATGGGCACTGATAGGTGGCACTGATAGGTGGCTCTGATAGGTGGCACTGCTGGGCACTGATGGGCGGCACTGCTGGGCACTGATGGGCGGCACTGCTGGGCACTGATGGGCGGCACTGGGGTGCAGCACCTTTGAGGCAGATTGGGTGGCACTGTGGGTGGCACTGTGGGGTGGCACTGTGGGGTGGCACTGTGGGGTGGCACTGTGGGCATTATGGGCACAGACGGGGGGCACTTACTTTTACTTTGTTATTTTTCAGGATGGCACTGCGGGAGGCAGGTGGGCACTGGCAGGTGGCATGTGCTGCCTTTCATTGCTGGCCGTGATCGGGACTGATGTCCCGATCACAGCCGCCGGTGATCGGCTTTTCTTTTTTCTCCTCGCGCTGTCAGCGCGAGGAGGAATAATAGCCGATTACCGGCTCCGTTCTATCACATGATCAGCTGTCATTGGCTGACAGCTGATCACGTGATAAGGGGTCGGGATCGACCCCTTACACGGATCGGTGATCAGGCGAGTCTCACGGACTCGCCGATCACAGAGCGCGCCGCGCGCGCCCCTCAGGGGGCGCGCAGGCCGCTCGTAACCAGGACGACGTCAATAGACGTAGTCCTGGAAATCTAGGTCCGCGCTAATGCCGTCATTCGGCAATAGCGCGGTACCCAAGTGGTTAAAGAGCCTGGGGGAGAGTGAGAGCGGTTGTTCTGGGAGGCTCCCATATGAAGTCCATGCAGAATGAGAGCAGCAAGTGGTTAAGCTTTTCAGATTTAGGTCAAAAGGTCAACTGCAGGTCAGATTACCCTTTCAGTGAATTTTGACTAATCTCAGAAGTATCTCAATTTGATGGCCAACTGATGTCACTGACACATGCCTAAAGTCCATCAACCCAAGCCATAAAATGCATGTAAACCCCAGCTGAATGACCTTTAGTTTGCTAAAGCAATGTTGCATAGTAGGTAAGGTTGAAAAAATGCACAAGTCAACCCTATGTGTGTGATTTTATGTTAGTATTACACCATATATCCCTGTATGTTGTGGTTGTTCAGGTGCTTATCTAATAGTTTCTTGAAACTATCGATGCTCCCTGTTGATACCACTGCCTGTGGAAGGGAATTCCACATCCTTGCCGCTCTTACAGTAAAGAACCCTCTACACAGTTTAACGTCTTCCTGCCGAGCATACGCAGATGTGCGTACTCGGCTTTCGGGGGCTATACCAGGATGATGCCCGCAGCTGCAGGCATCAGCCCGGTACCGTTGTTTAGAGTGGTCGATTGGCTTTCCAAAGATAACAACTGATGCAACCGGAAACAGCTTTATTCCTGTTTACTTGGCTGCCAATGGCGCTGGATTTTAAAAAATATACAGTATTCAGATACACCATTTTCGGTGATCTGAATACTTTGAAATGCAAAGGAGGGATTGGGGGTCTTTTAGACCCCCGATCCCTCCATAAAGTGTACCTGTCAGCACCTATTACTGTCACAAGGGATGTTTACATTCCTTGTGACATAAATAAAAGTCATCATTTTTTTTGTTTTTGTTTTTAAAACACAATTTAATCATATAAAAATAAATAAAATAAATAAGAAAACATTTTTTTTTCAAACCGCCCCACCTCGCCACAAGCTCACGCAACAAAGAAAATGCATACGGAAGTTGTGATCGCATATGTAAACGGTGTTCAAATCACACATGTGAGGTATTGCCGCGATCGTCAGAGTGAGAGCAATAATTCTAGCACTAGACCTCCTCTGTAACTCTAACCTGGTAACCGTAAAAAAAAGTGTCGCCTATGGAGATTTTTAAGTACCAAACTTTGTTGCCATTGCGCGCAATTATAAAGCATGACATGTTTGGTATCTATTTACTCAGCGTAACATCATCTTTCACATTATACAAAAAAAAATGGGGTAACTATACTGTTTTTTTTTTTATTTTATTTTTTTAATTCACGAAAGTGCTCCTTTTCCCAAAAAATTGCATTTAACACTGCTGCACAAATACTGTGTGACATAAAATATTGCAACAATCGCCATTTTATTCTCTAGATTCTCTGGTGTGTGTGTGTGTGTGTGTGTGTGTGTGTGTGTGTGTGTGTGTGTGTGTATTTATATATATATATGTGTGTGTGTGTGTTTGGGGATTCTAAGTAATTTTCTAGCAAAAAATAGGGATTTTAACTTGTAAGAAATAGGCTTAGTCATGAAAGGGTTAAGGTTAAACCTAATTTCTTCTAATTTTAGTGAGTGGTGACGTGTCTTTTAAACTCCCTTCTGCGAAAAAGTTTTATCCCTATTGTGGGGTCTCCAGTATGGCATTTTGTAAACTGAAATCATATCCCCTCTCAAGTGTCTCTTCTCCAGAGAGAATAAGTTCAGTGCTCACAACCTTTCTTCAGAACTAATATCCTCCAGACCCTTTATTAGCTTTATTTGCTCTTCTTTGTACTCGCTGCATTTCCAATACATTCTTCCTGAGGACTGGTGCCCAGAACGGAATAGCATACTCGAGGTGAGGCCGCACCAGTGTCTTGTAGAGTGGCAGAATTATCGCTTTATCACTGGAGTTAATGCTCTTTTTAATGCATGCCAATATTCTGTTTGCTTTGTTAGCAGCAGTTTGGCATTGCTTGGCATTCTAGGTCTTTTTCCATCCTAGAGTCTATTTCTAATTCTGTCCTCTGTTAGCCATGAGGGTGCTTCCTGTGATGTGTCATGAGGACAAACTGCAGTTTTGGTTACTGAAGCCCCCCGATTCCCTCGAAGACTGAGCAGAAGAATAAATTCAATACCTTCGCCATCTCCCCATCCTTTGTATCCAGATGTCCTTCCTCATCTTTATGTGGCCAATATGGTCTGTCCTCTTTTATACTGTTTATATACTTAATATTTGGGGATTTTTGCTCTCCTCCACTTGTGTCTTTCGTGTTCTATCTTAGCCGCCTTAATTGCACTCTTACTATCATGTTGCATTCTTTGTAAATTCTGAATGCTGATGATGATCCCTCGGCCTTGTATTTTTTGAAGGCCCTCTCCTTTGCTTTGTATGCCATAGACAACTGTGTTTTTTTTTGTTTTTTTTTAAACAAAATACTTTTTTCACCTCTTTTCTTTTTTTATTCCATAATACCCACACTGCTGATCACCTGAGGCTCTTTTATAGCCAAATTCATTCTATATGCATGCACTTTTTCGCAGGGTGGGTTTTCTTACGACAGTGATGGAATGTTTCTATGTAGTGTGTGTCAGCATGGCTTACTTGTAGTTTAAATATGAAGAATGTGTGACAGGGTGACAACACAGGAGTGAAACTGGGAGACCGGGACAGAGCAATGTCATTCTATAACAGGAAGTGCCTGGATAAGGACCTTCATATCAGGTTTAGCAGATGTTTTAACAGCTGCATGTTTAAAATACTGAAAATGTAATTTGAAGTTACCTATGCTTACATGAGATGGGTTTACAAATACTCTGAAGTGCTTTTTCACTCAGTAGAATAGACATGTGTTACTAAACCCACAACAGTGAAATTAGTCTATCTTACGAAGCGGTTAACCCTCTACATTGTGTAAAAATGCTGTTTGATCTTGATTCTCTTCATATCTGGATAAAACAGAGCCTTTGGAGTCAGGCTGCACGTGCTCAGTTGGGTGTGTATTGTTAGAGGGTTTTTTTCTTGTGAGAGTGCAAGTGATCAGCACAGGGCCAATCGGCGCTGTCCAGACAGAGGGTCTGGAGTCCTAGATCCTGATAGGACAGCTCAGTGCAGTATGAAAACTCCTTCTACGAGCTTTAACCAGGCACTGATGAAAACATTTTTTGTTTTTGAATAAAAAGTTCAAATAATAGTCCAAGTAATAAATGAAATTGTGCAATCTTCTGTCACCAGAAGGGCAGACACCGTAAAAAATGCACGCTTACCAGATGGCAAGCATCAATAGCTTGCAAACAACACCCGACAGGGTCCCAATAGCAGATCTCATGTAGCACTTAAGAAGACAGCGGGTCTGGAATACACACCCCCGATGGTGCATTTTTTACGGTGTTTGCACTATTGGTGACGGAAGATTGCACAATTTATTTCACTTATTACTTGGACTATTATTTGAACTTTTTATTCAATGACAAAAACAATTTTTCATCTGAGATTTTTTATCACTTGGGACTTTGCTCACTTATTTATTTTTATTAATTAATATTAATTTTCAATAACTGGAATTTATTGAATACGTTTATATAATTTCATTCATTAACTTCACTTTGGGTATGGGATTATATTTGTTGTTCACTTATAGCATTTTATTTAATAATTAATGCAATTCTTTTTGGTTTATTAACAGAATAGCTGCGCTGACACTGTTGTTCCCTTTTCTTACTGTATTTTGTGTTTATCCCACTTAGTAGCTGCTGCTATATATGTTTGTATATTATTTTTTCACTAGGTAGGAGCGCAGTATTTTTTCCTTTAACCAGGCACTGATAGAAGTCACAAGGCTGCTATATAGTTCTGATGAGAAAAGGTATTTGGCAGTTCATATAGCAAAGGACAGGACACATACCCACCAGGGTTCAAAGAGCGCTGCTCACCCCGATATGAATAGAAAAAAAGGAAGAAAAACTCCCCCAGGTGGGGTTTTTTGGCAGCAAACACAAAGTGGCAGTTTGGCAGTTCATATTTACTAAATTAATCGCTTTTCCATGTGGTATGTACTGTGGAAGGCCAGATATAGTGAATGCAGGGTCCAGGGTTTAGTAACACTTTAATTTTGTCTGTCTTTCAGATACATCAGAGGAAAAAGATCAGTTATTGGATAATATAGAGAAACTGGTCATGACTCGTATATACAAGTCTGTTTTCTGTATGCATGATCCACAGGAGGAGCAAAAAGATCTTTCACTTCAAAATCATATTAGGTAAGCGACTATCACTGTGAATTAAAAGCCCTTGGTATTTTACTTCTAAGAGAATGACTGACTGCCGATCCTAATGAACATCGATTTTATTTTGTTTTTGCTGGAGGCAATGAGAAGCAAACCAGATGGTGAAATGGGTGATCTGTAAGTAGAGAGCTTTGTGAAAAGTGTAAGCTACAGTAACTTGAAACTTGGTGGTTTACTGCATGTATCTAGGGACCATTAATAATTGACTGCATATAATCTAGTTTTGGGAAGTCAACAAAACAGTAATTTTTAGCATACTTTTTATGTATGTGTGTGCTGCGTTGGCCTTTGCAAGTAATCCTTATAGATGGGTTTTCTTGTTTAGGTCACTGAGCTGGATTACGCCTAAAATTCTTCAGTTTTCTTTGTGTGAACAAGATGAAGAAGTCAATGATCAGATTGCCAGTGCTGTTACAGGTCAGTGGAAAATATTGTTACAAAGAAAAGCTCTTGTACATTTTAAAATAAAATAAGGTTTAAATCTCATGTAAATTTAATTTTTATATCATTAGTGTCAGTAAATCAGTTCACTCTTTCTACATTGTCCATACTTAAGGTGATTGTAGCCATATTAGTGCAATTGTGACAGAGAAAATTGAGTACTGTCCGTGATACTTTTTTTTTTTATTTGCACTAACATACAATTTTTCAGGACAAGCTTTTGCGGTATGTCCCCTTCTTCAAGGTCCAAGCAGTAACGATTTACAAATTTTTAAGCAGAATGTAAAAACAAAACAAAACAAAAAAAACACCTATGAGGGAAAGGAGAGAAAAAAAAACACATACAAATCAATGGCAATAAAGATAACAGCAGAGTTAGTGAGATAAGTTGGGGGGGGGGGGGGGATTTCTAGTCACAGAGGGGGTTGTGAAACTTTAGTATAATGGGTAAGGAAACCTATATCTAAATTCAGTTTATGCACACCTGTGGGACACCACTTCTCACAACCGGACCACACGATAGAAGACCTCAATATTTTAGTTCTTAAAGGGAATTTCAGAACTATCCAGGAAAGGAAAACCTTTGAACTAAGTATGATAATTCTTTTTGACACAAAAAATGATGGCCTGAATTTAGATAGGTTTCCTTACCCATTATACTTAAGTTTTACAACCCCCTCTGTGACTAGAAACTCCCCTCCCCCTCCATTCCATAGCTCTCCCTCTGTCTTATCTCACTAACTCTGCTGTTATCTTTATTGCCATTGATTTGTATGTGTTTTTTTTTCTCCTTTCCCTCAGAGGTGTTTTTTTTTTGTTTTGTTTTGTTTTTACATTCTGCTTAAAAATTAGTAAATCAGTGCTGCTTGGACCTTGAAGAAGGGGACACAATACCGAAAGCCTGTCCTGAAAAATTGTATGTTCGTGCAAATAAAACAAGTATCACGGACAGGACTCCATTTTCTCTACATTGTCCACAAAGCCTAGGTTCACACGTATGTGATGCGGGAAATTCTGCAATTCGTGCGTGTACTGCCCTTGTGATCTGCAGCAGGTCTCAGTGCAATCTCAACCTCTTTGCATCGACTGCCTCCTGGCCCTTTAAGAATCCCACAAGCTGGAAGGGGGGCATTCTGGTCACTTGACCACTGTGATTGTCAGTCGCATGATCGGAAAGCTCCTGATTGAGCTTACTGATCTCCACGGGCTTCCATGCTTGGAGTATGCAGGGTGAGCGCTCACAGTATGGTAAGTTGTTTTAACAGGGCTGCATATATGTGAACGGCTAGCATCAAGGGGTTAACAAATGTACCATGCGATCTGGTTGCAGTGCGGTTCCAAAATTGGTGCACGATTTTGGTGCAATGTGAATAAATCACACCTTCACATGTGGTTCAAATTGTACATAACATGTTTTTTGTATATAAAATAAGTAATTAAAGGTAACCTTTCTCCTTTACTTATAGCTCTGTTAGAAATGGATTTTAAGAGAGCCCCCCAGGACAAGCTTGCCTGTATGACAAAGGCCTGTGACCACCTTTTTAGAGCCATAGATATCTCAACAAAGCAGCCAGCCACCACTGATGACCTTCTATCTGGTCTTATCTACATCACAATTAAGGCAAACCCACCTCGTCTTTTTTCTAATTTGAAGTATATCACAAGATTCTGCAATCCAAAGAGGCTAATGACGGGAAAGTGTGCCTACTGGTTTACCAACTTTGTGAGTATCTGACAAGCAGGGTCTGGTCCAGTGTTGACAAGGATTTGGGTTGAAAATGCAGCATGTGTTTGACATCAATTTGACATGCTTCTGAGATCATTCAAAATTCATTGACCGGTACATTTGATCTGCAGTTGACTATCTTATGACCCTCATTTTTTTATTTTATTTTTATAACCATAGTTTTTATTGATTTTCACAAAATACAGTACAAGGTAAGTTTCAGTTAGTACATCATGTTAGGTATACAAAGTGATAACAAAAGATGGGAGCTCAAGGTTTAAACATTGCCAAAAATATGCAGGCTTCTTATGTTATAATAGAAAATTACCTCAATAGGAGGTAGAACCTGTCACCACAGTTGGGTGCTCACTGTGAGAAGGCTCTTGGTTAAATGCTAGTAAGAGGCCCGCCTCTGACCCTAATGAGGGTCTCCGGAGCTCTGTCTCATAAGTGCAAATGTATAATAGTATTAACTAGTAAACAAAAACTTTTGCTGTGGGTGTAGAGCAATACATATAGTACAGCTGTGAGTTATAGTAGTTAATAGTAACAATAAACATCGTATTAACTGAGGAGCAAGACGGGTAAACAGGGTTACATCTTTCGGATGCTAACAGGATAGGGGTGTCAGTTGTGTGGGAGTTCGTTCATAGGGGGTTTGCATTTAGGGTGTTTAAGCCAAAGGTCCCAATTTGTTTGAAGGCTAGGAATTTGGAAGTGAGATTTGGCGTGCATGAATTCCATCAGGCAGTGGTTATTTAGGAGTGTGGTTATTTCCCCGCTGGAGGGGGGGTTGGGGGGATTTCCAGTTTTTGGCGATGGCTAAGCGTGTAGCAATAAGAACATGGGAGATAATAGTTTGTGAGGATTGAGGCCAAAGTTCCAAGTCAAGGCCTAATAGTACCATTTGTGGAGTCAGAGATACAGGAACCGATAGGAAGGAGAGAAGGATTTTGGATAGCATAGACCAGGGGTGCCCAACCTTTTGAAGAGCAAGGGCCACTTAAGTGACTTGGTAACCAGTCGCGGGCCACAATGAGCAGAGCAGGTGGATGACAGGTCCGTGCAGAGTGGACACGGACGCAGCCCACTCTACTCTATGGGTCCTCCGATCCGCCCTAACGGAAGGGGTTTGATCCCTTTTAGCGAATCAGATTGGAGGTAGGTGGGTGTAAAAAGGACACAAATCTGTTTACATCTGCCTTTTTTATATAGGTGAATGGAGGGTTCGATTGAGTTGGACCGATTGTGTGAAAGGGGCCTTTCACACTAATGAAGCGCAGTGCACATATGTCTTTCCTGCGGGTTAGCTACACTTTGTCATAGACTTCTATTATATCCTGCAGGCATGGTGCACTTTCTGAAAGCTCACCAAACCCGCAGGTAATAACAGAAGTCTATGCCTCAGTACAGGTAACCTGAAGGTGCGCTGCACCTGCGGATCAGTTTGAAAGCAGCCCATTAACCACTGCACAGATATGCCCATATATACACTGCAATTTTAGTAATAAACTGACCTTTAATAATAGTCTTCCATTCAGGTATCACCTGCTTTTGCTGTCCCCGGCAGAGTGCATTTGGTATCACTCCGCCTGTGGCAGGAGACAGCGCTATACAGGAAGCATCAGCTTATACAAGCTCTGCTCCACAGTTGCTTGCTTTGCGGGCTTCATTAACAACATAGATGCTCTGGGATGGCAGGTCTGCAACCCATGATCTGGGCTTGCCAATCTGCCATTCCACAGAAAGAGGTCGCGGGACATATCAGAGGGCTCTGCAGGCCACATTTGGGCCCTGGGCCACTGGTTGGGCACCCCTGGCATAGACCATAGCGTGGTTAGCATCGGGCAGTCCCACCATATGTGGAGTGGGGTACCCGGGGATCCACAATTTCTCCAGCACAGATTGCTTGCAGTTGGGTATATGTGGGCAAGTTTAGTTGGTGTGAGGTACCAATTATGGTATATTTTTTGGACTGTTTTCTAATGGAGTAGGCATTTGGAGAATTTCAGGGGTGTTTGGAGTGAGCGGTACCATTGCTGGGGAGTGTAGGTGCATTGTACTAAGTGTTCCCGGTTTAGCATTGTGGGGGATTTGAATGTTGAGCAGGTTTCGGTGAGGAGTTGGTAGCAAAATGAAATTCCTCATTGGTGGGGTGAAGCAAGGTTGAAAAATGTCAGTATGCGCCATGGAAGTAGATTTTCTGACCAATGTATCTTTGAGAGAATCGATCGCGTTCTAAGATATTTGAAGAAGTCTTTATGGGCTATGTGAAAGGTGGTTTGGAGAGTGTGGAATGAGAGTGTAACCCTGGTAAAGGGTTCCGATATTGGGGATGCCCTGTACTGTCCATTCAGAGACATTGATGTCAGGGGTGAGGATGTGGAGGGCTGCCAGTGGTATATGCTGGAGCAGGCATAGTGGGATACCTTTAGAGGTTTGTATGATGGCTTTCCATATTCGGATGGTGACATTAATAGTGTCAAGGAATGAGTGGGTCCCATGGTGTTGCAGTAAGAGGGCACACAGGATCAGTTTGGGGTGGGAGGTGAGTGCTGCTTGTTCTATTTGTAACCACGTGGTTCGTTGAGCGGTCTTCCACTAGGTTTTTGCCTGGTCAAGTATAGTCGCTTTATAGTTGGGTGCTAATTCCGGTGCTCCCATCCCACCAGCAGTAATTGGTTTACAGAGAGTGGTGCTTTTAAGTCGAGAGCATATGAATGTGGTAATTATGGTTTGCAATTGCATTATTTGTTGTTTGAGGAATGGTATGGGGAGGGTTCGGAATATGTATAGGACATGGAGTAGCAGAAACACTTTAGCAAGGGCGATTCTGCCTGCCCAGGAGGCAGTTGTGTGTTTGAGGTCTTGTATGTTTTTTTTGTAGTTTGGCTGTGAGATTACTTAGGTTGAGAGAACGTAAGTGTGATGAGGGTTTGGTCAGTTGTATGCCCAGGTAAGTAAGTGTGGAGTTGGGTACCCACGAGAAGGAGGTGCAGTTGGTAACAGCATGTTTGATTTGTTGGTCCAGTCCTATGCCTAGCATGCTGGATTTGGAGAAGTTGATTTTATAGAGGGAGATTTTGCTGAATAATTCTAGGGTGTTGTGTAGTGCGGGGAGTGATGTGATGGGGTCAGTTGGGGAGATAACATTATCCACATACAGGCCAATTTTGGGTGTTTCTTGTGCTATTGCTATGCCTGAAATACGTGGGTTTTCTCTAATTGATAGGGCTAGGGGTTCCATGACAAGGGTGAATATCAGGGGCGAAAGTGGGCACCCTTGACGTGTTCCATTGGAAATACGGAAAGGGTCTGAGAGTAGCCCGGAAGTCAGTACTCTGGCGCTGGGGGAGGAGTAGAGGGCGAGTATTGACTGTAGGATGGTCCCAGTAAAGCCACATTTTTAGAGGACCGCAGTTAGGTAGGACCAATCCACTCTGTCAAACGCCTTCTCTGAGTCAAGAGGGATGAGCAGATAAGGCGTTTGATGGTGTTCCACCCATTGTATCAGGTCTATGAACCTGCGAGTGCTGTCCGAGGCCTGCCTGCTTGCCACAAAACCCACTTGATCAATATGGATTAGGTGTGGTATGAGATCAGATAGTCGCGTGGCCAGGAGTTTGGCAAGTAGCTTGGTATTAGTGTTTAGTAGGGAAATGGGTCTGTAGCTGGCAGGCTGGTCAGTTGGTTTACCCGATTTTGGGATAGTGGCAATGGTAGCTTGGAGGGATTCTGGTGGAATGAAGCCTATGTTTGTGATGGAATTGAAAGAGTGGCATAGGTAGGGGGTAAGGAGTTCAGAGAACATTTTACAATATTCATTAGTAAAGCTGTCAGGGCCTGGGGCTTTATGCAATGGTAGGGCATTGATGGCTGCTGCAACTTCTGACGGGGAGAACGGGAAGGAAAGTTGAAGAACTTGGAAAACAGAAAAAGGGGAAAACACTGCGCTATATCAAACTAACAAAAAAAACAGCTGCCAACACTTCAAACAAACAAAGTTAAACAATTTGAAACAAAAAATAGTGTAGCGCTTCTATTAAGTGAATGTGTAATCACTTGAGGGAAATCCGAATGCGATCACAGAAAAACAGATAAATCAGTGGTCACATGGGAAAGTCCATAATCACATGGAAAGAGTCCATATACAATCACAAATAAATAAAATCCTCCGTGATGTGACTGGTGCATAAAGAATGTGATAGAACTTCTTCAAAAGGGATAGGAGTTTTACTGGTCAAGTGCAACCCGATATGTCAGCTTGTCTGCAGATATCAAAGAAGTAGGTGAAATACTCTTACCGAATATGATGGACTCACACGGTCTTACGGCGGTTGAGTCGGAAATGCTTGGGGTCCTGACCTAGGACCGGGTGGTAAGTTGGTGAAGGTCCGTCCGGATGTTAAGAAGACTCCAAACAAATGCAGACCGTAGGGGGTGTCTCACAGGGGAATCTCCGGAGTAGTTCTTTGTCCAATTCAGAAGTAAATCTATTGGCAATTACAACCCCAAGCAGGGGGTGGGGGGTTTTGTAGAATTTAGACCAAAAAAGAAAAAAGAAAGCTCCACATGGTGCGGGTCAGAAAATCTTAACCAACAGGTTTTATTAAAAAGTCAAATAATTAAATAAAAATTATGACTTGGTGATCACAAATGAACAAAATAAAAGCTATGTGGGGTGGCAAAAGCAAGCTTTGCTTTTGGCACCCCACATTGCTTTTATTTTGTTCATTTGTGATCACCAAGTCATAATTTTTATTTAATTATTTGACTTTTTAATAAAACCTGTTGGTTAAGATTTTCTGACCCGCACCATGTGGAGCTTTCTTTTTTTTTTTTTTTTGGTCTAAATTCTACAAAACCCCCCACCCCCTGCTTGGGGTTGTAATTGCCAATCGAGTTACTTCTGAATTGGACAAAGAACTACTCCGGAGATTCCCCTGTGAGACACCCCCTACGGTCTGCAGTTGTTTGGAGTCTTCTTAACATCCGGACGGACCTTCACCAACTTATCACCCGGTCCTAGGTCAGGACCCCAAGCATTTCCGACTCAACCGCCGTAAGACCGTGTGAGTCCATCATATTCGGTAAGAGTATTTCACCTACTTCTTTGATATCTACAGACAAGCTGACATATCGGGTTGCACTTGACCAGTAAAACTCCTATCCCTTTTGAAGAAGTTCTATCACATTCTTTATGCACCAGTCACATCACGGAGGATTTTATTTATTTGTGATTGTATATGGACTCTTTCCATGTGATTACGGACTTTCCCATGTGACCACTGATTTATCTGTTTTTCTGTGATCGCATTCGGATTTCCCTCAAGTGATTACACATTCACTTAATAGAAGCGCTACACTATTTTTTGTTTCAAGTTGAAGAACTTGTTCTTGTGAGAGTGTGGGAAGGTGAAGGCTGGCAAGGAAATCATCTATATCCGAGGATGAGGCTGGTAAGGCAGAGCCAGTGCCGGAGAGATTATATAATTTGGAGTAATAAGAACTAAATTGGTCCACAATGTCTTTAGGGTTAGTACGTTTAATACCATGGTGGTCTGTAAGGAACAGGGTTTTAGATTGTGTTATTTTGTGTTATTCTTTAAAAAAGAAAAAAGAGAAAACCTTTATATGCCTTTAAATGCCATAGAACAGCGCTGTCTCAGTATATGTGTTGTCCAGCAGAGGGGGTTCTTACTTTCCTAAGGGAATTAGCAGGCTGAAGGGGAAAAGTTCCCATAATCATTAAAACTCTGCAGAGTTTAGCAGCATGCTGACAGAACCCCCCTTTCCCTCTCCCTCCTCCTCTCCTCCTTTAGGAGTTGTTTGGTGTCTTTTTTTATACATATTACTCACAGTTATGGTAGGTATCCTAGCCTGCTGTTGTGCGGCATAAACCGGCAGTTGTTTTGAAAGCAGCATGGGTTCCCTCTCCCTTCAGGTCTGCATAATACAGACGAGCTAAGCATATTCAAACTGAATAGGGGGTTGCCGGAGGATGCAGAGGGACGTGGCCGTAGGTCACATGACTCTAGGTATGAGACAGTGTCTATCCATACAGCGTTGATTACTGAGGGGGACGTGCTGTGGACGCCAATCAGGTCCACCTGAGGCTCACACATTAAAGCACTCTCTGCTACAATAAAACTCAGCCTTCGCAGCCAGAGTTCACTAAGGGGAGGAGTCTGTTATACTAAGAGACATTTAGCGCGGGGCACGTAAGGGTGTAAAACAGGCATTTCCAGTACAGGAAAAGAACTGTTAGCATGCATTGATTAATGCTTTGATTAATGCTAGGAAGCCAGCTTCTAGAGCTATATATTATAGAGTCCGGAAAGCTTATGTTTCCTGGTGTGAATCCAAGGGTTGGCACCCTCGGAGATATATTCTAGGCAGAATTCTTGCCTTTCTACAGTTGGGCGAAGCTGGCCCTGAGTACTATTAAGGGTCAAATCTCAGCCTCATCGATTTTGCTTCAAAGACCGCTTGCTACGCATTCTTTAGTCTGGGGTTTCATGCAAGGAGTGCAGTGGATAAATCCGGCAGTTAGATCTCCTTTAAGCCTTTGGGATTTGAATCTGGTTTTGTCGGTGTTACAAAAACAGCAATTTGAACCATTACAGCATATTCCTTTAGTCCTTTTGACAAGGAAGCTGGTATTTTTAGTTGCTATATCGTCAGCAAGGAGGGTGTCAGAATTGGCTGCTCTTTCTTGTAAAGAGCCATATTTGTTTTTTCATGCAGACAGAGCGGTGTTATGCCCTGGTCCAGGCTTTTTGCCAAAGGTAGTTTCAGGCTTTCATCTGAATGAAGATATTGTCCTGCCTTCGTTTTTTCCCAGACCAGGTTCCAGGGAAGAAAAATCTCTACATTGTCTTGATGTAGTGAGAGCAGTGAAAATCAATTTGAAGAAAACTGGTCAGATTCGTAAGACTGACATCTTATTCATTCTGCCAGAGGGTCCTAAGAAGGGACAGGCAGTGTCGAAATCCACTATCTCCAAGTGGATTCGGCAAGTTATAATTCAAACTTATGGTTTAAAGGGAAAGATTCCCCCTTTTCAAGTTAAGACGCACTCTACCAGAGCGGTTGGTGCTTCTTGGGCAGTGCGTCACCAGGCCTCCATGTCTCAGATCTGCAAGGCCGCAACTTTGTCTTCATTACATACATTTACAAAATGTTCTCAAAAAGATGTAAGATGGAATGAGGATATCGCCTTCGGGCGCAGTGTGCTGCAGGCAGCAGTACAAGTCCTCAGGTCTGGGGGTTACCCTACGGGTTGTCTCCCTCCCCTCAAGTAGCATTGCTATGGGACATCCCACCAAGTAATTACTTGAGACTCTGTGCCCTATGATGTACGATAAAGAAAATAGGATTTTTAAAACAGCTTCCCTGTAAAATCCTTTTCTTGGAGTACATCATAGGACACAGAGCTCCCGCCCCTCTGTTTTATGGGGGTGAGAGTATATTGCTTATATTGCTTGGCTACAAAAACTGAGGTACTCCTGGAAGGAGGAGGGGTTATATAGGGGAGTCAACTTCCTGTACTGGCTATACCAGTGTCAACACCTGAAAGTAGGCCTATAACCCACCAAGTAATTACTTGAGACTCTGTGTCCTATGATGTACTCCAAGAAAAGGATTTTACAGGTAAGCTGTTTTAAAAATCCAATTTTTTCTTGTTTTGCTGTTCTGAAACAGCATAGAGGCTGCATTGGATGCATATGTGCTTGGCTAAATCCTGCAGGATTAGTATGGGGCCAACTGCAGTTAAAGCGGGAGTCCGCCGGGACTCGGCGTTTTTTTTTTTTTTTAAAAGCCAGCAGCTACAAATACTGCAGCTGCTGACTTTTAAAATAGTGGCACTTACCTGTCCAGCGCGCCCGCGATGTCGGCACCCGAAGCCGATCTCTAGATCGTCTGTCGGGTGCTGCCGCCGCCATCTTGGGTATGGGAATCAGGAAATGGAGCCTTTCGGCTTCATTTCCCGGTTCCCTACTGCGCATGCGCGAGCCGCGCTGCGCAATAAGGACGGTCCCCGCTGCCTCTGGGATCTGTGTGTTTCCCAGCAGGCAGCGGGGCACTTGCGGAAAGGGACGTAATCTACGCCCCTTTCCGCAGAGAGCTATCCCGGAAGTGGGTGCAGAATACCTGTACTGTACAGGTATGTGCACCCCCCTCCCCCCTGAAAGGTGCCAATTGTGGTGCCGGAGGGGGGGAGGGTTCCGATGAGCGGAAGGTCCACTTTAGGGTGGACCTCCGCTTTAAGCAGGTGCATGTTTGCAAACTAGCTAGAACGCACGGTTGCTGAAACACACATTTACTAAAGATACATGGTTACATAAAGTTACATATCTGCACAAAGATGCAGGTTTATACATGTCTGCACAGATGTGTTGCATAAACACATTTCATAAACACATGCTTGCTTATTGGTTAAATGCATGTTTCCATGGACATGTATTGTATAAATGCGTGTTTACAGGGATGCATGGTTTCATGTTTTGACTAAATGCATAGTTGCATAAGCACATGCTTGCATGCTTCCATAAATGCAGGCTTCCATAGATGCCTGTTACTTAAACACGTGTGTGTGTGTGTGTGTGTGTGTGTGTGTGTGTGTATGTATATATATATATATATATATATATATATATATTACACACACTCACACTTGTCTTCCTGGGATTACATACTTATGTACTTATTAGCCTGGGGTACATACGTATGGGCTTATTGGCCTTGAACTGCATACATAAATGCAGGAATGGCAAGAATACTTGTATACCTGCATGTACTGACATAATGGCGTACCTGCATACCTAAGGGGTTGCATAGCGGTAAACCAACATTATTTTAGGCCTGCATCCATGGAGGACTGTATATTAGGTTGGCTACAAAGAGAATAAAGCTGGTATGAGATGGGTGGAGGTGCTACTCAGTCCCCAATAGTATGCACACAACAAGAAACAAAAATGCCCATGCCACTTTTAAAGAGCACACCTCAGAAGGTACCAAGTAAAATTTATAAATGAATTTATTTCACACATTTAAAAATAACATGTAATACAGAAAAAAGAAAATATATTAAGCATCAACGTTATTGGTAAATTTTACATGTAATAAACCTTTCCATGAGACCTGGATATGTCACACAGATGACTGTCAGTAGTCTGGAATAGCTGTTCTAGGTCTCGGCGCATTTCGCAAGAGGAGTCTCGCTTCTTCGGGAGAAGCACAGATAGATACCTGGAGATGAAAAGCACAAATAAGTAAATAGAGAAAAAAAGAGAGAACAACAGGTTCTGGTTTCTTGCGGCCTCTCACTGGTTTCCATCTTCCCGCCCTCACACAGCTCCCAGGGGAAGCTTGATGGCATGGTTGGCTTTTTATGCATTTATCCATCTGCTTTTATGGACGTTTTATTTTGAAGTTTCTTTCATAAATTTAGGGTGGTATACCCACCCATGTACATCAATCTTTCGACTACTTTACAAAGAGTCATCTATACTACGTCAGTAGGCCAGGAGCTTCTCATCAATTGTAAGTGGAATATACTGAATCTTATAAATGCTTGGCAACTTTTTTTTTTTTTTTTCTACTTATTTGTGCTATTGATATCCAAGCATCTATCTGTGCTTCTCCCGAAGAAGCGAGACTCCTCTCACAAAATGCATCGACATCTAGCACAGCTACCCCAGACTACTGACAGGTAGCTATATCCAGGTCTCATGGAAAGGTTTATTACATGAATTGTGGAAGGGGGGGGGGGGGGTGGTGTTGCGCTCCTATTTGATATGTTTTTGTGATATGTTAGCACGTTGTTAAAAAAATAGTGCAATTATCTACCTAATATATAACGCAATAGTAGGTAAAGTGCAAAACAAAAATTCATTAATAAATATATGAAAAAAAATATAGTGATTAAGACACTTGTGCAAATAACAAATTAAGTAAAACAATTACTAGGTGATATAGATAATATCCACATTAAGGGTGTAATTATAGGTGATTATATCACTGTGCAAAATATATGACGCATGCGTGAATATTTCATATAGTGACTGGTATGGAAATATCAAAAAACAGATTGACAGTAAGATTTAAAATTATGAAAACTAACAGAAAAATAATAATTTAAATCGTCTAACTAAACCAATGTTCAGTGCGGTATTGGACTTTAAAATCCTTAGTCCAATGTGCAATAAGTGCAAACGTGCAAAGTGTTTCGCTGGAACACTGTGTATCGCTGTCTTTGGCTTTTAAGGTGACACTGTGCCTTTAAGTGCAAATACAAGAAAAGATCTTCAGCGTCACTGACACCCGTGGTAAAAGTAAATGGTTACCTTACTGCTGTAAGGTAAACAGCGTATAGCAGATAAAGGAGGAGGGAGAAACTCCCTTCAACTTGATCTTTTCCTGGATGTCCGTTTTCACTTTTAAGTGCAGACAGGGGAGGTGGGGGGAGGGAGGTAGGGGTGATCCTTATCTTCCTCTCTTTCCACTGGGTGCTTCAGATGGTATGGTTCTCAATATACATTAAAAAGATAAAGGAGGTCCACCATAGTGTAGTATTTTATAATGGGGATAAAGACTTTTATTCACATCTATTAAAAAACACTCACATTTTCAAGTGGTTACAGCAGCATTGTAAAAACGAGCGCCGAGCTCGTGTCACAGTCTGAGCGTTCGTTCCGGTATCTGAATAGCCTCGAGTCCTACGCGTTACGTCACACACGTGACTTCAACTGGGATGAGGCATTATGGGAAGTGTAGTATATTTATACATGCTCAGCTAATTGTATTTATTTCATTGACGGCGGCCATTTTGTTGTAGATCCTATATAAATGAATGGGGCGGCCATGTTTTTGTGGACCAGGTATACAGTAATTGCGGTGATCTTTGCTTGTTCATCGGCATTTACGATCGTAATGATCTCTCTGCTATACGTGGTTCCACTAGCATGGAAACAAGGCATAAAGTTGTAGTTATATCCCGCAGTAAAGTTTATGCTCACGACCAGCTTCATTATGCTGCGAATAATTGGGGAAAATGGACAGCATGAAGCATTAAGTGTCCCAGCATATCCCTAATGCCAGCAGGGTACAATACACTGCTGATAGGGAGGGGGATATAGGACATATATAGCCGCAATCTTTAATAACCAGAAAAAATATTTATATTAAATCCTAGGGTATTTACTCTAAGCAGTCCAAAAATGGGGTATTTATATTATATTGGGGGACCAGTAATTAAGACCCTGTTTGTATACATATATATTAAATTACAAGTATACGTATACCGAATAAAGAGGGAGTGAATAAATATATATGGCCGCCCCATTCATTTATATAGGATCAACAACAAAATGGCCGCCGTCAATGAAATAAATACAATTAGCTGAGCATGTATAAATATACTACACTTCCCATAATGCCTCATCCCAGTTGAAGTCACGTGTGTGACGTAACGCGTAGGACTCGAGGCTATTCAGATACCGGAACGAACGCTCAGACTGTGACACGAGCTCGGCGCTCGTTTTTACAATGCTGCTGTAACCACTTGAAAATGTGAGTGTTTTTTAATAGATGTGAATAAAAGTCTTTATCCCCATTATAAAATACTACACTATGGTGGACCTCCTTTATCTTTTTAATGTATATTGAGAACCATACCATCTGAAGCACCCAGTGGAAAGAGAGGAAGATAAGGATCACCCATACCTCCCTCCTCCCACCTCCCCTGTCTGCACTTAAAAGTGAAAACGGACATCCAGGAAAAGATCAAGTTGAAGGGAGTTTCCCCCTCCTCCTTTATCTGCTATACGCTGTTTACCTTACAGCAGTAAGGTAACCATTTACTTTTACCACGGGTGTCAGTGACGCTGAGGATCTTTTCTTGTATTTGCCCTTAAAGGCACAGTGTCACCTTAAAAGCCAAAGACAGCGATACACAGTGTTCCAGCGAAACACTTTGCACGTTTGCACTTATTGCACATTGGACTAAGGATTTTAAAGTCCAATACCGCACTGAACATTGGTTTAGTTAGACGATTTAAATTATTATTTTTCTGTTAGTTTTCATAATTTTAAATCTTACTGTCAATCTGTTTTTTGATATTTCCATACCAGTCACTATATGAATTATTCACGCATGCGTCATATATTTGGTGGGAGATTGATGGTCCGACCAGAGGTTAAGAAGACTCCAAACGGCTGAAGGCCCTGGAAGATGTCTCACGGGGGGTTCTCCAGAACGTTCCAACTAACCTCTGGTCGGACCATCAATCTCCCACCCTGGTCCTAGGTCTGGACCTTAAGCGTTTCCGACTCAACCGTCGTAAGACCGTGTGAGTCCACCATATTCGGTAAGAGTATTTTATCCACTCTTTTGATATCTACAGACAAGCTGATATATCGGGCTATACTTGACCAGCGAAACGCCTATCTTTTTTGAAGATTTTTCAGCATACCCTGTGTGCACCAGTCTCATTATAGAGGACTTTATATCAACACCTGTGATTGTATATGGACTTTCCCTATGTGATTATGGTTTTTCCCTTGTGATTATCGATTAATTAGATTTTTTGGGATCCCATTTATACTTTCCTCATGGGACTACACATTCACTCAATAGAAGCGCTACACTATATTTTTTGTTTTAATTGTTTAACTTTGTTTGTTTGAAGTGTTGGCAGCTATTTTTTTCACTTGATTTTCACTGGTTTTTCTATTGATTTGGCTAGCGCGGTGTTTTCCCCCCTTTTTTTACAGTTCAGGGGGCTTGGTCTCCACACGAGAGAATACTGTTCATCAATATCTTGGAATTTTTGGCCAGTACGCCTTGCTCTGGATTATAGAACAAACCAGTTGTAGGTTCAATCCAGAAATGCCTCTGCAGGCATATATATCAACCACCATGCCGGCACCATTAGCATCCAGATTGAATATTTAGCAGTGGATCTTTAAGTTTATCAATGATGCCTATGGTTTAAAGGTCAAAATCCCATATTTTTTTTTTTCTTCTGTGGAGAGATTCTCTACCAGGTTTGGAAGAGTATCTTGGGCCATCCATCGTCCATTGTCAGTGGCCCAGGTTTGGAACCACTATTTGGTCTTTGGTTTATACATCTACAGGATTTTTACCAGGTGGATATCACTAACATAGAAGATAATGCCTTTGGCCTCAGTTTATTACAAATAGCAGAGTAGGTCCTTCTCTGGTGGCAGTTTCTATGATGATGTCTCTCCTCTGAGGGATATTGCTTTGGGACGTCCCAAGTAGTTATTAATATAATAACCTACTCTGTGTCCTGTGATGTACGATAAAGAAAATAGGATTTTTTTTTCTACAGCTTACCTGTAAAAATCCTTTTCTTGGAGTACATCACAGGACACAGAGGTCCCTCCCCTCCCTCTTTTTTGGGAATTTATTACTTGCTACAAAACGGATGTGCTTCCTATGTAGGAGGGGTTATATGGGGGAGGACTTCCTGTTTGATTGATCTACCAGTGTCTATTCACCTATAGGTGGCATGTAACCCAAGTATTTCTTAATATAATAACAGGCGCTGTCTCCTGTGATGTACTCCAAAAAAAAGGATTTTACAAGTAAGTAAGTAAAAAAAAAATTCGGACCATTCTCTGTAAACCCTAGAGAAGGTTGTGCGTGAACATCCCAGTAGATCAGCAGTTTTTGAAATACTCAGACCAGCCCATCTGGCACCAACAACCACGCCATGTTCAAAGTCCCTTTCTACCCCATTCTGATGCTTGGTTTGAACTTCAGCAAGTTGTCTTCACTATGCCTAGATGCCTAAATGATGCATTGAGTTCCTGCTATGTGATTGGCTGATTAGCAATTTCTGTTACCAAGCAATTGAACAGGTATGCTTAATAAAATGGCTATCATCTCACACAGTTTCAAACTTTACTTAAGAGAGACCATTCCAGTAAGAGGCCATTCGACCAAAGTTTTGGGGACACGCAGTTCCCTTTTTTTTTTTTTTAAGGTGACGGACATGAAAGTACTTAATAGTCATGTATAAATTGTACTTTCTTTTTTGATCATTGAGGGAAACGGGATGTTTCAGACTTTCAGATTAAGCTGCTGCCTACATGAGCATTGAACATCTTGCAAAGAAAAACAAAAATTAGCACACCCCATGATATAACATCTCCTATTACCAGCAATGCTGCGTGCAATGCATGCAGCATTGGTGGTAATGCTGCATGCAATGCATGCTTGCTGCGAAAGAAGTTAACGCTGTGGGACTAAGTTATCATGTCAGTCCACTGGGGGAAGTGTCACTTGCACTTCTTTCCAGATAGCGTTGAGGAAGCTTCTGCTCCTGCTACTAGAGCCATGTGGAACTTTGATTACAGATCTGTTCCTACTGTCTGCTGCAGCATTGCTTGGTCACCTCTGGCCACTTGACCCTCATGCACTTAGTGTTTTTTGCCAGTTAACAGTTGTCCAGGTTTTATGAGCACTCAAAACCTAGCCTTCAACCTTGAGCCTTTATGTTGCCTACTGCATTTGCAGCTGCAACATGTCTGATTCCACATACACGGGGGGACAGCCAGGCATATCTGGGTGTGTGTCCCCCCCCACTGTCCATTAACAGGCCAGGGTCTGCCTGCAGTGCACCCCTTGATAGAACCAAGATGCATAGTGTGGCATTGTGTTGCCCAAGAGTGCTGAAGTCAGTTCCTTCCTTGGAGTGTTCTCTGGCTCCGCTGGGTGTTGCTGAGCCTGCTCACCTCTAAGGGTATGTTTTAACTACAGTCATGCATGACTTTGTCACATGTTGCCCAGCTTAATGCTAATCCTGACCTCTGAGGCCACAAACTCACTTACCACACCTTCCCCTGCAGACTCAGTGCCTGATCTGCCTTTGGCTCTGCTTTTGAGTGTTCCTAATCACGCAAGACGCTGATTGATGTGCTTCCTCCTGAAGAGTTACTCTTCTGCTATTAGTTCTCAATTAACAGAAGTTCAGGTATAGCCCTTATTGATGCGGTGCCCCACACCTTTAAAACTGGAAGATAAGCTTGTTGCTTCTACCAGTACTATCTAGCTTTGAGTCCCACAGGCCTCTAAGGATTCCAACATTTTTCCTTCGCACCCTCTTTAGAATTGTTTCAGGCCAAAGGTTTTTTTGTACCTCTGAAACACTTGGTTCTGTACAATTCTGGTCAAAGATGTCTCTTCATTTAAGGACCCCACTGATAAGACAATAGAAACTTACTATGACCATGTTTGTTTGGCATGTTCCGTCTTGCAAGACCGTGGCTGATCGGGTGAAATCCCTTAAGCTTGAGGTGACTAATGCTGTCATTGACCCGCATATCATTTAATTGGATGTACCAGATTTCTTCTGCTTTAAATTTAAGCTATGATGGTTCGCTGGAAGCTTCTAACTTGCTGTCTAGCATTGGTCTTCTGTTGGTGCAGTTGTGTAGGGCTCTGTAACTGAAAGGCTGGACTGCGGAACTCGTTTTGACCTTGGATGGGCAATGTCTCTTTGGGTCTATGCTGGATACTGTTATCAAGGATGCTACTTGAGTAAAAATACCCACCTTTCTCAGTAAACAAATCAGTCCTTTTCCCCTTCTCAGAAGTATCCCTCTTGCTTTATTACACTCTTTTGACTTCTTTGTCAAGACCCTTCAAGCTTGGCTGTCCTTCCTCCCAGCATAGTCTCCTAGTTTGCCAAAGTGGGGGCCTAGCCGCCTTTGCAGATGCTTAAAAGTCCTGCATTCCCTATGTTTGGGTTCAAATGGTGGTGTCCAAAGTTTTCAAGCTTGTATTTCATTCTCTGCCTCCTCCTTGCTTTCTCACCTCCAGTCATTACACATTGCTTGAATGATCTCCTTTTTATGGTCTCTTGAAACAAAGGGTCATTGCTCCGGGACATGCTGCCAAACCCTTTCAGGGGTTTTTAAATCAACCTTTTCTCTGTTCCCAAGCCCAAAGGGAATGTTCACCCATTTTTGGACCTCCAAAACCTTAAAGTAGAATTCCGGGCTTTACCAAACTAGTCCCTTCCTCCCCCCTCCTAACATTTATGCTGACTAACCTGTGTAAGATGTAAGAAATACCTATTCTATTTTCTTGTACAGTAATTTTTTATTAGGTTTTCAATATATAACAGTGTGAGCACCAAATACACCCATGCAGGGGCTAAGAAAGGAAATGGCACAGAACAGAGAGCTGGCAGGCAGCAGCTCTCCTCTCTGGGAGCTGAGAGAACTGAGCCATTGGCGGTGTTCGATCGCTTGGTTCTCAGTGCAGAAACGCCGGGGGACAGATGCAGCATCAGTCCGATGCTGCACCCACCTAGGTAAGTATGAATCTGAAAAAAAAACAGGACTTTGTGATTTTATACAGTTTTAATTATTCAGGGGCTGAAAGACAAAGTATGATCAGCATGATTTCCAGGGCAGCATTGTTGGACCTCAGCCTCCGCTCCTAGATATCAGGAACATCTTTGCTACATGATACATTTTTAACAGAATATTTAAAATATGGTTTCCTGTGAACAGATGGAACCTCCTTTCCTTGTTCCCAAGGGATAATCTTGTGTCATTTGCAAAGGCTACAGAGACTAACATAATGGCTTTAAATGGAATAGGAACTTGCCCACTGTCATAGAATTTCTCAGTTTAAATGGTTTGTGACATTTATAAATGGATGTAGCTATTTCAAATAAAGGAACTACTGTTCTGAAGTTGGCATACTATGATACAGTATTTCTATGGGATTATTATTTGTAATGATCATAATCAGTCTGATTTTATTTTTATTTTATGTATTTTTTTCCAATCTGTCCAGCAATGTTGACAGTGGTTACTGGAGGGAATCATCCTTCTTTATACATTTCCTAAATTTCCAGGCCTAATTTGTCTACCTAAATAAATTTTACAGTTTTTAACCACTTCAGCCCCTGGTCTATTCTGACACTTCTTATTTATGTCTTAAAATCTGCTTGTTTTTTTGCTAGAAAATTATTTAGAAAATGACTTTGAACCCTCGAACATAGGTCTCAAGATGTTTGCGCAGCAGCTTTTCAAACACAAATTTGATGCAGAAAAACACAATATAATACCCAATTGTTTGGTAAAATATAAAAGATGATGTTACACCAAGAAAATGGATAGCTAACATGTTGAACTTTAAAACTGCGAACGTCACCAAACTACAGTACTTAACCACTTGAGGTCCGGGCCATAGCAAAATGACAGCTACAGAGCGGACCTCAATTTCTGGGAGGCCACTGAGACTCACCGATCCCGGCCCCTTACCATGTGATGTCACATGATGTAAACAAAAGCTTGGTAATTTTTTTTTTCTCCTCACGCTGAAAAAAAGCTCATCAACGGCTTATGTTAAAGGGACATCAGTTCCTAAGAGGAAGGAACACAGGCACCTCATCTGTGCCAATCAGTACCCCCTGCCAGTGCCACCTGTTAGTGCCCACCAGTGCCACCTATCAATGCCCATAAGTGCCACCTATCAATGCCCATAAGTGCCACCTATCAATGGCCACAAGTGCCACCCACCAGTGGTGCCAATCAGTGCCACCCATCACTGCCACCCATCACTGCCACCTATCGGTGCCCATCACTGCCGCCTCATCAGCGTGCATCAATGAAGGAGAAAAATGACCTGTTTGCAAAATTTTATAACTATATATATTAAAAAAAAATCGGTCTTTTTCAGTTTTTTAACAAAAGATAAAAACCATGGTGATTAAATGCCACCAAAAGAAAGCTCTATTTGTGGGGGAAAAAAATAATTTGGGTACAGTGTTGTATGACCAAAATCTCCATAGGTGACACTTTATAAGCATTTACAGGTTACCACTTTTTAGAGTTGCACAGGAAGCCTGGTGCTAGAATTTGTGGCGATACCTCATGTGTGGTGTGAACACCATTTACATGCACGTGTGCAACCTACATTTATGTTTGCCTTTGCACGCGGGGATGTTTTTTTTATTTTTTTATTTCCAATTTATTTTTATTTTTACACTCTCTCCTAATTTATTTTTTAGCCTCCTGCCAGTGCACACTGCTCCAGTGTGAAAGCCCTTTAAAGTTAAGTTCCAGACGTTTTTGTGTGTGTTTTTTTTTTTTTTTTTAAAGTCAGCAGCTACAAAAAGTGTAGCTGCTGACTTTTAATAAACACACACTCACCTGTCCCAGGATCGAGTGGCGTGGCCGCCCGAACCTTCGCTTCTCTCCCTTGTCTCTCCCCGGCGCCGACATTACAAGTGTGGGCACCCGGCAGACACAGCTGACTGTGCATGCTTGAGTCCTGCCGCGCCTCCTCAGTGGCCTTGCAATCTTCTGGGACCTGTGACATGAAGATTGCAAGGAAGGAGGGGGGAAGAGAAGAAGTTCCACTCGAGTCACCTAGGCCTGAGCGAAAGTGGGAGAGGGGTACCTGTCAAAACAAGTTTCTACTCCCTCCCCCACCCCCCAAAAAATGACATGCCAAATGTGGCATAGAAGGTGTTAAGGAGTGCTTAAAGGGGAACTTCCACTTTTAGGTGGAGCTCCACTTTAACACTGGCAGGAGTGAGTAACCACTTGACCTCCAGAAGATTTACCCCCCCTCATGACACGTCACTGCGTTACTTTAACAAACAATTGTGTGGTCTTACAACACTGTACCCAAATAAAAAATGTTTTTCAAACAAAGAGCTTTCATTTGGTATCTGATCACCACTGCATTTTTTATATTTTGTGCGATAAACAAAAATAGACCGACAATTAAAAAAAAAAAAAAAAAAACTTTTTTACCTTCTGTTTTTAAACATCCAATAAAAAACAGTTTAGACCAATATGTATTCTGCTACATGTTTTTGGTTAAAAAAATCCCAATAAGTGTATGGAATATGTTTATAGAATTTGAATTTATTTTTAGTAGTAATGGCAGTGATCGGCGACTTGTAGCGGGACTGAGATATTGCAGCGGTCAATCGGACGCTAACTGACACTCTGCGGAAACCAGTGACACCAATACAGTGATCAGTGATAAAAATATGCACTGTCACTGTACTAATGACACTGGCTGGGAAGGGGTTAAACATCTAGGGTGATCAAAGGGTTAACTGTGGGCCTAGCCAGTGTTTCTGTTTACTATGTGTACTGCTTTTATTAAGGGAAGTGATAGATTTTTAGTGTCTGCTTTGCAGGAACACAAAAACCATCCCTTCCCCCGTCAGAACGGAACTCTGCCTTGTCATAGGCAGAGCTCTGTTCTGAGTCTCTGCCAGAGGATTGGCGGGTGCTGGTGGACCCGGCACCCCAGGTTGGTTTCACTGTGAATAATCCTGACCCCTGCAGGTGGAAGTGCAGCATCACGCATTTATAATGTAAAAATGCTAACCTAACCTGGGAGGGGGGGGGAGATGGACCTGCTATCACAATTTGGATTAGCGGCAAGGATGGGAAGGGAAGTGTCAGCATAATGGGGGTTTTTAATTATCCAGAAATAGAAGGAACTGCGCATTCGTCTAAGGCTCGCCAGTTCCTAAATATCTTGCAGGACAATTTCATGGGTCAGATGGTAGATGCACCAACTAGAAGCAAAGCATTAGTAGACCTACTGATTACCAACAATACAGACGTGATCACGGATGTGGAAATACAGGGCAATTCAGGAAACAGCGATTGAGTATGAACAGTGATCTGTCATCTCTCCTACACAGTCCCCCCCTTCAGTTAGAACACACACTAGGGAACACATTTAATCCCTTGATCGCCCCCTAGTGTTAACCCCTTCCCTGCCCTGTGACATTTTTACAGTAATCAGTGCATTTTTATAGCACTGATATAAATGCCAATGGTCCCAAAAATGTGTCAAAATTGTCTGATGTTTACATCATAATGTCCCAGTCAATCGCCGCCATTACTAGTAAAAAAAATGAATAATAAAAATGCCATAAAAATATCCCCTATTTTGTAGACACTATATAACTTTTGCACAAACCAATATACACTTATTGCAATTTCTTTACCAAAAATATGTAGAATACATATCGGCCTAAACTGTGGAAAAAAAAAAATATATTTTTTTTATATTTATATTTTTGGGGGATATTTATTATAGCAAATGTAAAAAAAATTATTTTCAAAATTGTTGCTCCCTTTTTTTGTTTATAGCGCAAAAAATAAAAACTGCAGAGGTGATCAGATACCACCAAAAGAAAGCTTTATTTGTGGGGGAAAAAAAGGACATCAATTTTGTTTGGTAGGAAAGGTCGCACGACCGTGCAATTTTCAGTTAAAGCGACACAGTGCTGAATTACAAAAAGTGCTCTGGTCAGGAAGGTGGTAAAATCTTCCGGGGCTGAAGTGGTTAATAAGTCACCGGGACCAGATGGCTTGCACCCGAGGGTCCTTAGGGAACTCAGTCAAGTAATTGCCAGACTATTGTTCCTAATTTTTACTGACAGTCTACTGACTGGAGTGGTACCAGGTGATTGGAGAAAAGCCAATATAGCACCAATATTTAAAAAGGGCCAAAATACATCCCTGAGAATTATAGACCAGTAGCCTAACATCAACTGTATCCAAGCAATGTACCTTGTACCTTGGAGGGGATGATGAGGGACTACAGGCATACCCCACTTTTTATGTTTCTATATTTTTATTGTAGGTTTACAATACAGAAAGAAAAAACAAACCAGGTTCTCATCTTTTCGGTACATCAGTACAACAAGTTCAATGCACAAGTCAGTTGTCCTCTTAGTTATTTCCTAAGACACTCTTTCGGTAACCTATCAAGTTCTACAGTTCTTTCCAGTGCCTATTACAGTTAGCCTGCGGGGTTAGTGATGACTACCAGTCCATATCCAACTATGGATCATAACTCCAACGTGGAGTAAAACATCGATGGTCTACACTTTTAACGCCTCCGCCCGCCTGGGTCCCCCCCGGGCGATAGCCGATCACCTTCCTCCGCGCAGGTCTTAACCTGCCAAGAATTAATATCCAATATTGCAACTGATCGTGCTGCAATTGAGACCAATAAGAAATGAGTAGTGAAGCAAACAAAAAGGGAAGGGAAAATAGTAAGAAAGATCAGAGAAGGGAGAGGAATGGGGAAGGGTGGGAGGAGAAAAGGGTTTGAGGAGCTGTGGCCCCGTTGTGCAAGGCCCATAACGCTGGAATACAGTTACTCAATATGTGCTCTGGGATCGTTAGTCCGGTTAGCAATCCATGGGTCCCATATTCTATGGAACAACCCCATCTTGTCCTGTGACAGTGTTGACAACCTCTCATTTATCATCAACCATGACATTTTATGTTTGAGCTGTGCAGTCGGTAGGGCGGTGGATCTCCAGTTCCTTGCTATGGTAATTTTTGAAGATATAAATATAAATGTAAGGAGTCTCCTTTGGGACTTAGAGGCCTCTACCACCCTGCCGCCCAAGAGGGCTTGTTTAGCTGATTTAGTCAGGTTCAAGACAGTGAGTGTATAAATAAAGTTATACACTCTAATCCAGAATCTTCGAACTTTAGGGTATGTCCACCAAACATGATTGGTGGACCCCTCCTGACCACAACTCCTAAAAAATTGGGACGTGGCCCCTGGTACAAAGGTGGCCAATCTAGCCGGGACCATGTACCACCTCAGCAGAACCTTATAGTTAGCTTCTATCACTGAGGTGTTAATAAGTGATCGATATGCCGTCTCAGAGATTGCATGCCAGTCTTCTAGTTCAAAAGTTTCCTGAAGGTCCTGTTCCCATCGGATCATGTAGTTCAGTTTCCTCGTTGGAAACCCCTTGTAGGCGGCATATCGAATTTTTCTGTTAAAGCACATTCGGAAAGCATACCTCCTATGGTCACACAGATCAGCAATGCGTAATAAACCTTTATTTGTCCACCAACCAAATTGTTGAGGAGAGAGGCCCGGGGTGAACTCTCTATTGTTTAATAATGGTGCTAGTGAATTGTGGGGTGATTTGAATTTGTGTAGTCTAGACAACCTGTCCCATATTGTCAACGCTAGGGAGGGGTGGGACCATACCCCACTTTTAAGTACACAATGGGGTTAATTTACTAAAGCTGGAAAGTGCAAAATCGGACTCACTTTTGCATAGAAACCGATGAGCTTCTAACCACAGCTTGTTCAATTAAGCTTTGGTAATAAAACCTGGAAGCTCATTGGTTTCTGTGCAGAAGTGAGCCTGGTTTTGCACTTTCCAGCTTTAGTAAATAAACCCCACTGTGTACTTAAAAGTGGGGTATGCCTGTATTTATAAGATTTTAGTCGTTCTTGCCAAGCCAATCTATAAACCTTCTATGCCCTTGTACACACGGTCGGACATTCTGCCAACCAAATCCGTTGGATTTTGTCCGACGGATTGTGTCCGAAACTGTTGCATACACACGGTCGGACCAAGTTGTCGGAAAATCCGATCGTTCAGAACGTGATGACGTTATTTCGTTACGACGGGACTATGTTCACGCTAGTAGCCAATAGCTTTGATGTAGGAATTTGATCTGAGCATGCGTGGCACTTTGTCCGATCAAAATTCTCTACACATGATCGGAGTATGTCCGATCGGACCAGTTTGTCGGAAAATATTTCCAACAAGTTGGAAAATTGGGTCTGACGGATATTCCGACGGAAACAGTCCGATGCATACCACACACAATCGGATTATCCGACAGAACGGCCTGATAGGACACATTCCGTCGGAATCTCCGATCGTGTGTACAAGGGCTATGAGGAGGTGAGCTGCCATTTAGATAAAGGAAGGCCCTGTATCTGGATTTTGCGAAAGCATTTGACACAGTTCCCCATAAATGTTTACTGTACAAAGGAAGGTACATGTATTGAAAACTGGCTACAAGGGCGAGTTCAGAGGGTGGTGAGAAATGGGGAGTACTCGGAATGGTCAGGGGTGGGTAGTGGGGTCCCCCTGGTTTCTGTGCTGGGACCAATCCTATTTAATTTGTTCATAAACGACCTGGAGGATGTGGTAAACGGTTCAATCTCTGTATTTGTGGACGATACTAAGCTAAGCAGGGCAATCACTTCTCTGCAGGATGTGGAAACCTTGCAAAAGATCTGAACAAATTAACGGGGTGGGCAACTACATGGCAAATGAGCTAGCTGGCTATAACCCTCATATCATTTTCAGCTTTCAGATAAAAGTGGTCGAAGCCGCAAGATCACTTTTATAGGGCCGCGAGAGAGGGAGATTTTTAAGTACCGTAGTTTGTCGCCATTCCACAAGCGTACAAAATGTTAAAGCATGACATGTTTGGTATCTATTACCTTGGTGTGACATCATCTTTCACATTATGGAAAAAATTTGGCTTTTACTTTTACATTTTTCTTTTTAATTCAATAATAATAAAAAATATATATATAAATATATTTATTATTTTTTTATGCATTTGAAAGACTGCTGAGCAAACAGCAAACACAATGTGACATAAAATATTGCAAATACTGCCATTTTATTCTCTAGGGTCTCTGGTTATATATATATATATATATATATATATATATATATATATATTACAAAAAAATTTTTGTAATGTTTGGGGGTTCTAGGAAAACAATACTGATTTTTACTTGTCAGAAAAAGGCCTGGTCTTTAAGTGGTTAAAAGAGGCGACACACATTCAGAGATGTATATAAGTTGTATAGGTGAATAGTCATTACTGTATGAAAAATAATCATGCTGTTCTTCTATCTAGTGTTCTGCATCCTCTTACATTGAGACTATGAATTTTTCATCTCTTGGGCTCACAGAAGAAGAGTTCAATCGTATAATGCAGCAGAAGTCGAAAAGATGCAACTTTGCTGGAAGTAATATACAGGGCACAGTGCAGAAGATGGAGGAAAGCAAGCAGCTTTTGGTCGACCTACAGTATCGGCAGGAGGTTCTGATCCAAAAGGCAGAATGCCTGCTAAGAGAAATAAAAGCTTGGCCTGTGTCTCTACAAGGTGAAGTCCAGGAAATCCTACACAAGTTCCCTCTGGATATTAAGCATCAGACAAACTAAAAGCAGTGCTTGGTACTTGAAGAAATGTGAACTATTTATGCTGCTATTGACTGGGGCTAACTAATGAAGGAAATGTTTGACGTTTATGACTGTCTGTTTTTCTGCATCTGATATTTCATACATTTTAGACTTGTTTATTAACACTAATACTAGTTCATAATGTCCCTGTTGTAAAAATCTGAGCTGAAATGTTTATTCTAAGCCATATGTAAGTTAATAAATTATATGATCAAATTAAGTGTAACCTGATTACTTTTCAGTAATCTTCTCCTGTAGGATAACACATTAAATCAGTACTACCATTTAAAGTGGTTGTAAACCCACAATAAAAAAATAAAAAAAAACCTGCAAGACAAAGGCATAATGAGCTAGTATGCATAGCATACTAGCTCATTATGAAATACCTTAGATCGAAGCCCCCATAGTGTTCCCAGTACACAGCTCCGGCCGGTGACATCACTCCCGGAGTTACTCCTTGGTATCACGGGCTCCGGCACTGTGATTGGCCAGAGCCGTGATGATGTCACTCCTGTGTGCATGCCGGTAACGGCACACTGGCGTTCGCGCCGTTGCTTCAGTGTGCATGTGCCGATGACGTCGGCACATGCTGATACAGGGGATATCTCCTAAACTGTGCAGGTTTAGGAGATATCCGGGGTAGCTACAGGTAAACCTTATTATAGGCTTACCTGTAGTAAAAAGTGGTCTGTAAGGGTTTACAACCACTTTAACTGGCTTCAAATGTGTGACCTCACTTTAGGCAGTAGTGATAACAAACATTGGATGGCAGCTAGAGGTGACAAACAGTGTTCTATAAATGCACATACTGCTATTACTCAAATTTTGCACAGGTCATCACAGTTGGCCTTAGCTCTGTGTAAAATCATCTGAAACTCAGGCTAATTGAGCAGTGATTAAACAAAAGAATTTGTTAAAGCCTAACTCCAAGTTTACTTGCACTTTAACAGTTTGCTTGGGCCAAGCTGGCCCAAACTATTTCCTTTACTAAGGGATGCATCTGCTGTTAGCGCTGTATAAACTGTATCAGTTACATTCCGTATACATTGCTGTGTTTGGCAGCGGTACAGGGACTTCGACTTGAGCTGAGTATTGTTCAGCCATTCAGAGGAGGTCCTATATTTATATCACTAAATTGATTGGATCATCTGTCAGCCTCTCCACCTCAGCCAATCAGAGGACACTTTGAATTCATTGATAAAATACAAGGATCGGCCCATCACAATTTTGTTCCGACAGAAGGCGGGAACATACCACCTCTGGAACACAGCATTGCCATGTATTGACTAACGCTGTATAACTTATACAGCGCTGACAGTGGGCATATCTATTAGTAAAAGAAATGGTTAATTTGAGCCAGCTTGGACCAAACAAACTATTTTACGCAAAAGTAAATCTGAAATTAGGCTTTTGAGACACATTCTAGAAATTTGAAGAATTCAAAAATTGTATGTACTCAATTTGTAATTATGGTTGGTCTTGGAAGTGGACTAACATATTGTGGCCCATGTGATAAGGTGATTTGCAGCTTCAGTAAGCAAGACAACTTTATTTTGTTTATATATAGAGATCTAAACCATGCCCCCAAGACTCTGTACTATCAGGAGATGGTTTGGAGACTGTGGAAGAAGGGGAGGATTAAACAGCCTTTTTACACAATTCGCAGAATTATCCCCTTAGGTTCCACTGTAAGTATAAGTATAAGCATAAGTATGGTTTACTGCATATGCAGACTGATTTTACTGTTGTGGATTTAGTAATACCAAGTAAAAAAAAGCTTAAGTGTGCCTTAGCTGGTCAATATAATGTCATAGTATGAGTAAACATCTGTATGTTTAGATGCCACTTTAGCCCTGAAAGGTTTTACCCCCTTGCTGACCAGGCCATTTTTGGCGATACGACACTGTGAAAATTTAACTGGCAATTTGCACGGTTGTGCGACACTGTACCCAAATAAAATTGATGTTATTTTTTTCTCCAAAAATAGAGCTTTCTTTTGGTGGTATTTGATCACCACTGCTTTTTTTTTTTTTTTCTTGCGTTATAAACAAAGAAATAGTGACAATTTTGAAAAGAAAACAATATTTCTCTTATATTCACCGACCGACACAGCTCCTCTCTGTAACTAAATGGGTTTGTTAGCCTGCCTTTAGGAGAACTAGGCAAAATTGTAACCCAATACACAGAACTTTCGGTCCCGCCCCTGGGGGCGGACCCTGTGCTAACAACCCTCCCTGCTGTCCCAGCAGACTCAGTTTTTTATTTTGCCTAGTGAAGGAGAATGACCTAGGAACCCTGCGGGCCCTTTGGTCCATTTTTTTTTGATGCAGGATTTATACTTTTGCGCAAGATGAAAGATCCTGGGATCTTCTATCAACTGCTGGCTGTGTGACAGGCTGGTTGAGTTATCCTTGTAGTCCCCCCAGTCCGGCCATCGAGCATGTGCAGGTCGCAGCTAAGGCTTGGCAGGCCACGACATACCTCCGCTCCAGAGGTGGTCGGTGAGCTTCAATGCTCCGGGGTATACATATGACCGGGCTACTTATGTCTGGATCACAGTATACTGGGCCAGCAGCCACCCTGTAACTGCGCAGAAGTGGGTCTGTGATGGAATGTCTCCCAGCTCTTCAGGACTGGTAAGTACAGCACTCCCTCCTCGGGGGGGGGGGGGGGGGGGGGGGGGTTGAGCAGCTGGGTGTTCCCTGGGAGGTCGATTTGGGGGCCACCTCACCTCCTTCTCTTCTCTCCCACGTCCCTATGTTCCCTTCTCCCCCCCGGGGGGGTGGCTGCATGTGCCACGGGCAGTGGGTGTATGGGGTTTCCTGGGTCTCTCACCTGTGGGGGGTCTGTGCGGCTAGTGATGGTCCTGGTCCCTGTGTGGGGGGGGTCCCAAAAAGTGTCTGTGGGGGTTTTCTTGCTGGTTTGAGGCAGCGCTGTTTTATGGTTTTTCCTGTCATCGCATGGCGCTGTCCGACGGCCATTTTCACTGTGGGCAAAAGCAGGTTCCCCTTGTGAGCCTCGGCGGCCATTTTCTGGGAGATTTTCCTATTAGTTGCATTGGCGGCCATTTTTTTGAAGCCCGAGCGCTTTTTTCACCGCAGTTCTCTTGTGACAGCATTACATGTGCTCTCTCATGCTGTTTCCTGTGTCCACTGTGTATACAGGATGCTGGATGGCAAATTCCTAACCGCTGATGCAAGCTCTGCAGATTGTTTGACCGCTATTTTCTACAGCTGCTGCCGGCACAGTTTCCTCACTGTGCACTTGGCCTAACCTCCTGGGGACTACAAGCATGGCTAGTGACCATCACAGAACGCCCCAGGGTGGTGAGTCTGGCTCTAGGAACCCCCCTCCCCCCCCCCCCCCAGGCGGCAGCAGGAGGGTGGGACCTTCACTGTCCTAAGTCCCCTTGCAGGTGGCAGACAGAGTAGGGTCAGCATGGCTTCAGAAACTGGTGTTTCTTCCCCCGAAATCCAGGCTATTGCAACCGGGTCACCTGCGGATAGCGCTGTGCCCATGGACACCCTGACAGTGGTCCTTAACTCTTTTGTTGCTAAAATAGAGGCGGTGCGTGGAAGGAAAGGTGCGTGTAAAAGGCCCCTACCCCCGTCCTCTGGGGAGAGGTCTGATGCAGACTCGGGCCCTGCTGCGACTGGTGACCTCTGCTCTGATCTATCGGACGAGGCTGACCAGGACCATTCGGACACTGAGGATGATTCCCCGTCCGGGTCCGGGCGCAACAAAGCGTTTGTTGGAGCACTTATCACGGCTGTGCGTGATACCCTGAAGATCCAGGAGCCAGCGGATTCCTCTGCTGATCTATTTGTCCATTTTGGGTCCCGCTAGCCAGCACGTTCACCTAAGGTGTTCCCGTATTTGACTTATTTTGACAAATTCATCTACAGGGAATGGGGTCGGCCGCATAGGACCTTTTTGGTCCCCTAAAACATGGCGGTGCGTTACCCTTTTGAGGAAAGCCTTCTCAAGAAATGGTCAGCTCCTCCGGTTGTGGACCCCCCAGTATCTAGGTTAAATAAAGTAACCACGATCCCGGTTGAGGGGACTCCTGCATTCAAGGATCCCATGGATAGGAAGGCCGAGGCAGTGGCTCGTTCGTTGTTTACGGTTGTGGGGTCAGCCGTGTGACCAGTACTGGCATCCGCACTGGTGTCGCAGACACTGACTGAGTGGGCAAAAATGTTTGCACCACGAATTGGGAGTGCAAAATGTCTCCCCTGTCTGCGTGGAACTAGCAGACCAACTAGTGCATGGCCTTAAGTACGTTTGTGACGCGGCCCTGGATACTCTCCCTCTGTTATCCAGGGTTTCAGTGTCAGCTGTGGTGCTGAGGCGCCTGATTTGGCTAAAATGCTGGTCTGCTGACCAGGCATCAAAGAAAGCCCTGACGAATCTTCCCTTCCTTGGCAACCGGCTCTTTGGAGTTTCATTGGATGACATTATTAAAAATGCCACGGGTGGTAAGAGTACACTACTCCCACAGGCCAGGAAGGCTAAGGAGCCACGCCGCAGGCAAGGGCCCTTTTTTTCCGCTCACAATCTGCTTTTTCGTCCGCCCGGTGCTTCGACAAAACGTTCCCAGCCCGACAGGACGTCCACGGACGGTCAAAAGCGGCCCTGAAACTGCAAGCCTAACAAGTCTGCGAACAAAGGTGCTACTGCATGAAGGTTCGCCCCCACCCACATATCGGGTGGGGGGTCGCCTTCGGGAGTTTGCAGCACGGTGGACCTCCCGGTTATCCGACCAATGGGTCTGCGACCTGATTTCCACAGGCTACAAGATAGAGTTTCTCTCTTGGCCGCCAAACAGATTCTTCCCCTCCAGCATACCCGCATCCCCGGTTCGCCGGGAGGCCCTGTTAGGGGTGGTAAGGGACTTGCTGAATCAGGGGGTGATTGTACCAGTTCCGGAATCGGAATGCTTCCAGGGGTTCTACTCAAACCTGTTTGTGGTTCCCAAGACGGAAGGGGTACGTCCAATCTTGGACCTAAAAGCCCTCAATCACTTTGTAAAAGTGCAGAGGTTCAGAATGGAATCAGTTCGCTCTGTAGTCGCTGCACTCCATTAGGGTACTCCCTGGCGTCCTTGGATATCCAGGATGCATACCTGCACATACCCATATGCCTTCGGCATCAAAAATTTCTGCGTTTTGGCAGTCGGGAAGCCCACTAGCAGTTTGTGGCTCTTCCTTTTGTTCTGGCATCAGCCCCCTGAGTCTTTACCAAAGTACTGGCTCCGGTATTGGCGTTGCTGCGACAACGCGGGATCGCGATCATGGGTTACCTAGACGATCTCCTCCAGAGAGCATCTTCCACCTCAGTATTGGAGGAGGATGTGGCGATCACCATGCAGACCCTGCAAGCATTTGAGTGGCTGTTGAACCTAAAGAAGTCAGTGGTTGTACCGACCCAGCGTCTAGAGTACCTGGGTTTACTATTGGACTCCAGGGAGGCGAGGGTCTTTCTCCCCTCAGACAAATTGCAGACTTTGAGATCTGCGGTCAAACTACTGATGAACCGCAAGTGGTCGTCGCTCCGCTTTTGCATGCGAGTACTGGGGCTCATGGTAGCCTCCTTCGAGGCAGTACCTTATGCCCAGTTCCACACCAGAGTCCTGCAGAAGGAGATTTTGACAAAAAGGGACAAATCTCCGTTGTCCCTGGATCAATAGATCCAGGCGAGCCAGCCAGTCAGGGACTCTCTGCTCTGGTGGTTGGGGTACCCGGTGATTCAGTCCGGAAAATTCTTCCTTCCTCTGAAATGGACGGTGATCACTACGGACGCCAGTCTATCAGGCTGGGGTGGAGTGATGGGGATTCAGTCGGCTCAGGGCCTCTGGTCGACGGACGAATCCAAGTTGCCGATCAGTCTGCTCGAATTGAGAGCGATCAGGCTGTGCCTCCACACATGGTCGACGTGTCTTCAAGGCCGTCCGACCAGGATACAGTTAGACAACGCCACGGCGGTGGCGTACATAAGTCACCAAGGGGGAACAAGAAGCTCAGCCACTGCTCGGGAGGTCGCTCACATACTTCGGTGGGCAGAGCGACACGTACAGGCCCTGTCGGCCATTTACATCCCAGGGGTGGAAAATTGGCAAGAGGACTATCTGAGCCGCCAGATGCTGGACCCAGGAGAATGGGCATTGCATCTGGAGATGTTCAGGCTGCTGTGCCTGAAGTGGGGCACACCAGATGTGGATCTATTGGCCTCCCCGTCTCAATCGGAAGGTGCCAAGATTCGTGTACAGGACAAGAGATCCGTGGGCAGGCGTGTCAGACGCGCTGGTGGCTCCGTGGGATCAGTACCAGCTGATCTACGCCTTTTCTCCACTGAAACTGTTGCCACTTCTGCTTCGCAGAGTGGCAGCCGAGGGGATTCCAGTAATCCTGGTTGCCCCAGATTGGCCTCAGCGACCCTGGTACGTGGACCTGGTGCGTCTGGTGGAGGACGATCCCTGGCGGCTGTCGCTGCGAGGGGACCTCCTATCTCAAGGCCCAATCTTTCACCCTGCTTTACCATCGCTGGCTTTAATGGCATTGCTGTTGAGAGCCAGGTGCTGAGGAACCGGGGTCTGTCGGACTTGGTGATTCCAACTATGTTGAGGGCACGGAAATCTTCTTCAAGGAAGATATACCATCGTACCTACATCTCCATGTGTGAAGAGAAAGGGTGGCATCCGCGCTCCTTTTCTATATCCAGGATCCTGCTGTTTCTTCAGCAAGGTGTAGACCAGAAGTTGGCGTTGAGCACCATTAAGGGGCAAATTTCAGCTCTGGCTGTCTTTTTCCAGCGACCCCTGGTGTCTCATTCATTAGTGAGTACCTTTGTTCAGGGGGTACGACATGTAGTCCCTCCGGTGCGTCCACAGTTACCTCCGTGGGATTTGAACCTGGTGTTGTCAACGCTTCAAAGACCGCCGTTTGAGAATATCAAGGAGATTCCCTTGTTGACCCTTTCAAAGAAGGTGGTTTTCCTAGTGGCCATAACTTCGGCCAGGAGGGTTTCGGAATTGGAGGCCTTGTCCTGCAAGTCGCCTTATCTGGTCATCCACAGGGATAAGGTGGTGTTGCGTCCGCAACTGTCCTTTCTGCCTAAAGGTGGTCTCGGCCTTTCATATTAATGAGGACATTGTATTACCTTTGTTGTGTCCTAAGCCGAAGCACCCCAAAGAGGTGGCCCTTCACGCTCTCAACGTGGTTAGGGCTCTAACAGTGTATTTGTCTGCCACAGCTCCCTTTCGGAAGTCGGACTCGCTGTTTGTTTCGGGTGGCTGGTCCAAAGAAGGGTATGACGGTCTCGTCTACCACCATTTCTAGGTGGATCAGACAGATTGTAGTACAAGCCTACGCCTTGAAGGGGCCCACCTTTCCGGTCATGGCCCACTCTACAAGGGCAATCGGAACATCTTGGGCCTTCTGACACCAAGCGTCGGTCACTCAGGTGTGTAAGGCGGCGACCTGGTCGTCTGTCCATATGTTTACAGAGTTCTACAAGGTAGATGTCAGAGCATCGGCTGATGCCTGTTTTGGCCGCAAAGTTTTGCAGGCGGCCGTGTAGTTGCAATTGAGATTTTTCCTGTTTTTTTTTATAAAAACGCAGTACTGTTTGTTAATGCACTGTTGCATTACTTCCGCAAATGGTTGTGGTTTTGGGGATCTCTCCTGTTGAGAATACCCGGATATGTGGTGTTGTTTTTTCCATACACTGCGGTTTTTTTGTGGGTTTAGTTTCACTAGTTCCCACTTGCTATGGTGGATGAAGTTTTAATGCTGTTTTTTCCCACCCCTCGTTTGGCACTGCTTGGGGATGTCCCATTTAGTTACAGAGAGGAGCTGTTTCGGTCTGTGAATATAAGAGAAAAGGATTTACGGTGAGTACAAAAATCCTATTTTTTTTTTACTTTCTGCTATAAAACATATTCAATAAAAAAAAAAAAAAAAAAAAAAAAATGAATTTCTTCATCAGATTAGGTATGGCTTTTTTTTTCTTAATTGCGGTGATGATCGATTTTTAGCGGGATTGCGGAAAACAGATCGGACCCCTAATTGACACTTTTTTCGTGAACCAGGACATTATTACAGTAAGGCCCTTCACACTAGTGTGACTTTTTTCCTGCGACCTTGGACATCAGAGTCGCATGATAAGTCGTACCCCATGCTTCCCAATGATAACGATTCAGATCTGTGTGACTTCAAGTCACACCGACTTCAAAGTAGTCCCTGCAATACTTTGGTCTACTTTGATGCGAGCTGAGATCCATAGACCTCAAGTTTACACAGGCATTCCCTGAAATAACAGCCCCAAAATCGCGACGACTATCAAGTCGCAGCAGTCTAAAAAGGGGGTCTGATCAGTGCTAAAAATATACACTGGCAGGGAAGGGGTTAACATTGGGGCGATCAGAGGGTTAAGTGTTCCTTGTTTGTGCTTTCTTACTGGGGGGGGGTGTTTGGACTCACTGCATGGACACAGTGATCAGTGTTCCTAAATAGCAGGTACACAAGATCACTGTCAATGCCTGATGTTCTATCTCTGTGTGGAAGCGATCACGGGTGGCCATCTCATCACCGGGGTACCTGATTTTGTGCAATAGAGCCGACCCGATGCAGTAGGCAGTCGGCAACTGGTTAAGTAAGTCACCTCTGTGTTAAACACATGCTTGAATATGTCTTAATACAGGTCCCTGGCATTGTATTTGACATGTGATCAGTCCCTGGTGTAGTTTCCAATGTGGTCCACATCTCTATTGATAACAACTTGTACACAAAAACTCGTGTAGCCAATCCCATGTGTTTAGCATGTGTGTGGCAGTACACATTACAGTGCCTTGAAAAAGTATTCATACCCCTATGAAAAGTATTCCAGATTTTGTACGTTTTGTATCCAGACTCCTTTAGGCCCCTTTCACACTTGTGTGAACTGAAATTTGCATGATTTTGCAACATTTTTTACACAACTTGAAGCAATGCCTGTGTAACCTTGAGGTCCATTGACCAAGTTGCACCAAAGTCAGACCAAAGTTGGGCAGGGACTACCTTGAAGACACACAGATATTAATGGTACTCATTGGAAATCATGGGTTACGACTTGTCATGCAACTTTGCAGTGCACAAGTGCGAAAGGGGCCTAAAGCTTCGTACACACGGTTCGATTGTTGGCAGGGGATTGTCTGTTGACAGACTGTTGTCCTAAAATCTTACCGACAATTGTCCAATTTTCCACCAAATGTTGGATGACAGGTTAGTAAATTTTTGGCAGACAGCGGTTTGATGTCAGATTTTCGTATGGTCAGTACACAAGTCCATCACACAAAATTGGAAAGTACAAACATGCATACTCACCAAACCTGAAATTAGCAGAAGGTGCCCAAAGGGTGGCGCTCAAGAGCTAAAATTCCTTGTAGTATGTCACTACATTCGTGTTTGTGACACGATAATTGTGTGCCATTAGTATGCAACACTAGATATTGGCACACACCCGTAAGACAAAAATCAGACACTCGGCTGGCCAACAATCGTACCGTGTGTACGAGGCTTTACTCTGATACTCCTAACTAAAAATCTAGTCAAACCAATTGCCTTCAGAAGTCACCTAATTAGTAAATAGAGTCTACCTGTTTGTAAATTAAGCTCAGTATAAATACAGCTGTTCTGTGAAGCCCTGAGAGGTTTGTTCGAGAACCTTAGTGAACAAACAGCATCATAAAGGCCAAGGAACATACCAGACATGTCAGTGATAAAGTTGTGGAGAAGTTTAAAGCAGGGTTTGGTTATGTAGTCTCAGCAGATGAATATTCAGCGGTGCATGCATAAGATATAAAAGAAGGAACTCCTCATGGTTTAATACTTTAAAACCAGGATCACATTTATTTCAAAAAATATCCATGGTACTCACAATTAGCAAATAAAAACAGGCATGTTCAAAAGCAGAAGTCTGCATAAGGTAGCGTTTGTTTCCAACCACAAAGATGGCCACGGTCGACATGTTGCAGCTTTGTGACGTCAGAGCTCCACCCTACATGGCGTTTTGGCCAATCGAATGTCATCAGGGGCGTAGTCAGAGCTTTTTGTGACTTCTTTATATAGGATGAAGGGCAGAAATCGAAACGCCCATTCCCCCTGCGCTCCAAGCCTCTCTCTCATCCGCCGGCAGCGCAACCACATAGAAACTGGATGTTTACATCCAGGTCTAAATATACACAGCTAAAACCACCCATGGTGGCCATGTTAAGGAAAACGCTACACAGTGTACCCATCTGATCTCTGAGAGAGGGAAGGGAAGAAAACCAGAAACAAAAATAGTAAATAGATAAAAATTAGAGTACTTAAAAAAAATCAAAAAAATGGAAATAAAAGTAACATGAAAATATTAATAAAATTACAGCTTAATCAAAAATGCCTATGTAGTGGACGTAATGCTGCCATCTTGTGGTTGAAAACAGGTAATACAGAAAATAAAAATATAGAAGAACATACAAAAAGAACTCAACTAAAGAATATTAGAAGAGGAAGGATAATCTAGGGATTCAACTGTTATTAATAAAGGCATTCACATACAATTATATGTTCAAACCAAATGGTCTATAAGATTTTAAACAGAAAATCCGCCAGCTCTCCATCTTTGAGATCTCTCTCCTAATATGGCTGTCTCTCCAATGTGGATCAAACTTGTCTATAAAAGATGTACCTTTTGGACTCTTATCATGGCACAAAGTGTAATGTTTTGATAAACTATGATTCAAAAAGTTTGGAGGTAAGGGACTTTTGCGGCACCAAATATTGGAAGAAAAATAAGAAAAGGTGTTCTAAAAAAATATACAAATTTATTTCATATACATTACACAAAATATAAAAAATAGTCAAACATTTAATACAATTCCCTATGGTCTATAATTGACATCTATTGCCTAAACACAGGTGACATTCTCTTTAAAGACCAAAAGAGGTTCCATCCCAGTACGTTCAACATGTTTCGCCATGATCGGCTTCTTCAGGAACAAGGGAGTAAAGATATTCATATCACAGAACAGCAAATATGTTACTCTTTAAACTATACATAAAAAGAAAAAAGAAAAATCAATGCACAAGAAAAACGCATCAAAGTTACAAATTATTAATAAATAACAAAACAACAACCATGAAAAACAATGATAGTATCAAAAATTGCAAGTGCATGAAGTGGGGGAGAGAGAGAGAAAAAAAACAAGCGCAAAACCCCATCCCTCCCAAGGCCCAGATATTAAAACCTCCCCTTACCTCCAAAAAAGGGGAAAAAAAAGAAACATCTACACCAAATGGGATTGATCTTCCTCACACAATGTTTTCCATTGATCCACATCGCAGACAATGCCGGTCTGCCCTCATATATGGCCAGGGAGACCCGCAGAGAGGGTAATAATTATTACAATTGTCTCTGAAAAATATACATAAAATAGTGCCTGACTGAACTGTGAAATAAAGCTACTTTCCAGATCATTAAGACCTCAGGATGCAAGCAGGTGAGGGTCCCACCCAGGTCATCATTAAAGGGAACACACCTACCCACCTTATGGATCAGTTACATAGAGTGACTGTATATCAGGGAGCTTGGAAAAAGGGCAAAAGATCCTCAAAGGGTTAATATCCACCGGATCTAATAGGAAACAAATAGCAAACAAATCTATAATCCCCTCAGGATTATTGTGCTACTATAGCCACATAGACCATGAAATAACAAACTGCATTTTGAGAAAATGCAAAAAAACGCATAAAGACGCATCATGAACTTCAAAGTATAGAAGTCCCTCACTTCTTCACGGTTTTGGGCTATAAATGTTCAGATCGAACCAATGGCTCACAATTTAGGATAACAAACAAAGGGAAAGGAGGAAGGGGAGCAGAGGATTAGCACCCCCGCTCCCAAACACAGCAGACCCACAGCGCCAAAACTGGACCAGATCCTATCCACCTTGCAATGTAAAAAATAGACAGAATTATATAAAGTATGGCCCCAAGGGCACACAAACAGGTATGCTCTGCAAATACTTATACAAAGTAACCACAGAACTGCCTTTTTACCTGACAACACCATGCAGGATGGAACTCCCGAGCTTCCAAACACTCCCAGCCTATCATATGGCAGGCCAGGTTTAAATAGCCCTCTCCATGGAGCCAAAACGTGACATGTGACATCACATCGTCATGGCGCCAAGCGGACACAATGGGAGGACTTCCCAAGTCATCAAACTGCCACAGGAACCGGAAATGAAAATCACTTCCGGTGCAGCTAGGTGTGATTCAAAAAGCCCTTATTAATATTCACCAGGTGCTTCTTGAGCCTAGTTTCTAACTTGCGGATAGTACGACCCACATAATGTAAGCTGCAAGGGCATGTAATCATATAAACTACATTCTTGATCGAATAGGTGATAAAAGATCCCACATCATATTTTGGACCAGTAACAGAACTAAAAGATTATATCTTCTCTCCCTAAGGAGGAGTACCTCTATAGGTGACCCTAGGCAGTTCTGGGAGCAAGGGACCTAGTATTCTGTCATTTTTTTTAAATGCCCCAGTGTTTTCTAAAAATCTTTTTGATAGAAAAATGTTGATCCGAATAGGTAGTATAAAATGAAAACCGAGATGAGAATCCCCCCCTTCATCTCTTACTCTGGGCTTCAACAAATCATCTCTATTTTTCGAGGCGAGATCAGTTATGATCCAATCAAGATCATTGACTGCATATCCTTTCTGCAGGAAGCGAGTTTTCAGGAACTCCGCCTCCTTCAGATAGTGCTCCTATTAATTGGCTCATAGGGGCAGACCTGTGCCAAGACTCATGATGTCAACTGTCCACACCTATGTAGCCATTCCTGTCAGTATCTTTGAAATATGTAGACCTAACATGCCTGTTATTCTCTACTCTTAAAGTGTATAACGGAAGTATTGGCCTCATGTTGGATAACAATGCCTCAATCATTGTAGTTGAGTTCACCAATGAACAGATCCAAAGAGGCACGGTTTCCTTTCCATAGGAGGACGTCGTCATCAATGTCGACCATAGATTATGTCCTCCTCCCATTTGGCCATACTCCGTGCAAATTTGGCACCCATCGCCACTTTTCGACCTTGTAGATGTAAGAGCTGTTAAACCAAAAATAATTATGGCTCATGGCAAAGTCAAGGAGATGGAGCAGCAAGCGCTGCTGCAACCTACGAATGCCCGAATCTCTTTCCAAAAAGCTCTTCAGGGCCCCCTCTACCACAATGATGAGACATAATAGTTTATAAAGAGGCCACATCTATGGTAGATAAAATAAACCCTTATTTCCAAGTGATCTGTCTCAAAATATTGATGACCCATGTGCTATCTTTAAGATGGGATGGATTTTTTGGAGACGAGAGGCTGCAAGAAATTGTCTATGTATCTCCCACTCCTAGAAGTGACGGAATCAATTCTGCTAATATAATGGGTTCAGGGGGTTCTTATGAACTTTTGGGAGATAGTAACCATCTATGATCCTCATTAAATGGTGTTGTGGCTATGTGGATTTATCATGCTTGTTTGACCACCTGTAATTTAGTGGTTCATTCTTTTTGGTAAGAGGTCTGGTGTGTTGATGTTCGGTGGGGGATAGGTTCGTGCTCACCTAACTTGTGTCTCTTTCTACACCGTGGGTGGTCCCAGTTTTTTTCCCTGAACAAGGACTTTTACTGTCATGCTCTTAGCGCTGCGTACGCCTATATTTTTTTATGCTTTTTATTGTCAACATACAATTTATGTCAGCTGCTTTACTATCATTACTAGCGCAGTGATTAATCTTGAATTTAGGGTTAGGTTATAAAATAAATATCCCAAGCAGGGCTGTTCATTCCATCATCTGAAAATGGAAAGAGTATGGCACAACTGCAAACCTACCAAGATATGGCCGTCCTCCTAAACTGACAGGCTGGCAAGGAGAGAAGTAAAGGAATTTTTCCCCCCATTATACTTGGGTGGATGCAGCATCTGTCCCCTGGTGCCTCTACACTGAGAACTGAATGTTCGAACACCGCCACTCACTCGGCTCTGACAGCTCCCCTGAGCAGAGAGCTGCTGACTCAATCTGCAGCTCTCTCCGCTCTGCTTCCTCCTCGCTCACTGGAGTTCTGAGCTGTGGAGTGGTGGCGAGCGGCCGGCATGTCAGTCCAGGCACCTGGCGGATCCAGACTCCCATTGTCAGGATGACTTGGTGCTTGGACTGGTTTCTGTGACATCAGCAGAGAGCAGACTTCAGCCTGCTCTCTGCTTGAAAATGGGTCACAGGACTACAAATCAAATTGCACTCCTGTGATCCATAGGTGAAGTACAGCCAAACAAGCTTTGGCTATACTTTTCCTTACCACTTTTCCTAAGCACTTCAGCCCCGGAAGGATTTACCCCCTTAATGACCAGACCATTTTTTACGATATGGCACTGTCGCTTTAACTGATAATTGCGCGGTCGTGCAACGCTGTACCCAAACAAAATATATGCTCCCCCCCCCCCCCCCCAATAGAGCTTTCTTTTGGTGGTATCTGATCATTTCTGTGGGGTTTTTTTTTTTCTACTTTCTGCTATAATACATATCCAAATAAAAAAAAAAAATATTCATCAGTTTAGGCCGATAGTTATTCTACATAATTTTTGGTTAAAAAAAACGCTATAGGCGTATTGGTTTGGGCAAAAGTTATTGCGTTTTTACAAACAGGACGGTCACATTGCGGTGGAAATCTGACCCCAAATTCCACTTTTTGGAAACCAGTGACATTACATTGATCAGTGATATAAAAATGCACAGATCAATGTAAAAATGACACTGGCAGGGAAGGGGTTAACACTAGGGGGCTATCAAGGGGTTGAGTGTGTTCTAACTGTTGGCGGGATGGGCTGCCTGGGACATGACAGAGATCACTTACCGATCACTGGGAAGAGTAGATCCGTCATGTCACCTGTCAGCACGGGGATACACTTGTTTGCACTGGAAGATCCCTGTTCTGCCTCTATACTAGACGATCGCAGATCATCAGTGGACAGAGTCTGCCCGACCCACGGGCATGCTCCCGCAGTGGAAGCAAGCGTACAGGTACAGCAATTTTCGCAGGGCTGTCAACCTGCTGCAGTATATCTGCTTGAGCTGGCCAGCAAGTGGTTAATCAGAGAAGCAATCAAGAGGCCCATGGTAACTCTGGAGGAGCTGCAGAGATCCACAGCTCAGGTGGGAGAATCTGTCCACAGGACAATTATTTGTCAGGCAGTCCACACAAATCTGGCCTTTATGGAAGAGTGGCAAGAAAAAAGCCATGAGAAGTCCCATTTGCGAGAAGCCATGTAAGGGATACAGCAAACATGTGGAAGAAGGTGCTCTGGTCAGATGGGACAAAAATGTAACTTTTTGGCCTAAAAGCAAAACACGCAATGTGTTTGCACATCACCCTGAACCAACCATCCCCACCGTGAAACATGGTGGTGGCAGCATAATGTTGTGGGGATGCTTTTCTTCAGCAGGGACATGGAAGCTGGTCAGAGTAGATGGGAAGATGAATGAAGACAGTTTAATAAGACACAAGGCCACTCATTAAAATTGGAAGAAAAGAGCTTTTACCTTAAACTGCATAGAGGGTTCTTTACTGTAAGAGCAGCAAGGATGTGGAGTTCCCTTCCACAGACAGTGGTTTCAGCGGGGGGGGGCGGCATCGATTCGTTTAAAAAAAAAAATATTAGATAAGCACCTGAATGACCGCAACATACAGGGATATACAATGTAATACTGACTACTGACATATAATCGCACACATATGTTGGACTTGTGTCTTTTTTCAACCTCACCTACTATGTAACTATGGATGAAGTCAAATACAGGGCAATCTTAGAAGAAAACCTCTTAGAGTCTGCAAAAGACTTGAGACTGGGGTGGAGGTTCACAATAACCCTAAACGTACAGCCAGGGCTACAAGTGAATGGTTTAGCTCAAAGCATATTCATGTGTTAGAATGGCCCATTCAAAGTCCAGATGTAAATCCAATTGAGAATCTGTGGCAAGACTTGAAAATTGCTGTTCTGATGCTCTCCATCCAATGTGATAGAGCTTGAGCTATTTTGCAAAGAAGAATGGGCAAAAATTTCACTCTAGATGTGCAAAGCTGATCGAGACATACCCAAAAAGACTTGCAGTGAAAGGTGGTTCTGCAAAGTATTGCCTTGGGGGGGATAAATACAAATGCACACCACACTTTTCAGATATTTATTGGTTTAAAAATAAATTTCCTTCCACTTTACAATTATGTGTTGGTCTATCATATAAAATAAATTTACATTTTTGGTTGTAACACAACAAAATGTGGAAAATTTCAAGGGGTGTGAATACTTTTTCAAGGCCATATATATCCCTTGCAGAAGTAGTCAGCATGCCCCTGCAGGAGAGCTTAGCATGCTTTGCATTTTGCTGGTAGAAAGCAAATTCTGCAAGTCTCTTGAAGAGGATATGGTCAGAATGTTCCTGTCATAAGGCTCCAATGTGTTCAGTATGTTCCTGCCATTGCATCCAATATTCACATCATATCACTGGCAGAGCATACAGTGTAACAAGCATAACATTACCATAGACCCCCGGGGCTCTGAATATACATAGTAGTGTGTCCTATTGGTTTATGGTGGGTGTAAGCATGTCTTTGGCATAGTGCCAAGTATGTTCCCCATTTCTCTGTACTCTTCACATCCTTGGCAGAGTATGCCACGTGGTTAGCAGCTCCTAGGCAGAGAAACACCTGTGTTCAGCACCTTCCCAAGTGCTTTTTGTAACCCTGGCAGGATGTTCCATCTGCTATTTATATCCCTGGCAGGATGTCCTATTGGGCCAGCATACTTTTGTCAGTGTGCCTCATTTGTTTACCATGTGCATGGCAGTTCTGTGTGCTCATTAATTATCTGGAAGGGGGACCAACGTACTTAACTTGTCCCTGGCAGAGTGCTTACTATGCTTCATATATTTCTGGAACATTGCTGGTTTTCATTTGCAATCAGCAATGCACCACATCATTATAATGCTGGAAGGGTGCCAACTGTTAGCATTTTCCTGGCAAATAATCCCATGTGTCAAGCATGTTTATCGTGTCTGCCAAGTCTCTGGCTGTTATCCATGGTCACTAGCAAATTGTCTTGTGCTCAACATATGCTTGGCAGTGTTCACAATAGCATGTTTGTGTGTAGCATGTACATTTCCTGGAAGGGGGCACACTGTACTTATGTCTGCCCTTTATCTCTCGGGCCAAGAGTGATGTGTACTCTGTCACTTATGGGTACCCAGTGTGATTAGCATGTATGTGTCAGACAATCCTATCCTCCTGGCTGTATGCCCAGTAGGTTTAGCTGGTCCCCGACAAGGAATCCAATGTGTTCAGGATGGCTCTGACAATGTTTCATCTGCTCATCATCCCTGGCACAGTTTTCTTTGTAGTATAGTCAAGATGGCAGAAAGCCATATGTCATTGTCATGCTTATTACACAACATGTGTGCTCATATACCTAGTAGGAATGGGTGCACAAGTGCACTTGTGTCTAGATAGACTTGTATTCAACCTAACTATGCAACCATGTAAGGTTCTCCAGTGAGCTCAGCATAGCCACAGCAGAGAATCCCATCAAATATTGTGCTTTAAAAATTAACCATTAATAGACAGTGGATTCACGTGGTTTATCACAAGTTTGGTTTTATTCATCCAAAATCTTTATTTTTTTTGTACAATTTTTGGTTATTGCTACTTCAGTTCACCAATAGCCTTACTCAGAGAACTTCTGGGCTTTAAAAAAAAAACGTATTCAACCCCAAAATAAAAATATGTAATATCTGGCCAGTAACACACCACCTGTATTAGAGCTCCCCCATTTTGGATGAAGCACCATGGTCGAGGAGGGATTGATAGATGTACTAGCATATTTAGATGAAGTCAAGTGGTGCTGTGCTGCTTTTACAATTGTGTGTGTGTCCTTATTCCCAACAGAATAACGTGACTATCAATTGACATGCATAAAATGTATATTCTTGAGGCTGGGTTCACACCAGTCCGGTGCGAATTCCAGCTCCGATTTCTCTGAGAAGCGAAAAGGCAGCTGTCCTATCTGCGAATCAGGTGCAGGGAGAGGTGTAGTGAGAAGGAGAGAATGCCTGTTCAATGGAATGCATCTGCGAATCCGATTTTTTTCCATAGAATATGTGCCTTCAACGCACATATGTGAACCACATGCATTCAAACTAATAGATTTTAAAATGTTATGCAAATTGGATGCAGTGTAAGTCGCATCCAATTTGCATAATTGTGAACCGGGCCCCGATTGTCAAAACAGTACACACAGATTATGCCTATATCCTCATATGCATCAAAAACTGAAGTCTGATAATTATCCAGTCTCTCATGAATGTATATTTCAGCATCTGTCTTCTTCCATGATGTGACCCCCACACCAACAAACAATATCCCCACCATGCTTCGACAAATACCTCCATGTCACCGCTGTGCTCTCAGAACTCTCCCCTCAATTTGCTTATAAACAAGCATAGAGACATGTATCTGCCACAGGTTTCTCCAAATGCTGGCACCTCCTGACAAAGGGGTTGATTTACTCAAACTGGAGAGTGCAAAGTCTGGTGTAGCTGTGCATGGTAGCCAATCAGCTTCTAACGTTAGCTTGTTAAATTAAGCTTTGACAGAAACAATCTGGAAGCCGATTTGGTTTCTATGTAGAGCTGCACCAGATTTTGCACCCTCCAGTTTTAGTAAATCAACCCCAAAGTGTTTTGCCCTAGAAAACCAGTCTTTTCTATGTGGGCATTATCCACTGCCACATAGGGTGTTGATATCGTTTTCCTCACTCTAGTCACCTGCAGCCTCTTCACTCTGACCAGGCAGAATAAAAAGCAATTATACTGGCTCTGACCACATTATTCACCAATGTAAAAACACATTGTCTCTAAAAATATTGCTCCCATGCCCTCTGTAACCTCTGATCTGCCAGAACAGTAGATCAAGGACAACTGTGATACCAGTATCCAAGAATGCTCCTGTTAGACCTCTTTCACACTGAAGCATTTTTCATGCGCTTTTGGGCTAAAATAGCACTTGTAAAACACCTCCTTTTACAGTCAAAGCCCACCTGCCCCAGTGTGAAAGCAGCCTAAAGGCCCGTACACATGATCTGACTTTTTGACAACATGCAGGCAAATTAGCCGTTTTGGAGCAACATCCGACCGTGTGTACGCTCCATCGGACAAACTTTTTTGGGTTTTGGTCTGACTTTTGTTGGCTGTGCGAACGAACAAACTTTCTGGCAACAAAAGTCCGAAGAAGCAAAGTCTGATCGTGTGTACAGAAAACCATAGGACTTTTGTACACAGTACAAACACGCATGCTTAGAACCAATGCAAAAGATCAGACAACAATACAGAAGTCGACCAAAGGTGGCGGTAAAGAGCAGAAAAACCACGTGATTTGGTGAAAGTCGGCTGAAAAAGTCCTGCCGTGTGTATGCAATACAAGTTCTCGGCCGACTTTAGAAAGATATTGAGAGACCTTGCCTATGCAGTCAGTGGACTAACACTCAAGGACTGATTCGTAACGAAAAAAGTACAAGTATTTTGGAGAATTTGCTGTGAGGAATTTATTTATAAAGACTTGTAAAGTTACTGATCTAATTTAAATCAACAGGCAGAGTCATTTTTTTGTAAGAAGGTTTTATAAACCACTCATAGCGCTTTCTTTTTCAGTAAAAAATAAATATTTATAAACAAAGAAATGAACTACAATGTTTAAAACTTTAAGAAAAGCACATGCCTGGTATGTAAAAACCATGAAAACATAAGAAAACAGTGACGTCATAATACACGTCTGCCCAGGAACTGGGGCTGGACCCCTTTGGCACTCCCATTTAACTGGAGAGGGGGGAAAGCAGCTTATTCTTCTGTCCCTCAATAAATGTAGCTTAGCAGCTACTATTAGGTCAGTCCCCTCTTGCTATTAGGTCTTCTATGTAAGCATCCAGCTCATCATCTGTATTTATATCGATATCCTAGAAAAAGAGGAACAAAGGTTAAAGGTTGTGTAAGACCAGATTACTATTACAGCACTAAAGTAAAAAATGAGTTTTGAAACAAACACAGTCCTGGCATATTCATCCTTAACCACTTGCCCACTTAAACCCTCCTTTCTAACCAGACCAATTTTCAGCTTTTAGTGCTCTCACATTTTGAATGACAATAACTCAGTCATGCAACACTGTAATATGAAAATGTTGTGTTTTTTCACACAAATAGAGCTTTCTTTTGGTGGTATTTATTTACCATTGGGTTTATTTTTTTGTGCTATAAATAGACGGTAATTTTTGTTTAAAAAAATGCATTTTTCTTTGTTTCGGTTATAAAATTTTGCAAATGAGTAATTTTTCTTCATGCATTTTGGCCAAAATTTACACAATTACATATCTTTGGTAAAAACTCAAATACGTGTATATTACTTGGTCTGTGTGAAAGTTAGAGTCTACAAGCTATGGTGCCAATCATTCATAATTAATCACACCTGATGTACTGACAGCCTCTCTCATTTCTTGAGACCCGAACAAGCCAGGAAAGTACACAAATCTCCCAAATGACCCCTTTTTGGAAAGTAGGCATTCCAAGGTATTTAGTATGAGGCAGCCCACAGCGCTTCCGCACCCAGCTCCCTCCTCTACTCACACGTTGTACTGATCTGTATGAGGAGAAGGGAGGAGCTGGACCAGACATGCTCAGGTTTGTCGATAACCAATTGATCCGTTATTGGACGGAGTGATCACGTGGTAATGGGCCGCTGTCATTGGCCCTTAACCCCGTTCTGTGACACGCTGGGTCATTGTATGCCCTTCCCAGAGTTATCCGACCTCGCTGTAGCTGTCATTTGGCTATGACCCGGTCGGTAAGTGGTTAAACATCTGTGGACTTTTTAGATTAAGGGGTTAGGTCATTTTCTCATGCCTTAAATTCAATTACTAGCTTGCTGTGAATTAAAAAACCCATTCAAGCAACCCCCTTGATTTTTTAGTTTCTATTTTGAAACCAGATTGCATTTGAAGACAAAAGTCCAGGAATGGACCCTTGCAGAAAAAGATCCATTATATAATGCTTTTTTTAAACCAACATTGCGGAAAACTAGGCCAATTTAACAATACTGGTTATTTATAGAAAGGATGCATCTTACCTCTTGAACTTTCTGTAGCAGTGACACAATGTTTGTTCTTAATCGCTGTAGTTTCTCTTCAGACTCTCTTAACTTATTTTCCGTGTTACGCTGGAGCTCTTCACTGGCTTTAGCACGGAGATCAGCTCGATTTTGATATGAGTTGCACAAATTTTGTAGACCCACTTCATACTGCTTAAAGTATTCCTTCTACAAAAAGAGAAAAGTAGATTTCATGAGGACAGCAAAGTGCTTCACATTCTCCTCTTACAGAGCCGAGGTCTGGAGTTTAACTCACTAAATCACTATATGCATGGTTTGCATCTTCTCATGCTTGAATGAATTTCTTATGGGTGTCCCAGCACAATTCTAAACTAACTAGCTTCTACTAACGTTAAAGTCATTGTAAACGATCACCTTGTAAAACAATTCAGTTTAATATAGATCTATAAAAAAAATAAAAAATCATATATACCACCCCCCCCCCTTTTTTTTTTTTAAGAAGTGATCACATTTCCTCTGTTCTCGGTTGCATAAGAGCTGGGGGAGGAGAAACAGAAGTACACTGAGCTTCCCTGTGAATAGCTGTGCAGGGGGGGGGGGGGGTCAAGAAAAGTCTGATCATTGGAGGAGAGCAGGCCGAGTTCCCAGCACAGCTAGAGAACTGAACTGACCACGGTGTGTTATGATTAATGTGGTCAGTTTTTATTAGGAAATCAGAATGAATGGCATTTTACACAAGGGAGGCTAAACAAAGAACAGGATACTTAAGCGTGTCTTAAGCGTACTGTACATGTCTCTAATATTCAAAAAACTGAAAACACGGAATACATGCAAACATCTGGTCACACTTCTAGCACCTTACATTATATATCTATATGTTGCTCAGATTTAAAAAGACGTTCGGGCTATATAAAAAAAATAAAAAAATTATACTCAGCTAGGTGGATGCAGCATTCATCTGTCCTCTGCTGAGAACTGAGCGATTAGCTCAGTGCAGAGCCAGCATTCTGTGAGCAGAGAGCTGGGTCAATCACCCACCACTCCCTTCTCTACACACTTCTGCCTTCCAATCCCATGCTCACTCGGGCGCTGAGCTGTAGAGGGGAGCAGCTGGCTCAGGCTCTCAGCGGATTGTTGAGAGGCTGAGCCAGCTGTCAGTCCAGGCATCTAGGTGGATCCAGACCATCGGAATGCATAAACTGATATACAGTGCCTTGCGAAAGTATTCGGCCCCCTTGAACTTTTCAACCTTTTGCCACATTTCAGGCTTCAAACATAAAGATATAAAATTTTAATTTTTTTGTGAAGAATCACCAACAAGTGGGACACAATTGTGAAGTGGAACGAAATCTATTGGATAATTTAAACTTTTTTTTTAGCAAATAAAAAACTGAAAAGTGGTGCGTGCAAAATTATTCGGCCCCTTTACTTTCAGTGCAGCAAACTCACTCCAGAAATTCAGCGAGGATCTCTGAATGATCCAATGTTGTCCTAAATGACTGATGGTGATAAATAGAATCCACCTGTGTGTAATCAAGTCTCTGTATAAATGCACCTGCTCTGTGATAGTCTCAGGGTTCTGTTGAAAGCACAGAGAGCATCATGAAGACCAAGGAACACACCAGGCAGGTCCGTAATACTGTTGTGGAGAAGTTTAAAGCCGGATTTGGATACAAAAAGATTTCCCAAGCTTTAAACATCCCAAGGAGCACTGTGCAAGCGATCATTTTGAAATGGGAGTATCAGACCACTGCAAATCTACCAAGACCTGGCCGTCCCTCTAAACTTTCAGCACAGACAAGGAGAAGACTGATCAGAGATGCAGCCAAGAGGCCCATGATCACTCTGGATGAACTGCAGAGAACTACAGCTGAGGTGGGAGAGTCTGTCCATAGGACAACAATCAGTCATACACTGCACAAATCTGGCCTTTATGGAAGAGTGCCAAGATAGCCATAAAAAAGTATCGTCTAAAGTTTGCCACAAGCCACCTGGGAGACACACCAAACATGTGGAAGAAGGTGCTCTGGTCAGATGAAACCAAAATTGAACTTTTTGCCCACAATGCAAAACGATATATGTTTGGCGTAAAAGCAACACAGCTCATCACCCTCAACACACCATCCCCACTGTCAAACATGGTGGTGGCAGCATCATGGCTTGGGCCTGCTTTTCTTCAGCAGGGACAGGGAAGATGGTTAAAATTGAGGGGAAGATGGATGCAGCCAAATACAGGACCATTCTGGATGAAAACCTGTTGGAGTCTGCAAAAGACCTGAAACTGGGATGGAGATTTATCTTCAAACAAGACAATGATCCCAAACATACAGCAAAATCTACAAAGGAATGGTTCACAAATAAACGTATCCAGGTGTTAGAATGGCCAAGTCAAAGTCCAGACCTGAATCCAATCGAGAATCTGTGGAAAGAGCTGAAAACTGCTGTTCAAACACGCTCTCCATCCAACCTCACTGAGCTCGAGCTGTTTTGCAAGGAAGAATGGGCAAGAATTTCAGTCTCTCGATGTGCAAAACTGATTGAGACATACCCCAAGCGACTTGCAGCTGTAATCGCAACAAAAGGTGGCTCTACAAAGTATTAACGCAAGGGAGCCGAATAATTTTGCACGCCTCACTTTTCATTTTTTTATTAGTTAAAAAAAGTTTCAAAAATCCAATAGATTTCGTTCCACTTCACAATTGTGTCCCACTTGTTGGTGATTCTTCACAAAAAATAAAAATTTTATATCTTTATGTTTGAAGCCTGAAATGTGGCAAAACGTTGAAAAGTTCAAGGGGGCCGAATACTTTCGCAAGGCACTGTACATACATTTCTAGTGTAGTCTATAGTTTTGTAAATTTAAGAGACAAATGCTGACAAAAAGGGAGAAAAATAAAAGAGGCAGTACATATATTAAACTAACAAGTATGCCTGTCTTCCTATAGAAAAGCAGGACTTTATTCCCAATTGAAGGACACAGCTTAATGATATTAAGCAACTTAGGAAGTATAGATATGTCCCTTTCCACAGAACTGCCAGCTGGGGAGAATGCTGAGCATTCTGGTGTAGAGAAATATGTAGGCAAGCATCTTCTAGAACAACTGCAATAAGACACTGGAAAATGTAATTATGATGTAAAACTTCTTGGAAGCTATGAACTTGTCTCTAGCTAAAAATAAGTTAACACTTTTAGAACAAATATGTGAGTAGAAAGCTAGGTTTTCCTCGATTCCAAGTATCCGATGCTGAGCATGCAGGGTCATCCCTTTACCAGCCAACTGGTCTGCAAAAGTTGTTTTAGAGTCTATGCAGCGGAGAGTCAGAGGGTTAACAGGTAAAGCTGTCCTACGCAAAAGATGGGCAGGGGTTACATAGTGGAACAAGCAACAGCAGTTCCATTGCAGCAATTAGCTCAACCTCCTCCAGAAAAGTGAACTCTTCCTGGCCCATTCTCATGAGAATCTTCTCACCAAGAAACAAGTATCCCTCCTAGACATCTGGATAGTGGGCCATCTGAGGATACCTCAGAAGAGCTCGGCCCTCAGACATCAACCTTCTCCTAGTTCAGCCCTATGTCCAGACTGTAAAGCCAGGTTTTAGCTGGGAGGAAGCCAACACTACATCCGAGAAGTCAAAGATGTACTTCCTATTTCTAAAGAAGGTTTCCGTCTTTTCGGCTCGGTTTCCACTAGCGCGACTTGTCATACGACCTGGAACTGCAAAATCGCATGACAGGTCATACCCCATGATTTCCAATGAGTACGGTTCATATCTGTTACTACTTCAAGTTGCAGCGACATCAAAGTAGACACAACTTGAGGCCCATAGACCTCAAGAATACAGAGGCATTGTTTCAAGTTGCATGACTTTCAGGTCGCTATAGTGGAAACATAGGCTTACTCTGATGGATGTTGTCAGGGACATTATTGGGGGAAAAAAATGTTTTCCTCTCAATTGCCTAGGAAAACTATATCCACTGCCGGAACAAGATTCTGCAATGCCAGATGTTCCACCAGAGGTAGACGTGGCAGTGGTTCGTATAACAAAGTATTTCATCTCACCAACCGATGGTTCAGCCTCAATTGAGGATCCTTTAGACCAGGGGTCTCAAACTGGTGGCCCTCCAGCTGTTGCAAAACTACAATTTCCATGAGGCATTGCCAGGCCCAGTGTTACAAGCATGACTCAGATAGGCAGAGGGATGATGGGACTTGCAGTTCTTCAACAGCTGTAGAGCCACCAGTTTGAGACCCCTGCTTTAGACAGATAAATAGTCCCCGACTTAAAGTAGCTTACCAAATGGCGGGTAAACACCTGGAAGTCAGCAACTGCCTGATCTGTATCCAAAGTCCTGTGGGCATGGACCAAAACAATGGAGACAGCGATTCATTAAAATGTCCCTAGGAAAAATATTGTCAAGGCTTTGGACGAACTATGGCTCTGCAGACTTCACCAGTGAGATGGCAATGGATACAATTCGATACTTCGCAAGATCAATGTCACTACTTGCCATATGGGTATTGTGGTCAGAACTACACTGCGTGAAAACAAAATTTGTATAAATACCGTTTTTTTTTTTTTTTTTTGTTTAATGGTAAACCACTCTTTGAAGAAAGGTTACAGACAGCCATTTCCCGGGTCACAGGAGGAAAGTCAGACTTGATTACCCAGAACAGCAGAAGTCTCTCCTTTGGACCCTGCACTTCCCTCAGAACCCTCACGAGGGCTTGGATCACTATCCAAGCTTCTTTAAGAGAACTAGTTCTCAGTTCTTATAACGAGACAATATCCTCCTTTTATCAAAAGATCCAGCCCAGCTAGTGGAACACAGGTGGATGCTGTGGCCTACACGATCAAGATACGGTTGGATGGTAAATCAAACTAGTAATCTTTTCTCCAGTTTAGACACCTTATTCAACACCGCAGTAGGGACGTGTCCCTGTCATCTCAGAAAGTGTGGATGATCATTCGGAAAGTAAGGAGAGTGAGGATATGGTCCTACATAAGAGCCTTAAGCCAACTTGACTTAATAGGCATTTTTTTCTATTTGTATCCAGATGGTCCCATGGACAGATGGATACCTCAGGCACATTTTACCTAGTATTCCTAAAGCAATGGAGCAAACCATCTATCCCAGTCCATATGTCAAGCAAGTTTGATGCACAGGGGTCTGCACTAGTGGACAAAGAGGGAGGTGCCTGTAAAGCCACATCCATTAAGACATGTCTTCTGGACCACAGTTAACAGACACCAATGTAATAGGCTAGGGAGGCACATTGCAACCAGATGTTGATTCAAGAGAGATGGGAGTTCAATGTGGTAGACATCGCAAATATCCTGGAAATCCAGGCGGTTTATCTCGGATTGACAGCATTTGTTCTCTCAGACCAAGGACAAATCCGATTCGATCCAGATAGGCAATAGAACTGCAATATACATACACCACCAAGGCAGAACCCATAACAGTTCCTTGCTAAGGGAAGTGGAACCCATCTTCATTTGGGCAGAGGGGAATCTGAAGGACCTAAGAGTAGTCCATCTTCCAGCCCACTTAAACACCTGGATCCCAACAAATGGTCCCTACAACCAAAGTTATTCAGTTGGATTGCGGGCCAGTGGATCTTTCCTGAACTGCATCCTTTTGCTACAGCAAGCAATACCAAGCTGCAGAGGTTTGTTTTACATCTACCTCACCCTTTGGCAGAAGCAATAGATGTCTTGGGCATGCAATCTCATTTAAGCCTCCTCCGGCCTCCTACCTTGAAAATTCTCTCGAGACTTGAAATATCAATAACAGTCCTGCCTTATTTGCAGGGAGACCCAGGATTCCCTAGGGCAATATACAGTGCCTTGCAAAAGTATTCACCCCCTTGGCATTTTTCGTGTTGTGTTGCCTCACAGCCTGGAATTAACATGGATTGTTTGAGGATTTGTATCATTTAATTTACCCATTGAACTAAAGGCTGTAATGTAACAAAAACAGGTAAAAAGCAAAGGGGGTGAATATTTTGCAAGGTACTTTATCTTGGTGTCCAGCCACAGATAAATATTCCCGATACCCTTTCTTCTGGCTCGAGGCATCACACCCATCAGAATACTCACAGATTTAGGCTAGGTTCACACTGCTGCAGTTACGAGAACCGGATGTGATTCGCACCGCAGTGCAAATCACATCCGATCTCTGTGCGATGCGAGTTCAGCCATACAGATAGTATGGCTGAATTTGCATCGCACCCGGCCCAAACTCGCACATGACCCTTTTTTGGTCCGCAGCAGAATCAGATCGCATGGGTGTTCACACCATGCGATCCGATTCCTGTCCGAGTTTGCAGATCGCACTGCGATGTGCGAACTGATCTGGGGGTGTCATTAACTTTTCACTGACACTCCCAGTCGTTCGCATAGGGCAGTGTGAACTGCCGCCGGGAGGCATGCGATGAGGGAACCCGCAGCGGATTTGCGGCTTTCCCGCACCGCTGCAGTGTGAACCCAGCCTGAACCTTTACATTAGAATGTTAAAAGACAGAGGCTTTAATCATTAAAACATTCCTCCAGAGTTATTTAAACTCTGCTCAAAGCACAGGAGCCTTCAACTAAAAATACATAGAATAAGGTTTGGAATAAGTTTACATATTTTGCTAACGGCAAAACTTTAATCCTTATGTACCCTCTTCCTCCCAGCTCCTTGACTTACTGCAAACAGACCTGATTTACGATTAGGATTAACCACTTCAGCCCCGGAAAGGTTTTACCCCCTTCCTGGCCAGAGCACTTTTTACAATTTGGCATTGCATCGCTTTAACTGGTTATTGCACAGTCTTACAATCCTGTACCCAAACGAAATTTGCATCTTTTTTTGCCACAAATAGAGCTTTCTATTTGATCACCTCTGCGGTTTTTATTTTTTGTGCTATACACAAAAAACAAACAAAAAGAAAAACGTAAATTTGGGGGGAAAAAAACCAAAAAACAAAAAACGTACAGGGTTTCATGCAGGGGAGCCATTCTGCCCAGTATATGTACCCAAGTTGGTCAGGTACCGGTTAGGCAATTTAAGCTAGTGGCAATCTCTGCTGTGACCACAAGAGATGGGCAGAACATCCTATAATAATCAAATTTTTCAAGACTGTCAAGAAGATAAGCCCATCCATTAGAATAAATATTTCCCACTTGTGATCTCTATTGCTCTGGAGCCCTTATCCAAACAGCCTTTTGTCCCATCTGATTCAGCATCCTTGTGAAATCTCACTTGGAAACTATTTTTCTTTGTAGCGATGGTATCAGGCTTTGGAGTATCAGAACTTCAGGCTCTAGGATCAGAAGACAATAATATTATTTTCTGTACGCGGATAGAGTGGAACTTAGAACGGTACATGGAATTATCCCTATGTTCTCCTTTGCCTCTACCATCTCCGAGCCTTGGGTCCTGCCAATCTTTTCAGCTCCTATTTCGACCTTCTTCACAAAGACAATATTACTTTGGTACCAAGACACTATATTTAAGCCACAACTCCCTTCAGACTTTCATCTGACCTATTTGTAATATCCCCCCCCCCCAACAAAAAAAAAAAAAAACTGGGTAAAGGCCTCTAAAATGTGACCATTCCGGAACTGCAGTATCCATCATGCCTAGTCATGTCTGAATATCAGAGCTTTAAAATAACTCATGGGATATTTGGTTCTGCGTCAGCTGGGAAGCCATAGTTTGCAGATCCCTACTCTAGTACAATAGTTTCATGGATAATCAAATTGGTTAAGAAGGCGAACAGGGCTAGGGGTCTAGAACCCCCTCTTCAGTTGGGCTGTATGCCACCCAGTTGTTTCCTGCCTCTTGAGCAGACATATCCATCAAAACGATCTAAAGGGGAGCATCATGGTCATTCCAACATGTGTTTACGAGGTGTTACAGAGTAGACCCGGCAGCTTTCTTATCTATAGAAACTGGCAGACAGGCTATCAGGACGGCATTTGCCCATTTTAAATCCTTTTTCAAATAAATCTTTTACTATGCATCATCCCACCCATTTCAGCTAGTTATTTGTCACAGGTATGCTGCCAGGGAGGCACCAGGAAAACGGGAAATTGTTTCATACTTACCGTAATTTTCTTTTCCTGGTGCCTATCCATGGCAGCATACAATCCCACCCTCGGTATGCTATATTACATAGAATGCTGGGAGTGTACTAATCCTTCTCTTTTATAATATTCACTGTTCCTGAGGGAGGAGCCAAGGCGGAGCTCGTCACAGGTATGTTGCCATGGATAAGCACCAGGAAAAGAAAGTTACAGTAAGTATGAAACATTTTTTTGTTTTAACCCGTCAGATTCTTTTCACCATCTGTGACCCATTGCAGAGATTACCATTTACTTCCTGTCCCCTAGCCACCAGTAAGGGAGAGGAAATCCCTACAAATTAAAGGGAATTCTTTGGGGACCAGAACTACAGTCCCCATTGGAAGATTTCCCCCCCTACTACTTTTCTGGGGGCACCCCAAAAATTGGAATTTCCTTTTACTTTCAATAACGGTAAACAGGACAAATAGACAGGGGAAATCTCCTTAACGGGTGCACAGACAGCAGTAAAAACTGAAAAGGTATTCTAATCCCTTTCCACTCTATCCAAAACGTTTTGCCTTTTATGCCACGTACACACGATCGGAAATTCCGGCCAGAAAAAGACCGATGAGAGCTTTTCATGGGAAAATGCGACAGTGTGTATGCTCCATCGGAATTTAGCTGTCCTAATTTCCGCCAGCCAAAAAGTTATAGCACGTTCTCAATTTTCCCGACGGAAAAACTTTCTATCGGTAATTCCGATTGTGTGTATGCAATTCCGACACGCCAAAAATCATGCATGCTCAGATTCAACTACGAGACATTGGCTACTGAACTTCCTTTTTCTAGTCACGTCATAAGTGTTGTACGTTACCACGTTATAAATGATCGGAATTTGATGTAACCGTGTGTAGGTAAGACAGCTTGAGCTGAATTCCGTCGGAATTACCATCAGAGCTTTTTCCGACAAGAATTCAGTTTGTGTGTACGTGGCATTAGTTATACTTTATTATGAAGCTGTGTCCCTCAATGAGAAATAAAGAAAAAATTGTGCAAACTCAATTCAGACAGCTTTTGTTTAAAATGTACAAAGCTAACAGCATATTAAATTAAAATTTGCCAAAAACAGAATCAACCACACATACTTTTTCAGACTAGTTACTACAGATTAGCTGGTTGAGGCAAATGAAAGAAAAGTGGAATGAACGGCTGATGTTCTCTTTTGCAATAAAAAGCAAAATTATATGAAAGTGTCACTTGAATGAGTAAAGGTATTTGAAACCTTTGCAGTCACTGTAGAATTTGCTTGAGCAAATATTTCTCACTCACCAAAGGAAAGGCTATAAGATCTTCAGCACTCATTGTGCTCAGTTCATTCTTGGTTATATGAAAATTGGGTGGCAAGAAATATCTTAAGCAGTTCCTGAATAAGAGAAGAACATGTCAACCAAAATGTAACATATTTCAGTTGTATCAATTATATCATAAATTACATTCCATTTTATGACTCTTATAATGCAAACATTTGCCAATAACCCAGACACACTGAACCTTAATAAACTTACAAAACAGTGGAACTTTGCTTTAAGTCAGCAGCTACAAAAGCTGCTGACTTTTAATAAAACAGACACCCACCTGCCCACGGTCCAGCGATGCGGCTGCCCGAAGCCTCACTCCTCCCCCTCCTCTCCATGGCACTGCTACTGTGGGTACCTAGCTGTGATAGCTTGCAGCTTCACAGCCGGGCACGCACTGTGAATGCACGATTCACAATGCTCTCTCCAAGTGGACAGGCACTCCTAGGCGGCCAAGCAACAGAAGGAGGAAGTGGGACAGTAATTGCCTGTCAAAACCCAGGTACCCACTTCCCCCTCCACAAAAAAATCCATGACATATGTGGCATGTAAGGGGGGCAAGGAGTGCTTAAACCGGAAGTTCCACTTTTGGGAATTTCCCAAAGCCAGCAGTTGCGTTTAAAAAAAAAAAAAAAAGAAAAAAAAAGAAAGCTAAATTAAAATACTGTTACATTTGCATTTTTTCTTTGCCAACAATTGATTGTCTTTTATTGGAAAACTTCCCTTCACTCTACTTTGAAGGCGGCCAATGAATTATAGACTTAAGCTGGCCACAGATGCAGCAGCAACCGGCCGAGATTCAAACCATGTATGGGCAGGCTGATTGTACCCAAGTTGATTGATCAATTAACTTGGGTACAACCAGCCTGTTGGACTTTACATTAAATAATTGCCAGTAGTTGGCTAATCACTCCAGTCGGGGACAACACCCCCTCACTGGGAGAACAGCTCAACGGAAGGGATTCCCCCCCATTAACACTGACTGCGTTGATGGGGGAAAAACTAGTGATTTATGGCCGGCCTTAAAAGGCAATAGCTTATCACATCTATTTGAGAGAGAAAAAAAAAATGGTCATGCTGGAATGATACACCAACCAATTAAAAAAAAATAAAAAAATAAAAAAAAAGGACCCAAACGTTACAGTCATATACCTCTACAATGAGTCAGCTACTGTACTTCTAAAACTCAGGATTTTTTATCTATTAAACGGTTTCATTTTCTGCTTTCTTAAAGCTGATTGCAGTATCAAGTGTCATAAAATTGTAAGGTCTCTTGAATCCACAAACTATACAGTGCCTTAAAGCATTCATACCCCTTGAAATTTTCCACACCTTAGGTCACAACCAAAAACATAAATGTATTTTATTGGGATTTTATCTGAAAGACCATCACAAAGTGGCGCAGAATTGTGAAGTGGAAGGAAAATGATAAATGGCCTTCAACATTTTTTTACAAATAAAATATCTGAAAAGTGTGGCTTGCATTTGTATTCAGCCCCCTTTACTCCGATACCCCTAACTAAAAATCTAGTGCAGGGATATACAATTAGCGGATCTCCAGCTGTTGCAAAACTACAAGTCCCATCATGCCTCTGCCTCTGGGTGTCATGCTTGTGGCTGTCAGTCTTGCTATGCCTCATGGGAATTGTAGTTCTGCAACAGCTGGAGGTCCGCTAATTGCATACCCCTGATCTAGTGGAACCAATTGCCTTCAGAAGTCACCCAATTAGTAAATAGAGTCCACCTGTGTGTAATTTAATCTCAGTATAAATACAGCTGTTCTGCGAAGCCCTGAAAGGTTTGTTAGAAAACCTTAGTGAACAAACAGCATCATGAAGGCCAAGGAACACACCAGACAGGTCACGGATAAAGTTGTGGAGGAGTTTAACCACTTCCATACCAGGCACTTTCCCCCCTTCCTGCCCAGGACAATTTTCAGCTTTCAACTTTGAATGACAATGGGGTGGTCATGCAACACTGTACCCAAACAAAATTATAATTTTCTTCCCACAAATAGAGCTTTCATTTGGTGGTATTTAATCACCTCTGCGGTTTTAAATTTTAACGTTATAAAACAAAAAGACAGAATTAAAAAGAAAACGATTGGCCACTGATAGGCGGCACTGGATAGACAGCACTGATGAGGAGCTACTGACAGGCATTTATTATGGGGACAGGCTGGCAGGTGGGCCACCTTTTGATGGGGCTGTACTGATAATCAATGTGCTGATTATCAGCACAGACCCCCCGACAGGGAGAGCCACCGATCGGCTCTCCCTGTCAGTGTGAACCGAGGAAAGCCATTTACCAACTCTTCCTGGTTCACGCGATAATCAGCAGTGAACCACAGGCTTCATACCACAATCGGATATGTGGTGTGGCCCTAATATATGAATGTGAGTTTGGGACCTTGGATTGTGGGCTCCTTGAGGGTAAGAACCGATGTAAATGTGTGATGTATGTGTGGAGCACTGTGTAAATTGACGTCGCTATATGGGTACCTTAAATAAATAATATATAATAGAGGAGCATCTTAATGAGACACAAGGGATAGGAACAATTGTAGACACTCACTCAGGTTGAGCTGGATAGACCCCAAAGCACCTTGTCCCCATGTTGACGAGGACAAGGGCCTCTTCCCGACACCCCTGGTCGTTGGTTGTCGGGGTCTGTGAGCGGGGGGCTTATCGGAATGCGGGAGCCCCCTTTAATAAGGGGGCCCCAGATCCCTGCCCCCCCACCCTATGTGAATGAGTTTGGGGTACATCGTACCCCTACCCATTCACCTGAGGGAAAAAGTGTCAATAAAAAAAAAAAAAAAAAAAAACACAACACAGGTTTTTAAAGTAGTTTATTAGACAGCTCCGGGGGTCTTCTCGCTGGGCTCCTCCGCTATATTCTGCTCTTTTACTAGCGTGGAGAAGCTTTCTCCTTCATCGCCGCCATCCGGGGGTCTTCTTCCGACTTCTGCCTCTCTTCGGTTCTTCTACCGGGCTCCTCCGCTATCTTCTTCCTGCTCTTTTACTAGCTTTGGCCCGGTCTTCTCGTTCGTCGATGTCGCCCCCTTCTTCTCTTCTTCCAATGTTGACTCGAAGCTTTCTCGCTGTAATGCCAGGGAAGCTTTGCGCGGCAACTTATATTAGGCATAAGGGGCGGGGTCACGGGTGATGTCATATGGTGACCCCCCTCCCACTGTAACATAAGGGGAGGGGTCACCATGTGACATCACCCATGACCCCACCCCTTATGCCTATATAAGTCACCGTGCAACGCGTCCCTGGCATTACAGCGGGACAGAGTGTTGTGTCAGAAGAAGAAGAAGACGACGACGACGACGACGAAGAAGGTGGTGTCAATAATCGGAAGAAGGGGGCGACATCAACGAACGAGAAGACTGGGCCAAAGCCAGTAAAAGAGCTGGAAGAAGATGGCGGAGGAGCCCGGCAGAAAAACCGAAGAGCAGGAGAAGTCGGAAGAAGACCCACGGAAAGGCGGCGACGAAGGAGAAAGCCGGGCCTTTTTTTGGCGTAGGGGTTCCCCTTAAAATCCATACCAGGCGACGGGGCTAGCAAGGTGTCAATCTTGCCAATGGAGGCGGTGACATAGACTTCCTTCGCTAGTCCCATCTACCTGGAGTCACGTTCAAAATGAACGGATTTTACTCCGTGTGTGCGCACAAGTCCGTTCATTTGAAAAGTCAAGACTTCTTTCAAAGTCCGCCGGACTTTTGGGAAGAAAAAGTCGGCAGGAGCCCACACACGGTTGATTTGTCCGGTGGACTCTGGCCTACTGGATAGTCCGATCATGTGTACGTGGCATTAGAGTCTGCAAAAGACTTGAGACTGGGGCGGGGGTTCACCCTCCAGCAGAACAACACATAACATACAGCCAGAGCTACAATGGAATGGTTTAGATCAAAGCATATTCTTGTGTTAGACTGGCCCAGTCAAAGTCAAGACCTAAATCTAATTGAGATTCTGTGGAAATACTTGCAGATGCTCTCCATCCAATCTGACATTGAGCTATTTTGCTAGGAAGAATGGGCAAAAATGTCACTCTAGATGTGCAAAGCTGGTAGAGACATACCCAAAAAGACTTGTAGCTGTAACAGTGGTTCTACAAAGTATTGACTAAGGGGGGCTGAATACAAATGCACACCACACTTTTCACATCTTTATTTGTAAAAAACAAAAATTGAAAACCAGTCAATTTTCCTTCCACTTCACAATTATGTGCCACTTTGTGTTGGTCTATCACAAAATACATTTAGGTTTTTGGTTGTAGCATGACAAAATGTGGAAAATTTCAAGGGGTATGAATACTTTTCAAGGCACTAACTATGGAAAATGAACCACATAGAAGTAACACACAAATTCAATGCGGCAGAGGCAGCCAGGACTATCCAATTTTTTTGTCAATATAGCCGTAGCCCTACATAAAACAATTCTCCGTAAGACAAGAAAGAAATGTAAAAAAATTAAACCATTATAAAGCTGAGAAATAGAAGAACAGAGAATAATGTCTTTGAAATTTATTTCCACCCTGTCTACTAGTAATGGAGTATATATTTAAGTATCTTTTGTGTTATGTTTTTAGAATTGATAGCATAATAAAAGCATATAGTGTCTACCTCCTATACAAGACAATTCAACGTTTTTGGTGTAGCAACACAAACAGGTTCTTGAGAAATGCTATCAAAAGATGTATTTCTCCATACGAGGATCAAAATCATTCAGATGGTGTCATTAAACTTACCTTACAACTTGTGCAAGTTGTTCCACTGGTGCAAGGCTAGCACTAGGTTCTGTTGTGTCCGGTTCTATCCTGCTGTTGTCAGAGGTAGAGGGTTCAGCTTGCTGTGTACCAAGCATCTCATGTTCTGGCGATGCTGGCCTCATGAGTCTTACATCGTCACTACCTTTCTCCACCCTACAAAAAATGACAAATCAAAGTCCACTTTACTGTAAACATATTTGTATGAGGACCTTAAAGCTGTAGTAAAGTCCACTTGTTCAGGTAAGCTTAAAAGGTACAGTTAACTGTGCACAGTTTAGGAGATTTTCACATTTGTAGGGGCCACTGACATTAGCAGCACATGTGCAATGCACTTTGAATGGATAGCGCACTCAAGTGCTCTGCCATGGTCGTGACTCCAATGCGTGGGAGTGACTTCATCGCAGCCAGCCAAGCAAACGGCCAGAGCATGCGAACGGAAGGGAGACCGAGTGTAGACGTAAACCCCGTCAGCGGTGACATTGTGTCGCTCGTGGATAGATACACTTTACAGGAAAGTCTGTCATAATGTGCTAGTATGGGGAAGCATTTTTTTTGTTAAACAGACTTTACTACTGCTTGAACCCCTCAATAACAAAGGTTTTTCAAATTTGGCATGTGTTAGGGCTCTTTCACAAGGGCAGACTCAGCCAGCGGATCCACCTGCTCAGCAGGGGATATGTCCGCTGATCCCCACTGAGCAAGGCGGGTGACAGGTCAAAGTTCACTCTGCTCATACAGAGCGGCCACAGACACAGCCTGCATTCCTTTATGAGCAGCCGGATGTAAACGGACCACCTGTCTGTTTACATCCAAGTGTCATCTGACTCGATCCACCAGACGGATGGGGAACGTATCTCCCTCCACCAGTTTTTAGCATCCAGAACGGTTGTCGGCGGATGTAAACAGACACATGTCCGTTTAAATCCGCTGCTTCATAGAGGGCAATGGATGGTTCGATCGGGTCCACCTTAAAAAAAAATAAAAAAATAAAAAACACACGTTGGTCCGCCTGTGTGAAAGAGCCCTTAGTAGAACTATACTGAACATATCTTTAAAAATAGCATGTGTATGCAGGATATTTTTTTTTTTTCCAGGACAAACTGGGCCTTTTGGTGGTGACTGTTAATCGATATCTCTTCTTTTTAATGGTTCAAAGCAGTAAATAAGGGGGGGGGGGTGCCTGTAACCCTTAAAAGCGGAACTTTGCTGCAGTTCAGAGCCCCTGAACAGCAGTAAATCATGAAAGCGGAACTAAACCCGTCGATTTAAAAAAACAGTTACATTCCTGGAATGCAAACTGTCACATTTGCTTGTGTCCTGAACCAAAATGTCAAACCATCAAATGACTGGTGTTATAACCGATGACATGGCAGCAGCATGGCAGTTGCAGATCAAACAGAAGCAGCTTCCTTAGCTGTAAGGAATAGGAGGGTTTAATTTTGCTTTATAGCTGTCTGCAGATCGACCTCTACAAATTTGCTCAGTGGCTCTCTGTTTTTTAGGCACTTCCATGTGCAGAGCAGGGCGAGACAGTGTATTACTGGATTTTAAACAGTATAGGCACTTATTTTTAATCTTTTTACATAGCTATTAGGGGTCGACTGATTTCTTGTAATAATTGATGCGGCTAAGTAGCCGCTCGGCCGTTATCACAACTAGTGGGAGATGACGCCCTGTCCCCCCGCCGATCAGCCGGGTCTCCCATCCCAACAGGAGGCCTGAGCGACCAGCCAGCAGACCAGAGACCCAAACAAAGCCGATTGCTTTGTGCGGGTCTTCGATCTAGTAACTCGGAAGTGATGTCATTACTCTCATCATAAAAGGTATCAGTTTTAAAAAATAGAAAGCATTCAAAAATGCTGATCTTGACATTTTGAATACTTTTAGGATCCCTCCATAAAGAGTACCCGTCACTGCCTATTACTGTCACAAAGGATGTTTACATTCCTTGTGACAGCAATAAAAGTGCTACAAAAAAAAAATCTAAAAGGACAGTGTAAAAATAAAAGCTTCAAATCTACAGAAAATCGGCACCAGATATCGGCCTTAAAGGCAGCTGAAAAATCTGTATCAGCCCTAAAAAAATATATATGGGTCGACCCCTAATAGCAACTATACCCGTTAAAGGGGCCAGCCTGACATGATCTAGCAGGACTTTAATTTAGACTTTAGTCAGAAAATTATGTACTCAAAAAAAAAAAAAAAAAAAGAGTCAGCCGCCGAGGGACCTCAGAAGAGCAGGTTTGGGGCCACTCTGTGCAAAACGAGCTGCACAGTGGAAGTATAACATGTTTGTTATTTTAAAAAAATAAAAAATTTTACTTTACAATCCCTTTAAGCATGGCTCCCAACGGTCCCTCATTTGAGACCAAATCGCTGTACTTCATGTAGCCTCAATTGTCCCTCTATTTGGTCTGATGTGTACATCTCTGTACAAAATGTACCATTTTACTACCAAAAGGGTTATATTGCACAAAAAAACTTTTAATCCAACCTACATTAGTCAATTTGTTAGATTGAAAGGCCAATATAAAGGAAAAATAGAGGTCAAATCAGCACTTGTGTGGTTTTGTCAATCATTTTCTGTCTATTCATTTCAGAAAGTTGAGGTATACACTGAGGAACACAGGATGGTAATTAAGGTGCACAGAAGCAGTCCAACTGATGGGTAGGCAACACAGTAAAGACCTTAATTGGTCCACAAGTAACAGCAGGGTACAAAAAGGAGGCTCTACAGGGCTTACAGAACCACCTGGTGAACCTTACAACCAAAGCTGGCATCAGCTAAAGCATGAACAATCACCTGGTAAAATCTGACAAAAATGTGAACAGAAGACCAGTTGTCTCCCTTGAAGTTCTTACAAATAGTAGCTTGATGCTGAAAAGTCCATGAAGCACCGACCGACCTAACAGAGCGCTTTGGCAATAGTAAAGGGGAAACCTTATCCTTAAAAATGAATACTCAACTTTCATTAACTACTAAAGGACCGCCCGCAGCATATATAATGCGGCAGGGCAGCCCTATTGCGCGAAACAAAGTACCCGTAAGTTGCTTAATACACGAGACACTGCGGGCAGCTTGCGCACTCTCTGCACAGAAGCAGAGCCAATGCGCAGGTCCGTTGGCCACGATGTCAGCCGGCCCCCCAGCAATCGCTCCTCATATACATTGATCAGTGCATATTTTTAGCTCTGATCACTGTAATAATGTCACTGGTCCCAAAAGTGTCAAAAAATTGTCCAATCTGTGCGCCGCAATGTCGCAGTCCTGCAAAAAAAAAAAAAAAAAAAAAAAAAAAAATAGCTTATCACTGCCATTACTAGTTAAAAAAAAAAAAAAAATGCCATAAATCTATTCCCTATTTTGTAGGCGCTATAACTTTTGCGTAACCCAAATCAATATATGTTTATTGCGCTTTTTTTACCAAAAATATGTAGAATACAATTGGCCTAAATTAATTAAAAAATATATATATATACATTTTTAATTGGATATGTATTTTAGCAAAATGTTAAAAATATATATATATATATATATATATATATATATATATATATATATATATATATATATATATTTTGCAAAATTGATGGTCTTTTTTGTTTATAGTGCAAAAAAATAAAAAACGGTGGACGTGGCCGGATGTGAGCAGGGCAAGATGTGATTCTTCTAAGCTCAGTCTATCCTCCTGAAAAATACCCTGTTTGGAGCCCTTGGAACAGACTCTTCCTCGGTAATCTTTGTGGAACCTGGTAGGGGAGACTCTAGGGCACAAAAAGATGCCATCCTCATCCACAAAAAAATCCCAAGGAGAGCCGACCGTTGCCATCAAAAGATCCGAGGCAGCTCCGGTCTCAGCGTGGAGGAGACGCTGGCCCTGCCCCTGCCATCTTGGCTCCTGTGTCGTCCACACAGCGCACCAAACAGCAGAGAGCGGGGATTGAGCAGGAGTCGGGCTCGGAACGGGCTTAGCAGTGTACTGGAGCTTTATTGTTCACTTCACGTGATTTTTTTGTTATTTTTTTTTTTTTTCAAGCAATTTCTTGATATAGATTTCACATATTTGCATATAGGTTTAGCGCAACATCTTTTATATCTATTTACTTACCGTTTGTCTTTAGGCATTGTTTGCAGCTTTATTTATAGGATTTTATTCACAGCACAGTATATACCCACTTTTCCATTTTTTTTATTTAGCAAAAAAAAAAAAAAAAAAAACTCAGTGGCGATTAAATACCACCAAAACAAAGCTCTAGTTGTGTGAAAATAAATGATGATTTTATATGGTTACAGAGTTGCATGACCACACATTTGCCATTCAAAGTGCGACAGCGCTAAAAGCTGAAAATTGGCCTGGGCAGGAAGGAGGTGAAAGTGCTCGGTATTGAAGTGGTTTAGATACCTTTTAACCACTTTCAGACCGGACTATTTTGCTGGCTTAAGACCAGACCACTTTTTGCGATTCGGCACTGCGTCGCTTTAACTGACAATTGTGCAGTGGTGCGAAGTAGCTCCCAAACAAAATTGAAGTCTTATTTTTCCCCACAAATAGAGCTTTCTTTTGGTGGTATTTGATCACCCCTGCGGTATTTTTTGAGATATAGATATACAAAAAAGAGCGACAATTTCGAAAAACATTTTTTTTACTTTTTGCTATAATAAATATCCCCCAAAAATATGTAAAAAAAAAACAAAAAAAAAAAAACAAAACAAAAAACTTTTTTTCCCCTCAGCTTAGGCCAATACGTATTCTTCTACATATTTTTGGTAAAAAAATAAAATAAAAATTACAATAAGCGATTATTGATTGGTTTGCGCACAATTTATAGCGTTTACAAAATAGGGGATAGTTTTATGGGATTTTTTTTTTTACTAGTAATGGCAGCGATCAGGGATTTTTATTGTGACTGCGACATTATGGTGGACACATCAGACATTTTTGGGACCATTGTCATTTATACAGCAATCGGTGCTATACAAATGCACCGATTCCTGTGTAAATGACACTGGCAGTGAAGGGGTTAACCAGGGGGTGGCAGTGTAGGGGTTAAGTGTGTCCTAGAGGCGTGATTCTAACTGTGGGGGGGCGTGGCTGTGTGTTAGTGAACACTGATCTCTGCTCCAATCACAGATAGCAGAGATCAGTGTCACTTGTTGCTAGGGTAGATGCTGTTTACATCGACATCTCCCCGTTCAGCCTCCCCGTGAGACGATCATGGGTATCCCTGCGGCGATCGAGTCCGTGGGACCCGCGACAGGACTCACGGGGGTGCCGACCGGCGCACGAGATGGCACGGCGGCATTCTTAAAGGGACGTACCTGTACGCCCATATGCCTGTCCATGCCATTCTGCCGACGTACATAGTCATGCGCTGGTCAGGAAGTGGTTAATTTAATTCTGCAACTGCTGTCATTTTCTAAAATGGTCAAATAATTGAATGCAATATGGCAACCTGGTGGTGTTCTGTACAACATTGGTGTAAGGAATGCCCCCAGAAATGTAACATCTTAATTTGACTGTACAGGCTGGATATTCACAGATCCAGCAGAGTCTGGTTGTACTACCACCAACTACAACCCATTCATAAAATGCACAGGATCATGCTGCAAACTGCTATGCAATCATGTATAATGTAGGATGTTGTGGAATGGTGCTCTGGGCCCTTTCAAGGTTAACACAAGCACTGAGGAGGCAACACATCACCTCTAAGCCACTTGTCAAATGCTTCTAAAAGGCAATCCACTGCAGATCACCTTTCAGAGGACAGATGCGCGTGTAAACATGTTCCAAGACTGACAATACACTAACCTATTTGTTATTTGTTAATTTTTTAACAAGTTTCTTTAGAAAGACGAAAACAAAAATTACAGTGTAGCTTTTTCTCCTCAAAAAAAGGAAACACAGGGGAGGCATCTTAGTAGTGGTCACTGCAATTGGCTCTAACAGGGATCATTAAAAAAAAAAAAAAAAAAAAAAAAAAAAAAAGAATAGTACTAAAAAAACATGCGAGTTGCTACATCTACAATTCCTAGCTTGCAGATGCCAACACTTTTCACACCCTCATAGAACGAGTGTTTAACAGAAGGAGAAAAAAAATGGTGCAGCGCTTATCAAACTAAATACTCAAAAAACGCATGTGTACACATGCGTTTACATCAGGTTTTAATTTGACAAGCGCTACACCATTTTTTTTTAAACAGCGATCACCAGATTGGGCTGATGGTTACTCTCCACGCTGGGAGTGTGTGCTTGCACGCGCTTTCAGTACAAAGAATGTTACCAACCTCATCACTAAATTAATCTCTTGCATACTCCATGTACAGACCCTATGACTACTGCACCAATGTTTATACACTCTGCTGTGCATTTCTGCCTGCATGTGTGCCAGGTCTGCCAAAGAAAAAAAAATAGGCTGTGTCTGCAGGCAGCCGTAGGTCTGCAACAGTGCTTGCATTGGATAGTTAAAACATTGCCAAATAGGTGACAGTTTTGGTTAGAATATATTTTCTAACCAATGTTCTATACTACGTTGTACAACCCAGGGTATAAATTAATAAAAAAAATAAAAACACATACACAAATGTATCATAAGAAAGCAGGCTAGTGCAGTAGACACTTTGACATTAGAATTTTTTCAAATCTCATTATTAAAAGCATCAAAAAAATCATGTTTTTCTTTGCTTTCAAATTTCAGTACTTAGCTGTAGTATCCACAACAATGTAATTACGCTTTTGTGTTTTTTATTTATTCAGCCGTTTTTCTAACACACTAGAAGCTCGCCATCCACACACATTAAAAAATTTAAATGCTAAGCAGGAAACATTACCATCGATCACGCGGAGTTGTGTCTGTGGGTACATAGTCAAACTTCACCTTCCAGCGAACACCCTGTTTTCCAGATTCTACAGTAGTCACGCGGCCTGTGAACCACTCTTTGTTTACACGCACTTCCACATGCAAGCCTTTATCTGTGGACAAGTAAGAGTGTTATTGCTACTGCAAGATAAAGAAAATCTTATAATTATTCTACAGACTTAACCTCAGATATATATATATTTTTATGTTTTGTTTTTATGTTTTTACACATAACCTGATAAAAACTAATGTTCTTTACAGAAGGAGCGTGCATTCCACATTAATAATATCGCCACTAAAATGAGTGTGTGCTGTAAATTGCCTCCAGCATTGCTTCTATTTATTCTTGCCTGGAGGATCCTATTTAATGGTTTAACGGTTTCAAAAAACAGTTAGGCCGCGTACACACGCGGGGACTGTCTGCCGAAACTAAGTTCGTCAAACAGTCCGCTCAAACTTTTGAATGAACGAACACGCCCACACACGGCACTTTTTGAGCGGACAAATACGGCAAACTTTGTTCGTCGTACTAAGTCCGCGCAACTTTTGAAATGAACGGACTCGCCCACACACGAGGCAACAGTCCGCTCATTTCAAGCGCGTGTGCAGGTAGGCGGGGCCCGCGACGGAGACGTCGCGGGCTCCGCCGCCTGGAATGAACTTAAAGGGGAACCCCAACGCCGAAAAAAAAAATCGGCGTGGGGGTCCCCCCAAAGACCACAACAGACCCTTGTCCGAGCACGCTACCCGGCCGGCCAGGAAAGGGGGGCGAGCGAGCGCGCCCCCCCTCCCGAGCCATACCAGGCCGCGTCCCCTGAACATGGGGGGTGCCTTGGGGAAGGGGGGGCCGCGCGGCCCCCCCACCCCAAAGCACCTTGTCCCCATGTTGATGAGTACAAGGGCCTCTTCCCGACAACCCTGGCCGTTGGTTGTCGGGGTCTGCGGGCGGGGGGCTTATCGGAATCCGGGAGCCCCCTTTAATAAGGGGGCCCCCGGATACCGGCCCCCCCACCCTATGTGAATGAGTATGGGGTACAATGTACCCCTACCCATTCACCTGTAAAATAAAAGTACCCAAAAAAAAAAAAAACACAACACACGAGATAAAATATTTTATTGCACAACTCCGGGGGTCTTCCGTCTTCGGGGGTCTTCTCGCCGGACTCCTCCGCTATCTTCGTGTAGCTCTTTTGCTAGCGGAGGAGTCCGGCTTTCTTCCTCCCCGCCGCCGGCCTCTTCTTCCGACTTCGGGGGTCTTGTCCCCCTCTTCGGTTCTTCTGCCGGGCCACCGCGCCTTCTTATAGCTCTCTTGCAGGCGGTGGCCCGGTCTTCTGTCGCCTTCCGGTCGCCTTCCGTTCTTCTTCTTGTTCTTCTTCTTCTCCAGGAGATGTTGACACGTCGCTCTCTCCGGCCGGAATGCCAGAGCCGCGCTGTGCGGCCACTTATATAGTGACAATGGGGCGGTGTCACATGGTATATGTCACATGGGTTGGTCACATGGGTTGATGTCACATGGGGACTATGACATCGTAAGGGGGCGGGGTCACCATGTGACCAACCCATGTGACATATACCATGTGACACCGCCCCATTGTCACTATATAAGTGGCCGCACAGCGCGGCTCTGGCATAACGGCCGGAGAGAGCGACGTGTCAACATCTCCTGGAGAAGAAGAAGAAGAACAAGAAGAAGAACGGAAGGCGACCGGAAGGCGACAGCGGCGACAGAAGACCGGGCCACCGCCTGCAAAAGAGCTATAAGAAGGCGCGGTGGCCCGGCAGAAGAACGGAAGGCGGCGGCGACAGAAGACCGGGCCACCGCCTGCAAGAGAGCTATAAGAAGGCGCGGTGGCCCGGCAGAAGAACCGAAGAGGGGCACAAGACCCCCTTAGTCGGGAGAAGAGGAATTTCCGAAAAACTTTGTTCGTCAAACTGAAACTGTCCGCTGAAGCCCCACACACGAGCGGACTGTCCGCTGAAACACTGTTCAGCGGACAAAGTTGAGCGAACAGTCCGCCCGTGTGTACGCAGCCTTAGGGCTAGTTTACACTTGCTTCAAAACAAGGCTTCGGACATGCTTTGTTAAAGCTCTCTGAACGCTAGTGAAAGCCCCTGTCACTAAATAAAATGGTCAGCTTACAGTCCTGTTTACACCTGCTTTTGCTTGGTGCTTAGATGAAGCTTCGGTGGGGCTTTGATGAGACTTCGAGCACTTTCACACCACATCGCCCATAGCGTCAGCGGTAAAACGCCGCTATTTTTAGTGGTGTTTTAGTGCCGGATTTGCGGCGCATTTCGGCCGCTAGCGGGGCGATTTTACCCCCGCTAGCAGCCAAGAAAGGGTTAAAACCGCCGGCAATACGCCACAATAGCGGCATTTTGCTGGCGGTATTACAGCTCTGCCCCATTGATTTCAATGGGGAGCAGCGGTGGAGGGGCGGTAAACATACCACTCCTTCATCGCTCCAAAGAAGCTGCTGGCGGGACTTTACCCTGACGTCCTGCCAGCGCACCACTGTAGTGTGAAAGCCCTCGGGCTTTCACATTACAAACAATGGTGCAGCTTCTTTAGGGCGGATTGCAGGCGCCATTTCGAACGCTATAGCGCCTGCAAAACGCCCTGGTGTGAAAGGGGTCTTCAAGCAAGCTTTGCCTTAGACTTCTATGGAGGATTTAAAGACGTTTTAAAGCACTACTAAGACTCCAAAGGGTATAATTTTTGAAGCAAAGCAAAAGCAGGTTGAAACAGGACTGTAAGCTAACCAATTTTATTTAGTGACAGCGTTCAGAGAGCTTTAACAAAGCCTGTTCCGAAGCCTTGTTTTGAAGCAAGTGTAAACTAGCCGTTAATGTGTGTTGAAGCCGAAGCAAGTGTAAATGAGCCCTTACAGTCCTGTTTACACCTTGCTTTTGCTTGGTGCTTCGATTGGGCTTTGGTGGGGCTTCAAGCGAGTTTTGCCATAGGCTTCTATGGAGGCTTTGAAGACCCTTGAAGCACCACTAAAGCTACATGGGGTATCATTATTGAAGCGAAGCCAAATCAAAGAAAATGCAAGGTGTAAACAGGACTGTAAGCTAACCATTTTATTTAGTGATTTTATTTAGTGACAGGAGCTTTAACTGGCGTTCAGAGAGCTTTAACAAATCGTGTCCGAAGCCTTGTTTTGAAGCAAGTGTGAACTAGCCGTCAATGTGGGTTGAAGCCGAAGCAAGTGTAAATGAGCCCTTACATTCCTGCAATGCTGGGATTGCTGTCACATTTGCTTGTGTCCTCAACCAAACTCTCAAATGGCTGGTGTCATAACTGATCGCATGTGCACCACCATGGCAGTTGCAGATTAAATAGAAGCAACTTCCTTGACTGTAAAAGGATAGGAGAGTTTAATTCTGCTTTAAGACTGTCTGCAGATTGGCATTTACAAACTCGGCTGTGCCTGAAAATGGAGAGCAACTGAGCATGTGCAGAACAGGGCAAGAAACTATTGGATTTTATACAGTATAGACACTTCTTTTTAATGTTTTTTACATAGCTATACCCGCTAAAGGTGCCAGCTTGAAATGATCTAGCAGAATTAATTTTCTGACTAAAGTTTCAGTTTAAGTAAATGCATATATTCTTAACCCCCTCAAGGAGATCACTGTATTAGCTTTTGACAGTGCATTCACATTTATTCCTTCCCAAAAGTATTGTAACACTATCGCGCAGCTCACTGTATTCTGTGAAGACTGGGAACAAGCAGGTATATATCAACATTAGCATTCTCTTCTGTGATAACTAGCCTGCCTGCTTACAGTTTGTTTACACACTTTAGTTCTGCTTTAAATGGACCTGTACTTTAAATCTAAATCTGATATGTCTTATAGGGAATTATTAAAGTAATGTGAACAGCATTCAGGGGAAAAAGGGATTTTACGGTTAACTTGTAATGACAGGCATTTTCATATCCATTACAATAGGATTATGCTGCCACCTACAGGAGACTGGACACTGACAAACAAAAAGACAGCAATCCCCTCTCGGGCATTACCCCTCCCAGTAAGGCACAGCCTGTTTTGTATTCCTCGGTATAGGAAGTGGGTAGGGGAATCCCGAACGGCTGAGGCTACCAAGATCACAGCGCCACATCCCCCCCACCGCATTCTGCGCAACAGTCAGAGAAGAAGTTGTAGTAAAGGGAAGGCATTAATTAGGTAGAACTTGTCCCACAAAGACACCAGGGCATTCGTAGAGAAGGTTTGAAGGTCACTGATTCTGCAAACCTTTCTTCTGGACATCCCCCATTGCTAGCAGAGTGCCTCAAAAACCACTAGGTAAAAGGCCCACTAACCCAGGCTTCATACATTGTCTGCTGAGAAAATCCAAATTTCCACAATTTCCCAGCTGGGGATCACTGCTCTGGACCTCTATCGCACTCTGCTAGGTCGACAGGCAAAGAGGATTGCACAGACTTCTGCTATGCCGGTGTACAGTGTTAAAGGCAACATTACACGACGTCTCCGCAAGTTCATTGCCTGTTCTGTGTACCATTTCTCTTGGCCCGAGGCCGTAGGCAACAGATGCAGACATAGTTCATCTCTGGTCCCTACTGGCAATCTTGAGAAAAACTAGTTGAAACCTAAAGCATGCAGACATTACACAGAGATGACCATCACCTAACACTAGCAAAGAAAAACTGAAGCTGTGCCTCACTGGGAAGTGTTATGTCTGGGAAAGGGAACACTTTTTTCTGTTTGCCACTGTCCAGTCACCTGAAGGTGGCAGCATTACCCTGTCTTAATGTCCTGTGAGGTACATAGAAAAACTTAAAAATTATAAGCAGATGAGCACTTCTACACATGTGACTTGATCATAATTAGAGGTTATTCTGCACACTTAGGATTCCGATTGCTGGATAATTTTGATGGTGTAACAAGAGTGGGTCTAGGAACAGAAATAACTGCCTGGCAAGCGCTTGCACCTCCAGACATGCTACACAGGTCTGTGGAATAGATAAAAAGTGGGCCTAGGCAAAAGTGCAGCCGCAACGTTAGCATGTAAGAATTCAATATTACATCCTTGTCCAACTACAAAAATGGAAAATAAATACTTTTGGTCCAGAGCATAATAAAGAAGATTAGGGCCTCATGCACACTGGACTTTTTTACAGCTGCTGTTTTTGGCTTCAGGCAATTTTTTTCTGCAGCCAGTAAACTCCCCAGCATGTTATCCTGTGTGTCCATGCATGCATAGGCTGTTATTAGCGTTTTCTGGCTGGAAAACCCCCCAGAACTAGTGGGTTTTAAAGAGCAGCTTTAAAAACTATGAAAAACACAGCTAACCTGCGTTTTTGAGCCATAAGCTTTTGTGGGAGTATAGTTTTGCTAAAAAAAAAATGCTACTGGCATTTTTATAATGTCCAGTGTGCATGAGGTCTAAATACAAACACGGTATATTCACTTTAAATAGGTTAAAACAAGCATGTTTGTCGTGTGTAGTTACTGTAAAGGAATATTGGCAACAAAGTCTGTGTACATTACTCGCTTCACACTTATTTACCTTTCTGTGCAGCTTTAGTTGACACGAGGACATCTGCATCTGGACTGTCTGTCCGCTGCAAAGGTTGCAATGTCACACGAGAATCAGACATCGAGGCTTTGGCCTGCTCAGAAAAGTCACACAAGTTCAAATGCACAGAAATTTTTGTCCTCACTGTAAAATAATTTTTATCAAGTTCACTAGAGGAAGGGACAGAACATTTAGTAGTCTAAACGGCATCTATACTGTTAAGGAATGTAATGTAGATAATAATCAGAAAATGCCTATTTGCTTATGTGTATACATGGTCTCCTTACTCATTATATAGTATACAGATTAGTTACTAAAATGGCGGCTACCCCCTGCTTCCCACACATTAGAAGAATGCAGAAGTGAAGACAGAGCCAACTTCAACCAAGTTTCAAGCATCAAGTTTTTTTATCTTGTCTTGTATTTCAACCAATTAGGTGTACCTATTAGACTAAACATAGCAATGACGTTTCTTTGTGTATAACACAGTAACACCGCCCTGGAATAAAGCAGAAGTGTAGAAGTAACCGGGCTGAACACGTGTTAGTGTTTACTTCTAGAGCGCATGCACATCCACACTTTTTAATTGGAAACAACAGCAGATAACCTTATCAATACGAGTCAGGATCTTTTTGCACATTCTACTGCTATTGTTTTTTTGACGCACTTCCGGCCTCTTTTAGGCTTGGATCTAAGAACACAAGCTTGCCATTTCCTCAGCTGAAAAGTTTCACAAGAAGCCAGGTTTGGCATATGCTTTGCCTGTATTCTGCAGAGTTACCAACTCTTATACTCCAACTTTTATATTTACTTAATCCCTAATGAAAAAAAAGATTTTTGTACATATTGGAAAATCTATTGATTTGATGGCATTTGTATTTTGAATATCTTTTTTTTATTTCTTATTCCTCTTAGGCATCCTAACTGCCTTGCTAGGAAAAAGCTGTATCCCACTTTTCTGGAAACAGACAACCACCATCGGTTAAAAAACGTTACTGAACTTAACGAAATGGAAGATCTGGTGGCCACAGAGAGGGGCCTTCGAGGAAAAATTTCTCAAAAAGTGGTTCTACTGGCGCGCCTTTACTTTCTTTGGCGAGTATTTATCCCTGTTGGGTCAAATTGACACCCTGTGGCAATTGGAGGTTGCCCTACTGGTTTGCTGTACAGAGGTAGATGGAGGGATAGACGTTGATTCTTTCCTCTAAAGGCCTCAAATAGGGTAGACAACCTTTCCATAAAATCAAAAATAGCGGCTCAGAATTCCTTTCTGGAAATACAGAAGGTACTACAGGCCACCACCCCAAACCCCAGAACAAGATAAAAAAAAAGAGAAGGTGGTTTGCTTCCATCAGGGAGAGAAGTTGTCCGTACACAAACAAAACACAGAGGCTTTCTGGGAGTAGGAGGGGTAATGCCAGTGAAGTTGCAGCTCAGTGAATGTGGTAAAGCTCTGTGGATTTCTATAATTCAATCATGTGCAAGCAAAAATGCATTCCCCCCCGATTGGGTATTCTTTACAAAGTGAAGCTTCACCACATTCACTAAGCTCTGAGGAAAATGAGCGCAACTGCACAAGCATGGTGCAGTTACAAAAAAAGTCTATTTGCCTTTAGATCAACCCCTAAATCTTACATTACATAGCTGAATTGAAGCAGTTCCAGCAACATCACTGAGTAAGGAAAAGAAACATTTTCTACTGTGGCACAAGAATATTTTATAAAATAATTTGTACTGTATTGTGCATTAGATGTTTCAGTATGTAAGCCTACATGGATTAGTGCGAACAGACATGCAGGCAAATATATTAAGCCTTTACTTACCTTCACCTCTACTTCATTCAGCTCTTTAATTTCCACTACCTTTGATCGTTTTGCTTTCTCAGGTTTAGGTGCTGAGACAATTTCTTCTTCTTCTTCTTCATCCTCATCATCATCGTCTTCTTCAACTACTATCTGTTGAGAAGTTCTCTTTCTCACACTGGTAATCTACATTCAGAGAAATGGCATATTTTGTGATCAGGCTCAGGAGAGGGATTTTGTTTATCAACAAGAGTAACAGATTTCCCAAAAATCAAATATAATATATATTTTTTCATATATAATAAATGCTGAGAAACACTTGTATTTACCCTTACCAAGATGTATGACTAATTTAGACAGGCAGGCTTTGGTTTGTATGCTAAATGGCATAACATTTTTCTTAGGGGCACAACTTTAAACCCACATTCTATTGCACGGATTATATTTTTAAAACGTTTGCGAAAAAAAACTTGCCTTTTAAAAATGTCAGCAGCTATGCTGCTACAGAAGGGCTTTCTAAAAGACTGTCTTGGCATCATGATATACTCTCCTGGGCCCTTTAACAGGAACATTTGTAGGAGGGAACCTTTTCTGAATGGAGTGCTCAAGAGGTACACGAAGACAGCATTTTGAGCTCATCCGAAACCCAAAAAGACTGAAATATGTGAGAACGGAAAAAAAAAAAAAAAGTTGTGTTTAAAACAGAACAGTAGCTGCTGCCTTACCACAGGGCTTTTACTTCTAACAGGTTTCTTTGCTGGAAGGGTCTTAGAAGACTTCAAGTTTGGCGAGGACAATACTGTGGATTTTAAAGAGCGAGCAGTTTGAAGAAAACTAGCTTTTGATATGGATGGTGAGGCTTTCACAATTGGTAGTATTTTGCTGATGTTCTTAGTAGTGTTGTTAGTTTTAACGGCAGTAATTGGTGGGGGTTGAGCCCTCGACGTGCTGGCTCTTTCACTGTTTAGCACTCGTGATGATTCCATTTTCTTTACTGCATTGCTGCTTCGTGGTGATGGAGTTGGAGGTGGTTTAATTTCCTTCAATACTGCTGGCAGGGGTGGCGATTTTGGTCGCAGTGAACGAGTTGATGGCACAGGCGGCTGCACAAGAATACGAAACCTGGTTAGTGAAGTTAATAGAGTAGAGTAGACTTCAAAAGACAACTACTCAAATTTACTAACCTCTGATGGACGTGTGCTAACCTCCAAAGGGAGCTTCTTTAGGTCTGCACTTGAACGCACAGTTGACAATTTCTGTGGTTAAAATTCAAATGTAACACACATTAGTAATATAAGCTATGTGAATTTTTTCAGTTAAAACCAATCACATACCTGAAAAACAATGATTATGACTAGGGGAATTTTGACATGCCTCTAAATTCCATATCCTGGGAATACAGTACAGAACACAGGCTGGAAATTCATAGGCCATGGTTTATAAGATGGTATAGATGATTGGCTACTGGCAAAGCTCTGCCTGACATGCCCCCTTGGGTGTACCTCTATAAACCTTCCCCACTGCATGAAAGCTCAGTTTATCTTGCAATGCAGAAAAAAAAAGGGAGGGGGGAAGTCAAAATTTCTTAGTCATACAGTACAAGGCACAGGATGAATATTCATAGACCCTGGAATGTCCCAAAACAATGAATAAGAAGGGTGGCCAACAAGCCAGACAAAACTGTTCCATGAGGCCCAAAAACAACAAGGGTCAACAGACCCAGGGTGCTGCTGCAATAACCTGCATCCACAGAAGCTCAGACTAACATGGTAAAACTTGGAGAAGGTATAAACTTGAAGAGCAACTCCACTTTTGTGTGGGGGGGATGGCAAAAAAAATACATAAATAGCGTATACAATTATGACTCGAGTTATATTGTTATTGAATATTATTAACCACTTCCCTCGGGTAGACATAATGAACTTTGAGAGGACATATCTGAATGATGCCTGCAGCCACAGGCATCATTCAGATATCTTTATTTCAGCCAGCGATTCCTTACAGTGTAAAAGCCAACCTGCCAAACTAGCAGCCGTTTAGCTCCTTGACTGCTTTTACAGGCAGCGAGGGGACATACTCTCTGCCGCCCCCAGAGCTTTTCCACTCTTTGGTGCGATCCCTGGTGGCGGCTGTTTACCATAGAACTGGTCTTGGACCAGATGCTCCCCGGCCATCTCTAGGACCTTTGGAGGCCGCTCACTTCCGGCTCTGGCAGATGTAAAAACTGTAATTTTTTTGCTGGAAAGCCCGAGATTGATTTTTCTCTCTCATCTCGGGCTTTCCAGCATAGGAGGAGAGATGTGGGGACTTCTAGACCCAAGATCTCTCCATAAAGAGGACCTGTCATGTCCTATTCCTATTACAAGGGATGTTTACATTGAGTCATCAAAAAAAATAAATTAAAGGGGAAGTGTTAAAAAACAAACAAAAAAAACACCATTTTAAAAGCACCCACATCTCCTCGTGTTTAAGTGAATTGAAGAATGTAAAAGTAAAATAATAAACTAGAAAAGGAAATGATTTCTCTGCAAGACAGAAAAGGTCCATCACCTTAGGGTTATTGTGGTACACTTGGGGGGGAGGGGGGGGAAGAGATATCCAGCAAAGTTTTGCCAGTGTCCAGTAACCTGAACGTACCAACCTGTGTCCTGTACAATTTAGAGAACAGGTTATTGTCTACAGAGCTAACATTTCTTTATGGGTAGTTTGTTGATAGCAATAATATGGAAAACCTCTAAATGCTGGATGTTTTTGACTATAAGGGATTGCACCAACTGTAATCCCACTTACCAACATGTTTTGCATTCTTACCACAAAAAGCATCTGTCTTGGAATTCTACTTCTTTGGAACAGTTTCCAAGACACTTAGATTTAACCCGCATCTAAGATTCTACTTGGCATTTGTTTGCAGGATGACTGAAAACAGCTAATCAGTGAGAGTAGAATTGCAAATAAAATAGCCTTGATGTGGAAAATCCCTAAAAGCTTCACTCTGGACCACTTTAAAATGTACTCATATAGCGGGGTTAAAGAGTTTATTTTTTTCTTTTAAACTGTTATACTTACCTGTTCTGTGCAATGGTATTACACAGAAAGGCCCAAATTCTCCTCTTCTCGGGTCCCCCGCTGACACTCCTCTTCTTGGTGTGCCACCATAGGAAGCCACTTCCTATGGTGGCACACCTGCAGGCTTGATCCCCAGTTGATCTGCCTGCATCCATTGACACAGTGAGGCTCGGCCCCACCCGCGTTACAGGATTTGACCAACAGCCGCAGGTGCCAATTGCTCCTGCTGCTCTCAGCAAAGCCTGTGAGAGCAGGGAGAAGAGGAGAGCTCCACTACACACGCGTACATTGCTGGATAAAGATTGAGCTCTGGTAAGGTGATGCACATACTGAAACACTTTACCTTAATGCAGGGAATGCATGAGGGTAAAAAATCTTTAGGCTTTACAAACACTTTAATAATTAATTTGGCTATGAGGAATAGAAATAAGATGCTATCCTTACTTTATTCCTCATTCCCACAGGCTTCCTCCTCTCTGTGCAACAGTTTCCCTGAAGCCCCTTTACACTGCTGCCTGACCGGTTGTAGCTCTTGGATATCATCACACATTGCAACTGTATTTTTTGTTATCCCTTTTCCCCCTAGCCAAACAAGCATTTATCCCATACAATGCTGGGGGGGGAGTGGACCCCCACTGTATGGGCAAATTAATGTTAGCCTGGAGTGGGGGTTTATGCTTTTTACTTCTATATAGAAACATTTTATAAAATGCCTTGGACACATACCTTTTACAGCAACAATTGATACGGTAAAAAAATAATGCAGACTAATAAGCCCAATGTATTGTATTGCAAAGCTTATTTCATAGTATGAACACTGCTTATTACTATGCTGCTATAGTCATCACCTGTAGTGCTTCCAGCTTCTCTTGCTGATGCTTGATCTTCTCACTGAGATGTTTTTTCTTGTCGTCTTGTGTGATAAATTCTTTCTTAAGGACTCCGACAGGAAGTTTTTGTTTCAACTCTGGAGCTTCACATCTGCAACAGGACATTTTTTTTTTTTTTTTTTTTTTACCAACTAGCTCACTGTGCCTTCAAGGCTAAAATTACCAAAACAATTATGCACAAATAAAAGCCTACATGCTCCCTGTGTTTGTAGGGGTTTCCACCTACAACAGCAAAACACAACCTATCATCTGACAAAACAGCTATATTGGTACAGTAACGATTTCAGAGCTGGTTGCTGGGTTTAGCAGAGAGTAGAAGTACTTGGTAAAGTAGTATATATTAGTGTACAATACTGCCTCCATCACCTAGGATTCCTCTAGCAGTAACAGTGGTGAACAGATATCCTGCCTATACCACAAATAAAATGGAGCACTGCATTGATTCGTTTTCAAGGATACTACCAATTGTCTATCTATTTTGGTCAAAAATATTTCATTTTATAATTATTAGCAAAAATCATTTGAACTAAAGAAGGGAGGTATTAAGAAAGTAATAAAAAGGGCTTCAAATACTCTGGGTATGCCACATTCTAATGCACCACAAATTTTACAGAGGTTTCCTGAGACTAAAAAAAAATAATTTTTACTTATATGTAAATTCCATATCTAGGAGTACAGTACAGGACACAGGCTGAGCATTGATCCTGGGTAGTCCCCAACCAATGAATGAGTGAAAAAATTAGAAATGTGTGCAACAATTAGATAAACAAAATTGTGCCAATGGGCCAAACAACAAAGGTCAACCAACCCAAAGAGCTGCACACAAGTTTTTTATACCTTAAAGTGGATATAAACCCCCAAAATTTTTTTTAAGGCTTGTATCTTGTACAGTATAGGATTTCATGTCACCTGTGCCCAGTCTTGCCACAAAGAGTTAATCCGGCACTGAGCAATCCTTTTCTCTTTTTCGGTAAGATAAAAAACGGACAGACCTAGAAATAGGGGACAGTTCTTCCCAGTGCTATGAGTGACAGTTGATTTACATATCTCATGCACAAGTGTGAGATATACATTCTGTGTATTTCCTATCCCTCCTCCTTTCTTCTGGATGTTAGTGATCATGGGGCATAATCCACAAGACTAAACAGAAGTTCAGTGTAAGAAATATTGATGCCTGACCGAGGGGAGCGTAGAGGTGGGTGGGGAGTCTACTGACATGACTCCACCCACTGAGCTCCAAACAGACCCGCCCACAGAATCTGCAGTTTTTCAGGTCTCAAAAGAGACAGAGGGGAGACATTTGACAGGTAAGCATACATGCAGGAAGCATGTATATCCTTCTAGATAACCACTATGGCGGTAGTTTAGGAAGGATGAGAGTGGGTTTGCATCCACTTTAATGTATATAGAATGCATATTTTTGGAGCAGGCATGGTAGAATTCGCATCAGAGGAAAGGCATAGATGAGTTTAAGCAAAAGGTCAAAGAATTATTAAAGCATCCAATGTCAGTGCTAGATGATCCTTGGTCCTAGCCACAGAAATAACTGTTAAAAACTCGAGGCCAGGATATCCATGCTCGGGATATCCTGGAGTGACATCCACCACACACACACACTTAGGGGGCCACTACACCTGCCCCCTTCTTTTCTCAGATCAACCAAATTTGCAGAATTCTTTCAACCATCTCTTGTCCCAGGGAGCAGTTGGGCCAGTATCCCTACAGAAAAGGTTCAAAGGATTCTTTTCAAACCTGTTCTTGGTATCACAACACAACTAGGGTAATCATCCTAGCCTATCCTGGACCTAAAATCCCTAAACAAATACCTTCATATTCCAAAATTTTACATGCCACTATGGCTGGGGCTATGGCTGGAACCTACATCAACCACCAAGGGGGCACTGGGAGTCATGTAGCATTAAAGGAAGCATCCCAGATCATATCGGAATCCGCCGGACTTTTGAAATGAACGTACTTGCCCACACACGGAGTAAAGTCTGTTCATTTTGAACGTGACTCCAGGCAGACGGGACTAGCGCAGGAAGTCAATGTCACTGTCTCCACTCCCAAAAAAACTGCGTGGGGGTACCCCCAAAGTCCATAGCAGACCCTTATCCAAGCACGCAGCCCGGCCAGTCGGGAAAGGGGACGAGCTTGCGCCCCATCCCCCCCCCCCGTACCAGGCAGCGTGCCTTCAACATGGGGGAGTGCTTTGGGGAAGCACTCCCCTCGCTCGTCCCCACCCCCTTTCCTGGCCGGGTCTGCTATGGACTTTGGGGGGACTCCCACGCCGTTTTTTTTTTTTCAGCGTAAGGCTTCCCCTTTAAATCCATACCAGGTGACGGGGCTAGCGCTAGTCCCGTCTACTTGGAGTCAATACTCAGCCTGTGTACTGTATATTTAAGATAAGCTAGTGGTAGGAAGTTTTTTTTTTCCCCATTTGCCAGTGTTTGAGTCTCATGTGACCATCACTATCATTTCAAATGAAAGTGATGACTTTCTGTGACCCTCAATAGACAAGAAATAAATATTAAGGCTCAGTTTACCCTAGCATTGGTGTTTTTTTTCTCCTTTAACTGCTAAATGTAGATTTTGCTTGGCGGGAACAGCACAGTTCAATTCCATGGGAGATTTTGACTGGTGGTGCCATCATGTCTCTAAAATTGCCTCACCGCAATTCAGCCATGTGTACTCAATAGATCGGCACCATGTCTGGTTGTAGGTGAGCAAATCACCTGCCAATTTATACTGCTCCCTCAACACCATGTGAAAGCAGTCTTACAGTATCAGAAAAACCTTTCCACTATATTACTGATTTATCATGTAGCCCTTTATTTAGGATTTAAAATGCATATACAAAAGCATGTATTGGGTATGTACATACCTATCCTGTTCTACATCAGGATTCATAGAGCATATCCATGTATTAGGATATTCTTTATTCACAGCACTCAGCTGGAATGGAAGCGTCCGCCACTTTAAACACAGGTCTGCAAAGAGAAAAAAAAAACGAATAAAAAAAAAAAAAAAAAAACAATTTCTAAAAATAAAAGCTAGTGATGAATTGAAAAATGTAACACACCCCTATAATTTTTGTTCAACGCTCAGAGAAACTATCTACAAAAAATATGTATAATAGAAGGGAAAAGCAAGCCTTCCCCTAGGCAGGCAGATTTACATACTCAAATACCTGACTGCTGGCCCAGAAATCTCTTTAAAGCGGAGGTTCACACAAAAATGGAACCTCTGCTTTTCAGACCCCAATCACATTTGGCACCTTTCAGGGGGGAGCAGATACCTGTATAATACAGGTATTTGCACCCACTTCTGGGCATAGACTCCCAACCCCCACCCCGGGAAACACACGGATGCCAGAGACAGCAGGGACCATCTGGATTGCGCAGTCACGCATGCGCAGTAGGGAACCAGGAAATGAGAAGATTGACTTTTATTCATGCCCAAAGAGGAACTAGCCCCATTCAAATTCACAGGGTAGTTGTGGGGGGGGGGGGGGTTGTGAGGGGGGGGGGAGCCCTCCGACGCTTATCCCACTAGCCCGAGGTGGAATCCACCGCTAGCGGAAGTTAGCCATAGAGATTTCCAAGGGACAGATAGTCCCCGGCAGTCTCTATGACTCTCGGAGGCAAAAACAAACAATGCCAGGGACTCGGCTGCAAAGCCTGAGATTGTTATTTTAATTTTTTTTGGTTCTCAGGCTGGAGGAGAGAAGTGGGGTCCCTCTCCATAAAGAGGACCTGTCATGCACTATTCCTATTACAAGGGATGTTTACATTCCTTGTACTAGGAATAAAAAGGGATCAATTTTTTTTTTTTTTTAAAGGGAAAGTATAAGAATAAAAAAAAAAAATTGAAAAAAATAAATTGAAAGCGCCCCCATACCCGCGTGTTGCCTATGGAGATTTTTAAGTACAGAAGTTTTGTGCTAATTTCACGAGTGTGCGCAATTTCAAAACGTGACATGTTAGCGATTTTACTTGCCATAACATCATCTGTCACATTATACAAAAAAAAAAAAAAAAATGGGCTAACTTTTTTTTTCAGGAAAATTTTTTGTTTGGTAAATAACTATGGCAGAAATATTATTGGCACCTATTGGTGTTAGGCAGAAACCTGCAAATTCTGCAACATGTCATCCACAGAAGACTATGCCCAATGTACAATTTGCTGTTATTGCAAAGATTTATAGAAATGTTAGAAAATGCAAAAAGGCAGAAGTACTTTATGTAAAGTAGGTTGTATTACAATAACATATTTTTACTAATAATTCCTTGCTACCAACATAAAACACATTTCATAAAGTGCTCCTTACCACACTGAATAGTGGTTGGGATCTCCATTGCTCGTCTTCTTTTATACCTCAACTCTGACGATGGAGGTTGTTTCCATTTTGCCGATATATAACCAAACTCATCCCAGAACTTTGCAATTCCTTTCTCAGCTATGGGATGAAGAAAATAAAATCACAAAGTTGTCTTAAAAATGTATGCATTTGCACTAGAAAACAGATCAATAACTTGTATGAATGAAAACAAAGGACATAGGATTTCAGTTGCCCGTTCAAAAACTGGCCAAATCAGTGTGGAAAGTTAAACACAATCTCATTTCAGGGATACCACAGATTCTTCTAAAGGATTCTACAATTGTGATTCAACTTGGAGGCACGGTTAAAGAATTATAAGCCCATCTCAAATGATCCAGTAATAACAGTTTAAAAATTACAGGGTCCCAAAGGGTTAATCTCAAATATTTCTTCCCACCTAGCCCAGAGACCACTCACTAACACATTTCATTCCTTACTGGGGCATAATCATTAAGGTCTATAGTTACACCATAGTAGGGCAAAATTAGAGGTCTGTGGGTAGAGTGTCTGTGCTGTATAAAGTTGGAAGTGGTGTGCAGCTCCAGAATTGTGTTGTGGTATGTGGCACAGACCCGCGAGAAATGGGCCCTTGTGGCTGGAGAGGAGACTGGTGTCCTTGCGAGTGGCTTTCCTTGTTTTTCAATGTCCCTATTCCCACTTGAGCCGCGTACACACGGGCGGACTGTATGGCCTACTTAGTCCGTCGAAACACATTTCAGCGGACAGTCCGCTCGTGTGTGGGCTTCAGCGGACTTTTTCAGCGTGCAGTCTGGCGTACTAAGTATTTCGGAATTTCCGTAATACTGTCCGTCATACTTTGGTTTCAGCGGACAATCCGCTCGTCAGTAGGCTAGTTCAACGGACTAAGAATGGCGCATGCTCAGAAAGGATTTACACGGCGGAAGGTTGCATTGCTGTGTATTCGACGTCCTATTTCTAGTCCCGTCGTACGTGCTGTACACGTCATCGCGCAAGCTTTCGACGGACTGTTTGTGCATCCGTGTGTGGTCAAGTCCGTTCATTCGAAAGTAGGACGGACTGTCCGTCGGATTGTATGAAAGACTAAGTAGGCCATACAATCCGCCCGTGTGTACGCGGCTTTGCACACAAATTGGTAAAATCCAACTGGCTGTTCAGACTAAAATGACAAATGGTAATGCCAACTATGCCTATGGAGGAATAGGATAATATCTGCTGGGCACATACAGTATGCTGGTTTCATCTGTGGTCAATAATTAACAATGCTACTGTGTATAATCACCTTGAAAAGGCTAGGTGCTTCCACTCTGTTAATAGACAATATATGATGTATGTAGCCAATAATAAGCAGATTCATTTATACATCATTCACAAAGCCTACCTATACCCAGTTTGCTTGCATAAAATGGATCACATAGCGACCTCTAACTACACATCAGTGCTGCCTCATCAGCGAACATCAGTGAAGGAGGAGAAAAATAAAAAATAAACTCACCGGTTTTCAAAATTGTATAATTATGAAAATTTATATTTTTTGCAAAACTTTTGTTGTTTTTTTCGTTTATTTGGCAAAAAATAAAATACCACCAAAAGAAAGCTCTATTGGTGTAAAAAAATTATATGGGTACAGTTTTGCATGAGCTCGCAATTGAAGTGTGGTAGCGCTGAAAGCTGAAATTTGCGTGGCAGGAAGGGGGTGAACGTGCCCAGTAGGCAAGTGGTTAAAACGGGCTACTGCAGGAGGCACAGTGGGAAAGGAAAGGCCCACTTCTCAAACCACTACTCAAGCAAGCAGAAATCTTCCAACATATAGTGGGGGGGTAGTTTGCCAATATTAGCCCAGACCCATAAATGGTGTCAGAGACTAGTGGGTGCACTGGGAAAATATAATCTGCCATGCATAGAGGAGAAATGGTCTCTAATGCCCTGTAAACACGATAGGATTTTTTTCCGACAGATGTTGGCTCAAACTTGTCTTGCATACACACAGTCACACAAAGTTGGTCGGAAATTCTGAACGTCAAGAACGTGGTGACATACAACACGTATGATGAGCCGAGAAAAATTAAAGTTCAATAGCCAGTGCTGCTCTTCTGCTCGATTCAGAGCATGCGTGGCACTTTGCATATCAGAATTGTGTACACACGATTGGAATTTCCAACAACGGATTTTTTGGTCGGAAAATTTGAGAACCAGATCTCAAATTTTGCGTGACAAATTCCTATGGAAAATGGATCTTGTGTTCTGACAGCAGGACTCCCCACTGTCAAAATACTCTGACCTGGAAGTGTCTTGGATAGCTGAAATTGTTGAGCGAGTAAAATTTTCCAAGAAAACCAGTCAACAGAAGTTGATCATTAGATCAACATCTGTCAAGCGGTAGCAGCCATTGATAGAGGAAGATTCAACTAGTCCCTGTTGAAGTGGCCAAATTTCAGTCCATCTATGGTCAGCTTAAGGCTGGGAGCAATGGCAGCAGCCTGTGATTCCTCAGGTACAATATAATCGGTGAAGAATGAGACTATGACATTCGTCAGACAAAGATAATGTAGAGGCTTCTTATATTCCCTCTTCCATCAGCAAATGTTATAGGAAGTGGGGCCATGCACCCCTCCTAGGTTTTGCCCCAAGTGTCTGCTATTCCAAGTGTAGTCCATCTCTCATTACAGGCTGCTAGCATCATTCCTTGTATGTTCCATTAGACACTCCTGGCTGCTAGCATTACTCCAGGTATGCTCTGTCTGTCCCTCCAACCTGCTGGAACCATTCCTAGTATGTCCCATTAGACGCTTATGGTCACTAGCATTACTCTTGGCAGGCTGTTGCTCCTGACATTACTTTGGGTATGTTCCATCTCTTGTTCCTGGCCACTGGCATCATTTCTGGTACATTCCATCAGAGGCTCCTGGCCGCTAATATTAATCCAGGTGCACGCCATCTGTTGCTCTTGGATTTTGAATCATTACCAGTACATTCCATCAGATGCTCCTGGCTACTAGTATTACTCCCAAAGTATGCTTTGCTCCTGGCATGTCTCCTGGTAAACTCCATCAGATTACCACTGGTTTGGTTTCTGGCACTCAGTTTGCCACAGGCTGCCCACTTTGTGCCTTGGCATGCCCCCCGTTTTCAAACTCTGCATCCTCAAATCCTTGCAGATATAATCCTTGTCAGATTCTCGACTATCTAACTAGTGGTTTGACTGTTTCCGCCAATGATCCTAATGCATCTGCTAGTATCTAGGGAAAAGACTGGGAGGCGGTTAATTAACACCACTCATCACTTAAATCAGACATACATGGATTGAAATTAGGCCGGTTCAGCAGGAACTGGCCCAATTTCGATCCATGCATTGGCAGGATGTTTTTACACAATCAGCCTGTTGTAAAATTCTCTTCAGTGACGCCGGCGGTGCTGAGAAGTTTATTCTGATGGTGGAGAAGTCTCCCTACTGTCAGGAAAAAATAAAGTGCAGCGGGAAGGATTCTAGCATCCATCTCAAGTGTGGATGGGGGAATCAAGTCATTCTCTTTCATTTACCTGCTAGTTGAACAAAAAAGTGTGGAGTTGCACTTATGGCCACAGTCAGTAATCAGGGATGCAAGTTATCCCATAAATTTCTGCTTCACTGTGGTGAAATCCTCCCAGGAGAGAATCAAAGAGGAAGCCACCACTGATGGAGCTAAGGAATATTCTCCAAGGCGTAAAACTGGGTCAACATTCCAGGCTGCTGTGTCAGCCCCTCCAGTGGGTGCCCTGCAGGCACAGAAGCAGTTAGTGGTTGATCATGAGCTGGAAGGACCGGTTAGAGTGCTACTCATATGCCTGGGATTCAGCATGTTGCACTGCAAGGCAGAGACAATGTAGCTCACGGTACAAGGTTAAGCCTTAGTTATTCACAAACCAGCTGCTAATAACAGGAGAGAGTCGGATGGTGAGAGATGACTAGGTCACTGTTGACAAACAGCAAAGACCAACCATGAAAGTTCCCCATGCCACTTCTGATAAAGAGAAGTTGTGGGAAGACGTTACCTTATGCTGAATGGCAGGAACAAGAGCACAGAGCTAAGTGTGTCATTGCACATTTGTGCAGCATGAACCCTTTTCACAGTAAGCCGAAAGAAAACAGGGATCATAAGGGTGCCCAACAGTCCTAAGGAAGGTAGCTCACAATGCATGGTCTGCTGACCTACTCACAAAGTGAGTCCTCAGAAACTGGGTAACACCAGAGACTGTACACCACAACTATGAACCTGGAAAGCACTCCACAGCAAACACAATATACTCAGACCTGGAAAGTGGCATAATACAAAGCACACTCCCACAATCGTCCAATCCAGCAGGGTCTAGGGAATGGCCTCCAAAGCTAGTGCTGAGGGTACACTGGTCTGAATAGCTGTGTATAGAAACACCCTCAAGCAGGAGGAGGAAAATGCTGATTGAAGAAAAGGAATTAAACTTGAAAAAATGGCTAGCAGGAATAGTTCAACTTCTCTCAGTAGTGTCTCCTAGGACACTAGCACAAAATCTAAGGTATGTTGGGAATGGGAAAGGTATACCAAGTTAGTCACTGTTTTTTTGGTTGCAAGTGTCCAGACCCTACTGTAGGCTACAGTACAACTCAAATGTCTAGGAATCCTGTGTCCGTCAATGATTGATAAGGAACGACAGAGTGTTATACTTTTTCTGCACTATGAAAAGAAAAATACTTTTACATTTAAAATGACAAAAAAAAAAAAAAAAAGACAGATAAATAATCAACCTTTAGCTTGAGTTCACCAAAATGTCTAGAAATAACATTCAGTAATTCTTTACCTCAGTATTTGTAAACAACTCACCGATGCCAATGTCTTTCCAATATTGTGCCAAGTGCTCCCCCATAGCTTTCAAAAGGTGTTTGTACTCTTTTGCATCTGCAAAGTCCTGTTTGTTGTGTGTAGGTTCCAGAACAAGATAGGGGACATCGACTACTCCCACTACACCTCCACAGGCCCTAGAAAGGAATGTGCCATAACAAAGAAAATACAATAAATACGCTGTTCTCAGCTATCTTTTTTTATTGTTCGACTTCTACAAAATGTACAGTGAGGTTATATTATGTATTTTCTGTTGTGTATTGGCAACAAATTGTTAACTGAAGTTACTTAGACTTACCAACAAGACTACAACTAACTGCAAACAAGTATTATGTAGCAGGTAAGATAATTTAAAAAAAACATTGAAACGTTCTAAAAGGAATATATTGGCAGTTAAAAGGCACACATAATACCCCTGCTCACATAAGGGTTAAAGAGCCAAGATGTCGGTTTTAGCAATACTCCAAACTTTCTGCCATTTCATAATGCATGTTTTCACTATAAATTGATTTAGATGCTCCAGGAAATGAACAATTTACAAATACACGATCAATACTGTGTACAATTGTACATAGTATACAAAGCCTTGAAAAAGTATCCATTCCCCTTGAAATTTTCCATATTTTGTTAGGCTACAACCAAAAATGTAAATCTATTTCATTGGGATTTTATGTGATAGACCAGTACAAAGAGGCACATAATTGTGACGTGGAGGGAAAAATTATACAATTTTTTTTACAAATAAATAAGTGAAAAGTGTCAATACTTTGTGTAACCACCTTTCGCTGCAATTACAGCTGCAAGTCTTTTTTGGGGATGTCCAGCTTTGCACATCTAAAAAGAGTGAAAAGTTTTCCTATTCTTCCTTGCAAAATAGCTCAAGCTCTGTCAGATTGGGTGGAGAGTGCCTGAACAGCAAATTTCAAGTCTTGCCACAGATTCTCCATTGGATTTAGGTCTGGGCTTTGATTGTACCATGCCAACACATGAATTTACTTTGATCTAAAGCATTCCATTGTAGCTCTGCCTGTATGTTTAGGGTCATTGTTCTGCTGAAAGATGAACCTCCACCCCAGTCTCAAGTCTTTTGCAGACTAACAGGTTTTCTTCTAAGATTGCCCTGTATTTGGCTCCATCCATCTTCCCATAAACTTTGACCAGCTTCCCTGTCCCTGCTGAAGAAAAGCATCCCTGCAACATGATGCCACCACCATGTTTCACAGTGGGGATAGTGTGTTCACGGTGATGTGCAGTGTTAGTGTTCCGCCACACATAGCGTTTTGCTTTTAGGCCAAAAAGTTCAATTTTGGTCTCGTCTGATGAGAGCACCCGCAAACCGCAAAGGGGACTTCTCATGGCTTTCTTTCGACAATGGCTTTCTTCTTGCCACTCTTCCATAAAGGCCAGATTAGTGGAGTGCACGACTAATAGTTGTCTTGTGGACAGATTCTCCCACCTGAGCTGTGGATCTCTGCAGTTCCTCCAGAGTTACCATGGGCCTCTTGGATTAATGCTCTCTTTGCCCGACCCTGTCAGTTTAGGTGGACGGCCATGTCTTGGTAGGTTTGCAGTTGTGCCATACTCTTTCCATTTTCAGATGATAAATTGAACAGCTTTGTGAGAGGTTTAAAACTTGTGACAATTTTTATAACCTAACCCTGCTTTAAACTTCTTCACAACTTTATCCATGACCTGTCTGGTGTGTTCCTAAGCCTTCATGATGCTGCTTGTTCACCAAGGTTCTCTAACAAACCTATGAGGGGTTCAAAGAAGCTGTATTTATTCTGAGATTAAATTACACACGTGGACTCTATTTACTAATTAGGTGACTTCTGAAGGCAATTGGTTCCACTATATTTGAGTTAGGGGCATCAGAGTACAGGGGCTGAAGAAAATCACACGCCATAATATTTTTTAATGAAAAAAGACAAAAGAAAATGGAGTACCCCACGCTTGAACAAAAAATAGTGAAATAGTAAAATAGTGAAATATAAGCTGCTCCCCTCAAGTGCAGAAACGGTCTTTCTGAAGTGTGGGTTGTAAATAAGGGGGCGCTATTAAAATAAACCTTAAATGAGGCAAATAAAGTGTTAGTGCTTACTGATACCACAGGTATCTCATAAATCAATACATAATCCAATGTACATTAAATACAATCAATTCAAAAAGTGTTCATATACCAGTAGATGAAAAGCATAAAACTGAAGTGAGTGAAGCCTGTGCCCCGCCACCACTTGGAAATATTGCACAAACACGTCACCCAGTGGATTATGGTAAGTAGCCTACTCACCAACTCACCATGACCCCTTTATGGAAAAAGACAGGTCAGGTGAGGCTTTGGCAGGTTTGAGGAGCTGCCGACCTTGATGGAGAAATAGTGCTTAGGTGCACCAGGAATAATGTTTCAATCCACGATTGCTCGGGAAAAAATAGAGAGAACAGGACCATGGCATAATATCCTTTTATTTAAAAAATTGGCATAAAAAACAAAACGGCCAAATGGCCTCTTACTTTAAAAGTGCCTTGCCTCGGCACTAGAGGGAATGAGCCTGTCAGGCCAGACAGGTTAGAAGTTAGCCGTGATGCTTCCGCTGCTTGAATTGGCGTGCGTTCCACCCCCTGGACCTTGGAAACCGGAAGTTCGGAACAAACGATGTGACCAGGATGCGGCTCGACGTACGTTTCGTCGTAGTGACGCTTCCTGATGATTTGTTTATTTTAAAAGCGCCCCCTTATTTACAACCCATATATTTTTTTAGATTTTGAAAACCATTTATACATTTTCCTTCCACTTCACAATTATGTGCCACTTTGTGCTGGTCCATCACATAAAATCCCAATAAAATACATTTATGGTTTTGGTTGCAACATGACAAAAAGGAGGAAAATGTCTAGGGGTATGAATAATTTTTCGAGGCACTGTATAAAGTAACCACCATAAACCACTTACTGAGCTAGGCTGAGACTTCAGAATTCACCTGTACAGCCACCTTCTGGGGAATCTGAGATTGCAGACTGAGCAGAATAGCTGTTATTTATTACTGTTTGGCTAAATTTACTGAGGGGGGATTGAATAAAGCTGATCCGGCACTTTTTTGCCATTAATCCCTCTGGCTAATATATTGCACCAAATTCATGAAGTATTTGTGACACTTCTGATTCTGGAACAAATTCATGTATGTGCACTTGTGGTGCAATGAATTCACCAAATTAAACATAACATACAGTTTTAACCTACGAAGGTGGAGCCAATTAAGACTCTTTTAGGGTCAGTTCACACCACATGCAGTCCAGTGCGTTTTTTTCTGCATCAAAAACACATAGAAAGTAGGTTATATGGTTTTCAAAGGCATAGTTGACACCAGTAGAACATGCTGCATTTTTCCTGCAATGGAATAATGTAAAAAGCATCAAAAACTCAGGGGAATGAACCTAAACGCACCAAAAATGCACTGGAACACACATGTTCTTATTTAAGGTTAAGAAAAGGGGGGGGGGTGCACTGGACTGCATCAAAAACACGCCAAAAATGCACTGGAGCGCATCAAACAGGTGCATGCAAAAAAAGCATCTGGAGCGAATCCGGACTGCGTTTCTATGGTGTGAACTGGCCCTTAGCGTACTAAACTGGCACATGCAGATTTTGCAAAAGTGTTGTCGTATGTGATTTAAAAGTGGCACAGTGTGCCCCAAGTTCAAGTTCTAGACAGGTACATACATTTGGTGCATGCTGCACCACTTTCAGAACACAAGACAGTTTTGCAAAATCTGTCCGTGCCAGTCTTTATGAATTTCAGGAACTGTTGTCTGTTAGAGACCTGCAGCCTTGTAAATTAACCCAAAGCTGTGGTAATTCAAAAGTGTACTTTGTTTTCAAATGAAAAAAACTGGTTGGTACTTACATTCCTATCTCTGAAAGCTGGGGGCCAACTTTCTCATACATTTTAATTAAGCGGCTGCAGTTGTACACAAACATGCCATCCAGTTCCCGCTCTTCGATATTCACACCAAATATAAAGTTTAGCTCCTTTGGTTCTTTTAGGGCCCTACAGGACGAAATATAAAAAAATATATCAACTATCCAACCTAACAATGTCCTAACTGAATCCAGGTGCTATTCTTAATTTCTATTAAATATCAGAATATACATTGGATCACTAGCGTGCAACACCAAAATATGGGCTTGTATTTTCCACATTGAGACAACAGGGGAAAAAAAAAAGAAAATTATTCCATAATTCTGTGATCAAAAAGTTAAGAATTGCTGCAGTACTATGCAAAGCCAATAAAAGCAGCACCTTCCTTGGCATCTTTGTAGAAGGAATCAAATACTTATTAACCACTTGACCTCCCCTGGGCATTTTTTTTTGTTATACGGCACTGCGTTAAACTGACAATTGCACGTGCGACAATGTACCAAAATAAAATATATGCCCTTTTTTCCCCACAAATAGAGCTTTCTTTTGGTGGTATTTGATTACCTCTGGCGGTTTTACATTTTCTGCACTATAAAAAAAAAAAACACACACACACACACAAGAAAAAAAAATGAAGGGTCTACAATTGTTATCATGGGTGTATTTTAAATGATAGACAGAATATCAGTTAAAAATCCAGAAACAACACATGATACAAATGTTATAAATTGAGTCGCAGTTCAGTGAGTAAAATACGTTTTTGATCCCCTACCAACCAACAATTAAGGCTCCCACAGACTGGCTACAGTATTATCTCATGAGGTACAGAAATTAGTCCTGTCAATTTAAGAAGATGATCCTACCGTGTTTCTTTTTATCCCCAAAAGCCCCACTATGTCTTACTTTCGGGGTATGTCTTATATTGGAAAAAAATCCCAGCATGCAGAGCTGCACTGCGCTACAGAAGAGGACTACAAGTCCCAGCAAGCAAGGCTGCACTGCATTACAGAGGACTACAAGTCCCAGCATGCAAGGCTGCACTGTACTACAGAGGAGGCCTACAAGTCCCAGCATGCAAGGCTGCACTATGGAGGACTACAAGTCCAAGCATACAAAGCTGCTATGCTCAGAAGAGGAGAACTGTAAGCCCACACAGACCGGTATGTTGGGACTTGTAGTCCTCCTCAGCTGCATCTTGCGGTTACATAATAAGAGCTGCAGAGAATCTCTTCACAACCCCCCTCCCCCTCCCCCTCCTTGGTCTCTCTCTGTATGACCAGCACTGACCTGTACCGGGAGGACACAGAGCCAGTGACACCTGTCGGCAGTGATCCGGGACCTGGCGCAATAATCCCCTTCTCTGTGGTTGCGTCGCGCCGTTCTGATCAGTCTCGGGCAGCGGCTGTCACTCACAGCCGAGCAGAGTGAAGCCACCTCCCCCTCCTCTTGTATGGCTACACAGTGCTGTGTATGGAGGAGGAGGAGGGGGAGAGGCGGCTTCAGTGAAGCCGCCTCCCCCTTCTCCTTCATGGACAGCACTGTGTAGCCATACAAGAGGAGGGGGGAGGCGGCTTCACTCTGCTCGGCTGTGAGTGACAGCCGCTGCCCGAGACTGATCAGAACGGCGCTGTCTCTTCAGTCGGAGGGGGAGGGCGCTGGCCTGGCACCCCCCCCCCAGGGTGTGGCACCCGGTGCGGCCCGCACCCCCCGCCCCACACTTAGTACGCCACTGGAGGCGGCAATACCCCCGTGTTTCCCCGAAAGTAAGACATATGTCTTACTTTCGGGGTACGGCTTATATTAGCCGACCCCTCTGAAACTCCCGATACGTCTTACAATCGGGGGTGTCTTACTATCGGGGAAACACGGTAACTAAAACTCGTTATGCGTATAAAGAAAAAAAAGGGGGGGGGGGGGGAGACACTTGTCCACAGAATCGCCTTCTTCTATTCAAACCCACCATCCAAAAAGCTGTCAAAGGACATCAGGGGCAAGATTGTAGACATGTACAGGGCTGGAATGGGCTATAAGACCATGAGCAAGAAGCTTGGGGAGACAACTGTTGGAAGTGATTACTTGCAAATGGAAGAAATACAAAATAAACATCAATCGCCCCTGGTCTGGAGCTCTATGCAAGACTTTGCCTCATGGGGTAAGGATGATCATGAGAAGAGTGAGGGATCAGTCCAGAACTGCATGGCAGGAGTTTGTGAATGATCTCAAGGCAGTTGGGACCACACCAAACAAACCACTGGTAACACAATATGCTGCTATAGATTGAAATCCTTCAGCGCCCGCAAGGCACATGTACAGGCCCATCTGAAGTTGGCCAACGAACATCTAAATTATTCAGAGAAGGATTGGGCGAAAATGCTGTGGTCAGATGAGACCAAAATTGATATTCTGTCTCTAACGTTAAGTCACTTCCGCCCAATGCTCTTAAAGGGGAAATTCAATTTTTTTATTATTGCATTTTAGTGTAAATATGAGCTCGCATTTAAGAGGCCATGCCATGCTTTTTTTCTATTACAAGGGATGTTTACATTTTTTTAACCGTCGCCTATGGAGATTAAGGGTAAAAGTTTGTTGCCATTCCGCGAGCGGCCGCAATTTTGAAGCGTGAAATGTTAGGCATCAATTTATTCAGCGGATTATCTTTCACGACATTAAAAATAAAATATAAAAATTTAGCTAACTTTACTGTTGTCTTATTTTTTCCAAAAAAGTGCATTTGTAAGACTGCTGCGTAAATACGGTGTGACAAAGTATTGCAACAACCACCATTTTATTCTCTAGGGTGTCTGAATATATTATATATATATATATATACACATATATACATATACATATACACACACACATACACACACACACATATATATATTTTATACATTTTAAACTTGTTCTGATTTCTGCAACAATTAAAAATTTCTCGTAAAAAAATCATATTCATTTAATAACAGTCAATTACGCATGAGTTATTATTTGGACCATATTCAAAAAAACATCAAAAATTATCCTATTTTCTATAATTACCTTTGCTTGGCTTCCTTAATTCGTTTTTTGACATCTGCCTCCCGCCGGATTGTAATTGCGGCATTCTGCACTTGCCTTAGAGAAGCCTGGACAGGAGAAAAAGATATAGACCTGGAGGTTTAACAATTATTAGCAACAGAAGGCTTACAACAATACCTACAGATGTATCATCATAGACAATTTAAAACCACTGTGTTACTGTGCAAGTCTGTTAAAAGTAGTACTATTGGCAAAACTTTTTTTTATTTTTTATTGGCTAGAGCAAGGGAGGGTTACAACCCTTGTCAGTTTATTTTTTGCCATCTGTGTCCCATTAGGGAGATTTCCCTTCACTTCCTTTCCCACATTGAAAACAGGATATATTTCGCCTTCATCAGGGGTATGATTTGCCTGAAGGAGAAATATACTTTCACTCCGAAACGCATTGGTGCAAGAACTACTAGCCCATTATTGGTATTATGTTTTGGTGACAACACTGAAAAAGCTGTTCTAACATACTGTTTATGTGCTTTTTATATACACGTTTTGTAATTTTGTATCAAATAAATATTTTTCTTTCATTATAACGTCTGTGCCTTAAAAGTCCACCACCAGGGCATTTGTTCTTGTTCTATGTAACAATTTGGATGTGGCACAATTATATGCTCAGCAACAACCAAATTATTTTTTCATTTTTGATTACTGTAAAAATGTCACTAGCAGGGAAGGGGTTAACACTAGGGGAAATCAAGGGGTTAACTGTTCCCTAGTGTGTTCTAATTGAAGGGGGGAGGGGACTGTGTAGGGGGAGATGACAGATCACTGTTCATACTCTGTTTACACACACAGATCCCAGTTCTCCGTGTGTCAGCAGTGATCACGGGAGCCCGGCAGTGATCTTGACCGACGGGCACTCACATCGGCTCTGGGGGAGAGCAGCATTTCGTTTCGGCCTAAACTGAGGGGGGGGGGAGGGGAGAAGAAGTTATTTTATATATTTTTGGGGGATATTTAATATAGCAAAAAGTAATGCCTTTTTTTCCAAAATTGTTGCTCTTTTTGTTTATAGCGCAAAAAATAAAAACTGCAGAAGTGATCAAATATCACCAAAAGAAAGCTCTATTTGTGGGGGAAAAAAAGACATCAATTTTGTTTGGGAGCCACGGCTGCCCAATTTTCAGTTAAAGCGTCACAGTGCCGAATCGCAAAAAGTGCTCTGGTCAGGAAAGGGGTAAATCTTCCAGGGCTGAAGTAGTTAAACATTGGTAAAGTGCTGCTAAAACGAGCAGCGCTTTACTGCGAATGCACAGGCGGCCCCAGTGTAAAAGGATCTTTCTGTTTTCATATCCTATTGGACAGATACCAGGAAGACATGGAATGTTCTACAGAAGAAAGGTTGAGGCAGAGCCTGCTCTAAAATAAAGGAAAAGGCTTTTTTCTTATCTAGAACAGAGGTCCATTAATGGTATACTGGGAAGCTTGAATTTGTGTAAAAAAATTAGGATTTTTAATACAGCTTACCTGTAAAATCCTTTTCTTAGCATACATCACGGGGCACAGAGCAGCCATAATTACTATGTGGGATATAAGCCACCTTCAGGTGATGGACACTGGCACACCCTAAACAGGAAGTTGCCTCCCAATACAACCCCTCCCACCACTGGGAGTACCTCCGTTTTTGTAGCAAAGCAATACCCGTGTATACCAGAAAGAAGGGAGGGACCTCTGTTTTCCCAGTGATGTACTCCAAGAAAGGATTTTTAATACAGCTTACCTGTAAAATCCTATTTACTTTATCGTGCATTACGGGACACGGAGCATGCCATAGTAATTACTATGTGGGATGTCCCAAAGCAATGCCATCTGAGGGGAGGGCGACACAGATAAAAAGCAGGCCTCCTTCAGACCCGAGGACCTATACTGCTGCCCGCAGTACACTGCATCCAAAAGCGGCACTCATGCCCTCTCACATCCACCTGATAGAATCTGGTGAACGTATGGACCGACGACCAAGTTGCAGCCCTGCAAATCTGAGTCATGGTGGCTTGGCGATGCACTGCACAAGAAGCACTTATTGCTCTGGTGGAATGTGCTCTAATTTTAAAAGGTGGAACCCTCCTTTTCAAACCATAAGCCTGGATAATAATTTGCCAAATCCACTTAAAAATAGTAGACTTTGATGCTGCCTGCCCCTTCCTGGGGCCTTTTGGCAGCACAAACAAAACATCAGTTTTCCGTATCTGAGATGTCGCTTTCAGATAGACTGACTGCTCACTACATCAAGCAAGTGCAATGATTTTTCCTCCGCAGAACTAGGTTCTAGAAAAAAAATGAAGGCAGGGTCACATCTTGGTTCAGATGAAACCCGACACTACCTTAGGCAGAAAGGACAGGTGAGGACGCAAAACTACCTTGTCCCTCTGAAAAAATATGGCTCTTTACAAGAAAAAGCAGCCAATGCTGATAGTCTTCTAGAAGAAATAGCAACCAGAAAAAACATCTTCCCTGTCAAAAGGGCCAACGGAATATGGCGTGTGGCGGCACAGTGGTGTAGTGGTTAGCACTCTCACCTAGCAGTAAGAAGGGTCGCTGGTTCGACTCCCAACCACACTACCAGCCTGGAGTTTGCATGTTCTCCCTGTGCCTGCGTGGGTTTCCTCCGGGTACTCCGGTTTCCTCCCACACTCCAAAGACATGCAGGTAGGTTAATTGACTTCAGTCTAAAATTGACCCTAGTATATGAATGGGGACCTTGGATTGTGGGCTCCTTGAGGGTAGGGACCGATGTGAGTGTGCAATGTACAGGGATAGGGACAACTGAAGACACTCACTCAGGTTGAACTGGATGGACTGGTGTCTTTATTCAACCTTACTATGCAACTATGTATTGGCACAAAAGGCTGTTTTTGTAACACCGACGAAACTAATTTCAAATCCCATGGGCACAAGGGCGATCTAACTGGCGGATTTATATGCATTACCTCTTGTATGAAGGCCCGGATTAGGGAATGCGAAGCAATCTGTCTTTTAAACAATCTGATAAGGCCGAGATCTGACCCTTGATAGTACTCAAGGCCAGCTTAATTTCTACTCCCAACTGTAGAAAGGCAAGAATTCTACCTATGACATACTTCTGAGGATGCCATCTCTTGGATTCACACCAAGAGGCATTTGTCCTCCATTAATCAGGGTAGTTACCACTGGACCTGAAAGCCCCCGACTCTTTAGAATGTGGGCTTAAATAGCCAAACCATTAAATTTAGCACTTGTAAGGTAGAATGGAACACTGGTCCCTGCGAGAGCAGGTCTGGACACCGTGGAAGAGACCATGGGTCCCCTACTGTCATCTTTAAGATCTCTGCAGATACAAACTGCAGATAGGCAAGGTGCATTCTTCTCTGCCCAAGCCAGAATATGGTTCACCTCCCTCTGGGCTGCATGAATTCTGGTGTCCCCTTGGTGATTGATGTAGGCCACTGCCGTGGCTTTGTCGGATTGAATCCTGACGGAACAATCCCGCAACCTGGACGTCCAAGCCCTCAGAGCCAGACATGCCGCCCGAATCTCTAGGATGTTGATGGGCAAGGTCTTCTCGGATTCAGACCACTTCCCTTGGACCGTAGCCTCCATTAGGACTGCTCCCCAGCCTGACAGGCTGGCATCCGTCGTTACAATCTTCCAAGTAACTTGCATGAAGGATTTCCCCTTTTGTAAATTCTCGGTTACCAACCACCAACTGAGGCTCTGGCGCACTCTTGGGGCCAGATACATTGGCAAGTCCAAGACTTGGACTTTCTTCCAGGCCAACAGGATACTGTTTTGCAACAGTCTTGAGTGAAATTGGGCATAGGGAACTGCTTTTAATGAAGACACCATCTTCCCTAACAACCTCATGGAGAGGAGAATGGAAGGGTTCTTTCTCGCCTTGACCACCTGGACCAGCTCCCTTATAGTGCTGACCTTTGACTGGGGCAAAAACACTTTTCTGGGCTGTATCTATGACCAGACTCCAGCCTCTTTACTGGATGCAAGGCTGATTTCTCTAGGTTGAGAATGCAACCCAGGTGTTCCAGATACTGATCGACTGATCTACCAGCAGTAGGTCGCCCAGTTATGCCATTACTGCTATAACCCGGGCCCTTAGCTTTTAAAGAAGCGGAGCTAGAATTTTCGTAAACAACTGGGGTGCAGTAGCCAGCCCGAAGGACAGGGCCACAAATTGGAAGTGGCGGTCCTGTACTGTGAGCCACAAGAATTTTTGATGAGCGGGGATAATGGGCACATGCAAATATGCCTGCTTGAGGTCTATTGACGCTAGAAGCTCTCTCCCCCTTAGGGTGGAGACCACTGACCTGATTGACTCCATGCAACTTAGGAACTGGTTTAGGTCCTTGAGGTCTAGAATGGGTCCGACATCTCCATTCAGTTTTGGTACCGTGAAGAGATTTGAATAAAAAAGCCCATGCCCTTTTCCGTGGGAATCTCTAGGATTACACCCTGAGACATCAATCGGTCTAGCACCAGAAACAAAGCTTTTCTTTTGCTTAGATCTTTAGGATTGTTTGTAGCTTGTAGCCTAGAGATACAACAGACGACCCATCTGTCCTGGCTCTTACCGACAAGCTTCTGAAAACCACAGAAGCCTTCATAAGGAGGCCTTGGGGCTCTGCTTTGTAGGCTTTTGCCCCCAGGGCTACTTTTGCCCTTGGGTTTGGCCTTGAGGTTTAACTCTTGAACCTGACGGCGGAGGCCTTCACGACTGCCTGGATGCGGTCGCCCCTGGTCCTGGAGAGGACACACGTTTAAAAGAAGGAAGCCTACTTCTCCTTTAACTGGTAAAAGAAGTGGGTTCTGATATCTCCATTCAGTTTTCGTACTGTGAAGAGATTTGAATCCTATACCCTGCACTTCTGTCGTGGGAATCTCTATGATTACACCCCGAGACATCAAATCGGTCTAGTGCCAGAAACAAAGATTTGCTTTTCCTTTGATCTTTGGGAAGGTTTGGTTTCAGAAAACGGGACGGTGGAAACTCTCAAAACTCAAGCTTGTATCCTAGAGATACTACGGAGATGACCCATCTGTCCTAGATCTCTTCCCGCCAAGCCTCTAAAAACTGCAGAAGCCATCTCCCCACCCGATCTAGTGGGTGCGCCCCTTAAGGAGGCCTTTGGACTATGCTTTGTAGGCTTTTGCCCCTGGGTTTAGCCTTGAAGTTTACACTTCTTGAACCGGACGGCGCATGGCATCGCGACTGCCAGGAGGCTGTCACCCCTGATCCTGGAGAGGATGCACGTTTAAGGAAAGGATGCCTACCTTCCCTTTTAACTGGTAAAAGGGTACTTTTGCCACTTCAAATCTTCTGGCTGTATTTGTCCAAATCATCCCCGAACAGTCGCTCCCCATGAACGGGGAACCCAGCCCACCCATCGATTCAGCTAACCAGTGCTTTAGTCACAGACTTCTAGCGGCATCCACTACTGCCACACCCCATTTTTTGGTGAATTTTTCCTCCATAGGATAAAGCAAAGAAAACTTTTTAGGAGGAAGAAAATGCGTATCTGGGCTCTCCCAATCAGCATATAAAAGCCACTCCGATAATGGGTGAAGTGGAAAGGAATGCAAGGCCTGTGGGGGTTTTAGAGAACCCAAAGAGGGAACCAAAGTTTTGTCCGCCTCAGCTGAGGGCTACTTATAAGCTGAACTAACCATCTCTAAGATTGCACTTGCAATTTTTGGGATTGCGAGGCTGAGAAAAGGATCTTTCGAGACTGACCCTTCAGAGAAAAAAAAAATATCTTCAGCCTGTCCCTCTTCTCGGCCCCCTGATAGTGATTCATCATCAGCTCACTGCTGTTCTTCTGCTTGAGGGTCCGGGATGGGATAAGGGGACCCAACACACTTTCTGGCACTCTGGAAAGAAGTTGCATTTAAAGCAGCTAACCTCTCTTCTAAACCAAAGCGGAAGAAAAAAAAAAAAAAAACGCCCTCAGTGACATATACAGGGGATGAGATGTTGGGAGAAGCAGCAATGCCTGATAGTGCCAACGGCTCATCCTGGCCACACACACACACACACACACATACATACACATATACATATACATATATATATATATATATATATACACACACACACACACACACACCTCAAATTTTACACTTGTCTACTCGCATTTTGCGAGTGGAAAATGAGGGCTTGCAAGCTGGGCTGCCTGCCTGCGAGAGCACTGCCAGCAGGGTTGATCGGGAGCCGTTCTCCCAACGATCGCCTCGGGGAGGAAGAGGAGAGCCACGGGATAGCACGCTGTTACCGGCGCTTACATTATTAAAACGAAAGCTGTGATGTTCCCTGCTCTGATCGAGCCGGCGGCTCTCCTCTCTTCCCCTCTGTGATTGGCGGTGCTCGTGGCGCCCCCCCCCCCCCCCCCCGGCAGCCCTTCACGCCAGCCCTCAAAAGTCACTCGCAAAATACAAGTGCGATTTTTGAGGGCCGATTTAATGGTCATTTCATGAGATAATTTATGAGGGCATGTCTCGGAGCAGAATTAGGGGCGGGGCAGGGAGGGATTGAGTGAGACACTGGTGGCGAGTAACCTTTGAGGCCTGGCTAGCCGGCACCGCATAGAACACAGGCGATCCTTCCCTCCTTTCTTCCTGGAGGCTGAGATGGAGAAGCAAGCTGATCCTCTCAAGAGTGTCATCACAGGGAAGCAGGGCAAGTAAACACCAGGTATGTTTTTATATTTTCACACCCTCTATTGGCAAAAGACAGGCAAGAAAATATCTACTCAAACAGGAAGAAATCCATAAGTGAACTATATGTGTTCCTTAGGACCTTTTACCACTTACCTTTTCCACTGCAGGATACTGCTCGAGACCAGACAGACCCAATCTTCACCCGTCATGGCGGGCCAAGTCATGACAGACCTTCAGGGACTGGGTCCCCACCTACGGGGTCCTCCTCCATGGACCTGTATAACACCCTGCCAGAAAACTTTAGGTATTCAGGTGAAAGATCAAAAAAGTGCTGGATCCCAGGATCCAGCTCTGAAAGGAGAAGCATTACAGGCATAACCTCGTTCTCCTTCCACGAGGCCTGGGTACCATCCACCTTGGTCTCTTCGTGGCACCCTGAATGAATCCGGTTGCATAGCTCCTTTACCCGGTAAGGCTCCTATAGCGGAGCTTTCTTTAGCACTTCTTTAACCGTGACCAACACAGACACTGGCAAAAAAACGGAGATACTCCCTGTATGGGAGTGGTTATATAGAGGGGGACTTCCTGTCTTGGGTGTGCCAGTGTCCATCAGCTGAAGGTGGCCTATAACCCACATAATAATTACTATGGCTGCTCTGTGTCCCGTGATGTACGATAAAGAAAAGTGAAAATATCTTTAATTGTCATATGGTTAAAGTAGGACGATTTTCAAGCTCTGTACAGCTGTTTACACGAAAACAGTAAAAGCAGAAAAAAAACGTTATTTATTTATTTTTTTTAAGAAGAAATCATCAGATCAAAAACTACTACTCACTACCAAACCAATAAGTAGATGGAGAGCGGATAGTTGATAACTTCACTCTTATAATTTGGCCCTTAATCTCTGAGCATTCTACTTGAGAGTAATTACTAATCTATGTTGGCCAAAGCAGAAGGAACAACAAATTCTAGTGATTGGAAGAAAATACCCACAACCTGATGTGGTGAAGGATAGAATAGGGTCCCTAAAAGGAACCAAGAAAGACCAGCCAGTCTAAGTGGGAAGGCACAAGAGCTCCAGGTCTGGCCAGACAACTAATCTTCCAAAGTGAGATTTATCAGAAAAAACACTGAATCGGCTAGAACGTAATAGCCTAAAGATACTTGTTTAGAGACTCCTAGAGACACAGGTTTTCAAACGAGGTGGATGGTGGACTCTCCCCTCACCAGGAGGTTGTATTTTGTCAGCAGGGACTGCCTGCTGTCAGAATACACGGACCAGTGCAGCAGTCACTGATCAAATGAAAATTGTACAGCATGTCCATTTGAAAACCGAACTGTCCAATTGAACGATCGGCTTCTGCTGAACAGAGAAGGCTACACAGAAGTCGAAATTCAGTCAGTCGCCCGCTGAATGGGCTAAATTTTGAACTGTGTGTACCCAGTTAAAGTCTACCAGAGAATTCAGATTTAAAACCCACAAAGTAGTCACAACTAAACAGGGGGTGCAACAAAATAACCTCAGCCAGTCCCTAGCTCTAGAATGAGAAGATGGAACCAGATAGTGATCAGGATAAAGCTGAAAACCCTTTTTGTCCCTGATTCTAGCCATAAATCTAGCAATGCTCCATATGCCTGTATTCCTGTACTAATAAGGGGCTATTTAGTACAGGAATATTTGTTGGAATGGAGGCAAAACAACAAAATTGCCCAAAACCTATAGTAGGTTACGAATCAGTCAAGAAATGTGTTTTCAGAAATAGTGTCAAGCACTGAGGTAATGGAATGGTTCTACATTTAAATCTCTCTGCAGGTAACTTTTACCATTAGAGCCCAGTTCTGTACCCAAAAGTGTTCACAGGTCATCCATTTAGGGCTGGTTCACACCAGATGCAGTCCAGTGCGTTTTTTATTCTGCATCAAAAACAAATGGACAGTGAATACACCAGTGATCAAAAATGCACTGGAACGCACATGTCCTTAACGGAGATTAAGAAAAAAAAAAAATGGAGGGGAAAACAACACACTGGAACATACAAAAAAAAAAAAATGGGCATGCAAAAACGCATCCAGAAATTGTGGCGTAAACTGGCCCATGGCGTTAACTGTGGACAATAGCCCAAAAATTATTGTTTTCACTCTGGCATGCACAGCAGTACCTACTATGTGTAACATAACTGACGATTTAGTAGCTATTCACACCCTCTGCACAAGTTTACATTTATGCCTGTACCTGGGGGCAGGGGGCTTTAAAAACATTTTGTCACAGTTTAAAAACAGAAACCGTATGGGACTCTGCCCACACAGCAGTATAGTTAATTCACAGAGATATGTGAATAAATGAGAGAGGCAGATGGCTTGTAGTTCTCAATCAACTGCAAGGGTGCTCTCTTTCTGCACTTAACTGTCTGCCCGTACAGGAGGTATGGGCAGACAGCTGTACTGAGTGTCTGCAGGAGTCTGAAATTGCACCTGCGATCTGCTGATCAAGGGTGCAATGCTCTGCAGGTTTCTTAGAAAAAAATAAAATGAATAAATGCATAAATGAATAAATGTCACCTTTGAAGGAGTGTGGAATCATTTTCACCTGAAAGCCGACAATCTGCTTGACAGATGATTAAAAAAACAAAACAAAAACACATCTATAGATGTATGTAAACATAAAGAGACTTACTGTACATCATACGCTATATACGTACGCTTACATCTACAGATGTAAGCATAAATATAGGGGTAGATTTTCTAAAACTAATGCACTCAGAATCTGATGCATCTGTACAGAATAACCAATCAGCTTCTAACCTCAGTTTGTTCAATTAAGCTTTGGCAATAAAACCTAAAACGGATTGGTTTCTACTCAGTTACATCAGAGTTTGCACTCTCCAGCTTTAGTAAATAACCCCCATAGTGTGTAGAAAAACCCATGCTGCCACTGAAGTAAGCCTTACATCGATGGCAGCCAAAGGGTTAAAAATATCTCAACAATGCTCTATGCCTTACCCTTGATTCCCGAGACAAGTCATCTCCGAGTCGAGACTCCATGGCTCGTGCTTTGCTTTCTGCTTCCCGTGCCTTTTCCTCCGCTAAAAACAAAATGAAAGTTTAGCAGATTTTACCTACAATTTAACCTCTATTCCAAAACTATTTTGAATGCATGACAAAAAAAAAAAATGTATATGGTTGTTGCAGAACTAATTAAGCAAAAATACTCACTGCGCAGTTAACCACTAAGGGCTTGTTTACACTTGCTTCACAATGTGGCATTCGACATGTTTTTTTTAAGCACCCCTCACTAAATAAAATGCTTACCTTACTAAAGCAAAGCAAATGCAACCGTGTGAGCAGGACTGTTCACATTATTGCATTTGCTTTAAAAATTATACCCCATGTCTTGGTGCTTCAAAGTGTCTCCAAAACCTCCATAAAAGTCGATCACAAAGCTGTAGCATTGTGAGGGGCATTTATTCAGAGTTCGCTTTGTTTTGGAGGTATGAGATATCCCAAGATGCACTGGGAAAACAAGCAGCGAACTGGAAAGACATCAGTAGCCACTCCTGGTTTAAAATTATATATATATATTATATATTCTAGAAGTGTCTGGTACAGACTTCACATCCATGTGCGGGAGCGGGATGGCAAGCAGGGTACGGACCCGAGCAACTAGTAGACAGCACATGTGGTTCGCAATAGCAAAAAGTGTGCGGGTTCCGGAGAGAGGACTGAGCAGCAGAGGATCAGCAGAGCTGGGGGTCAGAACATGAGAAACTAGTAGATGTCACACATGGCAAGCAGCATAGGAGCAATATAGCAGGTGAGCAGGGACTAGAGAGAAATTACTGAGTGGCGGAGAATCAGCAGAGCTGAGGGCCAGGGTGGGAGAAACTAGAAGATGTCACACATGTTATGCAGCATGGGAGCAATATAACAAGAGGTGAGTGGGGACTGGAGAGAGGGGAGAATCAGGAAATCAGAGGATCAGCAGAGTTGGAAGTTATTAATGAGCTAGGGATCAACAAGGCTGAAGGTTACTACTGGGCAGGGATCAACAAAACAGGGAGTACTACTGAGTGAGGCATCAGGATAGCTGGGGGTACTACTGAACCAGTGATCTGCTGAACAAGGACACCAATGAGCTGAGCATCTGCTGAACAGGGGTACTAATGAGCTGGTGGTTTTACTTAGTTAGGGGGTTCTACTAAGAACCTTTAAAACAAATAGAAAATCCACACACAGGGCATTTGCCAAGCTTCATTAAAGTGATTGTAAGGGTTTGTTTTTTTAAACAAACATATCATACTTACCTCCACTGTGCAGCTTGTTTTGCACAGAGTGGCCCTGAATCTCGTCTTCTGGGATCCCCCGGTGGCTCTACCCCACATTAGATAACCCCCTAGGAGAAGCACTCTACCAAGGGGGTTACCTTGCGGAAGATCTCCAGAGTCCAGCATTCGGCGTCCATAGCCACCAAATGTATGACTCTGCCTCGCCCCCCGGCGTCATTGTATTTAATTGACGGCAGCAGGAGACAATGGCTGTGCTGCCATCTATCCAATCAACAGCCGAAAACCCCCGGGTAGAGAGACTAGCATGCCCCCATCGAGTCAAGTTGCAGGGCTCAGGTAAGTAAAAAGCGGGGGAAGGCTGGGGGGCCAGTCACTGGCAGGTGTTTTTTCACCTTAATGCATAGGATGTTTTACAACCCCTTTAAAGCTTCAAAAAAGCTTGTAGAAGCAGTAGGCCCTTTAATGTGTGTTAAAGTTGAAATGTAAATGAGCCCTTATTGTATAAAATAGGATTTTTTATAACCGCTTAACTGTAAAATCCTTTTCTTGGAAGCACATCACGGGACCATAGTCATTACTATGTGGGTTATACGCAACCTTCAGGTGATGGACACTGGCATAATCAAAGACAGGAAGTCCTCCTCTATATAACTCCTCCCATACAGGGAGTTGTTTCATTTTTGTAGCAAAGCAATATATAAATATCCCAAAAAAGAAGTGAGGGACCTCTGTGTCCCATGATGTACTTCCAAGAAAAGTATTTTATAGGCAGGCTGTTATAAAAATCCTATTTTCTTTATCGTACATCATGGGACACAGAGCACCATAGTCATTACTATATGGCATGTCCCAAAGCAATATCAACTGAGGGGAGGGAGACATAAAAATAAAGCAGACCGCTATCAGCTGTGAGGACCTATACTGCTGGCTGCAGCACACTGCGCCCAAAGGCGGAATCCTCTTGCTGACCTACATCCACCTGGTAGAATTTCATGAATGTATGTACTGATGACCATGTTGCGGCCTTGCAAACCTGAGCCATGGAAGTATTTACTGCCCTGATAGAGTGCGCTCTAGGATGAAAAGGTGGGATTTTCCCCTTCAAATCATAAGCCTGAAAAACGACTTTAAGAATGTATCTCGAAATGGTCGATTTTGGCGCTGACTGCCCTCTCCTGGGGCCTTCTGGCAGCACAAACCATCAGTTTTCCGCAACTGAGCGGTTGCTTCTAGATAAAGATTAACCGCTCTCACTACATCAAGAGAATGTAATAATTCTTCTGCAGAACTGGGTTCTGGAAAAAATGGTAGGGAAACATCCTGGTTCATATGAAAACTGGATATTACCTTAGGCAAAAATGATGGACGAGGATGTAACACCACCTTATCCTTATGAATAACTAAGTATGGCTCTTTACAGGAGAAAGCAGCCAACACCAAAACTTTTCTTACAGAAGTTACTGCAACCAAAAAACAGAATTTTTAAAACAGCTTACCTGTAAAATCCTTTTCATAGATGTACATCAGGGGACACAGAGCCATAGTAGTTACTATGTGGGTTATAGGGCCACTAATAGGTGATGGACACTGGCACGCCCTAAGGCCAAGAAGTGCCCGCCCTATATAACCCCTGCCACTACTGGGAGTCCTCAGTTTTGTAGCCAAGCAATACAAGTGTATACCAAGAAGGGAGGGACCTCTGTGTCCCCTGATGTACAGCAAAGAAAAGGATTTTACAGGTAAGACGTTTTAAAAAAAAATATATGATTTTTGTACGCATCCTAAAATCCTTTTCTCTGTAATTCACCGACCGACACAGCTCCTCTCTAACTAAATGGGTTGTTAGCACTCTCACTGGAGATACTAGGCAAGTTGTAATACTACACTTCAGAACTTTTAGTTCCGCCCATGGGGCGGTCCCTAGAGGCACAACCCCACAGCCTGCTCAGGCAGAACTCAGTACGTCAACAATCAGTAAAACGTAAAGAGAAAAGGAGGGGTGGGTGCTGTGTCCGTCTGTGAATTACAGAGAAAAGGATTTTACGGTGAGTACCAAAATCCTATTTTCTCTTATATTCACCGACAGACACAGCTCCTCTCTGTAACTAAATGGGACGTCCCCAAGCAGTGCCAAACGAGGGGTGGGAAAAAAAGCATTAAAACTTCATCCACCATGGCAAGTGGGAACTAGTGAAACTAAACACACAAAAAAACAGCAGTGTGTGGAAAAACACCACCACATAAATCGGTATCCTCAACAGGAGTGATCCCCAAGACCGCAACCATCTGGGGAAGTAATGCAACAGTGTATTAACACAACAGTACTGCGTTTTTATTGAAAAACCAGGAAAAAATAAAGATTGCATATATAATTGCAACTACATTGCCACCTGCAAAACTTTGCGGCCAAAACAGGCATCAGCGAGAACTCTTATGACATACCTGTGAGGATGCCACCCCTTGCTTTCACACCAGGAAACATAGGCCTTCCAGACCTTTTAGTAAATAGCCCTAGAGGCCAGCTTCCTTGCATTAATCGGAGTAGTTACTACTGACCCTGAAAGCCCCTGACCCTTTTCGAATGAAGGCCTCAATAGCCAAACTTAGCGTTTGTAAGGCAGGATGGATGGAAAACTGGCCCTTGCAAAAGCTGATCTGGCCAAGATGGAAGGGTCCAAGGATCCCCTACCGCCATGCTTACGATCTCCGCATACCAGGATCTCCTGAGCCATGCCAGAGCAACTAGGATTACCGGCTTCCATTGCGCCTTAAACCTGCATAGAAGACGCGGAAGCAACTGAACTGGAGGAAACGCAGAGAAATCCCTGAGAACTGATCCCAGGGAGTCATTAAAGCATCTGTCCCGCAAGCGAGCAGATCTCTTCTCCTTGACACAAAGCTGTCCATCTTCTTGTTGAACCTGGATGCCAATAAGCCTACGTCCGGGGTACACCACTTCTGACATATGGCCAGAAAGAGGTCGGGATGCTGAGACCATTCTCCTGGGAACAATTGCTGGCTGCTTAAGAAATCTGCCTGACAATTCTCTACTCCCGGAATGAAAGCCACAGATAGGCAAGGCACATTGTTCTTCTGCCCAAGCCTTAATATGGTTCACCTCTAAGCTGCACGACTTCTGGTGCCACCTTGGTGATTGATATAGGCCACTGCCGTGGCATTGTCGGATTGAATCCTGACAGGATAGTTCCGTAATCTGCCCATCCAGGCCCTTAGTGCCAGACGTGCTGCCCAAATCGCTAGAATATTGATGGGCAAGGTCCCCTCAGGTTCTGACCACTTCCTCTGGATAGAGTGCTTTTTCAGGACTGCAACCCCGCCAAAGAGGCTGGCATCGGTCGTTACTATCCTTCAGGTAACTGGTATGAAGGCTTTCCCCTTCTGCAAATTTTTGGCCAACAACCCACCAATTGAGACTCTGGCAAACGCTTGGAGCCAAGCATATTGGACAATCCAAATCTTGGCTTCTCCTGCTCCAAGCAGACAGTATACTGTTTTGCAACGGCCTTGAATGAAATTAAGCATAAGGAACTGCTTTGAATGAAGCTACCATCTTCCCTAACAACCTCATGCAAAGACAGAAGGACCCCCCCTCCCTTGTCCTGACCGCAAGAACCAAGTCTCTTATAGCGCAGACCTTTGCCTGAGGTAAAAACACTCTTGTGTACTGTGTCTATAACCTGTCCCAAGTACTCCAGCATTTTTACTGGCCATAAGGATGACTTCTCTAAGTTGAGTATCCATCCTAGATGTTCCAGATACTTGGCCGTGCTGACCACACTTTGGTCTAACCGTGCTACCGACTGATCTCTCAGCAGCAGGTCTAAGTATGCCATAACCGCTATACCCTGGGCCCTTAGCCTTGCCAGAAGCGGAGCCAGAACTTTTGTAAACACTCATGGTGCGGTAGCCAACCCGAAGGGCAATGCCACAAACTGAAAGTGCCGTTGTTCTACTGCGTACCGCAGGAATCTCTGATGAGCGGGAAATATTGGAACATGCAGATATGCATCCTTGATGTCTATTGACATTAGAAGTTCTCCTCCCCGAAGAGTGGATACTACTGACCGAATTGATTCTATGCGGAATGTTTAGAAGCAGATTCAGACCCTTGAGATTTAAAATAGGTCTGACATTTCCACTTGGTTTTGGCACATATTTGAATAAAACCCCCTTCCCTGCGCTTCCGAGGGGATCTCCATGATCACCCCTTGAGACAGCAACCGGTCTAGCGCTTGAAATAAAGACCTTCTTTTTATTGGATCTTTGGGGACACTATCTTAGAAAGCGAGTTGGTGGAAACTCCTGAAATTCTAGCTTGTATCCCAGAGATACCATGGAGATGACCTATCTGTCCTGGATTTCCTCCCGCCAGGCACCTGCAAACTGCAGATGCCTCCCCCCCCCACTCGATTGAGCAGTGGGGGCCCCTTCATTAGGGAGGCCTTGGGACTCAGATTTCTCAGGGCTTTTTCTGGCCCTGAGCTAGGTTTTGAGGCCTCCTCCTTGGAGCCGATGGCGGAGGCCGTCGTGACTGCCCGGAGGCTGTTGCCTCCGGGCGACAGAGAAGCAGAATGTTTAAATGAAGGATGCCTACCTCCTTCGTTTCACTGGAAGAAGGGTACTCTTTCCACCCGAGATTTTCTGGATGTATTTATCCAAGTCATCCCGAACAACGGTTCCCCATGAAAGGGAAACCCCGCCAGCAGCTTCTTACAAGACCAATGCTTGAGCCACAGAACCCTCCACATGTGTACTAACAGGAGGGCAAGGCGTGACGTCTGATGAATAGAATCTTTAAGCACGTCAACCGCAAAACAAAGGGTCCTAGACAGCTCTGCTAGGTCCGGGGCCTCTTCCCCTTTGATAACCTGTTTCACTTTGTCTTTAAGGGATTGACAGACACCTACTGCTGCTACCGCAGGTTGTGCTACTGCACCGGCCATAGCAAATGAGGTTTTAAGTAATGACTCCAGCCTCTTATCAGCTGGATCCTTAAACACCTGAACATTGTCTACCGGGCAAGTAAGACTCTTATGCAGGGAAGAGACAGCAGTGTCCACTGCTGGTACACTCTCATTTTTAGTGAATTTCTCCTCCATAGGATAAATTTGAGAAAATCTCAATAAAATGCCTGTCTGGATGATCCCTGTCAGCATAAATAAGTTGTTTGAGCAACGGTTGCATAGGGAAAGCATGAGAGCCCTGAGGAGGCCTTAGAGAACCCAAAGAGAAGGGAACTTCAGCCGTCTCTGCTAGGGGTAACTTATATCCAAAACAGACTGTCTCAGTGAGTGATTGAAATAGTAATCTTTGAGACTGAAGCTGAGAAGGGCTCCTTTGAGGCTGAATTCTCAAATGAGGAACCATCCTCTTGCCCTTCTAGCGGGTCCCCTAAGGGTACAGCCGTATCCCCTGACCACTCCTGATCTGCAGATAATGGGCCCGGGACAAGGGAAGGGGACCAGTCGCCATTCTTCCCAGCCTGGGAGGAGGACGCAAACAGACTAGCTATCTTCCCCTCCAAACTACCCAAAGCCGTAGCCAAATTGTCCTTAGTGAAGTATGCAGAGGCTGGAATGCTGGAAGTAGCTACAATGCCTGACAAGCCCACTGGCTCACAAAGCAGAGGTACTGACACCGTGCATCTATTGCTGAACTTAGTCGAGCAATGGTTAATATGCTGCTATCAATGCTACAGCTAGATGCTGAGTAGATGAGTCTTGAAGATGCCTGTACCCAACACCCAGTGCTTACGTGCCCCTGAATCAGTGTCTGTGTCCCTCCGTCAGCCACCAGAACACACACATCCTGAACCTTACAAGAAACAGTCGGTTCGCGCCTGCGTCGTGCAAGCCGGCCGAGCCGCCCCCTCAGGAATCCCGGGAGGGAGGGCAGAAGGGTCCCAACTCATGACTGACAACAGAAGTGTGAGGAGGCAGAAATGCTCCACAAGTGCTGCTGACACATTATCCAACCAGGCAAGCATGGAATGTTGACAACAGGTATGGTTTATACTTACACCATTTAGTGGTAAAAACAGGCAAGACATCATCCACTCATTAAAGAAGTCCATAGGAGTTACCCTAGAATCTTAACTTACCATTCCACCGCAGGGTAGTGCTAGAATATCACAGCGTCCCAATCTTCACCCATCACGGTGGCTTGGTGTCATGCCAGACCTTCAAGGATCAGGTCCCCTTTGTATAGGGTCCACTCCCTTGGACCCGTATAGCTCCCTGCCAGAGCAAACCTGTGGTATAGAATGTGACCAAGGAGCTGGATCCCAGGGCCCAGCTCTCAGCGAGAAGTGTTACAGGCAAAACCTTGTTCTTCCATACCATCCACTTTAGCCTTGGTTTCTGGCTCTTTGAATGGATCCGATTGCGTATCCCCTTGATCCTGTCCAGGACCACCTACAGATCTCTCTTTAGCACTTCATTAACCATGACCAACACCTTAGACACTGGCGAAAAAAAACTGAGGTACCCCCTGTATGGGGGGGATTATATAAAGGGGGACTTTCCGTCTTTGATTATGTGTCCATCACCTGAAGGTGGCGTATAACCCACATAGTAACGACTATGCTGCTCTGTGTCCCGTGATGTACGATAAAGAAAAATGTATTGTGATCTGCTGCTTGCACTGTTATGTGTTTCCACCAAGCTAAATGTTAATATATGAATAGTGCTGTGCAGCAATGTAATCGCAACAGAAAGATCTTAAAAATATATAACCTGTGTTCTGGAAAAATTTTACCAAGCAACCTCAATATACACACAAATAACTATCCAATTCAGGAACAAAAATCTGTGTATACTAGTATTCACATTATGCAACAGTCCTCAAATCAATAAAATCCTTTTAAAAAATAACCAGTGTGCTGGAAATTCTTTCTTGCAAATTCAATTTGCACAAAATGAATCACACTTCCATTTATAAATGGCAAAATATCCACGATGTTTAGCAGTCCCACCACCCTATGCTCTCACTTGAAAGCATGGACCTATATGGGAGAAATGGGTCAAACTGTGCCTTCCCCTTTAAGGGATTATACACCTTGTCAAGAACTCCAAACTTGTTTCTGTGCTTCCTTCTATAACAGAAGAAAAGGGACCATACACTTAAGAGCTAAAAGCATCTAATGTTTAGGCATGTCAAGCTTTTTTTCTGCCCAAAATCTCCTCTTCTGCATGCACTGGTGAGGTTTTCGTTTTTTCTGCCTCTTCTGATGCATCTGTATATGCCTATATGTGTGTGGACAAATAGGCTAAACACAGAGGTGTGTTTCCATGAAGAAGAGCAAAAAACAAAAAAAAAAAGGAAGGTCAAAATAGGCTGTGAGCCCTGGTTCACATTGATACGAATTTGGTGGTGATTTGACATGTCAAATTGCATGCCAAAAAGGCGGCAATGGCACCGTCCGAATCGGTGTGACGCCGCTTTTGCTGCACCACAGCGATTCCCAAAAGTAGTTTCTGTACTACTTTTGGTGATTTCGGGGTGCGATTTCCATTGACAACTGTGCAGAAACCCGCACAGATGTCTCTGAAATCGTCCTCAAAGTCTTGACTGACATCCGGGAATGAAATCGTGCGAGTATTTCATTCCCGCAGTCAGTGTGAACCAGGGCTAAAGGCAGCGTTTTTTTAAGCATAGTGTGCATGAGCCCTAAAGGTTTGTGTGTTTAGATATACTTAAACTATTCAAACACCCTTATTACCAATTTTGGCCATATGTTCTGCTTTCTTCACCTCCTGCTCCGCCCGGGTTTTAAATCGATTTGATGTATATCTGTACGATCTAAAAGTTAAAAAAATATTTGTTCAGAATTGTGCATTCCATAGAAAAAATTATACAGACAGCTAAGATTGTTAAAAATAAGTGACCAAAATATTTATATTCTGTTTGAAACGCTTACAAACATAACTTTTGAGAGTGAAAATTCATATTAAAACTTAAAGCTAAATTCCGGGCAAATTTCTTTTCCCATGCAGTGGGGCTGTGCATGCACTGCATGGGTCAACTGCTCTCTTTTGTAGGGTGTTGGAGAGCGGAGATATACTTAAAGGGCAAGTTCACCTTTACAGAAAAATCCTCCTCCTAAACCCCCTCCCCCCTCCCCCAGTCCCGCTGACCTGCAGCGATATATCTCCCATTATAAGCCCTGCTATAGCCTCCTCACCGGTCCGGGGCTTAGAAACTGTTGCAGCTTAACGTACCCTGACAGGGTATGATTAGGGGCATTGTAATTGGTCGGCGGCCTCACATGGGCCAACCTGCCTACCGCGCATAGCCCGTCCGAATGCCGAGGGGAACTCTAAGCCTCGGACCGGTGAGGTGGATATGTTCTCAGGACGGGAGATCGCAGAACTGCGGGACTGGGGAGGGGCAGGGCTTATGGGATGAGGAGGGGGTCCCGTGTAAGCTCACCTCACAGATTTCTCTGTAAAGGTGAACTTACACTTTAATCCTCCAATCGTCCTAGCACAAGATGGGTCCCTGTGGCTCCTAATCTACCCGTAGGTTATATGGTTTCCAACGGCATAGTTCACACCAGTGCAGTCAGTTCCAGGGCTTTTCAGTTCCAGAAAAAAAAAAATGCGTAATTTTTCCTGCACTGGAGCGCAGTAAAAACACATCCAGAACGCACTGGAGCCTAGTATAGTGAGGGGGGGGTGGTATGGGGGAAGAGGGGACAAAAAAAAAAAAAAAAAAGCACCTGTGATGCATCTGGAAACGCATCAGTGCGTGCAAAGTCCTACTGCATGGGGAAAAAAATAAATGTGCTGTCAGGCTTTAAGACAAACATTGTTAGTGGATTCCTCTGGCCAATAGTAATTTATTCTGCCCGTTGGAACGAACATTTGAGCGCTAAACACATATAGTGTTTAGACACATTTAGGTGCACAAAGCCTTTTTTATGCCCAAAAGCTCCTTTCCTGAATGCGCTGGTGATGTTTTTTCTTCAAGGTTTTACACTTGTCTCTTCGAATGCAATTGTAAATGCCTATGTGTGCATGGCCACATAGGCTAACAGAGGTGGTTTTGCAGGCTGAAGAAAAACGTTAAAATGCCTGTAAAAGGGATTTTTGTTTTTTAAGCCCAGTGTGCATGAGCTCTTAAATGATATTTGAATAATGTCAGAAAGAGTCTGTCCTAAGAATTGGCTAAAATTCAAGAGGCCAAGTTTCTAAAACCTAAACCCTTTCGCTGCCACCTCTGTAAGCGATCAGTAGTGTGTGTACATCTGACAAGTCAACTGCCGGTTGTCAGATGAAAGCAATCCAGCGGCAGCATATCTGCCAGATAGCCAACATCCATTCGCTTTCCTCCCCTTCTGCTTGCTAACCCAAAGTGACGTGTACCTACACATGAAAACATGGATTGCACTATACATTTTAAATACTCGCCTTGCACTGGAATGAGAGCAACAATTGTAGCAGCAAAGCTCTAGGATAACTCTAAACTGATGACCTGTAGGAGCTTTTGTAAAATATTGGGTGCTGAAGTTTGTCACCATTTCATAAGCAGTTTTAAGGTTTGGCTTGTTGAGTATCTAGATACTCGGTGCAACCCCAAATTGGGTAATTTATTGTGGTTGTCTGCCCTAAAATTAACTTTGGTATATTTTTTTCACTGAAATTTTGTTTTTCCCAAACCAGCTCTACAGTGTCTGTTTTCAGAAAATATATGTTTGGGGGCTTTTACGTAATAGTCAAGGCAAACATTTCTTTTTTTTTTTTTTTAAATGTGTGTGCAAAAAAAAAAATGGCTCTGGCAGTAAAAGAGTTAACTCACTGTTAGGACAGACAGTGTTTGAATATAGCTTACCACTACTAATCAAGCTCATGCACAGCGCACACTGGGTTAATATTGGCAAAAGCAGCTCCCCAGCTCCCTCGCAAACAAAGAAATCAATTAGGATTTTACAGTGCTGGAATTTCCAGAGCAAAGTATCCAAAAAGGTAAGCTGCCATTTTTAGTTCTATTTGGCTGCAAAAGTAGAAATACACTTTAACTACTTGCCTACTGGGCACTTTTACTCCCTTCCTGCCCAGGCCAATTTTCAGCGCTCACATACTTTGAATGACAATTGTGCGGTCATGCAACATTGTACCCGTATGACATTTTTATAATTTTTTCACACAAATAGAGCCTTCTTTTGGAGGTATTTAATCCCCACTGGGTTTTTATTTTTTGCTCAACAAAAAAATTAAAAAAAATAAAATAATAAAAAAGGACCAAAAATTTTGAAAGAAAAAAACAAAGTTTTTCATACTGTTTTGCAAATTTTGCAAACAGGTAATTTTTATCCTTCACTGATGTGCGCTGATGAGGTGGCACTGATAATCAGTGCCCTGATTATCAGTGTAGATGTCCCCTTTCACACATGCCAATTAACGCCTCTTTTCTCCTCACACTGACAGCATGAGGAAAGGAATTTCACTGTGATTGGCCCTTTACCCTGATCTGCGAAAAGCTGTGTCCAAAAGATACAGTGATCACAGAGCACTGTGCAGCAGGTGCGTGGGGGTCACGGTTCTGGGCGGATGTCAACAGATAAAATATAGAAAAAAAAAAAAAAAGAGTGAAAACTCGGCCTATGGGTCACCCACTCAGCGCCACCTCAATCCTACAGTGCCAGCAGCAGACAGATGCCAAAAACTAGTTAATGTAATATGTCAATATTGCAGTCTTTAAAAAGTAATAAAACATTCAAAACGTAAAACAAAATTAAGCAGCTGTTTAAACAAACATAAAATGCGTGCTGTTCCTTGTAGACACCGCTTTGCACTTCCGGGTAGAGGACAGATTGTGATGGAGCGCACAGCGTTACTTCCAGTATCCGTGCTGGTCATGCCCTGACCGGTTTCGTCATCTGACTTCAACAGAGGGCATAGGGGTGTGTGCTTCACGAGGAGAATAATTGCATTCTTACTCTGGTGGAAGGTGCACGCTAAGAGAAAAGTGACTGTTAATCTGAACTGTCCACATATCCGTCTGCTACACAAAGACTGTTGGCTGTGGTGTTTGCCATTGCCCTATGGTTTCATTACCATTAGCTTTTTTATTTTTATTTTTTTTAGCGCTGCTTTTGTATGTTTGATTCAAGCAGGACTTTGTCTCTAGAGATACTACTCTAATATTGGATGTCAATAGATGCCCTCCCAGAACTGGACGGCTGCGCTGTAGCCATCATTTGGCTAGAATGAGGGTCAGCAAGTGGTCATGTGAAGCTAATCAGCTCAGGTTACGTATGAACAAACTCATATTCTCTAGCTATTTTCAGTCTATTCCAATATGCACAATCTTAAACAATAATAACCCTTACCTGGGCTTGTAAAGGCAACAAGATAGCCGTTTTGTTTGAACTTTGTTATTATGAATGAAGATTCTCATCCTTGGATCAATATAAAGGACAGCTGCATATGCACGAAACGAATGTCGCTCAGGTTTCCTAAAAGAACAAGTAGATTTAAAGTGGAAAAATCACATCTATTTTATTTAGATGTTAAATAGAAATCTGGGTACATGAAAACAAAGCAAACAAGTTCCATCTAGTGTTAGCCTTTGTGTTTTGTGCAGAACAGTCACCAATAAGTGTACAGAAAAAAAAAAAAAAAAACTATCAATGTGAAGGAGAAAATAAATAAATAAATGGTCGCTTGCACCAGCTGTAAGCTCTACAGTGAACAGAGTACAGTAATACCTCAGATTGCGAGTAACGTGATTTACGAGCGTTTCGCAACACAAGCTATTTAAAATTCTGACTCGGTTTGCGAGCGTCGTCTCACAAGACGTGCAGGATTCAAGCCAATGGGGTGTGCAGTAACAAATTTTGCCAGGAGGTGATGGGGCGCTGGTGACACTCGGAGCCGATCTGAGACCCTCGGAAACACTCCATTCCCGAGTGTCTCAGAGCGGTCTCCGAAAGTGTCTCCAGCAAATGTATCCGGACATTCTGCCTGTGTACGGGGCTTTAATATAAGCCACTGAGTAGACCTGCCTATTGTTTCTCAAAAAGGTGACAGCTGTCAAATGAAAGACACATGTGTCATAAGGGAAACACCAACTATTTCTTGCTAATCAATTTATTATTGGAAGAAAACAAAAAGGTGACATTTTTGACCAGCACTGACTACTACTAAAAAGCTTTGGGTATCTTACATATATCCTGAAGGAAGAGGATTGTGAGTGTGCAACATAGTTAACACAACATATACTTTACTGCCAGAAACATACTGCCTATCCTAGGGCGACAATGCTCTAAAGAGATGCTTTGTGGTAACCCTAGGTCAAGAATTTGTTTGGACTACTGAATCCTGACAACGTACAGGGGTTCATCTCCACTGCAACAGTTGTCCTTTTGAAATTGGAGCAACTGTTTGGAGTTCTGCTCACTCAGCCATTTAATCACGGAGATCTGTGAATAGATATACTCACTGCAGACAGACTTGTAATTCTCAATGGAACACAAGTGTGGTAATCACTGCATTCGTAGTTCATTGACACCAACTCCAGCTCTCTAACTGAAGGTCCATGCCTGAGTACAGGCAGAGAGATGGAGGAAGATTCTGCAGGAGCCTGGCATTGTATTTGCACCCCACTGACCGTGGGTGCAATGCTTTGCAGGCTTCTGTGGAAAAAAAAAAAAAAAAAAATGCACAATTTTTTATTTTATTTTTTTTTGCAAAAATACCGTACGTGCATTTAATTATTTCTTAGCGGCTTTGAAGAGGTTTTGAAGCACAACTAAATGGGCATGGGATATAATTTGTGAAGCAAAGCAAACGCAAGGTGTAAACAGGACTGTAAGCTAACCATTTTATTTAGTGACAAGAGCTTGCTTTAACAAAACGTGCCCGAAGCCATGTTTTGAAGTGTAAACGAGCCCTAAGAGTAAACACAGGTTCATTAAAAATGTCACATTTAACACTCGAACCAAGAAATGTATAATTTGCAAGTATTTCTCCAATGTCCAACTTACATTCCTTCTGGAGGAGTCCCAGCCATCTGAATGTCTTTTGAGTCAGAAACTACATCAAGTTCTGGTTCTCCAGAATCCATTAGCTTCAAGTTAAAAATGATAACAAGTGTACCTAGGACAGCAAAATAGCACATTGTTACATCTAATATAGTCAGCTACATAAAACACACTTAACCTATGAAACTAGAACAAATCAAAACCATAAATACCAGACCTATAGGACAATATGTGTGTGTCATTATTATTCTTTATTCTTAAAGGAAAAGTGAAATGTGAAATTATATGGGCTTTTAGGCACCATATGGTAGTCATGTAGATGCTTTCTGTGGTGGTGACCCCTGTGTGTATTCCAATCCTCAGACACCATTTTTTGCCCTCATCTGGCAGTGTAGTTTGGTCATTGGGAGATGGCAGACAGTGTCCAAAAGGTTTTCTATGGAGATTGTGGTAAGGGATTTAAAATCAGTTTGGATTACCATTAGTGTACTATTTGTATAGCATATGGATTATGTTAATATTATGGCTTAAAAGCCCATATTAATTCCCTTTTATAATTTGAGAGAACAAATCAAAATCATTAATTCTTAAAATGACTACAATTTTATGTTTATACCCGAGTCTCCAGTTATCTTTCTAAATTGCTCCATAACATCCTTCTGAGAATGAAATGGAGAATACTTGTAAATGAGTTCTGTCTCGATGGCAAATTTCTCTGTATTATCTGTCAAGGGTTCACACGTTTTTGAATTCCATGTAGGTAGGGGAACAATAACCTTTGGGGGAAAAACAAAGAAACACATTTAGCATGTTAATCACCAGATGGTTTTATGCCCCTTCATGACCAGTGCATTTTTTTGCTATTTAGCACTGTGCTGCTTTAACTGGCAATTGCTCAATAATGCAACACTGTACACAAATGAAATGTTTATTTATTTTTTTTCACACAAATAAAGCTTTCTTTTGGTAATATATTTGATCGCCACTGGGTTTTTCATTATAAATAAAAAAAAACAAAAAAAAAAAAACATTTTTTCTACTTTGTTATAAAACATATCCAATACAATTACATTTCTTAATAAATGTAGTCTTTGGTAAAAACCAAACTGCATTTTTGGGAGCACTAGTATAGTTCATGATCAAAATACTGATCCATACAAAGACTATACTAGTAATGGCAGTGATCACCAACTTTTCATCGCGTGACTGCGATATTGTGGAGAGCAATCTGGCGATAACTGACACTGCCTGTTAGGGGCACTAAAACGGATGTCGCTAGTGACACCAATACAGTGATAATACTGTACACAGGTACTGTACTAATGGCACTGTGTATTGCTTTTACTTACAGATCATCTTGCGGAGGTCTCTCCTTGCTTTCAGATCTAAACTGAATGCAGGAAGGCATCCAGTCCTATCTGTGTTTAGGGTTTGCCAAAACACAGGTCTCTGCACTGTGATTGGCCACAGCCATTCAGCAGGTACACAGCCAAAATGATTGGCTGTAACCTGAAACTCATGCAGTGTCCAATCACAGCACAGGTGAGCAGGGTGCACGAGCATGCAAGCCTCTAAACCAGGAAGTACATCACAACCTACAGGCACGTTGCATGCGTAGGCTGCCACCCACCAGCAGTAAATATACTGCTGGCGGTCGGCAAAAGGTTAACGAAAGGCAAAAGATATGTATAAAATTTGTTACCCACCACTCTCCTGCATACAACCCCCATATTAACACTCCTCAGCACCATAATCATTCATTAATTTTGTCCATATTTTATAAAGAAAAATTACGAATTTGCAATATTTTATGACAGAAACAAAGAGAAAGATTTTGTGAAAAAATGCCTTCGATCTTTTATTTATAGCAGAAAAATTAAAACCCCACTAGTGATTAAATACCATCAAAAGAAAGCTCTGTTTGTGTGAAAAATAGGGTGCAAATTTCAGATGGGTACGGTGTTGCATGACTGAGTAATTGTCAAAGTGTGACAGCACTGAAATCTGAAAATTGGCCTGCGCAGGAAGGTGTATAGGGGTGAAGGGGTAGTGGTTAAACAGATTACAAGGTAATAAAATTAAATCAAATTTTTCTGAGAATTATATACAATTAGAAAACTGCTCTTAAAAAAAGAAAAGAAAAAAAAAGCTGCCTCAAACTTAGTGAAGTCAAACAGAGCATATGATTAAAACTTGCATAGGCTACCTTCCATGAAAGCTTCATGTCAAATTTATCAAAAATTACTTTTGGCATTGCATTATAGACAAACCCTGTATGAAATTGGTGTGTTTGAATTTACCTATAAACTAATCATTGCCTGAATTGCACTTTCCCATGCTTTTGTCCACAAAATAACTATTTATAATTCTCTGTTTTAGTATAAATGAAGAAACAATCATCTGTTACTTTGACTTGAACGTTAAAGTCAATTTTGTTTACAAACCTCATCAATTCCTTCTTCTTCATGAAATGTACGCGACATAAACAAACATGTCATTGTATCGCCCTTCTTCGTAAAAAGGATGAAATCTTTTCCAATTCTCATAGAGCCACTAATAGAAGATTACATTAAGCAGTCCAATTAAGGTATGCAATAAAGAAGGGAAATGGGTTAACATTTATTATACGCAAAATAGCATCCAGAAATCAAGCTACCCTTTCACATTTGATATTATTTTGCAAGAACACAACATAAAAGTCTAAAATGAAACAATTAATGTGCACTTTCCAGTGGTAAGTGTCTGTAACCCCCAAAAAAACAAAAACAAAAAAAAACAGGGAATCTGTTCCTTTAAAGCATGTTATGCAACACAGTGCTTGTGCTGTGTCATTTTGCCCCCTGTATCACCTAAAAAAAAGAAAAAAAAAAAAAAAAAAAAAAAACTGTCTGATCCTGCCAGTTTCTGCCCTTCATCCCTGTAAACTGAACACGGTTTATCGTGGCTGCTAAGCCCCGACACAGTGGTCAGTTTACATGCCTCCATCATCCACTGTGTCTCCTCTCCCCCCCCCCCCTGAGACCCCCCCCCCCTGCTTCCTTCCTGTCAGCTCCATTCATGTCCACTCCATGATCCTCCGATCCTGCTGGTAAAAAATAGAGTTAGGTCTCTACAATCCCCTGTTAGATAGATAACAGGTGCTCCACTATGTCCTTTATTTTAAAAAAGCCAATATCCATTTTATTTTAGAGCGTCTCCTGGTGCTCACGTGACTCCTCTGCTCTCTCCTCCTCCTAGCTGACACCAGCAGGAGTTATTGGTCCCTCCCGCTGTATCTGTCAGACGGGGAGAGGAGAGACCCAAGGAGTCACGTGAGCATGTAGACACGCTCTGATAAAAGGATATCAGCTTTTTTTGTAATAAAGGACATAGCAAGTGGCTTTACAACCACTTTAATATTTTTTCAAATGATTAGCCAAACGAAAAAAAAAAAAACAGTAAACCACACTGGGATAACCACCCCTCCCACCAGCATTCCTGGTGAGCATGATCATAAAAGGGTGTGGGACCTAGGTGCCTCGATGGACTTTGAGAAACAAGAGTTTTATGCCGAGTACCGAAATGGTATTTCCTTTTCTTAAACCAACACAAAAAACTGTAAATTTCCTTTTATTAGTTACATTTCATAACAAACTACTCAAATTCATAAATGTAAAAAATTAGTATGTGTAACGCTAAAGTAAATATAAATAACACCTAGTGAAAATTTATATATAAATTCACATGACCGAAGTATCATAAAAAATAATAATACTCCTTAAACCTATATATTATGATCATCAGAAATTTACACCAACGTGTGAAAAAAAGTCCAAACATATAAACATAACAGTCCAAATCCACAGATGATGATCCATCATTGACGATGAGGGCAGAGAACAGAAGCTTCACAGTGTAGTAAACCAGCAAATAACTTTTTTATAAAAAGTATTGCACTTACATCTAAAATACATCAAAAAGTGGTAAAGAAAATTTACATAGGACCTCGGCCATGTCTGTGGAAGTTTTCATTCCCACTTTTAGATGTTTGTGCAATACTTTTTATAATAAAGTTCTGCCCTCTTGCGATATCTATGCTGGAGGCTTTTATCTGCCCATGTTGTTCTAAACATCGGATATATCTTGTGGCGACACCAGAGCTGTGATTTACTGATGGGGTCACATCATAGTCTGCCAATCCAGGGATACGTGCAGTGGCTCTCTTTATAAAAGCAGGTTTGATCTCTTTAATCGGAGATAAACTTAGTCCGGCAAAAGCCGTGGTTATACGTGGGGATAGCACCCGCTGAGCACTACAACACCGTTTTGTCCGTGTTCATCACTATGCATCAGAGCACCTGGATCATCATTTGTGGTTTGGACTATTTTACATTAATATGAACTTTTGAACCCTTTCAACAGTCATGCCAATAAAGCCAGTGACCATGAAGGATCCCAGAAAATCCCAACAATCTGACAGGCCACAAAGTGTCTACCAACAGTCTTATCAGTTGGTATATTACATCCACCTTGGCCAGTCCAATACAAAGATCAGGGCGCAGTGATCCCACAAAGTTACCAAAAGCATCTAATGCTTCTACTAGAGGATGCCTGTACTTATAAACCTATCCAGTTTGTTTTTGGTCCTGAAACAGGTACTGGAACATCTGAGTGTAGGGGCCACTCCCTCAGGTCTAGGCACTGAGGATGTTTGCCTGCCAATTGTCTATACCTATGATGTAAATGGTGGTCATTGAGAAAGTGTGAAGTTCTGCCCTGTACAGGGTCTGATCTACCTCACTTGCCACAGGGAGACAGCTACTCCCTTATGGTTCATGTGGCGATGTGGCGTTGTCTGGTCCAATGCTATACACAACCAAATTGCCTGAAGATCATGGATGTTGTTTTGGAGGCGAGATTCCTCTGACAAGTTCTCTGCACAGATAGGGTGCCCATTACCTCTTTCCCAGCCCGATAAACTTCCAATTTGTCATGAAGATCTTCCACATGGGAAGAAAGGGCTTCCCCGATTCCACCATCAGGGCAAGAACAAATTGGTCCTGGGTGCCAAACAAATCAATCTGTCCAGGGACTTGACTGAATTATCCCGAAACTAAATGTTGCATTTTAGAGGTCTGGAGTTAAACTAGACAGAGGAAACTGCCTCGAATGAGACGCCTATCAGACCCAAGACTCTAACGCAAAAACAGAGTTGATATAGATTCAGACTCCAGTCCAGGATATAACTAGAAAGTCTGAAAACCTTAGCTTAAGCTGTGTCCAGAACTATGAGTCAATTCCAGCACTGGTTTCTGAAGGTTCAGGTTTTATCCAAACTACGAACATCTGGACATTTAAAGACACGTTGTACAACATTGTCTGTGCCACTTTTCCCTCAACAGAAGGTAGGGAAAAGTATCCCACTATAGGCTGCCACAAAAACACATTAGGGCAATTACTAGGGCCAACACCCCCTTATGAGGCTCCACAGCATAAATGTAAGAAACCAGAAAGCCATCTTGGTGAAAGAATGTGATGACAGACTTGGTGGATTCCGTGCAAACTTTCTAAGCTCAAATAAAAATAAAGACAAAGACATACAGAGCTTTTGATATCCAAGATGGGCTAGATGCCCCCTTTGTTTGGTCGAAAGCATTGAACTTAATTTTCTCGGCTCGTCGTAGCGTTGTACGTCACCGCATTCTTGACGGTCAAGTTCAGTGAACTTTTGTGCGACCGTGTGTATGCAAGCCAAGCTTGAGCGAAATTCCTTCGGAAAAACCATCCAAGATTTTTCAGACGGAAAATCCGCTCGTGTGTACGTGCCATTACCGAATTTTAAGACAACAGGGTCACACCTGGAGTTGTGCCACAGCTCTGGACAGTCTCACACTTGGACTGAAGAAAAGTACATCCTTTTGGGACATTAACAAAAAAAAAAAAAAAACTGAAGTATGCTGGTAATGGGAAGGATTATCCTGGGCAGGCCTACAGTCCTGTTTATCAGTGTCCAATCCATTTGTAGGTAGCAGTACAACCCAAAAAGTGTAAGACATTGGTCAAACTGCTTGTTGGAAGCTAAACAGTGGGGGGACTTTGAGTGGAAAGTGAACAAGTCTTGCTTTTGACTGCTGGTTTGCGTTTTTAGGTTCTTTTTGGGGCTTTTCCTTGTTGCTTTTTAACACCTTTTTTCTGACACCTTTTAAACAGTTTTTTTTTCTTTGCTTCCTTCAGCCTATTAATTAAGGGGAGTGGTTAATTGGTCACAGATGCTTGAGGCCTATATAACCTTTTGTCGAACTCATTGTGAGCCTGCTGGAACTCTGTCCAAGTGGAACTGGTCTAAGTGGTGAGTTAAAACCAGGAGTTGAAAACAGGAGGTTATAACAACAGGGGGTACCTGTGTAGTGCGAGTACCTGAGTGTTGTCTGAGTAGTGTGTGTGTGGATCGTTCGTACTTGTGTATTGTGGGTGCACGCTGGTCTGCGAGTACCTGTGTATTGTCTTGTTGAGTATTAGTGTCAGGAAGCTAGTTGTTAGGTAATTTGGACTGGGTATAATCTCTAATCCTCATTAAATTAATAGGTACAATGCCCGGCGGGTGTGGAGAGGTGACTCGGTGTACATCTTGCGGCATGTATGCGTTCCTTGATTATCTGATCGAGGGCAAATACTGCTGTGCAAAATGTAAGCACATTGTTTCCCTGGAAGCCCAGGTTCTGAACCTGGGGAAGCAACTCCCAGCACTGAGAAGAACCTCCACACTAAAGGAAAGCCAGTAATGTACATGGCAGGTGCAGGCAGGGGCCATCACAGAGGTGGGTGGAGAAAAAGAGTTTCAGGCACTATAAAATAGTAGATGGATGACAGTCAGGAAGGGTAGAGGGGGAAGTGCCAGGGAGGCTGATCCAAGGCTGGAGCATCCCAATAAGTATGCTCCATTAAGTGACATTGGTGAAACCAGTCAGGGACCAACACTGCTGAAGGTGAGGGACTCTCCTAGCTGCCGGGGAAAGAACTCCTCCAGTGAGAGTGAGGGGGGGGGATGGGGGGCGAAGGGAAAGGAAAGAGATTCTGGTGGTAGGGGACTCAATTCTTAGGACAGAGAGGGAAATCTGTAACAAAGACCTGAAGCGCCGAACTGTATGTTGTACCAGGCGCTCAGGTTCAGCACATCGTGGATCTGGTGAACAGATTACTGGGAGGGGCTGGGGAAGACCCAGCCGTCATGGTGCACGTTGGCACCAATGACAAAGTCGGAGGCAGATGGAGTATCCTAAAGAACGATCTTAGGGATTTGGGAGCTAAACTGAGGAAAAGGACCTCCAAGGTAGTATTCTCAGGAATACTACCGGTACATCGAGCCACACCAGAAAGGCAGCGGGAGATTAGGGAAGTAAACAAGTGGCTGAAGATCTGGTGTAGTAAGGAGGGGTTTGGGTTCCTGGAGGACTGGGACAACTTCTCAGTCGATAACCGGTACTATTGAAGGTATGGACTGCACCTAAATGAGGAGGCTGCAGATCAGCTGGGAATAAAAATGGCCAAAAAGTTAGAGGGGTTTTTTCCACTTCAATACAGGGCACTTTCGCCCCCTTCCCTCCCAGCCCAATTTTCAGCTTTCATCGCTCTAGCGCAGGGGTGTCCAAACTTTTTTCAAAGAGGGCCAGATTTGATGAAGTGAACATGCACGAGGGCCGACCATTTTTCTGACATTCTTTGAACCATTAAAATTCGGTCTAAGTGTGTTAGTTCGAACACTAATACACGGCCCAACAAGAATTCTCTTGCCTTTGTGGCTGTGTGTGTTAAAGAGATGAGCTCGGGCGTGTTATTTGGATATACCGTATTTATTGGCGAATAAGAGAGAAGTTTCAGGAAAAAACCTTAAAATTTTAAATAAAAAACTGTAAAGCAAAATAAGGGTCAGTGCCCATCTGCGCGCCCACCATTGCTGGGAATGCAGCCCCCACCATTGCCAGGAATGCAGCCACCATTACCAGGAATGCAGCCACCATTACCAGGAATGCAGCCACCATTAGCCAGGAATGCAGCCACCATTGCCAGGATTTCACTCACTATTAGCCAGGAATGCAGCCACCATTGCCAGGATTTCACTCACCATTAGCCAGGAATGCAGCCACCATTAGCCAGGATTTCACATACTATTGCCAGGAATGCAGCCACCATTAGCCAGGAATGCAGCCACCATTAGCCAGGATTTCACTCACCATTAGCCAGGAATGCAGCCACCATTAGCCAGGATTTCACTCACCATTAGCCAGGAATGCAGCCACCATTAGCCAGGATTTCACTCACCATTAGCCAGGAATGCAGCCACCATTAGCCAGGAATGTACTCACCATTAGCCAGGATTTCACTCACCATTAGCCAGGAATGCAGCCACCATTGCCAGGATTTCACTCACCATTAGCCAGGAATGCAGCCACCATTAGCCAGGATTTCACTCACCATTAACCAGGAATGCAGCCACCATTAGCCAGAATTTCACATACTATTGCCAGGAATGCAGCCACCATTAGCCAGGAATGCAGCCATCATTAGCCAGGATTTCACTTACTATTGCCAGGAATGCACCCACCATTGCCAGGAATGCAGCCAATATTAGCCAGGAATGCAGCCACCATTAGCCAGGAATGCAGCCACCATTAGCCAGGAATGCAGCCACCATTAGCCAGGAATGCAGCCACCATTAGCCAGGATTTCACTCACTATTAGCCAGGAATGCAGCCACCATTAGCCAGGATTTCACATACTATTGCCAGGAATGCAGCCACCATTGCCAAGATTTCACTCACTATTAGCCAGGAATGCAGCCACCATTAGCCAGGAATGTACTTACCATTGCCATCAGTGCAGCCTTGGAGGGGACATGGAGGGGGCTGAACGAGCGCCAAAGAACAGGAGAATCTCCTGTTTACACAGCGGCTTCTTTAAGAGAAAGTCCCGCCTCCTTTGATGGACAGAACAGACGTCCAATAGCGGAGATGGGACTTCCTATTACAGAGGCTGCCGTGTAAACAGGAAATACACCTGTGTGCACGGAGCTCGTACAGCCTCCTATCTCCAATGCAACCAGACTATATATCTTTTGTGGCCCCGGCGCTGGGAGATCGCCGGGGGCCACAAAAGATATATATGTTTAGATTACGAGGCGGGCCGTTCAAAACCGGGCCGCGGGCCGCGATTGGCCCGCGGGCCGGACTTTGGACATGCCTGCTCTAGCGCTTTCAATAACAATTGCGCGGTCATGCTACACTGTACCCAAAATGAATTTTTATCATTTTGTTCGCACAAATAGAGCTTTATTTTGGGGTTATTTATTCACGACTCAGTTTTTTATTTTTTGCGATATAAGCGCAAAAAAAGCGGAAATTTGGGAAAAAAAACAATATTTTCTTTTTTCTATTTTAAAAGAAATCCAATAAAATCTAATTTTGTCATAAATTTAAGCCAAAATGTATTCTGCTACATGTTTTTGGTAAAAAAAAATTCCGGCAAGTGTATAATAATTGGTTTGTGTGATCACGGACATATGTACGCAAATGATCATGTACAGATGTGTGCAGGTGATCACGTACATGTGTGTGCAGATAATCATTGGGACATGTGATTTTAGTGGGACATATGTGGGGGACATGTTTTTATTATTAGGGACATGTGTTTTTATTATTTGGGGACATGTATGTTTTGGGGACATGTGTGTTTTGGGGACATTGTGTTTATACTGTGTGGTGTGTTGTGTGTTTACACTAGACTGGCGATCAGTTAGTAAAAAGCTGTAAAAAACAGCTCATACTCACTGATCATCAGCCGGCTGCAGCGATCTGCTCTCCTCTCCTCAGCGATGACTTCTGTGTGAGGAGAGGAGGAGGCGATTGCCTAGCAACCGGCTGTTTGTTTACATCACATGACGGCCGTGATTGGACATGGCCGTCATGTGATCAGGAGGGCCAATCACAGAGCCCTCCTGCCGATCTGAGATGTGCCGTGTCCGGGTGACACGAGCACATCGGGATCGCGGCGCTGCGCGGGCACGCGCGCGATCCCGCTCCTTCTGAAGGACGTTACTGAATGTCCTATCAGAAGTAGACGGCTCCCACCCGGCCGTATATGTGCATTGGCCGGGTGGGAAGTGGTTAAACTAGGAGATGGGGGGACAGGGTCCAGAGATAGAGATAGTCAGTGTGGAACATATTCCAGAGGGTAATATTAGGGGCACTAGTGGTAGGGCAACCAAAGCACATAAACCCAAGGTATGTATAGTAGCAAGTCCTAGTTGCAATCACGGAACACCCAAGAGGATAGTATGTGACCGGTCAAAATATATTAATGCGTTAAAGTGTTTGTTCACCAATGCCAGAAGTCTGCCAAGCAAAATAGGTGAATTGGAAGCTCTGGTGCATCAGGAGTAGGGATAAGCTCAGGCGTGTTCGCATGGTCCACGTGCTGAGCCCGCCAGGAAGTCGGTGCAGTGCTGCGCTAATCACAGGCAGTGATACATTGCCCGATCTCTGCAGCCACGCATCGGGGCAATGTCTCACTCCCTGTGATTAGCGCGAGGAGAGCTATGATGTAATCGGTATTGCTGAAACTTGGCTTCGTTCCTCACATGACTGGGCTATTAATATTCCTGGCTATGCACTCTTTCAGAAAGACAGAATAAATGGGAAGGGGGAGGGGTCTGTCTGTATGTGAGACGTGATCTCAAAGCGAGTGTCAAAGAGGACCTGGTGGATGGAGAGTGTGATGAGCCTGAAGCATTATGGGTGGAACTGCATACAGATGTGCGTAGTTCAAAGTTAATCAATGGAGTTCGTTATAGACCACCCAATGTTAATGAGGAGATGGAGACTCAGCTTCTAGCACAGAGAAAGAGTTTCAAGGGCTGGGACAATGATATTAATGGGGGATTTTAACTACTCAGAAATTTACTGGACTAATGGCACTGCTGGGACAGTTAAAGGGCAAAAATTTATAAACCTATTACAGGACAATTTTATGGTCCAGTTTGAGGCCCCAACTAGGAATGATGCTCTGTTGGACCTGGTAATCTCAAACCATGCAGAGCGTATTACTAATGTTCAGATAAAAGGAACACCTGGGTATCAGGGACCATAACATGATTTCATTTGATGTCACATACAGGAAAGATAAAAACACTTAATTTCAAGAGAGCAAATTTTCCAAGGAGGAGGGCTGCTCTCCAGGACTTAGACTGGGAGAGAATATTGGCATCAATGGGCACAGAACACAAATGGGAATACTTCAAAAAGACTGTTTGTGAACTCACTGCAAAGTATATCCCCAAGGGCAATAAGTTTCAAAAGCTAAAAATAAAACCTATGTGGCTCATGGCCAAAGATAAAAAAAAGCTATAAAACTATAAGAAAAGAGCTTTTGAAAAATATTAAAATGAAGGAACACTGGTGTAATTTAAATGTTACAAAGAATATAACAGAATGTGTAAAAAGGAAATTAAGGATGCAAAAATTCAAAACGAAAGACAGATTGCAAAAGATAGTAGGACAAACCCCCAAAAATTCTTCAAATATATTAATAGTAAAAAGTCTGAGCATGTAGGTCCTTTATAAAATAATCTAGAGTGGGTGACTTGGGACAAAGAGAAGGCTAATTTATCAAATACTTTCTTCAGCTCTGTGTATAAAAAGGAGCATGGGGGAGCTTATGTCCATAATGGGGGTGGTAGCGACAGCCCCAAATCCACAATGGCTCAAAAATGATATGGTCCAGAAATATTTGGACAGAATAAAGGTGGATAAAGCACCTGGACCTGATGGCATCCACCCACGGATTCTAAAAGAATTGAACTCTGCAATTTCAACGCAATTGTATCTAATTTTTTAGGGACTCCTTAATGACAGGAATAGTACAACTGGATTGGCGCAGGGCCAATGTGGTGCCTATATTTAAAGAGGGAACAAAGTCTTTACCAAGTAACTATAGACCTGTTAGTTTAACTTTTATAGTCGGGAAGATACTGGAGAGATTTAATAAAAAAACAGGAACAAAATATTTTAAGCAACAGACAGCATTGATTCATGAAAGACAGAAGTTGTCAGACAAACCTGATTTCTTTTTATGAGGAGGTAAGTAAAACCTTGGACAGAGGGGTGGCGGTGGGCGTGGTATACTTGGATTTTGAAAGTGTTCGATACAGTTCCCCCACACATGGCTCATGTGTGTAAGGTAAAAGTCTACCAGTTTGAAAATATCAGTTTGTACATGGATAGAAACTGGCTAAAAGACAGAATTCAGAGAGTAGTGGTTAATGATTCTTACTCTGAATGGTCTAAGGTTATCAGTGTTGTACCCCAAGGTTTAGTGCTGGGACCCTTACTTTTTAACATCTTTATAAATGATATTGGGTCTGGGATCAAAAGTAACATTTCTGTCTTTGCAGATGACACCATTGTATGGAATAACGTCCTTACAGGATGTCTCCAATTTACAAGCCGACCTCAATGCTCTAATTGAGTGACTATGTGGCAGATGAGTTTTAATATTGATAAATGTAAAGTTATACACTTGGAGGCCAAGAATATGCATGCATCATACATACTAGGGGGAGTACAACTGGGGGGATCCATAGTGGAGAAGGATCTGGGGGTTTTGGTAGATCATAAGCTCAATAATAGCATGCAATGCCAAGCTGCGGTTTCCAAAGCGAGCAAAGTCCTTTCTTGTATTACGAGAGGTATGGATTCCAGAGAGGGATATCATTTTGCCCCTGTTCAAATCAATAAGACCTCATCTGGCATATGCAGTTCAGTTTTGGGCACCAGTTCTCAAAAAGGATATTGGGGAAATGGAGAAAGTGCAGAGAAGGGCAACCAAACTGATAAGAGGCATGTAGGAGCTCAGCTATGAGGAAAGATTAGAGGAACTGAATTTATTCTCTCTTGATAAGAGGAGATTGGGGGGATATGATCAACATGTACAAATATATAAGGGGTCCATATAGTGAACTTGGTGTTGATTTATTCACTTTACAGTCAACAAAGAGGACAAGGGGGCACTCTTTACGTCTAGAGGAAAAGAGATTTCATCTCCAAATGCAGAAAGGTTTCTTCACAGTAAGAGCTGTGAAAATGCGGAATACACTCCCTGCAGAGGTGGTTCTGGCCAGCTCAGTAGATTGCTTTAACCACTTGGGATCCGCGCTATTGCAAAATGACGGCAATAGCGCGGACCCACATTTTCGGGACTACGTCTATTGACGTAGTCCCGGTTACGAGCGGCCTGCGCGCCCCCTGAGGGGCGCGCGCGGCGCGCTCTGTGATCGGCGAGTCCGTGAGACTCGCCTGATCACCGATCCGTGTAAGGGGTCGATCCCGACCCCTTATCACGTGATCAGCTGTCAGCCAATGACAGCTGATCATGTGATAAAACGGAGCCGGTAATCGGCTAGTATTCCTCCTCGCGCTGACAGCGCGAGGAGAAAAAAAAAAAGCCGATCGCCGGCGGCCGTGTTCGGGACATCAGTCCCGATCACGGCCAGCAATTTAAAAGGACACCTGCCCCCTGCCAGTGCCCACCTGCCACCCGCAGTGCCATCCTGAAATAAAGTAAGTGCCCCCCTGTCAGTGCCACCCAGCAGTGCCCATAGTGCCCACAGTGCCACCCAGCAGTGCCCACAGTGCCACCCAGCAGTGCCCACAGTGCCACCCAGCAGTGCCACCCAGCAGTGCCACCCACAGTGCCACCCAAAATCTGCCTCAGGTGCTGCACCCCAGTGCCGCCCATCAGTGCCCAGCAGTGCCGCCCATCAGTGCCCAGCAGTGCCGCCCATCAGTGCCCAGCAGTGCCACCTATCAGAGCCACCTATCAGTGCCACCTATCAGTGCCCATCAGTCCCATCTATCTGTGGTACCTATCAGTGCCCATCCGTGCCACCCATCCGTGCCACCCATCCGTGCCACCCATCCGTGCCATCTTATCTGTGCCCATCTTTGCCCATCAGTGCCGCCTTATCTGTGCCCATCGGTGCCGCCTTATCTGTGCCTATTAGTGCCGCCTTAACTATGCCTATCAGTGCCCACCAGTGCAGCCTATCAGTGCCCACCAATGCAGCCCATCAGTGCCCACCAATGCAGCCCATCAGTGCCCACCAATGCAGCCTATCAGTGCCCACCAATGCAGCCTATCAGTGCCCACCAATGCAGCCTATCAGTGCCCACCAATGCAGCCTATCAGTGCCGCCTAATCAGCGCACTTCAATGAAGGAGAAAAATGACCCGTTTGCAAAATTTTATAACAAACTATTAAAACATGATTTTTTTTTTTTTTTTTTTGCATCTTTTTTTGTTTGTTTAGCAAAAAATAAAACTCCGAGCTGTAACTAAATACCACCAAAAGAAAGCTCTATTTGTGGGAAAAAAATGATAAAAAAATTCATTTGGGTACAGTGTTGTATGGCCGCGCAATTGTCACTCAAAGTGCATCAGCGCTGAAAGCTGAAAATTGGTCTGGGACTGAGGGGGGTTTAAGTGCCCAGTAAGCAAGTGGTTAAGAAAGGCCTGGATTATTTCCTAAATGGACATCCCATATAACTGGGTACTAACATTTATTGGTAAAATTGATCCGGGCAAATTCCGATTGCCTCTCGGGGGATCAGGAAGGAATTTTTCCCCTGCTTTAGCAAATTGGATCATGCTCTGCTGGGGTTTTTTTCCCAACTGTGGGTATAGAATTGGGTATATGGGATTGTATCATTTTTTTTTGTGGTTGAACTGGATGGACTTGTGTCTTTTTTTTGTGTCTTTTTTTCAACTTGACTAACTATGTAATTATGTATGTCCCTTAACCACTTTCAGACCGGACCATTTTGCTGGTAAATGACCAGAGGTCTTTTTACAATTTGGCACTGCGCTGCTTTAACTGGTAATTGCGCGGTCATGCAATGTTGTACCCAAACAAAATTTGCGTCCTTTTCTTCCCACAAATAGAGCTTTCTTTTGATGGTATTTGATTGCCTCTGCGATTTTTATTTTTTGCGATATAAATGGAAAAAGACCGCAAATTTTGAAAAAAAATGATATTTTCTACTTTTTGTTATTAGAAAAATCCAATAAATTCAATTTTAGTCATACATATAGGCCAAAATGTATTCAGCCACATGTCTTTGGTAAAAAAAAAGTCAATAACTGTATATTTATTGGTTTGCGCAAAAGTTGTCACATCTACAAACTAAGGTACGTTTTCTGGAATTTACGCAGCTTTTAGTTTACGACTGCCTATCTCAGTTCTTGAGGTGCTAAAATGGCAGGGCAGTACAAAACCCCCCCAAATGACCCCATTTTGGAAAGTAGACCCCCTAAGGAAATTGATAAGTGGCATGTTGAGCCCATCGAATATTTTATTTTTTTGCCTCAAGCGATTGAATAATGACAGAAAAATAATTTTTTTTTTTTTTTTTCACAAAGTTGTCACTAAATGATATATTGCTCACACATGCTATGGGCATATGTGAAATGACACCCCAAAATAAATTCTGCTGCTTCTCCTGAGTACGGGGATACCACATATGTGGGACTTTTTGGGAGCCTAGCCACGTACGGGGCCCCGAAAACCAAGAACCGCCTTCAGGTTTTCTAAGGGCGTAAATATTTGACTTCACTCCTCACTACCTATTACAGTTTTGAAGGCCATAAAATGCCAAGATGGCACAAAACCCCCACAAATGACCCCATTTTAGAAAGTAGACACCCCAAGCTATTTGCTGAGAGGCATGTTGAGTCCATGGAATATTTTATATTTTGCCACAAGTTGCGGGAAAATTACAAACTTTTTTTTTTTTTTTTTTTTTTTCACAAAGTTGTCACTAAATGATATATTGCTCACGCATGCCATGGGCATATGTGAAATGACACCCCAAAATAAATTCTGCTGCTTCTCCTGAGTACGGGGATACCACATATGTGGGACTTTTTGGGAGCCTAGCCGCGTACGGGGCCCCGAAAACCAAGCACCGCCTTCAGGCTTTCTAAGGGCGTTACAGTTTTGAAGGCCATAAAATGCCAAGATGGCACAAACCCCCCCCAAATGACCCCATTTTGGAAAGTAGACACCCCTAAATTTAGGGGTACACTAGTGAGACTAGGTAATAAATGGCGGGTGCCCTGAAACTATAAAAAAAATAACTAACCAACCAGCGTCACCTGTAACAGTTATATGGTGATCACTGGTGAAAGGGTTAACTAGGGGCAATCAGGGGGCTTTATGCGGTAGTATATGGGGGTCCCTGGCGCTATAAAAAGCTGCGGCGAACCTAAATACCTACCTGCCTAACTAGCGTCACCTGTGACACTAATACAGTGATCAGAAAAACGATCGCTTATTAGGCTGGGTTCACACTGGAGCGATGTGGGAACGCCACGAATGCGCGGCGGGTTCCCGCATCACATGCCTCCCGGCGGCAGTTCACACTGCCCTATGCGAACTGCTGGGAGTGTCAGTGAAATGTTAATGACACCCCCAGATCAGTTCGCATATCGCAGTGCGATCTGCAAACTCGGATCGCATGGTGTGAACACCCATGCGATCCGATTCTGCTGCGGACCAAAAAAAGGGTCCCGTGCGAATTTGCGGCGGGTGCGACACGAATTCAGCCATACTATCTGTATGGCTGAACTCGAATCGCACAGAGATCGGATGTGATTTGCACTGCAGTGCGGTGCGAATCACATCCGTTCTCATAAACCGCTGCAATGTGAACCCAGCCTTAGTGACACTGGCGACGGGGGGTGATCACGGGGTTAAACCTTTATTGGGGGGGTTAGAGGGGTACCTTAGAACTAAAGGAGGCTAACCCTAACTGCCCTAACAGTTATTACAGTCACAAATGACACCCGCCGGGTGATCAGGGGGTTAAACCTTTATTAGGTAATAAATGGCGGGTGCCCTGAAACTATAAAAAAAACTAACCAACCAGCGTCACCTGTAACAGTTATATGGTGATCACTGGTGAAAGGGTTAACTAGGGGGCAATCAGGGGGCTTTATGCGGTAGTATATGGGGGTCCCTGGCGCTATAAAAAGTTGCGGCGAACCTAAATACCTACCTGCCTAACTAGCGTCACCTGTGACACTAATACAGCGATCAGAAAAATGATCGCTTATTAGGCTGGGTTCACACTGGAGCGATGCGGGAACGCCACGAATCCGCGGCGGGTTCCCGCATCGCATGCCTCCCGGCGGCAGTTCACACTGCCCTATGCGAACTGCTGGGAGTGTCAGTGAAATAATGACACCCCCAGATCAGTTCGCATATCGCAGTGCGATCTGCAAACTCGGATCGCATGGTGTGAACACCCATGCGATCCGATTCTGCTGCGGACCAAAAAAAGGGTCCCGTGCGAGTTTGCGGCGGGTGCGACACGAATTCAGCCATACTATCTGTATGGCTGAACTCGAATCGCACAGAGATCGGATGGGATTTGCACTGCAGTGCGGTGCGAATCACATCCGTTCTCAAACCGCTGCAATGTGAACCCAGCCTTAGTGACACTGGCGACGGGGGGTGATCACGGGGTTAAACCTTTATTGGGGGGGTTAGGGGGGTACATTAGAACTAAAGGGGGCTAACCCTAACTGCCCTAACAATTATTACAGTCACAAATGACACCAATGCAAAAAAAAAAAAAAAAGCAATTGGTGTCACTGTGACTGGGGGGCAGGGGTAATTGGGGGGGTGATCGGGGGGTAAAGGGGGGGGGGTGAGTGTGCCTGGCATGTTCTACTGTATGTGTGGTGTGTTGGTGCAACTCACCGAACCTCTCTCCTCGGTGCCGGAACGAAAAATACCGACACGGAGGAGAGAATACATCACTTCCTCTCCTGTGTTTACATTACAGGAGAGGAAGTGATGTCACGGAGGATTTCCATTCGTCGAGAGCGATCGCGAGGGGGTGGCCATGAATGAATGGCCGCCCCCTCATCCCGGATCGCTCTCGAAGGAATGCCGACCGCCGCAGGCACCGGGGGGGGGCCCGATCGGGCCCCCCACCCGCGGGCAGGCAGGGACTTATATATACGCCCATATGCCTGCCCGTGCCATTCTGCCGACGTATATCGTCGTGCGGCAGTCGGCAAGTGGTTAATGGACAATAAAGAAATTCACTATAATTTTAAATTTCACATAGCATGTTTCAAGTATTGTAGGCACCTTTTTTAACCGCTTGCTGACCGCCGCATGTACATTTACGTCAGCAAAATGGCACGGCTGGGCAAATAGGCGTACAGGTACGTCCCTGTGAATTTGTGACACTGTCACTGATAGTAGCTCCCTGTGATCGGGAGCTCTGGATCAGTGATGTGTCACACACAGCCCCTCCTCTCTAACAGTTAGAATCACTCCCTAGGACACACTTAACCCCTTCCTAAGCATCTAGTTAGTGGTTAACTCCTTCACTGTCAGTGTGTGCCACACACACACACACACACACACACACACACACGCACACACGCACGCACGCACACACGCACGCACGCACACACACGCACGCACACACACGCACGCACACACACGCACGCACACACACGCACGCACACACACGCACGCACACACGCACACACACACGCACACACACGCACACACACACGCACGCACGCACACACGCACGCACGCACACACGCACTTTATATATATATTTTAATTGTTCATTTTATTTTTACACTTTTCCTTTGAAATAAAAAAAAATAAAAAATAAAAGGTTTCGATCACTTTTATTCCTATTATATGGAATCTAAACATCCCTTGTAATAGGAATAGCGTGCGACAGGTCCTCTTCATGGAGTCTATAAGACCCCACATCTCTCCTCCAAGCTGGAAAGCCTGAGATCAAAGTCATAGAAGCTGCCAGGGACCATCTAGCCCTTGGTTTTTTCTATGACCAACTTCCGGCACCTTCTGCTCACCGATCGCACGGGCAATCCGGTAGAAGCACCAGAGGGCGGCTGGAGGGGAGGGGGGGTGGACATCCCCTCCCGCCACCTGTAAGACCGATCAAGAGGCTGAACAGCCACTAAGATTGTTCTTATGGTGAAGGGAATCGCCAGGTGAAAAAAAAAAAAAAATATCTAAATGATGCCTGCATCATTCAGATATCACCACTGAAAGCCCAGGATGTCATATAATGCTCTGAGGCATGGAAGTGGTTAAAGAGAACCTTACAGATTTTAGGGGAGAACACTGCATACTTTTTTGTTCTGCAGTTTGCATATTCGTCACAGAAATGTGGAATACTTTTCATGCAATAATTGTGTTGTATCACGTTGTGCCTATTTTGTCAGATTCTGCAAACGTGTGACAGATTTACAACATTGCTGCATTATGTGAAAGCGTAGCAGATTTGACAACTCGTATATTTGCCTAAAAGCTAGCTTTCAGAAAACCATTTAGAAAGTAATTTTCAGACAGTTGTGCCTGTTTAAAAAAAAGTGTTCCACATCCCTAATATAGTGCGTCAGATCAGTGTGTTAATTCTTTCATGATCTAACTCCTAACACTTACAAAAAATTGGTAAAAGCTAGACTGATAACTGCAAATAGTTAGCACACATTCACATGCACGAGATTTAAAGATAGAGCACAACTGTAGGTATAAAGGTTCCCCGGTTTGAATTACTGGTAACATATAAAATAGACTGTTTTACATTAAGACCCCATTCACACCTGAGCGTTTTGTAGCTTGACGCCTGAAGCTACAAAACGCGGGAAAAAATCCATTATTCTCAATGGAGATGGTTCACATCTCCACTCCAAGACGCCTGAAGCCCTACGCCTGAAGCTCAAACAAGTTCCGGACCCTTTTTTGTCGCGCGAATCAGGCTGATTTGGGCGTTTTTCTTCTTTTAACATTGGTGACCTTTTGCCCTGCACAAATTCGCGGCAAATCGCAGTAAAAAACGCAGCAGAAAACGCTTGAAAACGCTTGAAAACGCTACGCTCAGGTGTGAATGCAGCCTTAGGACCTTATACAGTAAAAAGCTTGTTGGGTGTTAAAAAAAAAGCTTGTTCCATGTATTGGTTGTGCCAGTTGCCTACCAGTGAGCATAAAAAAAAAAAAAATAGAATTTAACTATTATCTGCTGTTCTCATGATACAAATCCAGGTACTCCCCCCTTCTGGTGTCTAGTCATGTGCTGACACAGAGGACACTGAGCAACTGATGTCAGCAAACTGATAAGAAAAAGCTGCAGAAGGTTTAGCTCTGGCTTAATATCAGTTGCCATAGAAACATCAGGCAAGGACCATTAGGGACATTTGCCTCAACACTGGATATGCAAAGGAGCTCAGTTTCCCCATCAATAAAGCAACACATACATTTTCAGCTTTTTAACCAAGATAGCCTTCAACTAAATAGCAGTTACTGAAGAGAAATTACTTAGACTGGAGCAGCTATAATCTGCAGCAGAAGTACATAGCAAACAATCAGCTTCTAGCTTTCACTTTCAAAGCTTAAAATGGAGTTCCGCCCATTTAAAAGCCAGCCATTACAGAAAGTGTAGCTGCTGGCTTAATAATCAGACTCAACTGTCCCACGGACCAGCAATGCGCATGCTGTGAACGGCCGGGCAATCTTCTGGGACCTGTGACATGTCCCAGAAGATTGCAGGGAGGGAAGGGGGAGAGGTGATCTTCCTTTTGAAGCCACAGAACCAGAGGAGGAAGTGGGAGCTGGGTGCCTATAATAACAGGGTACCCGCTCCCCCCCCCAAAAATATAACATGCCAAATGTGGCATGTCAGGGGGTCATCTGTAGAGATTGACCGATATATCGGCCAGCCAATATATCGGCCAATATTTGGCATTTTTTTAATTAATCGGCATCGGCCAATTGTGCGGATAAAAAGGCGGATATGTTCAGCCAGTGGAGTGATTTTCCTCCTCTCTGGGCAGTCTGCCAAGAAAAGATCAAAGAGATACAATGTTTCTTATTCAATGCATTGAACTCCCTGTGCAGAGTTCTCAGTTTAACCATTTAAAGACTAAGGGTCCGTTCACACAGGGGCAACACGACTTGTAGGCGACTTGAGTGAGGCAACTTGGACACGACTTGAGCTTAGATCACAGCGCGACTTGGGACGACTTCAACACGACTTGTGATGACTTCAACCTGACTTGGGACAACTTACAAGTCGCCCCAGGCCAGGCGACTTTTGCCGAAGGGGGAACTCCACGCCAAATTTTTTGGCGTGGGTTCCCCCCTCCGAGAGCATACCAGCCCCTTAGGTCTGGTATGGATTCCAAGGGGAACCCCCTACGCCACCGCGCCTTCTTCTAGCTCTTTTACAGGCGGTGGCCCGGTCTTCTGTCGCCGCCGCCTTCCGTTCTTCTTCTTCTTCTTCCCCAGGAGATGTTGCCTCGACGATCTCTCCGGCCGGAATGCCAGAGCCGCGCTGCGCGGCCACTTATATAGTGACAATGGGGCGGTGTCACATGGTATATGTCACATGGGTTGGTGTCACATGGTGACCCCGCCCCCTTACGATATCATAGTCCCCATGTGACATCAACCCATGTGACATATACCATGTGACACCGCCCCAGCGTCACTATATAAGTGGCCACGCAGCGCGGCTCTGGCATTCCGGCCGGAGAGATCGTCGAGGCAACATCTCCTGGGGAAGAAGAAGAAGAAGAACGGAAGGCGGCGGCGACAGCGGCGACAGAAGACCGGGCCACCGCCTGTAAAAGAGCTAGAAGAAGGCGCGGTGGCCCGGCAGAAGAACCGAAGAGGGGGACAAGACCCCCGAAGTCGAGAGAAGAGGCCGGCGGCGGGGAGGAAGAAAGCTGGACTCCTCCGCTAGCAAAAGAGCTACAAGAAGATAGCGGAGGAGTCCGGCGAGAAGACCCCCGAAGACGGAAGACCCCCGGAGCTGTGCAATAAAGTATTTTAACCCTGTGTTGTGTTTTTTTTTGTACTTTTTTTCACAGGTGAATGGGTAGGGGTACATTGTACCCCATACTCATTCACATAGGGTGGGGGGCCGGTATCCGGGGGCCCCCTTATTAAAGGGAGCTCCCGGATTCCGATAAGCCCCCCGCCCACAGACCCCGACAACCAACGGCCAGGGTTGTCGGGAAGAGGCCCTTGTCCTCATCGACATGGGGACAAGGTGCTTTGGGGTGGGGGGGCCGCACGCCCTCCCTCCCCCAAGGCACCCCCCCATGTTGAGGGCACGCGGCCTGGTACGGCTCAGGAGGGGGGGGGCCGCCCGCTCGTCCCCACCCCCTTTCCTGGCCGGCCGGGTAGCGTGCTCGGATAAGGGTCTGGGGGGACCCCCACGCCGTTTTTTCGGCGTAGGGGGTTCCCCTTGGAATCCATACCAGACCTAAGGGCCTGGTATGCTCTCGGAGGGGGAACCCACGCCAAATTTTTTTCAGAAATTTGGCGTGGAGTTCCCCCTTCAGAGCGAATAATTCTGTCAAAGTCGCCTCCGTATATACAGAAATCCGACTTGGAGGCGACCTCCATTGAAATCAATGGGTACCGGTCGCCTACAAGTCGGATTCAAGTAGTACAGGAACTTCTTTTGAAGTCGGAGCGACTTCAGTAGCGTGCATTAAGACAGCTCTCATTCACTTACATTGGTTTTTAAATGTTGTCCGACCTGAGGCGACTAGGGGCGGCCTGAAGTCGGATCCCAAGTTGCCCCTGTGTGAACGGACTCTAAATCTTTTCTGACACTTGTTGCTTACAAGTAAAAATCCAGTATTTTCTGCTAGAAATTCACTTAGAACCCCCAAAAATTATATATATATATATATATATATATATATATATATATATATTTTAGCAGAGACCCTAGGGAATAAAATAGCGGTTGTTGCAATATTTTATGTGACACTGTATTTTCGCAGAGGTCTTTCAAACGTAATTTTTTTGGAAAAAATTAAAAAAAAAAAAAAAAAACAGTAACGTTAGCCCTTTTTTTCATCCAAAAGTTTTGAGTACCTGTTTTTGTGTATTTAATATATAGTTAGTTTTTTTTTTAATCTAAATTATACATACAAGTTTACTGATTGGAGGTTTGTTTTGTTTAATAAATGTTTAAATGTAAGAAATCTTTTGTATCACTTATTACTGAAGGCTGCTTTCACACTGGAGCAGGCAGGCGTTGAAGGTAAAACGCTGCTAGTTTTAGCGTCGCTTTACCGCCGCTATTCGGCTGCTAGCGGGGCACTTATAACCCAGCTAGTGGCCGAGGAAGGGGTTAAATGCGCCTGTGTATGAGATGAAGGGGGAAAAAAAAAATACAACTAAATCGGCCCAAAAAAAAAATAAAAATCGGCATCATATTCGCCATCGGCCGCCACGATTTCTAAATATCGGCATCGGCCAGAAAAACCCATATCGAACCTCTAGTCATCTGCACTTAAAGCGGAAGTTCCATTTTTGGGTGGAACTCCGCTTTAACAGGATAAAGTCATTTGTTGTGATGTTACACCGATATTCAGGGTATAACCTTCACGCAATCCCTCGTTGTGACAGTCGGTGGGGGTCCTTCTCTGCGCACCAACATCACAATTCAAAAACAGCGTGGCTTTGCAGGGCTCTGCTCACAGAGCTGCATCATTCATTCATGAGATTGGTGAGTGAATGAACTACAAATACAATCTCCCACCATGGCAGACAGCTTGTAGTTCTCAATGAACTGCAATGGCGCTGGTGAGCGCTCTCGTAGTCAATTGATCTTCTTGAACTTCAGGATCTGTCTGCCATTACTGGAGGTATGGGCAGACAGCTGTACCAAGTGTCTGAAGACAACTGACATTGCACATGTCTTCATGGGTGATATGCTCTGTAGGCTCCTAGGAGAATAAATAACTTCACATTTTATGGGCAAAAATTGTGGAGTTATTTTTTTAACTAAACGTATCCTTTCCCAGAACAAGCTAAAGTTGGTAGCTGATTGGTTACTATTCACAGCTGCTCCAGTTTTAGAAAAATCCTTCAACTGTATTTACATTATTTGTCCCTTTAGAATACATGAAAATGTACACAAAAACGTGTTCACAACTGATAAAAGTTTTAAATTCATCCAAATATATTATAGTAGTTGGAACGTACGACTTCAAACCGTTTCCATACTGCCCAATTTGAATGGACTCAGGAGTTCTTTTGGCGGACCGGCCAAACTGAATAACACTTGCAGCTTCACCTATAAAAACAAAATGAAAAAGGATGATATTCTTCCCACATAGTACATTTTTAAAGCAATTACACAAACTAAGGTCTTGCTTCCCTTCTTCCTCAATTTGCTCAATAACAGACCAACTTCCATCGACCCAAAACACACTGCTTAATGTCTAAGTGCCCGTTCACACTACCACTAAGTCGCCTGACAAGTCGCGCTCCATTCTGTACTATGGAACTGTTCTAATAGGAGCGACTCAAGTCGCTCCGACTTAGAAAAAGGTTCCTGTACTATTTTTGGGGCGACTTCAGGCGACTTGCATCGACTTCTATACAGTCGTCGTTTTGCAAGTCGCTGCTGAAGTCGTGTGCAGGTCGCGTCTGAGTCGCGCTGCAAGTCGTGTCGCCCCTGTGTGAACGGACACTAGACCCAATTCATCAGCATATTTTCACACTATATAAAAAAAAAGATTTTTTTTCCCATCCCATTATTTTGGACAAATGTTGTGCCTACCTTTATTGTACACTGCATTCTCATGTCAAAAACAAAATAAAAAAAAGCAATGACATGGCTTTCCTATTTATCTTGTCCTTTTTAGTTCTGGAACAGCTAGCATTTAATATAAATATTGCAAGAATTTAAAATTGTAACACAGCAATTTCTTGTCTGAAATTAAACATCCCCAATATTCATTTAGAAAAGCTTTTATTAATTTCAGTTTACTTCAATTACTTCCAAAACAGTTCACACAAGTGCTTACATTTATTTATTTATTTTACTCACTTGGATCCATTCCTGTTCCATCATCAAGAAAACAAAGCATAAACCCCCCTCTTAGATCTTCCCTTTGCACTGTAAATAAAATAAAAATGTTAGCATGCTCATTGTGTGCATTCTTTACAAGCATGAATGATTGCAGTAGCCATACAAACATTTATTTTGTTACATATTGTATTGTGCAGACGTAATGGACTCTTCTGACAAAAATAAATAAAAATCTGTAAAAGCATAAATGCTATTAAAATAATTTAATTATTAGTATTTATTAAACATGGACAGGCCAACAGAGCATGCTCCAACGCCTCTCTTTCACTTCCCCTCAGTGTAGCACCAGTATTAAAACAGCTCTATAGTGTAGTATATACCAAAAACATATCCATTACATATAAATCAGGGATATGCAATTAGCGGACCTCCAGCTGTTGCAGAACTACAAGTCCCATGAGGCATAGCAAGATTCTAACAGCCACAAGCATGCCACCCAGAGGCAGAGCATGATGGGACTTGTAGTTTTGCAACAGCTGGAGGTCCGCTAATTGCATATCCCTGATATAAATGATCTACTCACAAAACAACGATTACAACAAAATTCCCAGGAAAGTCGAATGACGAAACGCATCAAGTGACGTCACATGCATGCAAATCTGGAAGTGCTAGTCTATACAATTTTAGAAGGGGATTTGTCTGGTAGCAGATAAACAGCGCAGTGCTTCAACCTCCCAAAATTAATTTGTGGCTGGGGTACTGGTGCTTAACCACTTCCCACCCGGCCAATGCATATATACGGCCGGGTGGGAGCCGTCTACTCCTGACAGGCCGTTCAGGAACGTCCTTCAGGAGTAGCGGGATCGCGCGTGTGCGCGCTCGCGCAGTGGCGCGATCCCGATGTGCTCGTGTCACCCGGACACGGCACATCTCAGATCGGCAGGAGGGCTCTGTGATTGGCCCTCCTGATCACGACGGCCGTGTCCAATCACGGCCGTCATGTGATGTAAACAAACAGCCGGTTGCTAGGCAATCGGCTCTCCTCTCCTCACACGGAAGTCACCGCTGAGGAGAGGAGAGCAGAACGCTGCAGCCGGCTGATGATCAGTGAGTATGGGCTGCTTTTTACAGCTTTTTACTCACTGATCTTCAGTCTAGTGTCAACACACAACACACCACACAGTACAAACACAGTCCCCACATATGTCCCCAAACCACACATGTCCCCAAAACATGCATGTCCCCAAATAATAAAAACGCATGTCCCTAATAATAAAAACATGTCCCCCACATATGTCTCACTAAAATCACATGTCCCAATGATTATCTGCACACATATGTACGTGATCACCTGCACACATATGTACATGATCATTTGCGTACATATGTCCGTGATCACACAAACCAATTATTATACACTTAACGGAATTTTTTTTACCAAAAACATGTAGCAGAATACATTTTGGCTTAAATTTATGACAAAATTTTATTTTATTGGATTTCTTTTCAAATAGAAAAAAGAAAATATTGTTTTTTTCCCAAATTTCCGCTATTTTTGCGCTTATATCGCAAAAAAAAAAAACTGAGTCGTGAATAAATAACACCAAAATAAAGCTCTATTTGTGCGAACAAAATGATAACAATTTCATTTGGGTACAGTGTAGCATGACCGCGCAATTGTCACTGAAAGCGCTAGAGCGCTGAAAGCTGAAAATTGGGCTGGGAAGGAAGGGGGTGAAAGTGCCCTGTATTGTAGTGGTTAAACAAGGGCTGCTGAAGCCTCGAAAATGCTGAATTCACAGAGGAAGCTGACACAGCAGTACATAGCAATAAACTGTCAGCATTTATTAGGTGCAACAGTAAAATGCATCCAACAAATGTTTATGTGTTTCAGCCATTGAGGCCTTACTCAAGACTGACCCACATTACGCAAAGGCAGTCTAAATAGGAAACACTAAAACATGTACGTTCATACTTTGGTTGTATATCATACCACATCACCCATACAAAATCTTCAAAATAGTAAAATTAAAAACACAAAATTAATTAAAAATAATTGTATCATGCAAACTATTGTACAATCGCATTTAGCAATCAGATAATCCCACATGTAATTGTTGCTTAGTGAAATGTAGAGAGTGAAATGTAACATCTTAAACAAAGCAGATCTATACAAAGAGGAAAGTAGACTCCCTACTCTCCATCCCACCACCCTCCACTTTACGGTGCCGATATCGAGTACGATTTTATTTGCTGTTTTTTTTTTTCTTGCTTGAAAGACTCGTTCCGCACACACAGTATTTGTGTGAGGATAAAATATATCAAAATACACAGACACTTTTGTATATATTTTATTATATCTTTTCATGTGACAACACAGAAGAAATTACACTTTGCTACAATGTAAAGTAGTGAGTGTACAGCTTGTATAACAGTTTGAATTTGCTGTCCCCTCGAAAAAAAAACACATGGTCATTAAGGTCTAAACCGCTAGCAACAAAAGTGAGTACACCCCTAAGTGAAAATGTCCAAATTGGGCCCAAAGTGTCAATATTTTCCAGCACTGCCTTAATCCTCCTGAGCATGGAGTTCATCAGAGCTTCACAGGTTGCCATTGGAGCCATCTTCCACTTCTCCAAGACACCATGGAGCTGGTGGATGTTAGAGACCTTGTGCTCTTCCACCTTCCATTCGAGGAAGCCCCACAGATGCTCAATAGGGTTTAGGTTTGGAGACATGCTTGGCCAGTCCATCACCTTTACCCTCAGCTTCTTTAGCAAAACAGTGGTCATCTTTGAGGTGTGTTTGGAGTCGTTATGTCGGAATACTGCCCTGATGGTTCCCTCAATGAACTGTAGCTGTACTCATGCGGCCCCAGACCATGACACTCCCATCACCATGCTTGACTGTAGGCAAGACACACTTGTCTTTGTACGCCTCACCTGGTTGCCGCCACACTCGCTTGACACCATTTGAACCAAATAAGTTTATCTTTGTCTCATTAGACCAGAGGACATGGTTCCAGTAACCCATGCCCTTAGTCTGCTTATCTTCAGCGAACTGTTTTTGGGCTTTCTTGTGCATCATCTTTAGAATAGGATTCCTTCTGGAAGAACAGCCATACAGACCAACTTACATAGTTACATACTTAGTAAGGTTGAATAAAGACACCAGTCCATCCAGTTCAACCTGAGTGTCTACAATTGTCCCTATCCCTGTACATTGCAACTTGATGCAGTGCACGGTGTAATGTCTGAGCACTGACAGGCTGGCCCCCCCACCCCTTCAACCTCTGCACCAATGCTGGCAGTACTCATGTGTCTATTTCCCAAAGACAACCTCTGGATATATTGCTGAGCACATACACTCAACTTCTTTGGTCAACCATGGCGATGCCCGTTCTGAGTGGAACCTGTCCCGTTAAACCACTGTATAGTCTTGGTCACCTTGCTGCAGCCCCATTTCAGGGTCTGGGCAATCTTCTTATAGCTTAGGCCATCTTTATGTAGAGCAACAATTTTTTTTTTCAGATCATCAGTTCTTTGCCATGAGGTGCCATGTTGAACTTCCACTGACCAGTATGAGAGAGTAAGAGCGATAACACCAAATTTAAACACACCTGCTCCCCATTCATACCCGAGACCTTGTAACACTAACAAATCACATGACTCCGGGAGGGAAAATGGCTAATTGGGCTCGATTTAGACATTTTCACTTAGGGGTGTGCTCACTTTTGTATCCAGCGGTTTAGACATTAATGGCTGTGTGTTGAGTTATTTTGAGGGGACAGTAAATATGCACTGTTATACAAGCTGTACACCCACTACTTTACATTGTAGCAAAGCGTAATTTCTCCAGTGTGGTCACATATAAAATATATATATTTATTAGACTGCTGAAAATAGAATTTAAAAAAACAGCGGAAGATCATTTAATACCTGTGTAAATATCAATTCTTGTAGCATCAGCATCTCTGAAAAAGAAAACAAAAAATACATTGAATTTATAAAACTGGTTATTATGAAAAGTATTAACATTTTCTGTAAAACAAACAATTATATATATGCATTTGTTTTTTTTTGTTTTTTTTAAGCAGTACTACAGGCAGCAAGCTAAATCCAGGCACTTGATGAACCGAAGTTGCACAGAGGAATGAAAGAATGATGTCCTGCTGTCGTTGAAAGCCAAAAACGACTTTAGAGAAGAAATCAAGTCCCAAGCCTCAAAATCACCTTGTTCCATTACAAAACCAGAATGGGTTTCTTGCAGAATAAGGCTACCAGTTAGGCCACTTGTCTCACAGACCTGACAGCTTTAACCACCTTGTGGATGAAAGTAGAGAGAAGAATGTCTCTAATATCTTTAAAGGGTGGTTTCTGAAGCACAGAGAAAACCAGAATCGGATTCAGGTCACAATTGAACAGGCAGGGGGAGCTACATGTGAGATTTCACCAGAGTGAGAGGCCATGATTTTTTTAAAACAAGACAGAAAGGTCAGAAACCTGACTCATGATATCAAAAAAAAAAAAAAAGGAGTGAAGAGTTGTTCCAGATCCAGCTGCAAGAAGGCAAAGATTCATCCGGGAGTTAAACTCCTTGGGTGGAAGCCCTGAGGAATCACAGACTCAGAGATGCCCCTGTCCTTAAGAACATGGATGGCCTTCAACCGCCATACCACTAAGGCATGTAATTGTGAAGCATGATGGCAAATAGGTCCATGGGACAGAAGATACTGAAGATTTGGTAGAGCGCACAAAGCTTCTATCAGGAGTCTTATAAGGGTAGTATACCACATCCACCCAGGCCTGTGCAAAACAATATGAATCACCAGAATTACCTCCATTTCAATCCTGTGACAAAGACCAGGGAGAAGTTTCAGGTTGTGAAAGGCATACATCAGGCTGTGCTAAACTCAGAGCCTTCATTATACTTGGGAAACAAACCTGTTCAGTTTGTTGTTGAACCTGCAGGTCCACAACTGGTGTTCCCCCACCTGCAACACAGGTCCTGGAACATCCCTGGATGTATATGGGATTACTCCCCCCGAGTCCAGGTGTTGCTGGATGACATAGTTTATAAAGGGGAAAAAAAAAAAAAAAAAAAAGTAAGAAGGACACAGGTCCACCCAGTTCAATCATTGTGAATGTATGCATCTTTGATTTTATTCTCTAACTGTTCCCACAGCCCTGTATATTCAGCTCCCTGAGAAAGATGTCTAAAAGTTTACTTAAATTGTCACTATTCGCAACTCTTATCACTTCCTGGGGAAAAGTAGTTCTACATTAGGCAATCTTAACCACTTGTCAACCAGCCGTCGCAGTTGTACTGTGGCAGAATGGCATGGCTGGGCGAAACGACGTTATGCAAGGTCGCTTCACCCTGTGGCCACTAGGGGTGCGCACTGCCCCCCAAGCTGATGCGAGTGCCCGATGGTCATGATTACCGCCGGGCTCCCACGATCGCTGCTGACAAACGGAGGACCGGGACCTGTGCGTGTAAACACAGTTTCCGGTTTTCTGAGGGGAGGACAGATCGTCTGTTCATACAGAGTATGAACAGCAATCTGTCATCTCCCCTGCACAGTCCCCTCCCCCTTCAGTTAAAACACACACTACAGAACACATTAACCCCTTGACTGCCCCCTAGTGGTTAACGCCTTCACTGCCAGTAAAATTTTTACAGTAATCAATGCATTTTTATAGCATTGATCGCTACATACATGCCAATGGTCCCAAAATTGTTGGCTGTGGCTCCCATAATGTTGCAGTCCCGACATTACTAGTAAAAAATAAAATAAAAAAATTTATAATAAAAATGCCATAAAACTATCCCCTATTTTGTAGATGCTATAACTTTTGTGCAAACCAACCAATATAAGCTTACCGAGATTTTTTTTTTTTCCACCAAAAATATGTAGAAGAATACATATCAGCCTAAACTGAGGAAAATTTTTGTTTTTTTTTATCATGGGGCTGAAGCGGTTAATCCATATTAAGTTGCACTTTGCACAACGATTTCATTACCAACATCTTTCCTAAAGATTTTTTAGCTAAAACTAAACTACAGTGCCTTGCAAAAGTATTCACCCTCCTTGGCTTTTTACCTATTTTGTTACATTAATTACAGCCTTTAGGTCAATGCTTTTTTAATATGAATTATATGTGATGGATCAGAACACAATAGTCTAAAGTCGGTGAAGTAAAATAAGAAAAATATATACATAAAGCTATTTTTCAGAAAAAAAAAAAAAAAAATGATAATTGCCATGTGCGTATGTATTTACCCCCTTTGTTATGAAGCCCATAAAAAGCTCTGGTGCAACCAATTACCCTCTGAAGTCACATAATTAGTGAAATGATGTCCACCTGTGTGTAATTAAAGTGTCACATGATCTGTCATTACATATACACACCTTTTTGAAAGGCCCCAGAGGCAGCAACACCTAAGCAAGAGGCACCAAAAACCAAACACTGCTATGAAGACCAAGGAACTCTCCAAACAAGTGACAATGTTGAGAAGTACAAGTCAGGGTTAGGTTATAAAAAAAAAAATATCCAAATCTTTCATGAGCTCAAGGAGCACCATCAAATCTATCATAACCAAATGGAAAGAACATGGCACAACAGCAAACCTGCCAAGAGACCAAAACTCACGGACCAGGCAAGAAGGGCATCAGAGAGGCAGCACAGAGACCTAAAATAACCCTGGGGGAGCAGCAGAGATCCACAGCAGAGACTGGAGTATCTGTACATAGGACGACAATAAGCCATATGCGCCACAGAGTTGGGCTTTACAGCAGAGTGGCCAGAAGAAAGCCATTACTTTTAGCAAAAAACAAAATGGCATGTTTTGAGTTTGCAAAAAGGCAAGTAGGAGACTCCCAAAATGTATGGAGGAAGGTGCTCTAGTTTGATGAGACTAAAATTTTACTTTTTGGCTATCAAAGAAAACGCTAATGTCTGGCGCAAACCCAACACATCACCCAAAGAACACCATCCCCACAGGGAAACATGGTGGTGGCAGCATTATACTGTGGGGATGTTTTTCAGCAGACTGGGAAACTGGACAGAGTTGAGTGAAAGATGGATGGTGAAAGATGGATGGTGCTAAATACAGGGATATTCTTTAGCAAAACCTGTACCATTCTGTGTGTGATTTGAGGCTAGGATGTAGGGGTTCACCTTCCAGAAGGACAATGTCCCCAAACACACTGCTAAAGCAACACTTGAGTGGTTTAAGGGGAAACATGTAAATGTGTTGGAATGGCCTAGTCAAAGCCCAGAACTCAATCCAATAGAAAATCTGTGGCCAGACTTAAAGATTGCTGTTCACAAGAGCAAACCATCCAACTTGAAGGATCTGGAGCAGTTTTGCCAGGAGTAATGGGGTAATGGTAAGATGTGGCAAGCTCAGATACTTATCCAAAGCGACCTGGAGCTGTGATAGCCGCAAAAGTTGGCTCTACAAAGTACTGGGGGGTGAATAGTTATGCACATTGACTTTTTCCTGTTATTTTGTCCTATTTGTCGTTTACTTTACAATAAAAAAAAAAAAAAAAAAAATCTTCAAAGTTTTGGGTATGTTCTGTAAATTAAATGATGCAAATCCTCAAACAATCCATGTTAATGCTAGGTTGTGACAAAACACAAGGCACTGTATAATCGGCACTGTCAGTAAGCCATTAGTAGTGTATGAGCTGGGTTCGCCCAGTAAAGCAGGACTGTCTCACCCCTTGTGAAACAAGTCTTATTGCGACCATGTGGGGGAACACGCTATACAGGCTCAGGGTAGCAGGCAAGGCCTCAGGTACTCACAGAACCCAGTAGCAGGTGGAATTCAGATAGCCAGACATGACTAAGGTCAACTGCAAACAGGAGCAGCAGAAGGGAGATGCTTCCTCAACTCTGTATGGTGGGAAAGAGCTCAGAGTGCTTGTGTACACTATACCCAGCTAATGATTTCAGTGTCCATTCCCACAGCATTACCACCTTCCAGAGAAATCTGGGAAGAGCAGTGCTCCGCCAGCAGGCCTGCTTACTAAGTAAGTTTCAGAGACCAGGCAATACCAGCAGCTCTGAACCCAGAAAGGAATTAAACAGCTTTTACCAAAACAGTCTGGAAAGCGCCCTACATGGCACAAAGTTCACAAAGGTCACTTTCAGGCTATCCCCGCAATGTCCAGTGCAGTGGGTTCCAGGCACAATACTTTAAAATCCAGGCCAAGGACAGTTTTGCCAGAGAGCTGCAATCAAAGAGATAAAGCTTCAGCAGAGATGTAGAGAAGAATCTTAACTGAAAGAAAAATCAGAGAAAAAAAAAAAAAAAAATAGAAATTTAAAAAGTAACTACAGGCAAAACATTTTTCCCCATTTTGAAGAAAGGGAGGTTTAAAACCCCTATCAGTTTTTGTTTGCCATCTGTATCCCATTGGGGAGATTTCCCTTCACTGCCTGTCATATTGACAAAACAGGAAATGAGAGGAAAGCCCTCCAAAGTAAGGGAACCCCAGTGTGTCACCAGAACTATTGTCCCCACTGCAAGATATCCCCTTCATTAGTGTTCTAAAGCCATTCAAAAATGTAGAACAGGACAGGACAAATATAGAGAGTGGATCTTCCAAATGGGGACACAGACAGCAATAAAAACTAACAATGTTCTAACCCCTCTCTCTATTCAAAACTAAAAAAAGTTTTGCTTTTAGGTACACTTTAAGAAGTATTCAGAGGCAGGAGCATGGAGAGAACTACAGAAGTGTGATGATGCTCATTTTTAGTTCAATGAGCAGGCAGGCGATTTAGTAAGCTGCAGTGCTGAACAATGTTGATTGAATGCACAACTTTTTTATGAACCCAATCAACTGAAATGAAACCATCTGATGATATTACTCCTGCCAGCTATCTTGCCAAACTGCATCAAATGCCAGCAATCATCCTCAAGGAACACTCAGCTCTCTATTATCAGGAACATGTTTGTCCAAAATATTTTATCAGCAGAAGAATGTACATGACTTCCCATCATATTGGCATGTGTGAAAACAATCTTGCATTGACTTTTTTTAAAACATGTAAGAATTCGTCATTTTCATTTTAGTTATTCAGGCCAATAATTATTTCATATTATGTATATCATTATGCTACAGAAAAGCAAAAAGTTAAAGTGGATGTAAACCAGATTCATGAAATTTGACCACGGAGTTGGTAAGGTTAAAAAAATAAAAAATAAAAAAGACAAGTCCATCAAGTCCAACCTTGTGTGTGTGCGTGCTTTTTTCAACATTACATTGTATATCCCTGCATGTTGTGGTCGTTTAAGTGCCTAATAGTTTTTTGAAATTATCTATGCTCCCTGCTGAAACCACTGCTTATGGAAGAGAATTCCACATCCTTACTGTAAAGAACCCTCTACGCAGTTTAAGGTTAAACCGCTTTTGTTCTAATTTTAATGAATTGCTGTGTCTTTTTATGTTCTCTTGCATGGAAAAGTTTTATCCCCATTGTGGGGTCACCAGGACGGTATTTGTACATTGAAATCATATCCCCTATCAAGCATCTCTTCACCAGAGAGAAGTTCAGTCCTCGTAATCTTTCCTCATAGCTAAGATCCTCCAGTCCCTCATTTATCTTTGTTGCCCTTCTCTGGACCCACTTCAGTTCCAGCACATCATTCCCAAGGACTGGAGCCCAGAGAACTGGATGGCACTCCAGGTGCAGCTAGACCAGAGTCTTGTAGAGTGGGAGAATTATTGTATATCTGTAATGTTTACTTATCTCTCTCCAAAGCCCTAAGTTCGTGTCTTTCTGCTGCTTCTTTCCTCTGTATCAGCATGATAACTTCTGACAAGTTCCCTGACACAGGGAGGGAAAAAAAAATAAAAAATAAAAAGAAGAGCAGCTAACCCTTTGTGTTGGGGAGGCTGCTATAAATAGATTAGCAGAGAGCTGATCCATTCACCACACGGCTCTGCATGTTCCTTTCTTCCTCTGCCTACATGGAGGGGGGGTGTGTGCCTTTCCACCAAACAACTGTCACATGGTGTATGTCAAGACTCCCCTCCCACTGCTGAAAGAGGGAGCAAAAATTCCAACACCATGCTCACTTTCTAAAGAATATAGAAAGCTGAAGACAGCAGATATACATGTATACATGAAAAACTTATGTAGGGAGATTTTTTTCACCTCTGTGTATAATCTGAGGCTTTTCTCTTCACTGGGTATAAGAGAGGGTTTAGATCCACTTTAAGTACAAACACAATTTGTAAAACTAAATTCTACAGAATATGCAAACATTACATACCTTGCGTTATCAACCAATTCAGCCAAAGCACCAAAAAGGAATTCATGCGTTGTTCTATTTAAAGAAAAAAAAAAAAAAACAATTAAGTGTATTACATTTCATAGCTTGTTGCAACTGCAAACATACACAAATTGGAACTGTAAACACACACTGGTGTTTGATTTCATGGATTCAAAAACGGGAACAAAAAAAAAAAAAAAAAAACATTTTCTGAATTAAGCAATCCAAACAAGAATCACATTTTCATTCATTTTAAAAATGTAACATTTAAAAACATTGCAACAGTTTACTAGGATCTCAGCTATCCAACAGAAGGAGCAACTCCCCATGACTTCATGAAGGACCAGGGTGGGAAACACTGGCAAATATGGACATTATGATTCTGCTACAAACGCCAGACCCCTTTGGCGGTTCAATAAAACCCATCCTTTAGCTTTTACCCCTCATGTGACTAGTACAAACTCTGGACCTACAGAAAGAACAGAGGTGTGGTAAACACCCTCCCCTCTAGTCCCTCCCCCTTTCCTTTACTCTGGATACTTAGGAGGTCTTAACTCCTAAAATGTGCCCTAAATTTTATGAACACTATACACGGACACTTTATTGTTCTGCCTAGTCATTTAGTTTGTTATTTTCTCTTAAAGCGGAGTTCCACCTAAAAGTGGGACTTCCATTCGTTGTACTCCTTCCCCCCTCAGGTGCCACATTTCGCCCCTTTCATAGGTATCCTGTCCCCACTTCCGGGAGCCTCATCGCTGGGGCTCCCCCCTCCTCCTTCCCCCGGCTGTCAGGCCAGTAGGAGAGAGAAGCGGAGCCTCGTGCATGCGCAGTAGGGCTCCTGGCGTGAAGCCGTAAGGCTACACTACTGGGTTCCCTTACTTGCAATGGAGGCGGCATGCACCCGACAGCTGATGGAAACATAAGCTGCGTTGCCAACATCGTTGGACTCCAGGACAGGTAAGTGTCCGATTATTAAAATTAAGTATGTGCAGCTGCTGGCTTTTAATTTTTGCAGCGGTGTGCAGACATCCGCTTTAAATAATAAAAAAATATATATACATTTATTTGTTTTAGTAATGCCTTAGGCCTTGTGCAATTGTACCCTATTTATGGCTGCCAGACCTTTGTACCTTGACTATATATAAAAATGTGAAGTATAACTAAAAAGGCAAAACTTTTTTTTTTTTAGTTTTGAAAAGCATGGAGAGGGAATTAGAACCCCTGCAAGGTTAATATTGGTGTCTGTGCCCCCCCCCCCCACCATTAAAGTGGAAGTTAACTTCCATCAACAATTTTTACCTATAAGTATGCCTATAATAAGGCTTACCTATAGGTAGGGGTGCAACGGATTGGCACACACCGCGCTCCGCTGCCTCAGCCTTAGGAAAGGCTGTGGCTTCGGCCTAGCTCCGGTGCGGCGGCCATCTTTTTACACCCGGCTGCCGTTTACAATGTGATCGCTGTCAAATGACAGAGCGATCACTTGTAAACAAACCGGCGCCATGTTCTGATGGCAGCAGCGCTGTGGGCTGGATCTGTAGTGCCCACAGCGCTGCTGTATGCTGGATCTGTAGTGCCCACAGTGCTGCTCTGTGACAAATGCAGTCACAGCCATCCCCTCCATACTCTGCCAATACCCTGCCATACTGGGCGATACCCAGCCATACTCATCCAATATTACAGTGGGGGAGATGACGTGAATATTACAGTGGGGGAGATGACGTGAATATTACAGTGGGGGAGATGTATATTACAGTGGGGGAGATTGTGGAGACTATATGGTGGAGGAATTTTCACCGGTTTTTGCAAATTCAATTATTTGCTGACCCGAAAAATGATCCGATCCGTGACCATGATCCGAGGAACGATCCGATAGATTTTTGATCCGTTGCACCCCCACCTATAGGTAGTGTAAATCTCTCCTAAATGGGCACCGTTTAGGAGATATTTACTGTACATGCAGCCAGTGACAACACTGGTGAATGTGCGCTGAAGGAACGGCTACATGTGTCATTCCTTGCAAGACCTTTGCTGTGACCGGCAGGTCCCGCTCTCATGCCAGTCACAGAACCGGTGTCCGCGAACCCGGAAGCAAAATGGGTGAAGATGAGAGCATCTCGGCACTGGAAGAGCCTTGTTTTACGGCAAGTTTAACATAATGTACTAGTATGCAATGCAGCACACTAGCACAGGGGTGTCCAAACTTTTTTCAAAGAGGGCCGGATTTGATGAAGTGAACACGCGCGAGGGCCGACCATTTTGCCTGACATTCTTTGAATCGTTAAAATTCGGTCTAAGTGTGTTCGTTCGAGCTCTAATACACTGCCCAACAAGAATTCTCTTGCCTTTGTGGCTGTGTATGGGAAGAAATGAGCTTGGGCGTATTTGTACATACTGTATTAATTGGCGTATAACACACACCTTCACTTTAAGAGGGAAGTTTCAGGGAAAAAAAATGTTTAAATAAAGAACTGTGAAGCAAAATAATGGTCAGTGCCCACCAATGCAGCCTAATCAGTGCACATCTGCAGACCCACCTTTGCCAGGAACACACCCACCACAGCCAGGAATGCACTCACCATAGCCAAGAATGCCCCCACCATAGCCAGGAATGCCCCCACCATAGCCAGGAATGCCCCCACCATAGCCAGGAATGCCCCCCACCATAGCCAGGAATGCCCCCACCATAGCCAGGAATGCAGCACCATTGCCAGGGACGTAGCACCATTGCCTGGGATGCAGCACCATTGCCAGGAATGCCTCCCCAAATGCCTCACCATTGCCAGGAATGCCTCCCCAAATGCAGCACCATTGCCAGGAATGCAGCACCATTGCCAGGGACGCAGCACCATTGCCAGGGACGCAGCACCATTGCCAGGGACGCAGCACCATTGCCAGGGACGCAGCACCATTGCCAGGGACGCAGCACCATTGCCAGGAATGCCTCCCCAAATGCCTCACCATTGCCAGGAATCACTCACCATTGCCAGGAATCACTCACCATTGCCAGGGACGCAGCACCATTGCCAGGGACGCAGCACCATTGCCAGGGACGCAGCACCATTGCCAGGAATGCCTCCCCAAATGCCTCACCATTGCCAGGAACGCCTCCCCAAATGCCTCACCATTGCCAGGAACGCAGCACCATTGCCAGGAACGCAGCACCATTGCCAGGAACACAGCACCATTGCCAGGAACACAGCACCATTGCCAGGAATGCACTGACGAGCGCCAAAGGAGAATCTCCTGTTTACACGGCGGCTTCTTTAATAGAAAGTCCCGCCTCCTTTGATGGACAGAACAGTCGTCCAATGGCAGTGCAGGAGAAGGACTTCCTATTACAGAGGCCGCCCGTAAACAGGAAATTCTCCTGTGTACGGCGCTCGGTCCTGTCCTCCCTGTACCTTCCGAAGCATATATATCTTTTGTGGCCCCGGCGCTGGGAGATCGTCGGGGGCCACAAAAGATATGTATGTCCAAATAACCAGGCGGGCCGTTCAAAACCGGGCCGCGGGCCGCGATTGGCCCGCGGGCCGGACTTTGGACATGCCTGCACTAGCACATTATGACATTACCTTGCAGAGGAAGAAGAAAAAAACAAAACAAAAAAAAACATCCAGGGGTTATAACCTTCTTGCTTTATTCAAATGGGAAAAAAAAAAAATAACACACACACACATATACACACACACACACACTTTGCTACTTTCAAAACATTAAAGTCCAGCTGCTATTTATAACCATCATGTAGTCACTCAATCTGGCTTGGATTTAGAGGACCTCAGATCAGTTCTTTAAAGTAGACTTCAGGTCAAATACTAACTATATCTAAACTCATTCACACCCCATTCTAAACCTATTCTAACTACTCTGTAAAGGAAAGATGGCTGTATTTACCTATTCCATAGGTGCTCTGGCCCAGTCACATAATTCCTTTAGCTGCTGGCTTCACTGAAGAGGTGAGACTGCTTACAATGGCTGCAGAGCCTGGGCAATGAGGTCACCCATATAGGGCACTTGATATCAGCTGTCCCTCCTCTACACTGAAGCTGCTGCCGAAAGGCAATCATGTGACCTGACCGGAGCACCCCCAAAATAGATAAGCATAGACATCTTTCCTTTACAGGGTAGTTAGAGTAGGCCCAGAATGGGGATGGGAGTACATTTAGGTATAGTTAGTAATCAACTGGAATTCTACATCTCCAATAACATGAAAAATTACCCTAAGGGCATGTATAGGTGGTCAAATATTGCACCTTTTCAGTTGCATTAAAGCGGTTGTATACCCCCTGCAAGGTAAAGTCATAATGTGCTAGTATGCATTGCATACTAGCACATTATGTGAAATTCGCCTTAAAATTAAGCTGTTCAAGTGCCGCAATGTCAGTGCTGCAGCTGCTTCCATCTTCACCTGTCTTGCTTCTGGCTTCGCGGGCTCCGGATCCATGACTGGCCGGAGCTGCGATGACATCACTTCCGTGCATGCGCATGGGAGCCGCCGTTCACGGCACAGGGCTCAAAAGGAAGGGCATGGGTGGCCGTTCCTTCAGAGCGCATGTGCCAGAGATATCACTAGCTGCATGTAATGTAAATATCCAATGAGCGGTGTACGTTTAGGAGATATTTACACTACCTATAGGTAAGCCTCATTATAGGCTTACCAAATAGATCCAGATACACACACGCAATTGCCAAAGACCCATTCATAAGAAATCGCATCCTCTCAAGAAATGTACTGGGTTTCTTAAAAGATCCCTGCAAGATCGCAAAGAAATCTTGAAACAATTTACACGATCAGAAATTCTGCCAGTAAAAGTCGGATGTGAGCTTTTGGTCAGAAATTCCGACCGTGTGTATGCTCCATCGGACTTTTGCTGGCAGAATTCCAGCCAGCAAAAGATTGAGAGCATGTTCTCTATTTTTCGGTTGGAAAAAGTTCTGATCATCATCAGTGCCACCTAGAAGTGCTGCCTATCGGTGTAACCGATCAGTGACCATCACTGCCACCCATCAGTGCCACCTCACCAGAGTACATCAATGACGGACAAAAATTTACTGTTTTAAATTTTTTATAACAAAATAAAAACCGCAGGAGGTGATCAAATACCACCAAAAGAAAGCTCTATTTGTGGGAATAAAATTATAAAAGCTAGGGTTTGTGGTACAGATGATGAGTTCATAGTTCCCCCTGGGTATCAATAATAAGAAACAAAAGAAACCCAACAAATGTTTAAGTAAGGAAGATTATGAGAGGAAGCACATGGAAAAGGCAGATAGAGACCAGATCCAACTGCCCCCCCCCCTCTTTCCATTTAACCATACACAAACAAATTCTATCCCAGTCTCACAAAAGAACATATAGATGTTACACACAAGAAGACATGCACCGGATTATTGATGGAATAATCAGACACACAACTGCATGGAACTGGGTTCATGCCCCGACCATAGCTGTAATACAAGACGGTGACACCAAAGCAGCAGATTATGGGCTTAACACTGAAGATGATCAGAAGAAAATGTGGGAATTAAGAAATGGCAAGTGCTTTTTAAAAAAAAAAATAAAAAGTGCTTTCCTCCCCACTGCTATAGCGTGTAAGCAAAAGTCAAGTGAATCAGTATTGGATTTTTGGAAGAGATTCATGGACACCTGAACTCAAGAGGCTCGGTTATCCTTGCAGGCAGATATGACTAGTCTGACGATTCAGACTTACATCTCTAACCTGAAACCACAGATGGGCTTAATTGTCAAGTAAATGATTTCTGAATGGCCAACTTGGACTTTGGATGTTTTTCAGAAAACAAACAGAAAAGGATGCTGCAGGATGTTTTGATGTAGCAAAGGAAAAAAAAACAGTAAGTACCCATTACCAAGGAGGGGCACATCAAATGCCTCCCCAGGGCAATGGTGGGCAGTGGGGGAAGAGGCAGAGGAAGAGTATTTTCTAGGGGTCCTCAGCAGTCCAGAACCAGGAGGGCCACTGGAAAAAATCAATGCCCATATGAACCTTTCAATACACAAAATAGTCAAGGCCCTGCCCAGATACAGAACCCTCAGCGAAATCAGGGAGTGAAATACCCCATTCAATGGACCCAGCCTAAACTACAACAATGAAGCTGCCCAGAAGGTAGTATCCCAGCATTCCTCCTCGTCTCTCGCTCCTTTGAAGAACAACCAATAGTGACTCTGCATGTCCAAGGAAAGTTAACCCCTTTCCTCCTGAATTCAGGAACTACTTGTAGTACCCTCAGTGAGGACTACAGAGGAGAGACCATAAATGCCGAGCCCTCAATGGAATTAATGGGATACTCACCAAAACTTTCAAAACCCCTCCCTTCCCAGTAGTAAATGTAGAACACGGATCAGTGTTGTCGCACCAGTTTCAGGATAATACTAAACGGCCCTGTCAATCTTTTGGGGAGAGAGTTACTAGGCAAGTTGGGGATTAGAATAGGAGATAACCAATCAGGGAGGTGTGATTGCTTATTCTAAAAATATCCCCATATGGCCCATAATGTTCAATACTGAATTGCAAGAGACAGACACAGGACTCCCCAGTGATTCTGACAAAGTATGGTCAGAGAGAGCGCTCAAGATGTAGGGCTCATGTCATGTACCCCATACAAGGCCACCCTAAAAGAAAGGGCACAACCCATTTATCACAAACAGTATCCATTGTCAAAAGAAAAAAAGGAGGAAGGCATTGCCCCTATGGTAGAACAATTCTTAAAGAAAGGCATTCTAAAAGAAGTTGTATCCCCCTAGAACACACCCACCAACCCAGTTAAAAAACCAGATGGCAGTTATAGGTTTGTTCAAGACTTTTGAGCTGTAAATAACCTGGTGGTGCCCAATGCGCCTATAGTGCCTGATGTGCCATCACTCCTTACCTCCACACCATCCAATGCAGAGTATTTTTCTGTGATTGATTTAACAAATGCATTTTTTAGCATCCTTGCGGATAAGGAGACAAAGCCAATCCTTGCTTTTTGTTTTTAAAAAAAAAGCCAGATGACCTGGTGTAGAATGCCCCAGGATTATGTAGATTCCCCTGTAGTCTACTCAGTAGTCCTGCAGGCAACCCTGCAGTCCTGGACACCCCGTCATGGTTTCGTCCTATTCCAATGTTGATGATTTGTTATTGTGTAGTCCAAGCCAGATTGCATGCAAGGAGGATGGTTTAGAGCTGTTACATTGGTTAGCAGATAATGGTCACAAAGTTTTAAAGGAAAAGCTACAATGGTGTCAGGAGACTGTTGAATAACTTGGTTTTGTACTCTTCAAAAGGAGAAAGGAAAATCAGTCAAAAGAGAGCTGCGACTCTCATTGGTCTGCCCCACCCACTCACTAAGAAGGACATGCTACCCTTTCTTGATATGATTGGTTACTGCGGCCAATGGATACCTGATTGTTCCTACTAAGATAATGAGGCAAGCCACAGTTACTGACAGGCCAGATTGTGTGAAATGGAATGATGAAATGTACAATGCTTTTGTGTATCTTAAAACTGCAATAGTCACAGCTCCTGGACTTGGATTACTTGGTCCTAGCATTTTTTTCAAGGGTTGTGCCTATGCCAGTACAGGGCAAGCCAGTGTGTCTGAGGTTTGGCATCCTGTTCGATGGTGGTGGAAATGGCTACATCATTCACTAGAGGTCGATCGATATATCAGCCGATATTTGGCGTTTTTAAATTAATCGACATCGGTCGATTGTGCTGTTAAAAAGGGCCAATTATATCCTCAGCGTGACTTGCAAATGACTTCTGTAATAGAAGTCAATGCAAGTTGCCTGAAGTCTTCAGTGAAAGGACTTGTCTCCTCTCTGGGCAGTCTGCCAAGAAAAGAGCAAAGAGATACAATATTTACACTTCTGAATGAACTGAGTTCAGTGTGTAGAGTTCTCAGTTTAACCATTTAAAGACTAAATCTTTTCAGACACTTGATGCTTACAAGTAAAAATCCTGTATTTTCTGCTAGAAAATCACTTAGAACCCCCAAAAATTATATATATATTTTAGCAGAGACACTAGGGAATAAAATAGCAGTTGATGCAATATTTTATGTCACAGGGTATTTGCGCAGAGGTCTTTCAAAAGGCAATTTTTTTGGAAAAAATACACTAAGAATTTAAACAAAAAAAAAAACAGTAAAGTTAGCCCATTTTTTTATCCAAAAGTTTTGATTACCTGTTTTTGTGTATTTAATATATAGTTTTTTTTTAAATCTAAATTAAACATACAAAGTGAACTGATTGGAGGTTTGTTATGTTTAAATGTAAGAAATTTTCTGTATCGCTTAGTACTTAAGGCACTTTCACACTGAAGCGGGCAGGTGTTGATGGTAAAATGCTGCTAGTTTTAGCGGTGCTTTAGTCATTTTAGCGGCGCTATTCGGCTGCTAGCGGGGCACTTCTAATCATGCTAGCGGCCAAGGAAGGAGTTAAATGCACTTGTGAAGCGCTGCTGCCAAATCGCATTGCAACCGCTTTGGCAGTGGTGCCCATTCATTAAATTTTTTTTTTTAACGTCCTGCCAAGTGCATCACCTCAGTGTGAAAGCACTCGGGCTTCCACAAAGACTGCAGGGAAGCCGTTTTGCAGGCACTTTACAGGTGCTTTTTTTAGCCCAAAAGCGCCTGAAAAACGCCCCAGTGTGAAAGGGGTCTAACTGTTAGATGTTATGCGATGAAGGGGGGGAGAAAAAGAAGATCGGCATCATATATAGGCCATCGGCCGCCGCGATTTCTAAATATCAGTATCGGCATCGGCCAGAGGAAAAAACCCATATCGGTCGACCTATCATTCTTGCCACCACACTACACACCACTCACAATGTATCCATTCTACTAAAGAATATCTATACCCAGCACATGTCAGCCCAGACGCTGAGCGGTTATGAAGCAAGTTTACTTTCTAACCAAAAACTTGAGATGAAATATGCCTCTCCCACTTCTGGCCCAGCTCCAATCTTGAATGCCTTGCTAGGCTTGAAAGGTGAGGAAGATGAGGTAGTGCCTCAACAAGAATGCATGGACCTCATCCACGAAGACATCCCCCAGACCAAGCATGTCTTCAATTGCTCTCCCTAGAGCACAGAATGTCTTTGTGGATGGGTCTTATGCAAGACCAAATGATAACACATACCATGCAGAGTATGCTGTTGTCCAATTGCCTGATAAATTACTGGAAGAAAACCCTGTACCATTCCAATCAACACAAGCTGCAGAACGTATAGCCCTTACTAGAGCTCAGCTTTTTGAAGGACAGGATGTAATAATTTACACTGACTCCAAGTACGCATTCAGTGTTGCGCACAATTTTGGAGTTATAGGGAAAAGAAGGGGCTACACGGCATCAGATGGAAAATCCATCTCACATTCAACACTTGTCACAAGCTTGTTAGAGACCATACAACTACCAAAATCTATTGCTATATTGCACTGTAAGGCACATAGAGGTCAGCAAGAGGACATAGCCAAGGGAAATGCTTTAGCTAACAAACCAGCAAGAGGTGGAGTATCCACACAGTCAACAGACATCCAAATGCCATTGCTCTCACCTGAAATCCCACTCTTAGATCAAACATGGCATGATCTCCAAACATATGCTACAGACAGAGACATTCAACTATGGAATGCAGTGTAGAAAAGCTCAGAATCTGAGCTTGTCTGCCATGAGGGGATTCCTGTAGCATGTGCTCCTTTATTCATTGCACAATACCATGGTGTAGAAGACAGAGGCTGGCAGGTCACATGTGAATTATTAGACAAGGATTTTTACATCCCTGGTCTTCCCTCCTTAGTGAAGGCATGTTTCTAGATGCATCCCATGCATCTGGAATAATCCCATTAACACCTAATCTATCCATCCACACCATTCACTCATTTACAAAATGATTTCACACACATGCCTAAGTTAGGTAAGAGACAAGAATACCTACTTGTAATAGTGGACATGTTCTCAAGATGGATATAAAGGTTTGTCACAACAAAGTAAGATGCAAACAGTAGTGAGAAACATTACATAGGAAATCATTCCCAAATGGGGATGCCCACATCAGATCAACTCAGACAATGGCCCTACGTGTGGCCAAAGTCTGCCAAGATCTAGTAAAAATGCTCAAAATTGACTGGAAGTTTCACATACCTTATCACCCTCAAAGTTCAGGTATAGTGGAAAGGATGAACAGAACTATTAGGCCGGGTTCACACTATAGCGATGCGGGAACGCCGCGAATCCGCGGCGTTTACCCGCATCGCACACCTCCCGCCGGCAGTTCACACTGCCCTATGCGGACAGCTGAGAGTGTCAATGTTATGTTAATGACACCCCCAGATCCGTCGGCATATCGCAGTGCGATCTGCCGACTCGCACAGGAATCGGATCGCATGGTGTGAACCCCCATGCGATCCGATTCTGTTGCGGACCCAAAAAAGGGTCCCGTGCGAGTTTGCTGCGGGAGCGATGCGAATTCAGCCATACTATCTGTATGGCTGAACTCGCATCGCTACGGAGATCGGATGTGATTTGCTGTGCGAATCACATCCGGATCTCCCCCCGCAGCGGTGTGAACCGGGCCTTAAGGATAAAATCAAGGTCACTGGAGGTACGTATACCAATTGGAAGAAGGTCCTCCCAGCAGTTCTAGCTGAGGTAAGAATGACACCCTCTAAGAAAACAGGATACTCTCCTATTGAAATCCTAATGGGTAGGCCAGTGTTTCTCAACTCCAGTCCTCAAGGTGCCCCAACAGGTCATGTTTTCAGGATTCCCATTATTTTGCACAGGTGATTTGATCAGTTTCACTGCCTTAGTAATTACCACACCATCATCTGAGGGAAATCCTGAAAACATGACCTGTTGGGGCGCTTGGGGACTGGAGTTGAGAAACATTGGGGTAGGCCATTCCCCACCCCATGGGCCAGACAGCCACTTATGTTAGAAAGAGGGGACCTTGATCTCATTCAGGAATAATATGTAAGAAAACTGAAAGAAATGTTGCTCGCGCCTCTCCTTTTTCTTCACAGGAACCTACACACCCTTTCCAGTTGAACAGCACCAAGAAGCAGGAGTATCCCGTCGGACCCCCAACCACAGTGATCGCAGTTACCCACACAGCTATTCTGGTAGAGAGACAACAGGCCTGGATTCATGCCAGTCATGTGAAGAAGGTGAACCAAACACCTAAGAGGAAGATTAAAGACAAAGGAGGTGAAGTAAGCCGTGAAAATCCTCAAATAGTGAGTGAAGGAGGTAGTCAAGACTCTAAAAAAAGATGACCTTGCTCATTTCACCACAGACTTCTGTATCACTGATTGTGTTCCTACCCACATGGATCATAACTGTAAATATCACCCTGAGAACTTGGGTACCATAAAAAAGGCATATGTGGGGCACAACCTATACATGACACAGATAACAGGTCAAAAAGAATCATTGGGGGAACATGAGATAGGGGAAGGGTCAACCACATTCCATGATAAAATGTTACTGATGACGTTTAAATATGCATAGGCACAAAAAAAAAAAAAAAAAAAAAGGTTATGAGAAATGTTGGCTATGTAGTAAACTAGTCACCTAATATTTTGAAAAGATCTGGATCTAATATCTCATCTGGATCTAATATCTCATGTCTTGATTGGAGACTCCCTAACTTGATTTAACAAAATGGTGCCTTTTGACTCGGATACAGTCCAGTGGGCTCCCGGCCGGAGAGACACAAAACTCACTTTGAGCAGACAAGTGGCCACTGTAAGAAACTGTTATTCTTACTTATTCTGCTCTCCGTGGCGAGTAATTAGTCGGTGTCTGGAATCCATTGCTGTTGATGAGATTAAAAGGTAAAATTAGGTGTTTAATTACTAGAGCCACTAGAATCCTTGACCCAGGTGCTGAAAGTAAAGCTTACCTCAGTCTTTATTACAGCAGAAACTCTGTAGTAAAGCAAGTAATTTTTTATGACTTAAGAGGGGATTGTTATAGGAGCTATATGATCAACTGCAACTCCATTTTATAATCTCCCCTCCATTTTATAGGCTTGTTTTTAAAGAATGTACATGCCTCATCTTACACTTTTCTCGTTAGAGTTTTAGACTTTTCTGCTTGAGCCAACTTTTAAATAAAACCCCCCACTGTATGACTCATTGTGTTTAGGCCGATTCTTGATAGCTTATCTGCAAGGACATAAACTATCTTTGTAAACTCCTTTTAGCTGCCTAAAACTAACGATGAAAAAAAAATCTCTGTAGAAGCCTAGTTAACCCCTCCCCTCTTGTGTTACTTGCATATATTGCTATAGATTCTGAAGATTTTTCACACAAAAGCTGCCTGTTGTGTGTGTGTTGGGGTCTCCAGAATTCTGACGGGGTCGTTGTGGTTTACCAAGGAAGGGTGGTCTGTTGTCCAGTAATATATCCCTTTCAATCACCCCCTAGTGTTAACCCCGACCCTGCCAATCCCTAAATCTATACCATAGTTTGTAGCATAACTTGTGCACAAACCAATATACGCCTATTGCGTTTTTTTTTTTAACCAAAAATATGTAGAAGAATATACATCGGTCTAAACTAAATAAATTCGTTTTTTTTAAATATTTTTTTTGGAAATGTATCCTGCAGACTCACTGTCCAAACGGTCCTAGTCAGCAGCCTCTGACACATCAGATTAGGGGCCGCCAGTCACCGCGGGGCCAGAGTCTGAATCAGAGTTCTCCCCTGAGGACGGGGGCAGGGGACATTTTTTACCCCCCCCCTTGCGCCCGCACGACGCCTCCACCCTGGCAACTGACGTTTCCAGGACCGTCGACAAAGTGTTCAAGGGCACTGCCCTATTTGCAGGCGAGCCGGTGGCAATTGCAGGGAGATCTGGGGAAGAAATGCCAGCTTCTGACGCCACGCTGACCCACCCTGTCTGCCACCCTCTGGAACTTAGGAGGGTGGGATTGAGCACCTTGTCCTATCTGCTAACAGACTGAGGGGCCCCACCGCAGGACTCACCACCCTGACCGAGTGCTTCGCCGTGCTGTCGCAGATCGCTGTGTCCTGTGTCAGCCACAAGTGTCCAGGAGTAAAAACCGCGCTGTTCTGGAGGTACAGGAACCAGTGCTGGAGAGAAAAAAACGTGCTGAGGCTACAAGAAAATGGCCGCCGGCCGTTCTTGTATAGTGAAAAGAATAGGAAAATGGCTGCTGGACTTCGAGAAAATGGTCGACGACCATGCTGTACACAGAGCCTAACAGAAAATGGCGGCGGCCATCGCTAATGGTGGTAGCATGTGCAGAGCCCACAGACACCAGCAGAGAGACAGATGACAGCACATGGACACAGACAGCCAGCACAGCACCCAGCTAAGGGTCAGAGCCCCCCGGAGGACCCCACGGCCCAGGTACATACACCGCACCACATCCCAGCCATGCAGCGTCCCCTGCAGGGGGGGGGACACAGGGACAGGGAGAGAGGAAAGGGTGAAGAGGGACCCCCTAATCGACCTCCCAGGGAATGCCCAGCTGCTATGTCCTGCCGAGACAGGGAGAGCTGTACTTCCTGTCCGGACAAGCTGGAGGCATCCCATCACAGACCGACACCCAAGCAGTACGGGGTGGCTGCTGGACACGGCACACTGACAAAGACATCCGTAGTCCAGTCATGTGTTCCCCAGAGCATGTAGCTCACCGGCTGCCCTGGAGCCTGAGGGGCATGTCTTGGCAGACCCAGTGCATAGCTAGGGCCTGCACATGCTCGATGGCCAGGCTGGGGAGACTACAAGGATCTATATTATCCAGCCTGTCACCCAGTTAGAAGTTCACAGGATCAATATCGTGCGCAAAAGGCAAAAATCCAGAAAAAAAAAAAAATCCCCAGGACCGATGGTCCCGGCAGGGAGCCTTGGTCCTTCACTAGGCAGAAAAAAAACTTGGAGCTGCAGGAAGCAAGCTGAGGGGTTATAGCCAGAGGGCCCGACCCCTGGGCGGAACTGTACAGTTCTATTGTTTTCACATGTATTACATGTTCTGCCTAGTCCTCTCCTGATGGTGGCGCGATAACCCTAGTGTCAAGATTTAATGGAGCTGTGTCTGTCAATGAACGAAAGAGAAATGTAATTTCCAGCTTGTGTGATTGGTTTACTGATTTTCCCAGAAGTCTGCACTAAGTTACAAGTCAGATTTTTGGCATCCCCTACAGCAAAAGTTATTTTTGAAAAGATACTTCCAAAGGGAAAATCACATCCAAAGGGGATTTAGACCCTTTCACATTGCTCATTAGAACCCCAATGAGCAAGCTGATTGGTAAATTTAAAAACACTCCCATAAAGATTCACTTTGCGCACGGACACAAACAGCCATTTCTTGATTATAACAAAAGGTAGGAATCTGAAACAAAGTTTGTTAAAATCCTTGCAATGTAGATGGATCATCCACTAAAAAGTAGAGTTGCTCTTTAAGTGCAAAGTGGCAATTCAGTCAAGGAAAGGTACTCACCACAGGCAAAACCAAACTTTACAATCCAAAAGGTGGTTGATACCATGGTCCTACTCTCTGCATCAGCTCCCATGGTTGCACCACATTGCCAGAATAGTGATGACAGCAAAAGCAGGAGGACCCACAAACTGAAAATAAAATCATTGGCAGGGTCAAACTGAGGTTCATTTTCGACTCCAACGATGGGAAGATTCAAAAGACCAGAATGGAAAAATCTCGCAAAATGATCCAAATTTCTAACCAAGATTTTGTCCAGGAGTTAAGTCCATTAACTCCAAAATCGAATGTTAAAAGCAAACTTTAAGTATTTTCGAACAACATTCATCAAGCGATTGAAATTACTGAGCAGAGTTTTTGCAGGAACAACGTTTTTAGGATCTACTAATGTATGGACAGCACAAGGCTAAATTTACACATGTGCCAAGAGCAGGCATTTCATCTGCATTTTTTAAGCTTCACAAGTGCCTGCCAATGCTCTGTACCAATTAGGTCTATTGCAGCTGACATAGTTCACATGGGCGCGTTTGCAGTGCTTCACATTGCGCCAAAATTTATCCAGCATGTAGCTTTCCCGCTGGTCTCACAAATGCACCTATAGAAACAGACATTACACAAATGCATTAAAAATGTGTCCAAAGCACGTTTTAACACAACATGTTCATTAAAGTGATACTAAACAGAGAAGTGTCAATTGCCATAATTCATGGACCTAAAATCATAAATATGATGCCATTATATTTTGTTTTAAATTCTCCAAGTACCTTAATCCTACAAAGATGTTGTGTGGTCACATGATCTTCCCCTGTTCTTTGGCATATGCAGGGAAAGATCTTTAGGAGGAGTTTCGATTACTCTGCTGATGTATGCTCTCTAAAATGCGAGTTTGTCTGGCCAGAATCAGATGTCTCCTCCCACCTAGAAAAGGAAACAATCTGCTCCATTATACAAAGTTCACACATACCTCTGTGACTATGTGAGTACTGACGGAACAACAGTTAACCTAAATGCCCTAGGTTCACACCTATGCGGTTTGCATGTTACATGGCTTCCTATGGTACATGTTCACATCTATGCATTTTTTCAAAGAGTCTGGGAATTTTTTTCCTGTGTTTTGCATGTAATAAACTTCAATGGAATCGCTCCAGAAACGCAAGTTTTGAGTTTGTGATGTGATGGGTTTTGATGGAAGCCATAATGGAATGGAAGCAGGCCAGGAAGCCAGCCGTCAAATCCTTAACAACCGATGAGTCATCAGCCGACAGCGGGTTTCCCTGCTGAATATATATAACTAGTTAGATTTACCGGTAACTGTTTATAGGAGTCATCCAGGACAGCACTTGAGATAGGCTCCACCTCCGGAGGCAGGAAAACGCATAACCAGATCTTTAAAAAGGGAGGATTCCGTCCCTCGTCCTCAGTCTTTAACCGAGAACTTCCCCGGAACGGCTTCTGAAAAGAACACCCATCCAAAGTTATAACAGCATATAGGGAGGGAATCCCTGTTCTGGACAATCCTAGAACGAGTTACTGGTAAGTCTAACTCTCGTTTTCTCTAGTCGTTTATCCAGGACAGCACTTGAGAGGATCAACCAGAACTTACCAGATTGGGGGGGGGGGGGGGGGGGGGTTAGGAACTACCACTTGGAGGACTTTGGTCTTGGTTCGAGTTAAGTTCCAATCTATAGTGCTTCATAAAAGTTGAGTAGTTTGACCATGTTGCTGCTCAACAGATTTGTTCTGGTGTCGCCCCAGCTCACTCCGCCCAAGAAGCCGATAGTGCCCCTTGTGGAGTGAGCCATGGGGGAAAAGGAACATTCCTTTTTCATAATTTTATAGGCTTCCACAATAGCTTGTTTAATCCACATTGCGATTGTGTTTTTTGAAGCTCGGGACCCCAATTGTTTTCCCCCCCATGTAAAATAGAGCATTGGATTTTCGAATTGCTTTGACATTTCCAGATGCCGTAAGACACAGGCTCTCACATCCAGTTGGTGGAATTCTATTTCCTTTGGATTGGTGGGGGACCCACAGAATGACAGCAAAAACCTTGGGTCTGTGCGTAGCACCAGTCTGGCTCCCGCACTCCTTGTAAATAAACGTATCAAAATAAGGTAGGTAAGGAAACACCTTAGCAGTGCGGGCAGGCTTGTGGGACCCAAAAGGGGCTGACACCTCTGCAGATGCCCCCCGCCGTATCCTCTATCTTTAGGGTATCCCACACCGCTGTGATAAGTGATCCTACTAGCGCTTTTTCCTGCGCTGACCCTGGTCCGCATCCTCTGAAACGTCAAAACAGGGACCGCCTGCCACAGCGGGACCCAAGTCTGAATCAGAGCTTTCCCCAGAAAACGGTGGGGGAGGGGGCATTTACCCCCCTTGTGCTGGCACGCCGCTTCCACCCTGGCAACAAAGGACTCCAGGACCGCCGACAGAGCGTCCATAGGCACCGCAGGTGCAGAGGAACCGGTTGCAATAACAGGGATGTCTGGGAAAGAAGCGACAGCTTCTGACACCATGCTGACCCACTCTCGCCTGTAACCACTAGGGACCTAAGGCAAGCCACAAAAAATGCCCACCCTCCTAGCTGCCACAGACTGAGGGGCCGCCCGCAGGACTCACCACCCTGACCCAGGTACTGCGCTGTGCTGCCGCTGTCCGCTCTCACCTGTGCCATCCACAAAGTGTTTTGAGTAATTTCACACTGTTCCAGACTGGACTAGCAGCCCAGCGCTAGAGTAACACAAAACTGAGGCTACTAGAAAATGTCCGCCTCAGCAAAAAATGACAGAGCGCCGGGAAAATGGCCGCCGTACTGCAAGAAAATGGCTGCGGTTAAACTGGCTGTAGCTACAGCGCGCAGTGGCCAGTCCTCACATGGCAACACACAGATACTCAAAAAAACAGCCCAAAATAAGGGAGAAACGAGCAGACCACCAACCACCCAGTGCAGCCCCCAGCCAGGTACATGCACTGCACCCCCCATGCCCAGTCACACTCCAGCCCCTTAGCATGGGGGGGGGGGGGGGGGGGACAGGGCGAGACCCCCTAGTCTACCTCCCAGGGAATGCCCAGCTGCTCCATCCTACCAAGACAGTTGGAACCATACCTACCCCTCCTGCAGGGACTCCTGGACGCATTTCGCGGACAGACCCATCACCCGAACAGTACGGGGTGGCTGTCGGCCATGGCACACTGACACGGACAGCAGTAGCCCGCTCATATGTGTGCCCCGGAGCATATAGCTCGCTGGCCGCCCCTGGATCAGACGGGGCATGTCGTGGCTGACCCAGCGCGTAGCCAAGGTCTGCAAACGCTCGATGGCCAGGATGGGGAGACTACCAGGATCTATATTATCCAGCCTGTCACCCAGCCCGGCCGTTGATTGTAGATCACAGGAATCAAAAAGCAGAAAAAAGAAAAAATTCCCAGGACCAAGGAAGCAGAGTGAGGGGTTATAGCCAGTAGGACCGCCCCCCTGGGCGGTACTGTGCAGTTTTGCTGTTTAAATGTTCTGCCTAGTCCTCTCCTGAAGATGGCAATATAACCCTATGGTCAAGATTAAAGGTGCTGTGTCCGTCAATGAACGAAAGAGAAAGGCTATTTAAAAGGAAAGCGCCTGAAGCTCGCTAAATGCGTCTAGCTGTGGATCTGGCCACTAAGAAAAAAACTTTTTGAGCGCGACCCATTTTAAGAACAGCTCTTCTTCCTGCAACCATTTTATCCAACCCTGTAGTACTGGTCGACAGATCCCATTTTGTCAAAATCTTAAATGGAACAGGTCTAATTCTGGCTAACCCCTTAAAGAACCTGCTAATTAGCGGGTCTAACGCCAGAGGCTGCTCAAAAAAAAAAAAAAAACACACAGACAAGGCCGAAACCTGCACTTTTAATGTGCTAATTGCCAGTCCTTGATCTGCACCATCTTGTGAAAACTCCAAGGCGGCTGGAATACCTGCAGACAGCTTCTTGGTATCCAACCATGAACAAAAAAATATTTTCAAAAACTTAACATAAATGACTTGGGTTACCTTATTTCTACTAGAAAGAATTGCGTTTACCACCCTGTCTGAGAACCCCTTAGACTTTAGGAGGCTTTCTTCAGAAACCAAACTGATAATTTTAGAGTTTGTACTCTTGGTAAAAGAACTGGGCCCTGGGACAGGAGATCCTTCCTCTCGGGCAGCATGAGGGGAGGCTCCTCTATCAGGCGTAACAGTGTGGAAAACCACGGCCTTCCATCAATATCATTGTGGTTCGTTCTTGAAGAAATTTCCTGAGAACCAGAGGAATACGTTTGAACGGGGGAAAGGCGTAGCAAATGGGAAAGGCCCACCTCTGGGCCAAGGCATCTTCCTTTGGCCCCTGCTTCCCTTTCCCAGCGAGAAGGACACCAGAACCTGGGTATTTGCTTGGTTGGCAAACAAGTCCACCTCTGGGAGACACCATTTCTCCACTATTAGCTGGAAAATCTCGCTGTTTAGTGACCATTTGAACTCGTACACTTGGTGTCTGCTCAGAAAGTCTGCCAGGTGGTTGTCCACTCCTCTCAGATGGACTGTAGATACCGATTTCAGGCTTCTCTCGGCCCAAAACAAGATGATACTTGTTAGTCTGATTAAGGCCGGACATCTTGTTCCCCCTTGCTTGTTTAAATAAGACACTGCTACCACACAGTCCGAGAGTACCTGTACGTGGTGACCGTTCAGCTCTCTGGCAAATGTCTTTAGCACTTGCCAGATCACCTGCAACTCCCTCCAGTTGGCGGACCTTTGGGACTGTACTCTCCCAGCGCCCTTGGGCTATTTTTGACCACCAATGGGGCCCCCCAGCCCCAAGCACTGGCGTCCATGGTGATATGGATGGACACTGGAAGAGACCATATAGACCCTGCACAAGGTTCACTTTGTCCTCCACCACCAGAGACCTTCTGGTCTTTGAAGATAGGCGGATGGTTGTGTCTAGCGATTCCTGTGCTCCATCCCAGCTGTTCAGGATGTTGGCCTGGAGACACCTGAAATGGTACTGCAGCAATTGTTGCTAGCAGAAAACCCAGACCTGACATAGCTGAGGGAAATTGCCAGTTTGTCTTTTCTACCTTCTCCTCTGTGAGATAGATCTTTTGCACCATTGAGTTCACCAAGAACCCCAGATACTGCAAGGCCTGTGTCGGGATTCATTTTGACGTTTCTTTGTTTATCAACCAACCCAGGTTTTTTTGTTTTGTTTTTTTACAAAAAAGAAATGGCCGCCCACAGATCTACCTGTAATTGGAGCACGGAGGTGGAAAATAATAAAGGTTGTCCAAATATGGTATGACCGATATCCCTTTCAATCTCAGGGGGAGCCAGTGCTTCCACCAGGATTTTTGTAAAAATCCTGGGGGATGAGGACAGGCCAAATGGTAGGGCCCTGAATTGAAAATGTCAGACCTGCCTTCCCCACTGGATTGCGACTCAAATATTTTTTTTTTTTTAAAGCACTGATCACTGGTTCCCAAAAAGTGTCAGTGTCCAGTGCAATCCCCCTAAAAAGCACTGATCGCTGCCATTACTAGTAAAAATAAAAATGCCATAAAAATACCATAGTTTGTATACACAATAAATTGTACGCTTGTGATTTTTTATTTTTTTTCAAAATCATGTAGCAGAATACATATTGGCCTAAATTGATGAAGAAATTAGATTTTGTAAATTTTATTGGGTATGTTTTTATAGCAGAATTATATATATTTTTTTTTAAATGCAGAGGTGATCAAATGCCACCAAAAGAAAGCTCTATTTGTGGTAAAAAAATAAAAATAAAAACTAAAAAAAGACGACAAAAATTCTGTCAATTAAAGCAAAGCAGTGCCATATCACAAAAAACGGCCTGGCAATGAAGGGGGTGAAAGCTTCCAGGGCTGAAGGAAAAATAAATAAAAAAAGAAGGAAAACACATGAAAGAAATAAAAAAGCCAAGGGTTTAAAAACGCAAAACATGCCTGAAAAATGAATCATGAGCAGCCGCATAGATGTGAATCTAGACTTCGGGAGGGACCGAGATCTGGCCTGAAGACTTCCTAGAAAATGATTTACTAGGTACCCAACTGTTTTCTTAAGTCGTCTTTCAGGGCAGCATCTGAAAGGATATAGCAAGGAATACTTACTGGGAGGGTCAACCACCTGGAGAACTTTTCTTACTGGCTGGACAGGCGGTCGATGTGAAGGTTTTAAAGCTCAACTATGTGGCTGCCCTGCAGATCTGCTCTGGCGTGGCCCCTGCCTTTTCCACAAAAGAAGCCCAGGCTCTTGGAGAGTGTGCTGCTACTCCACTTGTTGGTGAAATCTTTTGTGCTGGATATGCAAGTGATATGGCCATTTTGACCCATCTTGCTACTGTGCTCTTTGAATCTTTTTGACCTTTATTTGGTCCAGACAAAAAGGACAAATAGTGCTGAACTTTTGACAATTTTTTGTTCCAAATTGAAACCCTCATAACCTCTCTATTCTTGCTGTCAAGAGTTGCTGTTAGAGACGGAATAACAATGTTTTGTAAACTATCAAAATGATGAGGGGGACTTTTGAAAGAAAAGGCAGATTTGATGAGAGGATTATTTTGTCTGTGTGATATAGTGCAGTATGGTTCGAGCTTTGAGAATGCCTGCATCTCGTTCATCCTTCTAGCCGAAACTAGAAGCACCGTTTTTAGGGTGAGAATTTTGTCCGAACACTCATTTAGGGCAGGGTTCTTCAAACTATGGCCCTCCAGTTCAGGAACTACAGCTACCATCCTGCCTAGTCATGACTGAATGTCAGAGTTTTACAATGCCTCATGGGACGTGTACTTCCGCAAGAGCTAGAGGGCCGTAGTTCAGAGATCCCTGATCCAGGGGTTCAACAGGTGCTGCTAAGAATCTTTGTAAAAGTCTCATCTTTGGATAAGTCTCATGAAGGAAATTTCCTGCTAACAGTAGGCCTAGTTTTATCCACTGAATACAGGAAGCGTTTGACAAGCGGGTCCTCCGCCAATTCTGTATTAAAGAAGGATGACAATACCGCCACTTAAGGGTCTTGTGTGAGAGATTCTTGGTGGCTCTAGGTTGGAGAAAATCCAGAATTATGGGTATTAACCTAAGCTCTCTTCCTGCACACTAGGCTGCAACTTTTTTCTGTACTTTGTTGTATATAGCTTGAGTGACTTTTTTCCTGCTGGCTAAGATTGAGTCCACTACCTTGTCCGACAATCCCTTTTCATGTAGCAATACCCTTTCAGTGACTAAGCGGATCATTGTTTTGATGTTTGGTTGAAGGATCAGCCCCTGTGATAGTAGTTCTGGCTTGTCCGGTAAATGCAAGAATAGCTGTATGCTCATATTTGAGGTGACTGAACCAAGCACTTTGTCGCCAGTGCGGGGCAAGCAGAATGACTGGTCATATCTGGAGGCAAACAGGCCCACTGTAGGTGTCCCCCAGATCTTTGTTATCTAGTTGAAAGTTGACTGGTCTAACTCCCACTCTGTATTCTTCACTGTGGTTCTGCTCAGGTAGTCCCCCAGCGTGTTTTCTACCCCTTTCAAGTGTACTGCTGATATGGGACTGTTTAGTTTTGGCCAAGTCAGAATCAAGTCTGCCAGATTCATGACCAGGGGGGGGGGGGCTGGGGGAATCTAGTGCCTGCCTTGACAGTTGGTGTAAGCTACTGTTTTAGCGTTGTCTGGTTGGATTTGAATGTTTTTGTTTTGAATCAGTGTGTGAAAGGACTTCAGGGCTTGTTTCCTCATGTTCAATGAGGCTTGTGTCCAATGGTGGCTCCATTTGTCTTGTGCTACGTGCTCTACCAGGTGTGATCCCCAGCCAGAGGTTGCAGACTTTTTTGGCAATTTGAGTCCAAAGACCTTGGATCACTGTTTCACTGTATTAGCACGTAATTTTAAAGAGGCCTTGCATGTTGTAGCTGTGCCCAACCAATGGCCGGAATAGATGATGTCATAATACCCAGTACTCTCATGCCTTTCCTGATAGTGATCGAATCAGAGCAACAGATTGGGGTCATCTCTTCCAATATTCTCAATTCCTTGTCCTGAGTAAAATAGATCTTTGTTTCCTTGGTGTCTAGTATATAGCCTAAATGGTTTACGGTTTGACTGTAGACGAATTTCGATTTTTGCCCATTTATAATCCATCCTAGATCCCTCAGGTAACTGATGCTTGACTGGGGGGGGGGGGGGGGGGGGGGCTTCTGGTGTGCAGGCAAAGAAAAGGAGATCGTCCAAGTAAGGTATTACTTCCATGCCTTCCAGGCATAACTTCTTTAGAGATTCTGCCAGGATTTTTGTAAAATATCCTGGGAGCTGAAGAAATTCCAAAAGATAAGAGCAGTGTATTGAGGGTGAAGTATAGCCTTCAGGCCACAAACTGCAAATCTTAGGTATTGGTGGTAGGGTTTTTTTTTGTTTTTTTATTGAAAAATAAGTATAAATAAATATCACACAGTACAACAAAAAGATTGAGTATGTAGTACCCCAAGGGGGTGAACAAGACAAACGTTAAGGAACCGAAAATTGGTTTCTATATACTTCTCAGGTATGTGGCACATGTTGCAGGATATAAACAGTCCAGGCGAGGATTCCAAGAGGGTAAAACAGAAATGAAAACAATAAAAAACAAAACAATAGGATAATAAAAATATTGGAACAGTAGAACACTGAAACATTATGTCGGTAGCAAAATGTGGTCTGACCAGGTGCAATGCGCAAAGAGCAAGGAAATAATTGTACATTGTACGATATGCTAATTAACTTAACAGTTTTAACAGTTAACAGTTTTTAGCCCATAGAATCCATAGGCTCCATTAATGAACAAAGAGTCATTTATTACCGTGTCTGTCAGTAGGCTTACAAAAAGCAACATTTTGCTTCACCATATCATTGGTGTTTTTTTTTTCTTTATCGGTTTATGTAGATAAGAGTTCTGCAGATCCACTGTCGCCATGAATACTCCTGGTGGCAGTATATATGACATATGGAGTAGATAGGACAGTAGCCTTACTGCTCATTCTTGGTCTTTGGGAAGTGTGTCCAAGTACCTGCTCAGCGGGGTACTTGAAAATTCTATGGCATAGCTTGCTTCTAATGTGTGGTGGACAACAAAACCGTTAGCCGTTATGTTCTGTGATCAGTTGACAAATTACACTAATCTGCCGCCCACTTGTAAGAGGTCATTGCTTATTGGTATTAGAGATAGAAGGCTTGAGGATGAAATCCTTCCCATTCTTTTCTGAAAAAAAAATAGCTTTTTTGCTTCTGCTTGCCGGTTACCTCTGTTGCCGAAAAGGAGCTCGGTTTTCTTCCTTTTGGGCTAAGGAAGGCCTATTTTCCCATCTGCTGATCTGTCAAGTACAGACTCAAACTCCAGCCCAGAGAGGAGGCTTCCTGTGAAAGGAATGCCGTAAAGCTTATTCTTTGAGGGACGTCCCCTTGCAAGGATTTCAGCCATAAAGCTCTTCTGGCTCCATTGATCAGGGCTGTGGCTCTGGCTGCTTTTACACAGCAGATGAGTCAGCCAGGAAAGCAGGCTCCTTGGTCAGTTTTGGTATGGTTCTGAGTAGTTCCTCCCAGGTCATCCCTCCTTCCAAATGATTTGAGGACGGATTCAGCCATAGTAAGTGCGTGTTTGCTATACATGTGGGCGCATTCGCAGGATTGAAGTTGGCTGCTCCGGCTTCCCATACTCTTTGAATATGAAGAAGGCTGTAATAGCCAAAACACATTAGTATTTCACGTACTCTGTTCTTTTTATATAGCCAATAAAGATTGACAAGCGGAGTGTACTGTGTGGCTGGCTTTATTTCTACTGTTGTGAATTCATTAAGAAAAAAATAATAATAATACATTTAATATTTACTGTCAGAGAGCCTGGTAACATTTAAATCAGCAGACCAAAGGACCACTTTCCCCTCCCATCAGAATTAGGTGACCAATTTATATGACCCCTTGAAAAGCTGGGCTGCGACAAACAAAAGTCTCAAGCTGACTCAGACTGGAGCCACAATAACTTTTAAGTCAAGGAAAGTTTAAATAAATAAACCTATTGGATCAGAGAGTGAACAGATATCCTAAAGTCAACCTCAATATGGACTCAGATGTCAATGAGACAATGTCTAAGATACGAAGTGGAGATCTACCCCAACAGGGCAAATAAGACACCTCCATTAGAAAAGTAAACAATGGGATTGTATCCTGAATGTTCAAAGTCCATCGCTACACATGGTGTTAGAGAGATGTGAGAGGAAGATACAAATCAGACATATTTCAAAAATACTTCAAGTGATTAAAACTGTATGTGATATTTGTGGGTCAACAAGGAGATATTGTGGTTTGGTATCTAGTGATCTGGGGAACTTTGTCATGGAGAGATTATATATATGAAAGTGTGATCATAAGTAGAAGTGTTTTAGCAACAAATTAGTATTATGAAAAACATATAATCATGATTATAATTGTATAAGAATTTAACCTATGTTTAGATAAACAAATATTGATTGGATACCCGAATTATACATGTATCCATATAGATAATAATTGTATGGGATATTGTTTGATATATATCTAACCTGGGTCCTTTCTAAATGGACTAAAGATTAACAGATATACATATATATCACCATTTTATGCAAGTGATTATTCAAAATTATGTTAAAACGTATTTTATATTATGCCATCATTCCTGAACACCCGAAATATATTCATTAGAACATATATAAAACAACGAACGCATATTATAAAAATAAAAATATTAACTTAAAGAAATAAAAACACCAAATACATGAGACACCTGGTGGTTGAAGGTGCTATTACCTTAAAATCACGAGACTACTGGGAAAGGTGATCGTTAAGTTTGCCTGCCAATAGGAAAGGGAGACATACCCTCTGGGCAGAACTTAGTATAATTTTATGATCTTTTTGTTTAAGAGGATATTTAAGAAACTAGGAGGAAGGAGAAAAAAAAAAGCTCGGAGGAGAGCTGGGGGGCCAGAGTCAGGGGGAAGCTTAGGGACCCCCCCTGAGAAGGGACACTGGAAGACATGCATGAATACACATTTTTACATTCATGAAGATCCCTGCTACTTGGAACTCGGAGGTCACACAAAGTAATTCCTCTGTAAAAGGATCCATGTTGAAGCCACGGCAGCCATCTTAAAATTCCTGGTAACCAACACTCCACACTAATAGCCATATTGGAAATGGGTAAATATATGTTTATCATCTATTCTATGTTCTCTTAAATATTGATTTTTTTTGAATATTCTATTATTGAAAATATTTCTCCCGAATCAACCGCCTTTTAGATTTTTCTCTAAATTTATTTTTCATTATAAATTTCTTTTTTTGCATAGATGCCAATTTTATTGACAAACAAATGTCTAATTTATTTCACATTGTTAACCACTTACTTACCTGCAGTATAGTAACGGTTGGACGTGTGAAATACACAGACATTCTGTTTAATTGTCAATTATCAAAAGGTTATTGATTCTACCGAGAAGTGATAATGGTGATAATTGTGTCCAAGGTACTACTACGCCCAGTTTGAGGGTGTTCCCAGTAAATGTCAAAATGATCAAGTAATGCAATCTGTATTTTAATATTTCATGTAAATATTTGTTTTCTGTCAACCAATAAATGTAGCTATTTTGTATGATCACTCGTCTCCGTGAATACGGTTCACATATATAGACTGTGTCATATAGACTGATTCTGTATCTTAAAAATATCGTCGTTATAAATTTCTTAGTAAATATTGTGCGGGAAATTGTCCTTAAAAACCACAACACTACTATACTCCTACCAAATTCTCAAGGAAGTACTGGCACATCCTCAGGTGCACATGATGGTCTCATTTGGTAAGAAACCTACTCTATATATTTTTAGGAACACCCCAATTCCCATAACAGCTTCACTTTTTAATAAATTAGATAATATTGTTATGCATTTTATTTGGACAGGTGTTAGGTGCCCTGAGGGCAGGTGACAGATGCACCACGTTGGGGTCAGGAGTGCACCGCTAAAGTAGTGGACCCTACGGCTGACTGCTGCAGATGGAGCTCTGGGTGGTTCAGGAAAGCAGGTACTCTGGAGAACCAACACAAATCACACAGGAGCTAGAGCATGAGATTTCCAAGGGCGAGGAGTCTAAGAGCAAGCAGGTGTTCACCAGGAGCCACTGAAGGTGGGGATGGATTTTGCTGCAGTCTGGCTCCAGGTTGCGGCCCCCAGGGTCTCCCAGTAGACTACTGGAGGATAGAGAGGAAGCAGCAGCTTGGGACAAGGGATAGTCGGGAGATAGCCACAAGGTCAGAGCAATAAGCAGATAAGTATAATCAAGAACACACCAAAAGGTTGGGATATGAAGCAGAAGAGAACAGTCAAGAACAAGCCAAGATCAGTGACCAGAATCAGACGTAGAGCACATGGCAAGATGTACACACAATATTGATCAGCAAGGCTAGCTTGCAGTGCACATGTTATATAGGCAGTTTCAGTCAGAGGCTGGGGTGGAGCCATGCTTGAGGGGAGATTACTTAAGCAGCCAGGTAAAGGGCTGCTGGTCTCTTGAGCTGAACACACGGAGAGGTAAACAGACATGAACATTACTGCAGATCCATTACAATAACCCCCTCCTGCAAGGCCTCCCCCTCTCGCGCTTGAAGGGAAACCTCATGTGAAACATCAACAGACGAGGCGCAAGCAGTGATCCAAGACCTCTCCTCGGGACCAAACCATTTCCAATGCACAAGGTACACAAGGTACTGAAGAAGGCCTTTACAGAGCTGGGAATCCAGAACTTGACCAACCTTGTGCTTTAGATTATCCCCAGAGACCATAACTGAGGGAGGAGGAGAGTTCTCACTGAGGACCACACTTCTTAGGAATGGGCAAGGGCATGAGAAGACCAGCAAGAGCCTGAGGAGGGGCTATGAGACCCTTAAAGATGATGAGCTGGACATCCAGCAGGACCATCAGACTGGGCGGAGGTCAGTGGATCCGTGAGGTAAGGATGGTTAGCAGGCGATATGTCACAGGAGTCAAGCCGGATAGCTGAAACAAGCAGAATGCAGAGAGCCCTCAAAAAATGGTTGAACGCCCCACATGGCCGAATGAGGCAGTCTATCCAAAGCAGGGGTGCTCAACCTGTGGCTCTCCAGCTGTTGCAAAACTACAAGTCCCATCATGCCTCTGCCTCTGGGTGTCATGCTTGTGGCTGTCGGAGTCTTGCTATGCCTCATGGGACTTGTAGTTCCGCAAAACAGCTGGAGAGCCACAGGTTGAGCACCCCTGATCCAAAGGATTGATTGAACATCATCGATAGGTTTGAATGGATGTAGTAATAGGGTGAGGTCAGGTTATAGAATGTCCTTAAGAAAAAGCAGGAGGCTCAATAGGCATGGGCTGGACTGGCATAACTGGTCACATCGCAAGGAGTAGCGACTGGGGAACTTGAGGACAAGTTAGCCTGGCTGTGCGTCCAAGAGAGTTTAGGGACTGGCAAAAGGTAAATTGTTATACAAACTGGAATGAATGATCGTCTCAGGTTCACAGGTAGGCTCCTCATCCAGAGTGTCAAAATGACTAAAGCCCCGTACACACGAGAGGACTTATGTCCGACAGACTTCCGAAGGAGTTCCGTCGGAGTTCTGCCGGAGTTCCGACGGAGTTCTGACGGACTTTTCGGCGGAGCGGACTTGGCCACACACAATCACACTAAACTCCGACGGATTCGAACGTGATGACGTACGACTGGATTCGAATACGGAAGTTCATAGCCAGTAGCCAATAGCTGCCCTAGCGTCGGTTTTAGTCCGTCGGAATAGCACACACACGAGCGGAGTTTTCGAAGGGACCCGGGTCCGGCGGAGTTCCGTCGGGAAAATTTGAAGCATGTTCCATATTCTAAAGTCCTTCGGACTTTGGCGAGTCAAAAGTCCGTTGCAGCCCACACACGATCGAATAGTCTGACGGACTCAGTCCGTCGGACTTTGGACGTTGAAAAGTCCGCTCGTGTGTACGCGGCTTTAGAGAGTGCATCAGCCCGACTACTGCAGGACACATTCCAGAAATTGCTATACGCAATGGGAAGAGCAGAAGATAGTGAGATGGTGGCAACAGGAAGTTTCACTTTTGGAGCAACCCCAAGTAGGCAGGAACAGGAGGAACCCCAAATCCAGGATCTGCCCAGCAGTCTAGTGAACAGGTGTAGAATGGAGCAGTAACCAAGACCCAAAACGATAGGGGTTGAGGCCTTAGGTAAGATAAGGAAGGATATCCACTACTGGTGGAGTGTCCCTACCGACATCTTATCAGGGAGGGTCTGGAAGCAGATAGGGCCCCCTGAGAGAACAGTGCCATCAATCGCCAAGACCACCAATGGCGTGGTGAGGGGCAAAAGGATAAGCCTCATGGAAGATGCAGTTCCCCAGTCCATGAATTTGCCAGCAGCTCCGGAAACCAGATATGCCAAGATTGAATGAGAGGAAGCGCCAACATGAAGGAACACAGAAAGAAGAAAACAAGAAGGTGAAGGTGATATTTCTGGGTCCAATACTCCACCTTCCAGATGTATTAGACCTGAGCATTTTTCTGGATGGAGAGAGTAAGTGTCAAAAATGACCTTTGGCCCCACAATAGAGTTCTGCGCCTAGCACGTGCCTCGAGAGATAGCCTGGTCTGGCCCAGCTGCATAGGTTCCTTAGCTGGCAGGTGCTTCTTGGGTTGAAGAGAGGGGAGCGCAGGCTGCCTAAGGACCAGGGAGTAGTGGCATCTTTTTCCAGGGTCCTCTCCTGAAAGGGAATATCGATCTGGTTACACAAGGAGATGAGACAGTTCAGATCATCCGGTTGGTTCCTCCCGCTAATTCATCCTTCACTCTGTCAGAGAGGCCATGTAAAAAGGTTGCAACTAAGACCTCATTATTCCAGCTCAGCAGTCAAAGTACAAAAATGAAGACCCTACTGTCCCACAGAAGCGGACTTTTTTTTTTGGGGGGGGGGGGGGGGATATTCTGGAAAAAAAAAAGTCAAAAAAATATTGCTTTTTTTTCAAAATTGTCACTTTTTTTTGTTTATACTGCAAAAATAAAAAAACAGGTGATCAAATACCACCAAAACAGAGCTCTATTTGTGGGGAAAAATAAGTCAATTTTGTTTTGTTGCAATGTCGCACGACCGCGCAATTGTCAGTTAAAGTGACAGTGCCGTAACGCAAAAAGTGCTCTGTCAGGAAGGGGGTAAATATTTTGTTTCTTCTTCTTATCTTAATCCTAATTGATATTAATCATTATGTTACATGCTCAATATCTTAACAAAACAAACACCATTTATTTTTCCTTTCCAAGAACAAGTCCTGTGTTTGCCTCTATAGGCAGAGAGATAAAAAAAAAAAACACAACATTGAATCCTCCTTCCCCTCACCAGAAGCGGACTCTTGACAGAGAGGTAAAAGGGCGCTGGGCCCTTAAGAGACATGACCTGGTTCCTCGAAGATATTCCAAAAAAGTTTCAAGAAGTTAGAAAGGCTAGAAACCACTGGGTCATTCTGTTCCCACAGAGGGGCAGCCCAGGCCAATGCCTCGCTGGACAGGAGGGATATAATATACCGTAGGCTACCTTTGCCTGATCAGACAAAATGTTTTGGGGCTCAAGTTCAAAATGAATGGTGCACTGGCTAAGGAACCCCCTGCAGGCCTTGGAGACCCCAGAAAAAACGTGATGGAGCTGGCAGCTGCAATGACTGTATGGCTGCGACTGCAACCGGAATAGGTACAGCCTCCGATTGTGATTGCGGTTGCTGAACCAGAGTTCCTAAGGAAGCCTGAAGCTGCTCGAAGTGTAAAGCCAAATCCTGGAGGAATCGCATCATCTGGGTCCAATTAAATTCCTGGGTCTTGAGTCTGTGGACTATGCCCTGCAACGGATCATCTGAGGGTAGCGGCACTTCAGCTGGGTCCATGGCTGATCAAACGGTCAGGTCACCTGAGGCCAGGTGACAGATGCACCCCGTTGGGGTCAGGAGTGCACCGCTAAGGTAGTGGACCCTACGGCTGAAGCTCTGAGTGGATCAGGAAAGCAGGCACTCTTGAGCACCAACACGGATCGCACGTGGGAGCTAGAGCATGAGATTTCCCGGAGCGAGGAGTCTAAGATCAAGCAGGTGTTTACCAGGAGCCCCTGAAGGTAGGGATGGATTTCGCTGCAGTCTGGCTCCAGGTTGCGGCCCCCAGCTCACAGTAGACTACTGGAGGATAGAGAGGAAGCAGCAGCTTGGGACAACAAGGGATAGTCGGGAGATAGCCAAAAGGTCAGGGCAACAAGTAGATAAGGATAGTCAAGAACACGCCAAAGGTCGGTATATGAAGCAGACAAGGACAGTCAAGAACAAGCCAAGATCCATAACCAGACTCAGACGTAGAGCAGACGGCAAGACACACACACACACACGGGAAGCCAAACACCCAATACTAATCAGCAAGGCTGGCTTGCAGTGCGCAGGTTAATATAGTGTTCCCAGTCAGAGGCTGGGGTAGACCCATGCTTGAGGGGAGATTACTTAAGCAACCAGGTGAAGGGTGGCTGGCCTCTTAAGCTGAACACATGGAGGGGTAAGCAGACATGAACGTTACTTCTGATACATAACAGCAGGTATCGTCCCTTGTAGAACTAGGTCTACTTTGCAGTTGCCCCTTTGGTCTGGTGAATTAGCTTTATCCGTTTTGGGAAATACTACTGGGCAGCAGTGCTGGTTATGGTATGCTGGTGGTTCTCACAGTCCAGAACTAATCCATCAGTAAACTTGGAGGCTGCCATCCTGGATTTCTATTCAGCTCTGATCAACTTGGTATATGGAGGCCCTAGGTCTACACCACTACTGAAAAAAGGGAGAGAAAGTGCACCAGACTAAGTGCAGTATATATGAGAAGGCATTTATTAAAATAAAAGCATACAGCCAAGTGGCTACTCATAAGAGTAAGTACTAATCGGGCATGTACATAAATAAAGAGACTAATCCACGTCACAGGCAGGTCCATGGTGATGCGAAGCTGGTGTAATGCTGACAAGAAAGAGGGCAGTGGTGGAAATTCCTCGGCATCCTGAGCGGTGATGTAAAAGATGTCGCTTTGCTCTAATAGCAATGGCTTATCTTGCAGCATCCAGACGCTCGGGTAGCCGAAACGGGAAGTGCGCCTCAGCATGGAGTGCAAGCTCCGTGATCCGGAAGTGACGTGTGGGCCAATCGGAAGACGTGTTTCACAACTTCAGTTGTTTCCTCAGTTCTTAAGAACTCATTGGTCGATGGTGCACACTCATTTTATCCTAATTTATTTTGAACTTTTTAGTCTATTTACCCTTGTTTTTATTTGCACAAAGACTTTTCAGTGACTGATCCCTTGCGCCATTTGATCCCATGTGTTTTCTTATCCTACACCACTAATGAGTCCCAGCTGCGCACTACGGTACAGGCGTGGGACCGGGTGTCGCTAGGCTATAGGCGAGACTAATACCATCTCCCCTAAGGCTGGATTCACCCCATGCATTTTTTGGGTTTTTTGCACTATAGAAAAATGACCCATAGCAAACCATGTTAAATGGACTGTAGCGCAAATCTGCAAAAAGCACTAAATGCATAGGTGTGAATACAGCCTTACACCCAGCTTTGGGGCAATCCTAGGTTGCCGCATCTGTGCTTTATCCCTGATCCTAGTGTATAGACCGTTTTGGCATTAAAATGTTACAACATGTTAAGTCTGTGGGACAGCTCCCATCTTTTAACGGCCTTCGAGAAACTGATGGTGTTTTTTTCGATATTTGCAGCTCCTCCATGCAGTCCAAGCGCAATTTTCCTCTGGGGTAACATTGGCTCCTCACAAGGTGGAAAGGTTCCTTATTACCCGTAATGCCGATAGGATTCTTTTCTCGATTTACCTTAGAATTAGTAGGGGGGGGGGGGGGGGGTAACGATCAAGGTGACCCAATTCTTTCAGCATTGGCAGAGAGTTATTGCCACCTGTTGATGACTGGGATGAAGGGTCTCAGACTATGTGCCAATGGTTATTTCAGCAAGAGGTAGATTTATATATTCTTAAAATTCTCCATAGGGCATATTTAGCCCCTCAACGCCTCTACCGAATTTATCCCACTCATTCTGCAAATTGTCCTAAATGTACTCAGGAGGTGGGCACATTCTAACCGATACAGATCATTCGGCAGGAGATAGTAGCAGATATAAATAGGATTGGGGATCCAAGTATGATACTGGATTCACAGATTCTTTTGCTCGGGATATGTGACTCAGTGGTTCAATCTATTCCCAAATGGCTCTCTGCATTCTATGCTGCCTTCTATGCCAGGAAAGCTATACTCTCCTACCTCAGCAGGGGATCACTTCATTGATCCCCACTGAGCTGGCAGATAACAGGTCTGTCTCTGCTCAATGTGCAGGGAAGGACCTGTCAGAGCCCCGCTGTTCTCAATGGGGGGATGGGATGAAAATTGACAGCCTGTCAGTTTTCATCCGATCTGCTGGATGGATGGCGAACGCATCGCAATCTGTCTATTTTGAGTCACATCGGATGGCAGGCGGGTGTCAGCAGACACATCTCCGCTGACATCCGTCTGCCCATAGAAGTCAATGTGTCAATGGCTCACCCGCTTGAATCCGCCTGAAAAACAGACAGGCGGATCTGAGCAGGCCGAGAGTGTGAAAGGAGCCTTACTAGTGTCATGTCCTGTGGAATTTGTATTTCACTATTGACTGTATAGACTTAATCCTTGGTTTGCTGTCAAACTTTGTGCTCCAGTGTTTCTAACTTATGGCTGTAATATTTTTAATACTGAATAAAACGTTTGTAAATTTAAAAAATGGATGTGTATTTTGTAATTTTGTTTTGATGGAATGTGCATCCAAGGCTTTTTTTCACTTTACATGTATTAGCAATTACATATAGATATATTTAATACTGATTTATATTAAAAACTAACCTTTTTTTGCGAGTTTCTTAGTGAATGTAATCAATCAGCATACTACATCTTGCTCCCATAGTGTTTAGTAATAGGAGGCCACGTAGGAGGAGGAGGGAGGAGAAGAAGGAGGGAGGAGGCTTCTATCAATCAATCCAATCAAGAGCCGAGATCCCGGCCACATAGGGTGTGTGCATGCATAGGATGCATTAAGGTGAAAAAACACGAGGGTTTACAACCCCCTTAATGAACGTTCATGGTATCTAAAATTTCAAAGCATGTCTAAACGAGCCCAAAGGTTAAGTTTACACTAGAATTAAAAGAAGGCGTTTCATTTGCATTTTTTTTAACCACTTCAGCCCCAAGCCTCATTTTTATTTTTTTTACACTTGTCTAGCAAAAAATTATTTCAACTTCTAAACAATTACTTAGAACCCCCAAACATTATATATAGAATACATTTTTTTCTAAGACCCTAGAGAATAAAATGGTGGTCATTGCAATACTTTGTCACACCGTATTTGCGCAGCTGTCTTACAAGCGCACTTTTTTTGGAAAGAATACATGAATAAAAAAAAATTTAAAAAAAAAAAAAAACAGTAAGGTTAACCCAATTTTTTTAGATTGTGAAAGATAATGTTGTGCCGAGTAAACCGATACCCAACATGAAATTCTCATGGATGGATGGGGGGGGGGGGGGGGTTTACAAACTATTACCCTTAAAAATGTCCATAGGCGATGTTTAAAAAGGTCTACAGGTTACCAGTTTTTATTTGCAGAGGAGGTCTGGGGCTAAAATTATTGCTCTTACTCCAGCGATCGCGGCAATACCTCACATGTGTAACTTGAACACCATTTTCATAGGCAGGCACTACTCACGTATGCACTTGCTTCTGCGTGCAAGCTTGCCTGGGACGGGTCGCTTTTAAAGAAATAAAAAAAGTATCTTATTTTACTTTCAATTTTTTAAATTGACACTTTAAAAAAGTTTGGGTCCCTTTTATTCCTATTACAAGGAATGTAAACATCCCTTGTAATAGAAAAAAAAGCATGCCAGGACCTGATGTCATCAGCACATGCAAACTGAAGCAAGGACACGTACCTGCCCTTGCTTCAGTTAGACTGTGCCATTACCGGCGGCTCCCACGCGCATGCCTCATCGCGACTCCAGCAATCACAGCGCCAAAGCCTGTGATACCTGGAAGTAACTCCAGGAGAGATGTCACCGCCGGAGTGATGAACTAGGACCGCTGCGGGGGCTTCGATATAAGGAAAGCAATACATAATGATCTAGTATGCTATTCATACTAGCTCATTATGCCTTGGTCTTGAAGGTTTTTTGCTTGGGTTTATAACCACTTTAAGAGCTACGGGCGGAAGTAAAGTTTGACATCGCTTCCGCCCTTCCAAGCCATGGAGCCGAGCAGGGGTCATCTTCCTTCAGTCGGAAGTCAGGCATCCGTGGGAGAGGACACGATAGTATCCGTTGCTACCGGCGGGTCCGGTAAGCGGCAGAGATGACCAGAGCACAGCGGGCACCTCTCCTGCCACCAATAAAAGTGATCTTGCGGCGAATCCGCCGCGGAGACCACTTTTATCTTAAAAAGAAAGGCAAGGCGATCCCGAAAATACTAGAGTTAGGGTAGCTAGCCGTTGCCATAACCCCGGTATTAAGCATCAAAGTACTGATGTACGGGTACGTTTTGCGTGAAGTGGTTAAAGCCTCTTAAATGCCCATCAATGCTCTAGCTTAATTATGTGCATTGGAGCAGACAGTGTTGTTGACATGGATACATTTTGGTGCAAAGAAAAATGAAAACGCAGACACAACCAATCTGTTGTGTTCAGATGTCGTTACCGCTCCCAAGCACCTCCATTCAAGGCAATGTAAACACAGCACAAACATTCTGCAAATTTGTTACTAGCTGAGATGATAGTACAAGAATCCATACATTAGAAAACCAGCAAAGGCAGCATTTGGCAAATGTTATTTAAAACAACCACGTAAAAAATGGACTAAAAAAAATGCGCATGTTAACGTGCGTTCATGTTATCTAAAATTTCAAAGCACGTCTCAACATGCCCTAAGTGTCACACAGTCAATGCCTTTAGGAATGATGGCAGGGAAAGAACAGCCTGCAACAACATAACTATAGTGCAGCGCAAACAGGCAAGCGCCTGCAAAGAAAATAGCGTCCACAACCATGGCTGTGGACGACAGCTTGTCTGCAACTCGCAGAGCTGTAACAGCAGACCTTTATCTAGACCAGCCCTGAAAATAACTTTCCAGTCTCAGGGAGCCCCTCCTAAAAATGACTATATCCACAACGAATGACATTATTGTGATGGTCAGTGGGAAGAAGTACAACCTTACAGAAGCTAAAAAGATCAATGGTATAAGTGGGAACTTATCTGAGAGACAGAAACTTCTCATTACTCAAGGAACCCCTAGCAACCCTCAAACTTTGGAAAAACCCCGATGTACACTATTAGCATGTGATACATGACTAATCTGGAGAGATTACAAAACCTAAAATATCCAGCCTGTCACCTGATAAAAACTTGATGCAAAAGAAAATACAAAAAGTGACCTTGGAAGCTAGGAAAATACTGGAGTTTCTAGTAGTTGTCAAAATCTCTCTGCAGTAACATTTTGTTGAGCGTTACTTCAAAGTAAATACATTTAGATCAAAATCTGATCAAATTAAATAGTGAAAACTGTATTGGCAGCTTGCTTCAGACAATTGCAGCTCACTTTCAGCATACATGAGATCAGTTAGAGGTGCTGCTGATGTGCACTTGATCTCCTCCACAGCTACAACCTGTATTTGCAAGCCCACTGACTTATGGAGAAGCAGCTCTAAAATGAACAATATATTGACACATGCTCTTATACTGCCTAGAAAACTTAGAGAGATTTCACTGTAAAAAAAAAAAAAAAAAAAAAAAATTATTAAAAGCCAGCAGCTACAAATACTGCAGCTGCTGACTTATAATAAATGGACACTCACCTGTCCCAGGATCCAGCGATGTCGGCAGCCGAGGCCGATCGATCGCTCGGCTCTCGACTGCTGCTGCCATTCTAGGTGAGGGAATCAGGAAGTGAAGCATTGCAGCTTCACTTCCTGGTTCCCGCATGCACTAGCCGCGCAATAGGAACGGCCCGCGCTGTCTCTGGGACCCGTGTGTGTCCCAGCAGACAGCACGCCGGGACAGGATGCCTGGAAGTGGGTGCAAATACCTGTCTTAGACAGGTATCCGCACCCCCCACCCCCCTGAAAGGTGCCAACTGTGACACCGGAGGGGGGGGGTTCCGAAGAGCGGAAGTTCCACTTTAGGGTGGAACCCCGCTTTAATAAAAGGATTGAGGTAAAACTCAGAGATTGCAAGTACAACTTCTAACAGTTTATGTGGCAATGCGGAGGAAATAAGGAAATAGGAAGAACTACTTGCTATTTTAAAGTGGATGTAAACCCAAAAAATAAAAATAATTTTATGTCATAATGTAGAGTATAAGATTTCCTATCATTTGAGCCCAGTCTTGCCACAAAGAGTTAATCCATCTCTGAGCAATCATCTTTTATTGTTCAGTCAGATAATTCTTGACAAACAGAGAAAATCTTTGTCAAATCCTCCCCCTTGCTGGGAGTGACAGGTGATTTACATATCCGTGCACTAGCCTAAGAGACATGCATTATTTTTTAATTCCCTCCCACTCCTTTCTTCTGCTGCTCTGCCAGAATTGGATGTTCCCCACCTTAGCATGATTGGGCATGCTGAAGTCATGTGGTTACTTTCCTGTCTTTTCACTGGATGTTAGAGATCATAGCAGAAGTTTAGTGTAAGAAACACAGGACAATATGCATATTGACAAGGGGAGTGTAGAGGTGGGTGGGGAGTCTACTGACATCACGACTCCACTCACCGATCTCCAAACAGACCCACCCACAGAATCTGCAGTTTTTTGGGTCTCATAACAGACAGAGGGGAAACATTTGACAAGTAAAGATACATGCAGGAGGCATGTATATCCTTCTAGAAAACCCATATTGCAGTAGTTTAGAAAGGATGACATTGGGTTTACATCCACTTTAACAGATGGCAAACTAATTAAATTAGGCAATCTTTGATAGGGAAGCTACAGAAAAACAAAAGGGTTTAAACATTCTTAACCTCTTTGTGTCAGCGCTTCCCGGACATTTAAGAGGTTTCAGATGCAGCGATAATGATAGGAAAGCTACCGATTGCAAGAAGTGATCAGGAGCGTCCGTTAGCCACCGGTAACTGTGGGGTGCACACTCTTGGCACAGCTGTGTCTGCAAATTAGTAAGCAAATATGCGGTCGCTCTGCACCAACACCCACCTACCGAGGCAGCATATTTGAGCACGGTCGGCGCCTAGTGTTTAAAAAATAATAATAATTTGATTCTGTTCCCTAAAGCATGTTTGCCCTCCTGTATCACCTAAAAATCCTTGCTGATCCTGCCTGGCTATGCCCTCCCCCATGTAAACTGACCACTGTATCATGGCTGCTGAGCTCTGACACTGTGGTCAGTTTACGTGCCTCTATCAGCCGCAGACCTGACCTCCTCTGCTTGTGAAAGTGCCGGCCCCTTCCCCTACTGCCACTTTAAAATCAGGGTGGATATAAATCAATATTTAAAATAAATATTTTTTATTTTTATCAAATTTTAAATTTCAATAAAATGCTTTTGGAGTAAAAATATATCTAAAGATAGTTTGCTATTTAAGATACATTTGTGATTTAGTTTATTCAGCATGAAATGGAGTTTAGTTATGTAGCATGAGGCTGTATATTCTGCAATATTTACATTTTTGGTTAGCTCATTCAATGAATCCAAGCTCTGCAAGCTGAGAACATGCACTGCATTGATGCATTCACACAATTTCACAGTAACCATGAGATAAAACAAAGTTCAGGAATTTCTTTATCCCATCGTTTTGCAAACCTATGTACACAACAAACTCTGTGACTGAATGGTTCTGATATCACCGTTTTACTAACCTAAAAGCTTAATATTCTAAATAGAAAACCTTCAAATTGTTTCCAAATATTGAAGATTCTAACTACCAGAAAGAAAAAGTCCTTACATTACAAGAGCATCTGTCATTTCAGATCCATCATAGCAGCACCTGTTAGCGGGCATCCACTCACCTACTGCAGCCACCTTACCTTGTGGTATCACTGCCGCATCACCAGCTCTCCCATTAAAGTGAATGGGACCATTGGTGAGTCAATAGCGGGTCAGAGGAAGAGCCACTGCAGACAGATGACAGTTGCTCTTTAAAAATTATGATTTAAATTGAGTGGATTTAAATCAAGCCTTTTTTACTAGGGATTTAAATCAAATCCACCCCGTTTAAAACTATAATCTATTCATGCCATCCCCTCTGTTATATAAAAATATGTGGCCCAGTGTCCGATCTATATAAAAAAAAAAAGCCAGTTATACCTTATATCAGAGTCTTCAGGTGCTCACGCAACTCCTAAGCTCGCTCTCCTCTTCAGCTGACGTCAGTTGGAGTTCTCGGGCCTGCCCGCTATAGCTGTCAGTCGGGGAGAGGAGAGAGCCAAGGATTCACGGTCGGGAGCCAGGAGACGCTGTGATACAAGGTATAATCTAAATTTTTTTTTTTATATATAGATCGGACACGTTGTTATATATCAGAGGGGATGGCATGACTATAGTGGCTAAACAACAATTTTTAAAAGGTAGCTACAGAAATTAAAGAAAAACTCTTATTAGCAAATGGATTAGCTTTGCAAGAATTAAGACTGTGCCACAAAAAAAAAAAAAAAAAAAAACACAAAAAAAAGTGACAAATTTCCCTCCCTAGCATGCACACTCTTTCCCTTCCTATGATTCAGGTATTGGGAAAAAATAAATAAACCAACCCACACAACAGACATTATCTTTCAATGTTACAAAACAGCTAAGCACATTGTCTCTTGTTTGCCTTACTGTCAGGCCCCATTCACACCTGAGCCTTTTGTAGTTCCAAATTCTTAGGAAAATAAAAAAAACAAAAAACACAAGCACCGCTATAGTGGTGGTTTACATCTCTACTCCAAAATGCCTGTAGCCAAACACCTGAAGCTCACAAAAGTTTTGGAGCCATTTTTGCAAATCGATTTGGGCAAATTGGTGCATTTTGAGTCCCATAGAAGTGCATTGTTGCACACAAAAATGTGTGTTTTGTAGCGGATATGTCCACATGGCAATAAGTGATGTCACAGGTGATACGGCTAATAGAAAAAACATCTGAAGCTCAAACATTGTAACAAACTGCGCATAAACTGCACAAAAATGAGATGCTCCATGTGAATGCAGTCTCAAAAATAGGGTTTATTCTAAAAACAAGCCATTAAGTTGACTGTTCATAAACAAGAGAACTAAGAAATTAACATTAATCAGGACAATACCAATATCACCATGGTTTCCCGGATAGCTTGTTGGCATATTTCTTTAAAAAAAAACATTTTCAAGATCAATTGATTTGTTTGCTGTGTTAAGAAAGCGCTGTTCACGCATCCAGTATTTGGAAGACACGTAGAAGGTCAAACCACAAAAAAAAAAATCTTGACAATCAGAATACTCACGAATTAGTGTGCAGATACTCGAAGGTCAACTGGGCCCGGTTCAAACTGCTATAGTTTGTGAATGCCATGATCTCCCTGCTCAGTGTCTATGGGGGCTGAACATAAAAATGAACCTATAGCCAATAATCAAGGCGTCGTTCAATGTTGATCTCGATGGCCCTTGTGTGGGCAGTACAACATGCCTTCAGTTCAGTGCCCAATGACTATCCAACGTCAAGTCGTCTACAATCTTCGGGATGATCAATTGGAAGCTCAAGGTTCAACAGTATCTGTAAGTACAGAAAAACCTAACAGATCATTTTGTTTCCTAGTACTGGATGCAGAATACCCAACACCACAAACCTAGCCAGCCCTCTAAGCCTGTGAGGAGCAGTGGGCTAAACCTACCCTCTACACGTGTATGGAGATGTAGCTCTCCAAGTCCTGTGAATGGAAAAATAACAATTCCAGTCAATCTACTTGCAGCCCAATGTCGGTTGATTAGGGGTCATGCCTTGCAGACCTCACCAAGCTACTCCTATGGTTGGAAGCAGACGTAGAGCCTGTAATGGGGACCTGTGTGAGGAGAACACGCTGTCCCACACGGACGCACACAATGTGAGCGCTTCCCGCTTTTCCAAACACGGCCGAGCCCTATACACCATAGGAATGCCGTCCACCTCAGCTTCCAACCCCCTCTCTCTCATGCAGTCCCTGGCTCTCTAACCCGTTTCCGGCGGGCTTCTCCGCCCCTTCCGCAGTGCGCCAAATTCTCCGGTCACCGGCCGCCGCCCCCCCTAAACACGCCTCTACGAACGCTGACGTCCGAGAGAGACTCGAAGAAGAGGGCAGGTGGCGGCTTTATTTCCTCATAGCTACTTCTTCTTCCAGAAGAAGCATCGAGTCTTCAGCGTGCTCCTCTCACGACAGCTCGGCGACACCCTCCACCCTGTGTCTACGTGACGTGTATCGGCGGTGGAGGGGGGAGGCTAGGCGCAGGGCGGGGAGAAGAACAACAACACACTGCCCTTGTCTGAGGGGAGAGGGAGGGGGCGCCAGATGAAAATGGAGAACCGTGTACGCGCACCACTGAAGGTCCTGGTTACTTGCTTCGTATTTGTGAAGGCAGCGGGCGTATGAGGAGCTCGGCTGTAGAGAAATTGAGTTGTATCGTCGGCGGTGGTGACTCGGTTGAATAGGTTGCTTCCTCCCCCCCTCCCTTACGTCGTCTGCGAGCGAGCTATGGAGGAGACATGGCCGCCGCTGTCGGTTATGGCGCCTGGTTACCTCAGGAGGTGTGTGGCGCAGTGGTCACCTGTGAGGTGAGGTGCTCGGCGTTTAGGAGGCTCCGCACTGCTTGAGGGTCTGATAAAGAGTGGCTGGCTTCTTTCTTAGCTTTCAAGCCTGACTAGGATTATACAAAACCAGAAGTGTTGTGTGTGTGTTTTTGTTCCTCCTCATAGTTGGGCGTTTGTGTGACATGTTTGGAAAGGCAGCTTGGTGGTGTGTGTAGGTTCAGTTCACTAGTTTGTCCACTGATTCCAGTTTTTGAGCCACTGATCAGGTATTGTGTCCACACTGACACTTCTATGTAGGGCTTATGCAAGAATACCCTTATTATGCGAAGACCCGTTCACACCTGAGCGATTTTCGGCTTGTAGCTCTAAAACGCTTAAAAAGCCAAATCCCATTAATTTCAATAACCCCTGTTTACATCATCGCCTGAAGCAAAACTGTTGCTCAAAGTACACAAGCTTTTTTTTTTTTTTTTGGCCCCATAGACTTCAATGAAAACACGTAGCTTGAGCGTTTGGATGCTCATTTGCTGCACAGCTCTCCACCCCTAATTTCTTCTCCCCTCTATTGCTTTCTATTGGCTAAACAAAAACTCCTGAAGCTGAAAACGCTTGTAACAAAGCTGCAAAAACACTTCTTGTATGGGGGTTTTAGACTGGCATTTTACAAATATTATTGAGGAGTTAAAAAAATGCTCCCCAAACGCCCTATGGGCATTCTTGAAGTATGTGGGCGCTAAGGCTTATTACAACCACTCCACAAACGCCTATTCCATGAAATAAACAAATCTTGACACACCACAACTGCCTGCCAGAGTGTTTGAAAAGCGTTACTATAGACCTGAATGGGAGATGTTGAAAGGATTCAAACGCCTCCTGACTCAATCAGGCTTTGGTTTTGAAGCAACGCTAACACTTCATGTTTTGATAGTGTGAACAGCACTGTGTGCTATCCTTTGTATCGTTTTCATAGGCATCTGAGGGGCGTTTAACACCTGGAATGCCTGCTTTTAATGGCACTGTGAACTTCGCCTTAAAGTTTTTTTTTTTTTTTTTTTTTTTGCTAACTGCAGCAAGCATCACAGCTTTCTAAAGCAGCATAGATATTTTCCTCTGTTCCAGCAGTCTGGTGTCTGCAAGGTCCATTGCTGGTGTTTTGTCCCCAGCTTCTTCCAGGTGCCGATTTTTCAGTTATCTTAAATTGGCAAGTGCAGGATGATGTCCTACATGCACAGGAGTGCAGTAAACATAGCACAACGCAAATGTGCCAGGATGTAAACTGAGCTGCACATACGCACGCGGCTCCGTGTACGTTCTACGGGAGCCTGCAGATGTATGTATTTTATAAAAAAAAATAAGCATTACCTGTCTTTTGTAATAAAAAGCCTGTCTATTAACTTCTAACTTTTTGGCTTTCCTTCTACTTTAAAGCAGAAAAATCCTTGCCTAGGATCCAGCGATGCAGTATCCCTGAGATCCCCAACTGGCCACTGACATCTTTGAGCCGTCAGCTTCAGGGTCTCGATCGCCGGACGGGGATGTCACACCTGCGCATCTGTGGGTGCTTAGTAAGATTAGGCATTGCCAAATTTGTACAGTGACCTGCACATGTGCGGCTCGCGGTACAAGGGTGCACAGGCAGGTAAGTAACGTTAACGCAGATGAGAAAGCATGCCTCTTCTGCATTGAAATTCCTGCTTGTCTACCCATTTTAAATCTTAGGAATAAAGTTCCACTTTAAATATATAGACTAGAGGTATTGTATGTTTTATAGCAGAACTAAACCCATGAATAACTGAGTTGTTGGTGCTCTGAGCCAAACCCTCAAGGCATCAAATGGCTGGTATAACTGATCACATGCAGCACCAAGGCAGCTATAGATTTACTGAAGGCTAATGCCCCGTGCATAGTAATATAACATTGCACAACACTTTTCATAAGCAGAACGATTGTTCAGTTTTTCTGCTCGTTAAAGCAGAAAAATTCGTTCCTCAGCTCCAGGGATGCAGCGTTCCTGACCGATGACCTCTTCAAGCGGTTGGCTTCTGGGTCTCGATCACCAGCTGCTTTTATTGGCGAGGATGACATGTTCAGTCAGATTCGGCATTGCACATTGAACAGTGAGCTGTTCATGTGTGGCTCACTGTGCAAGGGTGGACAAATTGAGAGATTGGATTCTGTTGTTCACAGCATCCTATGCCAGACATCACAAAGCAGCCCAAAAACATAACCAAAACTCCTTTGTTACACTGTCGGAATGGTGTCCTTTTCTTTGGAAGCTTCATTTTTATTTTATTATTATTTCCATCTGTGAGCTTGCGGATTGTCTTTCAAAACTACTTTTGTCTCAGAGATATTGTGGCTTATCAGTGTGCATTTTTAGCAAATCCCAGTCTGTTTTTTTTTTTTTTTTTTTTTTTCACCAGAGGAGTGCTAGGTCTTCCTTTTTGAGCCCACTGTCGCTCAGAAAACGGTGATCGATGTGATCATGTACCTTTAACATCGGAGTTCAGTTTGTATCTCCTTGAAGTCTCCCTTGGCTTTTTGTCTAACTTATCTTATTCTTCTGTTCAATCTTTTCCAAGGAGGCTACACTTCCTTGGACCTTAACCTTATTTGCAACCGTAGTCACAGGAACATCATGCTGCTTGGAGATGGTCTTAACTCCTTTACTTTTTGACATGTTGGTTTATAATTTTACTTTTGATTTTCCTCAGGCAACTCTTCTGTTTGCTTTCGCTGGTCCATGTTCCGTATGGTGCCAAACTGCAGAGTGACTGCTTTTCTAAATTCAAAAAGGCTGACTGATTACAAGAGGCATTTGCTTTTTCCACATTTCGTTATGTTACAGCCTTCTTCCAAAATTGATTCAATTCATTATTTTCCTCAACATTCTACAAACAATACCCCATAATGACAACGTGAAAGAAGTTTGTTTGCAATCTTTGTAAATTTATAAAAAATGAAAAAAAATCCCATGTACATAAGTATTCACAGCCTTTGCTCAGTACTTTGTTGAAGCACCTTTTGGCACCAATTACAGCTTCAAGTCCTCTTGCATATGATTCTACAAGCTTGGCACACCTGTTTTTGGACAGTTTCTCCCATTCTTTTTTGCAGGACCTCTCAAGCTCAGTCAGGCTGGATGAGGAGCATCAGTTCACAGCCGTTTTCAGATCTCTCCAGAGATGCTCAATCGGGTTCTAGTCTGGGCTCTGGCTGAGCCACTCAAGGACATTCATAGAATTGTCCCATAGCCACTCCTTTGTTATCTTGGCTGTGTGCTTGGGGTCGTGGTCCTTTTGGAAGATGAACCTTTTCCCCAGTCTGAGGTCCAGAGCGCCCTGGAGCAGATTTTCATCAAGGATGTCTCTGTACATTGCTGCATTCATATATCACTCGATCCTGACTAGTCTCCCAGTTCCAGCAACTGAAAAACATCTCCACAGCATGATCCTGCCACCACTATGCTTCAGTCTAGGGATGGTATTGGCCAGGTGATGAACGGTGCCTGGTTTCCTCCAGACATGATGCTTGCCATTCAGGCCAAAGAGTTCTATATTTGTTTCACCAGGCCAGAGAATTTTGTTTCTCATGGTCGGAGAGTCCTTTAAGTACGTTTTTGGCAAACTCTGTGCGGGCTGTAATGTGCCTTCTACTAAGGAGTAGCTTCTGTCTGGACACTCCTACCATAAAGGCCTGATTGGTGGTGTGCTGCTGAGATGGTTGTTCTTCTGGAAGGTTCTCCCCACTCCATGGAGAAATGCTGGTGCTCTGTCAGAGTGACAAAGGCCCTTTTCCCCAGTTGCTCAGTTTGGCTGGGCAGTCCGCTCTTGGAAGGGTCCTGCTGGTTCCAAACTTATTTCATTTATGGATGACTGGGACCATTCAGTGCTGCAGGAATTTTTCTGTACCCTTCCCCAGATCTGTGCCTCTATACAATCCTGTCTCAGAGGTCTACAGACAATTCCTTGGCCTTCATGGCTTGGTTTGTGCTCTGACATGAACTGTTAACTGTGGGACCTTTTATATAGACAGGTGTGTGCCTTTCCATATCTTGTCCAATCAACTGAATTTACCACAGGTGGGCTCCAATCAAGTTGTAGAAACATATCGAGGATGATCAGTGGAAACGTGATGCACTTGAGCTCAATTTTGAGTGTCATGGGAAAGGCTGTGAATACTTATGTACATGTGATTTGTTTTTTTATTTATTTATTTGCAAAGATTTCAAACAAACTTTTTTTATATTGTCATTATGGGTCATTGTTTGTAGAATTTTGAGGAAAATAATGAATTTAATCCATTTTGAAATGAGACTAACAAAATGTGGAAAAAGTAAAGTGCTGTGGATACTTTCGAGATGCACTGTATACAAAAAGAATGTGATGATTGCTTTACGATCATGACCTTTCGGGAGGAACGAACCTATGTTTCAATTAACTTTAAAGGTACAAGCAAATGTGTCCATGTTTGTAGTTTCTACCTCCTTTAGAAGTAAGGAATATTGGTTGGATCTTTTCAAATGCAGAAAATAGATTAAAGCTGTAGAGCTATTTAGGACCTGTTAGCTGTCCCCTCCGCATGCAAGGTTAGTATAGTTATCTCACCTGCTGAGCCAAAACACTCCAATCAGCGCTCGGCCAATGGCTGAGAGCACTGATCGGGAGTCGGTCAGATGCTGATTTTTCCAGCATGCATGCCTGACAGAAGCCAGCCAGCCCGACATACACATGGGCTGGTTTTTAAATCTACTGTTTCCTGACATTCGCCTCGTATGTCCCTTTTTATGTGCTTATGCATGTTGCATTTACTTAAATTTGCAAATGTGGGTTTCAAAAACCGGAATGCGTGAAAAGGTATACCTTACCTGTAAGCTTTTAGAGCACCCTCTACGTTTCTAGTGCACACTGCTTCAAAGTAAACCAAAGCAAAGAACAAATAAACAATTGGAGGTAAAAAAAATTGATAATGTAGTTGTCTTATTTACCAAAATTTTATCTGAAATCATGATTCCTCAAAGTTGCCACCCTTTGCAGATGTACTAGTGGCACACACTTGAGGTAGTTTTTCTACAATAGGAATCAAATACAGTTTGTGAAGTTATTCCTAATATGGTTGCTGAAGTTCCCCTAAATGCTTTTCCCTTGTAGGTTTCTATACTATAATCCTTAAGCCTTCTACGCACAGTGAAAATGATGGTCTTTGTTTTTTTTTTTGCATGCTAGTCTCATCGAAAATAAGGTTACTAAAGTTGTGAAAATTCTTCTATGTCAAAATACAATTTCGGAAGTGATTATTCAGCCGTTTCTGAGCATGTGTGATCTTTTTGGTTTTTTTTTGCTTTTTGGACAAATGCTGTTCTGATTGATTTTAATGGGATGCAGTGTTTGTGAGCTTTTCAGGTGCTTTATTTATTTATTTTACACAAAAGCACTTGATAAACTCTGAAAGGGGTCTTAAAGAGTAACTCCACCCTGTAAACAAAAATGTAAAAGTCAGCAGCTACAAATGTAGCTGCTGACTTTTTTTAAAATGCACACGTGATGTCCTCACATGACCTGGCTGTTTTCTGGTCCAGGTGCTGGCATCTTAACTATTGGCAGCTACCTGTGACTGTTGGCTGTTCACTGCTTGCGCTGCACCTTGTGAATGGTGGGAATGAGGGCTGACTTCTGCTCAGATCCCCCACTGTCAAAAATGGGTACCTGCCCCCCTCCCCCCCCCCAAAACAAATCCAACTTTTTGGGAAGGAGCAGAACTTTTCCTTTTGGGTGAAGTTCCATTTTAAGTCGGCTAAACTAGTCAATCATACAGTGCCTTGAAGAAGTGTTCATACCCCCTGCAATTTTCCGCATTCATGTTACTACCAAAATCGTAAATTAATTTTATTGGAATTTTATGTGATAGACCAACACAAAGTGGTACATAATTGTGAAGCAAAAGAAAAATGACAAATGGTTTTCAAACTTTTTACAAATATTTGAAAAGTGTGGCGTGCATTTGTGTTCAGCCAACTTTTACTCCGATACCCCTAACTGAAATCTCTAGTGGAACCAATTGCCTTCAGGAGTTACCTAATTTAGTAAATAGTCCACCTGGGTGTTATGTAATCTCAGTATAAATACAGCTGTTCTGTGAACAAACAGCACCAGCCAGGTCAGGAATAAAGTTGTGGAGAGGTTTAAAGCAGTTAGATTATTCACCATTCCACTACAGTGAGCTTTCATGCAAACGCTCTTTGGTTACAATTTATTCGAGTATTCTAATGCAATTAAGGCACTCTTCACACGTTCTAGACTACAGCCTGTGCCGCTTAATACCCATTATGCATCTTATGTCTATACATATGCATCACCCCTCATGTGTTAAATATCTTAGTTAATGTTGTGCTACTTACTACTTTTTTGCCAATGTAATGGACCATTGTTTGTACCATTATTCTCTTTCCTGACTAATAAAATACTTGAACAAAAAAAGCAGAGTTGGGTTATAAAAAAAAAAAAATCTCATGTTAACTCTGGAGGAGCTGCAGAGACCCACAGCTCAGGTGGGGGACTCTGTCCACAGGACAACTATTAGTCGTGCACTCCACAAATCTGGCCTTTATGGAAGAGTGGCAAGAAGAAAGTCATTGTTGAAAGAAAGCCATAAGAAGTCCCATTTGCGAGAAGCCATATTGGTGACACAGCAAATACGTGGAAGAAGGTGCTTTGGTCAGATGAGACCAAAACTGAACTTTTTGGCGTAAAAACAAAATGCTATGTGTGGCAGAAAACTAACTGCACATCACCCTGAACACACCATCCATGAAACATGGTGGTAGAAGCATCATGTTGTGGGTATGCTTTTCTTCAGTAAGGAGAGGGAAGCTGCACAGAGTTGATGGGAAGATGGATGTAACCAAATACAGGGCAATCTTAGAAGAAAACCTGTTAGAGTCTGAAAAAGACTTGAGACTGGGGCAGATGTTCACATTCCAGCAGGACAACGACCCTAAACATACAGCCGGAGCTACAATGAAATGGTTTAGATCAAAGCATATGCATGTGTTAGAAGGTTCCAGACCTAAATACAATTGAAAATCTGTGGCAAGACTTGAAAATTGCTGTTCACTGACGCTCTCCATCCAATCTGACAGAGCTTGAGCTATTTTGCAAAGAATTGGCAAAAATTTCACTCTCTAGATGTGCAAAGCTGGTAAAAAGACTTATAACTGTAATTGCAGTGAAAGGTGGTTCCACAAAGTATTGACTCAAGGGCTGAATACAAGTGCACACCACACTTTTCACATATTTGTAAAGAATTTTGAAAATCATTTATCATTTTCCTTCCATTTCACAATTATGTGCCACTGTGTTGGTCTATTACATAAAATCCCAATAAAATAAATTTACATTTTTGGTTGTAACATGACAAAATGTGGAAAGTTTCAAGGGATTTGAATACTTTTTTAAGGCACTGTATTTGAAGCGTTGGCATAACACTCACTGATGGTGTCCTCAAATTTGTGCTCTTCTAAGAGCACTCTAAAACCTGTTATACTGGTGTACAGTGCATATGAAAAAAGTTGTTAGACATACATAAGCAACTAGTTATTGAAAAATAAAGGGATAAAACTTAAAGAGAAGTATTTATTTTTTTTTTTTTAATCCATCATACTTAGGTGAATGTAGCATCAGACCAATGCTGCATCTGTCCTCTGATGTCTCTGCACTGAGAACCGAGCCATCGAACACAGCTGTTAGCTCGGTTCTCCCAGCTCCCCGTGCAGAGAGCTGCTGCCTGTCGTTCAGCAGCTTTCCGCTCTGTCGTCCCTCCCACCCCCCCACACACACTATTTGGAGCACTGAGCTGTGGAGAGGCTGAGATAGGCATCAGTCCAGGCACCTGGTGGAACCAGATTTTTATTGTCGTGATGACACCGTGCCTGGACTAAATCCTGTGACGTCAGCAGAGAGCGGACTTCAGACTGCTCTCTGCTTAAAACGAGTCACAGGAGTGCAAAACTAATTGCACTCCTGTGACTCATAGGAGAAGCCCAGCCAAACGAGCTCAGGCTGGACTTCTATTTTAACTTGAATGTCGATCTCAAGTTTATACTTTTGGAGATGAAAGTGGATTTGCATCTTTCCAAGCATGCCAGTGAGGAGAGGTTGGCCTATGTGCTCTATTTATCACTTTCACATTTTAATAGAGTTTTAGACCCTTACATCTGTGTGGAGGTTATGAATTTAAAAGTTGAAGTAATGGATTTGGTTGTTATTTTTCTATGCAGAGAGACCAAATACTGACTTTTTACTCTCAGCTGAACCAGTATCAATGCAAAATTATCCAAATTGATAACTCCTATATGCAACATTTAATCCAGCATGGCTGGAGTCTTTTGTCTCCTTTCCATGCAACAACACCTTTGCAGACAGTTTTATATTGGTGCATTACGTAGTTATTAAATATTTTTGTTCAGTATTGTCTAGGATTGCAGTATACGCTTTTGTTTTGGAACCCAAGTGGAAATATTACACCTTACGCTGTGCAATTTGGATACAGTAAGGTAGACCGATATCTCAAGCTCTTTCTAATAAACCTCTTCTATGAAATTATTAAAATCAAACATTTGGTTGTGTTTGCTGTAAAGATAAAATATCATGCATGCTAAGAAATGGCCGTATCATGGCTACATTATAACAGCTTTGTATTGTGTAGTTGAAAATGTGGACAGTCAGTGAAAATAAGATCCAGAAGTACTCAGATGGGCTTGGTTTATGATGATGTTTCACTTTGAGAAATCATTCTTTTGCCTATTCAGTGACATCCAAAAATCTTTCATAATGAAGCGAATATATCAATGTTTATTTCAGAGTCATTAGTAGTTAGCCAGTGATTGTCTCAGGGCTAGGTAAGACTTTTTCTTATTTTTCCATTTTATTTTTTACTTTTATTACCACTTGGTCTATCATACTTGCAGCTTCAAAGTCTTCTCTTCACAGTTGAAAGTAAAACACCATTTCTTCAACCACCATTACACGAACCTTAAATTAACATTGTTGTCCTTTTTGATGTATCATCATGAAGTCTTCTGACTTTTTACAAACTTGTCTGATTCTTTTGTAATTTGGGACCAGTCCCAACAAAACCCAATCGGTTTCCATGTGCTTATGCATGGTGTAGGGAACCACTTTGTCTTTCTTTGCAATATCTCTAGAGTATCTAAAAGTAAAGCCACTTAAATTGATGTAATTTTTCATTTTTTTTAGTCTACCGTTTGTCATTGATCATATAGACAAAGACCAGGACATCTGAAACAAGCTGTGGACTGCGGATTCCAAGAGTTTGGTAGCTATGTTTGGTGCAAAACTGAAGGTAGCATTTCAGGAGAGGATAGTCATACCAACGGAGAAGCATGGTGGTGGAAATTTTAAGGTTTGGAGCTGCTTTAGGGCCTAAGTAGCTTGCAGTTATTGAGTCAACTATAAATGCTGCATAATATGTGTGCAAATCCTGAGGTTATCGGTCTGAAAGTTAAAGTGATTGTAAACCCTTACATATTTGCAGTGAAGTGACAGGCCTCTGGTGATACAGAGATGAAAACAAATCCTCATACATTAGTTGTACTCTGTCTGCAGTCTTTTCTTCTCTACAGCTCATTAAAGTCCAGAATTTATACAGCTTGTCTGAGCTTTGCAGGTTTACACTCTGAGGAGCTCAGTGTGGAGAGCTGATTGGTGTGAATAAACGCACCCCCTTTCACACAGGAACAGAGCTCAGACTGTCAATCACAGGCTGTGTCCTGGAGTTCCCTCCCCTTTCTACCTCTGTCAGGAAAACTTGTCAGAAGATACTCATGCAGATAGCATTGGATTGAGACAAGTACACACTATAGAGGGAGATGCTTTGTTCATGTCTGAGGCTGACAACCACTTTATACTTAAAGTTGATTTTTACACACCCGCAATGATCCCAAGCACTCTAGCACATTGCCAATTAATGGCTCAAAATAAAGATATTGAGGGCTATTGGCTTACCTAGTCAAAGCCCTCATTTGAATCCCATTGAATTGTGTGTGGGGGGTAATTAAAACAGGCAGTTTGTGCAAAACAATTTACAAAAATCTTGCAACTGTAGCTATTTTCCCTAAAGGAGTGATCAAAGATTATACTGGTGGACAGTTATTCAAAACACATTAAGGTAGTCCTATCTGCCAAGGGGCCAATAGCAGCTTCTGAAGCCAATTATTATATCTATTGATATTTTTTTAAATATATTCTTTAAAAGGCACTTTCCTTGTGTTTTTATATTCAAGTGTATTGCATTTAGGAATTTACAGGTATGTTGAAAATGTCAACCATTTCCACACGTGTGCCTACATTTTGACTTGGGTTCAAGCTCCAGCAATCTACTGAACGTTAGAATTTGGGGAGAAAGACAAGGAACTAACCAGATGTCATACAGTTCAAGAAGCATGCTGGTAGGAGGAACAAGCAGAGAGATGTGCTCATCAGAAAGCTGCTCCTCCTTGCACTGTCCAGTCATGATGGGCAGGAGTGAAAGTGTGTAACGGCAGTAGAGAAAAATTAGGTCCCATCCCCAACTAGACAGGGTTGTACTGTGTGGACAGGACTGGATGGACAAAAATAAAAAAAAATCCTTTGGCAGATAAACATCACTTGTGTGTATTTTGAGTTGGGTAGTTCATATTATTCTTTTCTATCGAGTACTAATACAGATTTTTTTATGTAATTGGGTACAACCCATATATCCTCTCAGTTCTAAGAAGTGTTTCACACATTCAGAAACGCTCAGATATTATGATTCTTGAGCGTAATACCATTACTGTAGGAACATCTTATAAAATTTGCAAGGTGTTGTATAATCATAGCTATAACACACACACACACACAGAATGTTTTTGTTTTTTGAGGCATACCCCCAAGTCCAGTTTGATTAGACAAGGAATACAGAATTACAACAAAATAAGAGAATTGGGTTAAAGTTACCACCCATTTGGATACCATGAGCTTAAAACTCTTCTGAAAACAATGTGGGCAATCTCCAGAGCTCCTAAAAATCACAGAGCAAAAGGAAAATACTGACATCATTTTAGGAGAGACTATTCCCATCTACGAATAGATGTAGAACGATTCTGCCTTAGTAGAGGATCAGCTTTGAATTAAAATGTAAGTGGTGGTGTATTCTGGGAGATGTCTGATTTAAAGACCTATACTTGCCTCAGCTTTGGCGCTGCAGTGTCCCCAAGCTCCCTGCCCGATCGCTGACCTCTTCAGGTGGCTGGCTTTCGGTTCTGGATCATTGGCTGGGCGAGGATGACATCACTTCCGCACATGTGCGGGAGTTCAGTCAGATTCGGCATTGCTGAATAAGGCGGACATGCAGGTAAGTGACTTGAATGCAAAAGACACAAAGCATGTCTCTTATGCATTCAATTTCTACCTGCTCGCCTAAGTTTATATATTTGATAATTAGGGTAGAAAAAGAAGGAAAGGGGAATTGATTAAAACTGGAGCAAATTTGCATGGCAACCAATTCACTTTATCCTTAATTTTCCACCTATCCTTCCTAGTCAAGGAAACAGCCATTTTAGCCTGTTTGATCTGCAGTTGCAATGGTGCTGTACATGTAATAAGCTAACTCACCAGACATTTGATGGTTTACCAGTTTGGTTGAGATCACAAGTGAAAGTTATTCACAGCATTCCTTGAAAGTAACTGCTTTGGGAAACCGTTAAAGCAAAGTTCTAAACTTGCCTTTCTGTCAACAGTCCCCTTGCTGGCGTCTTCTCCTGGATACTGGTCTTTGGCCGGCGCAGAATGACATCACTCCTGCACATGCGCAGGAGTCGGTCATCCTGGCACAATGGGACCATGCTGGTAATGTGCACCGCTCAATTTACATGCTGGAATACACTGCGAGCAGCCTCGTAGGTGTATTTTTTTTGTGGAAGAGACATTGCATGCCTCTTCTGCAATAAAAACCTACCTACCTGCTTGAAGTTTGTGACAGCAGAAGTTTAGTTAAAATCGATGGGTTTAGTTCCACTTTAAGCCCTTGTTCACACTGAACACTGCTTTGAAATCGTGCAAGTTCACCTGAACTTGCACAATTTCAAAGCCATATTTCAGTCTGACTTCAGGGAGCAACTTGAAAGACATCTGTGCTTGTTCATGCACAGATGTCTATTGAAATTGGCTCTGAAGTTGCCAAAAGTAGTGCAGAAACTACTTTTGGAAATCGGTGTGGCGTTGCACCAATTGGGACGCTACTATTGCCGGCAATAGGCCTTGATTTGACATGTGATTTGAATGGAGACTAACTGAATGAGCTGAATATAGAGGCTGATAGAAGTCCCCCAGAGCCTTCTTCTGATGCTCTAGAACAGTGATTCTCAACCAGGGTTCCTCCAGAAGTGGCTAGGGGTTCCTTCAGCATTGGGCAACTTCTGCCTCTCAGATAAGTTCCCACTGATACCATTGACCTTTTTAACTGTAAGAAGGTAATTCTTCCCAATGAACACAACTGTAAGGACCATTCTTCGCACTGACCATCACACTAATGTATCATGAGTTGTAGATTTCAAATTTTTAGCAGGGGTTCCCCGAGACTTGAGAACTATTTCAAGGGTTCCTCGGCGTTGAAAAGGTTGAGAAAGGCTGCTCTAGAACATGTAAGGACATATTTAAAAGACCGCTGACCCTATTGTTTCTGTAGCTCAGACCAAGTATGCAGATAAATACATGACTTTCCTGATCTCCATTTTGAAGCAGGGTTCTAAAACCATTATAAACAATATGTGTGCAAAATAGTTGAAACCACTAGTATTTTCAAAAGGCCAGCAATGACAAGTCCCATACTTCTTTTAGAAAACGTTTACTTTAAAGCAGTGTAATTGGACTGGGCCAGTCAAAAAGACACTATTTTAATAAAGGACCACATTAGCTCACGACTTCTACCATGTAAACAGATGTTCACTAAGTATGTATTGCCTTCTTCATTATTAAATTTGATATAATTGTTTGACTAATATTTGCAATAAAAACTATTAAAAACAAATTTGTCTGATAATTTCTAATGCATTTGGGTGTAACAGCAGGTAGATTACTCATAGCTGCATCATTGCTTTTCTGTATCACCCTGGAACTTTTTGGTAATTAGAAGGCATCGTTATTTACAGCCCCTCAACCTACAAATACAATTTAAATAAAAACAGTTGGCTGGAGTGCATTTTTGCAGGATATGACGTCATTTGTGCTTCCTAGAAGCATCAGAAGCTAGTTTGAGATAAGTATGTGTTTTTGTACACACTTTATTTTCTAATGCCACCAGAACTGAAATAAAGGGGAAATCTTCCAATTGTTTACGTGATGGGTGTCTAACAAGCAATTTTTCCCTCAAATTGGAAATGTATCCTCTCAGTTGAAACTACAGGACAGGAAGTCAAATCTCCCTAATCAGACATATGGCAAAAAAATCTGACTGGTTTTAACTCTTCCCCACTCCTACATTTTCTTACGTTTTGGTTTAGATATTTTGACATAATGAAAGGTGACAAGATTGAGGGATAGTGTGTTTCACCTTGCATGCTTTCTTATGTGGGAAACTAAGATGGAATCCAGCTTGGGTTTTCTGGGCCACCTTGGCAGCGTGGGATCCAAATCTGTTTGTGCGTCCAACTTGTGACCAGCAGCAGGTGGGATAAAGGAGGACAGGAGCAAGAGGTTGCTCTGACCAGGACTCAGGAAGCCTCCTGAGAGAACTATATGTGGAAATTGGTCTGTAAGAAAAAGGTTTGCAAGATGCTTGTTTTTTTTTTGTTGGTGACTGGGAGAAGCCCTTCACCTGTGAGCAATCTGTACTGTTTAGTTTCTGTTTTGTTTTGTATGTAATCTGTTTAAAGAAACTTTCTACAAGTGGGTAACCCCCTGAACAGGTGCAAAGGAGGATATGATAACGCCCTTGCTGTAGGCTACTGCAACCCAGCAGGAAACCAACTGCCAGTTTGCAGAGATCCAGGGGCAGAGGTGCAGCAGAAGACCACTCTTGTGTAGCAGGAGTTAAATCACCAGTTTGCAGAGGCCCAACAAGCAGACCAACAGCTTTTCAAAGAGGTGGCCCAACACCTTGGGGAGTTAAAGAAGGGCTCCACATGTCCACTGCTGGTGGAACAGAAAATGGTACGTGCTAGCCATTACCTGAAAAAGTTAACACGTGCGAGGAGGCAGCCTAAACCTCCCGCTCTGCCGTGCACCTTTTGAACTCCGCTGATATTGGTGGCATTCGAGAAGCCAGCTGAGTTAAGCCCTGAAGGCTACCTGACACCTCCAGCCCACTGTCTATGGCCAGGAGGAAGCAAAAAACCACCCCAGTCCTGGCAGTCAAGGATCGGTGCTCGGAGCCCAAAGAAGCCAAGATGGCCACCGCACTGTCCTGCAGTGTCCCCACTCCACATGGTGAGTCGGCTACAGCTATCCCATCTGCTGGTCTGTCCCTCCTGGAGCACATCCCTAGTCTCTTACAGCAAACCCCACACCCTGGGACTGAGTCACTAGGCAGGGAGTCCCTTTCGTCAAGATCCTCTATGGACCGGGCTATGGGAGAAATTATGTCCAGCCAAGAATGCCTGTTTGCTAGCTCAGAACTCCCTGATATAGCTTTCCAGACCTGAGTATTTTGGGGACCGCATCCTTTTGGCCCGTTTTTCTACTCTCTTGGAACAGGGTCTAGAGAAAGATAGCAGACAGATCACCTCTGATCTTAAACAAGAATATAAAGAACTGGGCACCTGAAATAACACCATTGAGACTAAGCTTGATGACACAGTCATTAGAACCAATCAGAATTCAGACCAGATAAGCCTGCTCTATCAACAGCTAGAGGGTACTCTGTCCAAGATTGAAGATCTGAAAAATTGCTCCATGCGATACAATTTTAGGATTCAGGGCCTACCAGAATCTTGTACCGATACCCAGGTGGCGGTTTCAGATTTGATGCACACTTTTTTATGTGATGATCCAGATCATAAATTGTAAGTGGATCGGGCAAACAGGGCTCTGATGATCCTAATGGTCCCCCAAGAGACACTATTGTGAGGCCTCATTACTATGGAACGAAAAATAAGATTATGTAAAAAACCCGTGCTGCTACGGACATCCAAATTGCATGCCACAGTGTTTAATTTTTGCGGCCTTGTCCCCTGCTACAGTCCAGAAGCGCAGAACCTTTAAAACCATTACGGCAACTCCTACAGCTCAAGGGCATCACATATCATAGGTAAATTCCAAGCGGAAGGGAAACTGCCAATTGTAATAAGACACATTCCTTCTCCACTTTCTTTGATGGGGAATCACTTCTGCATTGCCTGGATCTGATCTCCTATGCTCCTAGTTCGTCTCCACCCCGACGGTCCACCCGGCAACCAGAGAGGGAAGGGTCTCTTTGAGGAAACTCCTTTGTCCCCGCTCTGGCGGACCACCAGAAGCCGCTGTCATCAACAGACCAGACCTCCATGATGACCTCAGATGTTTCTTCCTTTGCTTTACTAAACAACCGGGCTATTGGGTTTCTGACCATTAGCATCCTGGGACTTTAATCAGGCATTTGTGATCTTAGATTATTCTGCAAGGTTATATTGTTTCTAATCTTTATTGCCTTGTTCTGGGCTCTTCCAGTTAAAAATGTTGCAGCTACTTTGTCTTTTCTGCTTAGTGCAGGCCGCGTGCGTGTGGCTTGCTCCGCGTTCTGACTCCACTTCGGCCAGTGTATTATTTTACTGGTGTGGACTCAGTTTTTTCACATTTCTGTGTTATTGTTTCTGTACTTAAAGTACTAGTCTTGATTCAATCTGCTTATTTACAACGTATGTTTTCTCCTGTTTTAGATTGTTGCCCTTTTACACCATTTCAGAGCAGCATGTCTGTCTTCTTTCATCTACCTTTTTCTCTTCTGTCTTGTCGGGATCCTGTTCTTGGGAGGGGACTCGAGCATTGCCTTAGAGTCCGCATTGGACAAGACTAGGACCGTAGGGTCCCCGGGTTCTTTGGCCTACTAGGTTGGGTACTACGTTTGCAAAATTTCTCTGTCTATGCGACCTGATTGACATATGGAGGGAGATTAATCCTACTAAGAGAGATAATACTTATTACTCTAGTGTCCATGCTACCTTTTCCAGGATCAACCACCTGTTTGCTCACTCTCTTGATATTCCCCGTTTCCAGTCTTCAAAAGTCGTAGCGAAGATTTCAAGCTTCCATACATCTAGTACGCCCTTCTGGCATCTCAGTTAAGCTCTACTCAGTAACCCCGCAGTCTGCTTTGATGTAGAGTTGCAGCTGAAGGAGTTTTTTGCCAATGACCCCCAACAGACGTCCCCTCAAATAAATTGGGCATCTCACAAGGCCTCTGTGAGAGGTATCCTCATCCAGTTAGTGTCTCGTTACAAAAAACATTCCAAAGCCCTTATCTGTCAGAGTCTGAATTGATGGCTCTTCTTAAAGACCACAAACAGAACCCCTCCCTAAATCTCACAGGAAAAATTGATACAGCGAGATTAGAACTTATCCTTTGCTTGACTACAAAAGTGGAGAAGCAGTTGCGCTGGACTAAGGCAAAATTTTATCACCAGACAAATCGCCCAGACAATCTGTTAGCAAGAATGTTGACCCCTAGGAGCTTGGTGACATTGGTGCCTAAAATAGGAAACCTGATGGCACGCTTACTCAGAATCCACTGGCAGTCCTTGGTGAGTTCCAGGAGTTTTATTAAAAACTATCAGGGACCCCAGCTGTCTGGCTCTCAGGATTTTGATAGCTTGTATCCAACTTACCTCTTCCATCTCTTTTGGATGCTCATCAGGAGTTATTGGATGGCAAGATAACTCTTTCATAGGTACTCCAGGCAATCAACCAGGCCAAGCCAGCTAAAGCTCTGGGCCCAGATGGGTTTTCTGCCCTCTATTTAAAAAAATATGCTCACATTTTAGCTCCCTATTTAGTTACCTACTATAATGCCTTGTGAGAGGGTGGCTCCATAGATGCGGATTCTAATAGAGCTTTCATTTGTTTGGTCCCTAAACCTCATAAAAACCTCAGTAAGGTGGCCAATTATAGGCCTATCTCACTAATTGTGACCTCAAATTATTGTCAAAAATGTATGCTACTCGATTGAACCAGTTTATAGCTAACTATATTCATGAAGATCAGGCTGGTTTTATACCAGGCCTCGGATCAAATATGGCATGCCATAGACTTGATCTTGGTACCTTCTGGGTTAGGAGGGATGCGAGAAAGGGTATGCTGCTTTCCCTTGATATATAGATGGCATTCAATAGTATTTCATGGGACTATATATTTAGGAATCTACATGGGTGAAACGTTGGCCCTCAATTCTTGTCATTTTTGCAGGCACTGTATAGCAACCCAAACCCAAATGGGAATTCTTCAAAAAGACTGTTTGGGACCTCACTGCAAAGTATATTCCTATGGGCAATAAGGCTAAAAAAAAAAACCTATGTGGCTCGCGCCCAAAATGTAAAAAGCTATAAACAATAGGAGAAGAGCTTTTAAAAAATATAAAAATGAAGGAACACTAGTGTAATTTAAATGTTACAAAAAATTTAACAGGATATGTAAAAAGGAAATCAAGGATGCAAAAATTCAAAACAAATGATAGATTGCAAAAGATAGGACAAACCCCCAAAAATTCTTCAAATATATTAATAGTAAAAAGATCAGGTCTAAGCATGTAGGTCCTTTACAAAATAATCTAGAGTGGGTGACTGGGGACAAAGAGAAGGCTAATTGATTAAATACTTTCTATAGCTCTGTGTATACAAAAGAGCATGGGGGTGGTAGTGACACAGCCCCAAATTATCCACAGTGGCTCAAAAGTGATATGGTCCAGAAATATTTGGACAGAATAAAGGTGGATAGAGCTCCTGGCCCTGATGGTATCCACCCACTGATCCTAAAAGAATTGAGCTCAGTAATTTCTAAGCCATTGTATCTAATTTTTAGGGACTTATCAATGACGGGAATAGTACCAATGGATTGGCGCAGGGCGAACGTGGTGCCTATATTTAAAAAGGGATCAAAGTCTTTACCAAGTAACTATAGACCTGTTAGTTTGACTTCTATAGTCGGGAAGATACTGGAGCGTTTAATAAAAGACCCCATAGACAAGTTCTTGCTGGAAATTTTTTTTTTAAGCAACAGACAGCATGTATTCATGAAAGACATAAGTTGTCAAACAAACCTAATTTCTTTTTATGAAGAGGTAAGTAAAACCTTGGACAGAGGGGCGGCTGTGGACGTGGTATACTTGGATTTTGCAAAAGCATTCGACACAGTTCCCCACACACAGCTCATGTGTAAGGTAAAGTCTACAGGCCTGGAAATATCAGTTTGTAAATGGATAGAAAACTGGCTAAAAGACCAGACTTCAGAGAGTAGTGGTTAATGATTCTTACTCTGAATGGTCTAAGGTTATCAGTGGTGTACCCCAAGGTTCAGTGCTGGGACCCTTACTTTTTAACATCTTTATAAATGATATTGGGTCTGGGATCAAAAGTAACATTTCTGTCTTTGCAGATGACACCAATGTATGGAATTACGTCCTTACAGGATGTCTCCAATTTACAAGCCAACCTCAATGCTCTGTCTAATTGGGCAACTATGTGGCAGATGAGGTTTAATGTTGAGAAATGTAAAGTTATGCACTTGGGGGCTAAGAATATGCATGCATCATACATACTAGGGGGGATACAACTGGGGGAATCCGTGGTGGAGAAGGATCTGGGGGTTTTGGTAGATCATAAGCTCAATAATAGCATGCAATGCCAAGCTGCGGTTTCCAAAACGAGCAAAGTCCTTTCTTGTATTGAGAGAGGTATGGACTCCAGAGAGAGATATAATTTTGCCCCTATACAAATCATTAGTAAGACCTCATCTAGAATATGCAGTTCAGTTTTGGGCACCAGTTCTCAAAAAGGATATTGGGGAAATGGAGAAAGTGCAGAGAAGGGCAACTAAACTGATAAGAGGCATGGAGGAGCTCAGCTATGAGGAAAGATTAGAGCAGAGGTGCCCAAAAAGTGGTCCGCAGAGCCCTCTGATGTGGCCCGTGACCTCCTGCTTTGGGATAGTAGGTTTGCAAGCCCAGATCATGGGTTGCCAATCCGCCATCCCAGAGCATCAGTGTTCTGAAGCGGTAGATGAAGCAAGCGGTTGCGGAGGGAGCAGAACCACATATGCCGATCTTTCCTGTATAGCACCAGCTCCTCTCACAAGCGAAGTGATACCAAATGCACTCTGCTTGGGACAGCAACAGCCGGTGATACCTGAATGGAAGACACGGATCTGTCATCCGTCCGCTCCACTTATTGTGGCCCGCGACCAGTTACCAAGTTTCTTAAGTGGCCCTCGCTCTTTAAAAGGTTGGGCACCCCTGGATTGGAGGAACTGAATTTATTCTCTCTTGAGAAGAGGAGGATAAGGGGGAGATATGATCAACATGTTCAAATATATAAGGGGTCCATATAGTGAACTTGGTGTTGAGTTATTCTCTTTACGGTCAACCCAGAGGACACGGGGGCACTCTTTACGACTAGAGGAAAAGAGATTTCATCTTCAAATATGGAAGAGTTTCTTCACAGTAAGAGCTGTGAAAATGTGGAATAGACTCCCGCCAGAAGTTGTTCTGGCCAGCTCAATAGATTGCTTTAACCACTTCACGCCCGCGCTATAACCAAAAGACGGCTACAGCGCGGACGCTAACTTCCGGGAGAGCGTCCCTGGACGTCCTCCTGTTTACTTCCCCTTCCCTTGGACACAGCCAATCACAGATTGTGCTAAATGGCCAATCACAGCGGCCATTTAGCACTCGATCGCGTGTCCAATGAGAGGTGATCTTATATGTAAACATATGAGATCATCTCTCATCGCCGGCTCTCCCTCCTCACACAGTGACAGCGTGTGAGGAGGGAGAGATGAATAGCTGCAGCGTCAGTGAGAAGTAAGAACACACACACACATGCCCACCTGTCCCCAGTGCCATCTGTCCCCAGTGCCACCTATCAGTGCCATCTGTTCCCAGTGCCACCTGTCAGTGTCAAGTGTCATCAGTGCCATCTGTCAGGTGTCATCAGTGCCACGTATTAGTGTCATCTGTCACCAGTGTCACGTGCCATCTGCCATCAGTGCCACGTGCCATTGTCCTGGTGCTCCATGGCCTTAAAAAGTGTAATAGGTAGTCAACAAGTTAGATGCGTAATTTATGCTCCTAGAACACCTGACTGTGCTCCCTGCATGTTGGGCCTCTCTAAGTGGCCAGGCTGTGAAAAAGTCCCACACGTGGTATCATAATACTCAGGAGGAGTAGCAGAATGTATTTTGGGGCGTTATTTGTGGTATACACGTGCAATGTGAGAGAAATAACCTATTACAATGACAATTTTGTGGGGAAAAAAAAATAAAAAATCTTCATTTTGCAAAGAATTGTGGGAAAAAATTACAACACCAAAAACCTCACCATGCCTCTTACTACCGTGGAATGTCTACTTTCCAAAAAGGGGTCATTTGGGGGGATTTGAAATTTCCTGGCTTGTTCGGGTCGCAAGAAATGAGATAGACCACCAGTACACCAGGTGTGATACATTTTTTATGATTTGCACCACAACTTGTAGACTCTATAACTTTCACAAAGACCAAATAATATCCACTAATTTGGGTTATTTGTACCAACGATATGTAGTAGTATAAATTGTGGCCAAAATTCATGAAAAAAAAATAATAATTAGCAAAATTTTATCACAGAAACAAAGAAAAATTCGTTTTTTTTTTCTAAATTTTCTGTCTTTTTTCATTTATAGCGCAAAAAATAAAAAAACCCAGAGGTGATCAAATACTACCAAATGAAAGCTCTATTTGTATGAAAAAAAGGACAAAAAATGTATTTGGGTAAAGTGTTACATGACTGAGTAATTGTCATTCAAAGTGTGAGAGCACCGAAAATGTTGAAAATTGGTCTGGGCAGGAGGGGGGGTTTAAGTGCCCAGTAGGCAAGTGGTTAAGAAAGGCTTAGATACTTTCCTGAATGTACATAATATTACTGGGTACTAACATTTAAAGGTAAAGTTGATCCAGGAAAATCCGATTGCCTCTTGGGGGATCAGGAAGGAAATTTTTTTCCCCTCCTTTAGCAAATTGGAGCATGCTCTGCTGGGTTTTTTTTTTGCCTTCCTCTGGATCAACTTTGGGTATATTGGATTGTACAATATTTTTATTTTATTTATTTATTGTTTTTAAGGTTGAACTGGGTGGAATTGTGTCTTTTTTTCAACCTGACTATGTAACTATATAACCCCTTGGCAGGGATGCCCTCTCTCCCCTATTCTTTTTGTAATTGCCAACGAGACCCTGGCTATGGCAATTTGTGCTCAACCAGATATATTAAACATTAACAGTAGGGGTAGACAACAAAAATGTGCACTGTTTTCAGATGATCTACTCCTGTTTCTGTCCTCCCCCACAGTTCTGGATCTCCTTCGGCACTTTGGAAATATCTCCAGCTTAGCTGTAAATTGGGAGTAGTCAGTAGCCCTGAATGTAAACCTGGATGAGGATGTAATACGGAGTCTCAGGGGGCATTATAGTTTTGCATGGCAATCTAATTCTATTCCATATCTTGGCATTAAATTGACCCCTTCTTTACCAACACTCTACCGCTCTAATTATTCACGTCTTTTTACTCAGTTGCTGCAGGAGTTGGAACAATGGTCTTCTGGTGGTCTTTCATGTATGGGTAGAATAGCCTTGCTCAAGATGGTAGTGCTCCCCCGGATCCTTTATTATTTTCGCATTCTACCTGGGGGTCTCACACCTTAAACAATACTATAGAGCAGCACAAGTGGCCCAGTTGGTTCAGATATATTCCTCTCCATGCAGACCAGAGTGGGTGGTCCTGGAGGAGCAGGCTTGCAAGCCTCTTCCCATTGACCTTTTGATGTGGATCCCATTTCGGCAGCGTCCATCGATCAAGTGTCCTTCTCTCTCATTCTATGTAAGTCTGGGATTCATCCTGTAGGGCTGTGCCTCTTCAGTCCCCACACACTCTCTTGGCCCCTCTGTTCAATAACCCAGCATTTCCGCCTGGCCTATGCTGCCAGGAATTCCAATGGTGGATTGATAAGGGCTTGTATATAGAATAGGTGATTTCTTTAACCATAAAGGAATTTGTCCAGTGTCCTACTTTATGCAGTGGTTGAAGGTGCCTTCATCTGAGCATTTCTGTCTCCAGCAGATCCTGCACTTTCTGCATTCATTGCAGAGATCTACATCTGATATTACTACGCGTTCTGTTTTTGAGTCCAGATGTTTCCATGGGGATGCTCAGAGGGGGGAGGGGGCATCTCAATGGTTTACAAATTGTTTGTTTACCCATCTGCGAAATTGCTGTATATGTTGGCATGGGAGCAGGACTTGGAGGAGGAGATTGATTTGAGTGGTGGAAATGGTCTCCTTGTACATGTAAGAGTATCATGAACACAGCCCTGGTGGAGGGAGGATATAAGGTGCTTTCTAGATGGTACCTGGTGCCTGACCGTCTCTCCAAAATGTACCAGGGAGCTTCCTCTCTGTGTTTTCGGGGATGTGGTCAACCTGATGCAATGTTTTACGTATGGTGGACCTGTGCCAAAGTTCACCGGTTTTGGATTAGAGTTCATTCCCTGATCTATTCTGTGACCATGGTGAATATAGTTAAAAATCCTAAGGTGGCTCTTCTTAACTAACCTGTTGCTACTCCCAAACACGTTCAGACTTTAATCCATTTTATGTTTCTCACTGCGAAAATCGCTATAGCGACCGCTTGGAAAAAAACAGTGGTAATTTAGCTGTTATGAAAAATAAACTGACATGGACCTATCTCAACGAAAAGCTGGTCAGTATTTTTCAAGATAAAACTGCTAAGTTTGACCGTGCTTGGGATCTTTGGGTTAAGTATTTCCAACTTCCAGCTGACTGAGGGGTGTGGGTGGTGGAGACGGGCATTCGGACAGTCCTTTTCCTTCTGCTGTGTCTCATCCTTCTTCTCCTCTCTTCCTTCCCTTCATTCTTTTCTTTTGTCTTTCTTCCTTTTATTCCCTCTTCTCCCTGTTTCTTTCTTGGATCCACATTTTCTCTATTATCTAGTTGAGTTGCTATCACTTGTGGTTGCGTATTACGTTTACCCGCGGCCCATTCTGACATGCTGGTAGGTGATATTAAAATCTGGTTCTAATGTTTTCCTTGGAGGGAGGCTTTCCGAATGGGATGGCTGTTTGCTCCGTATGACCCGTTTCTTTGTGTTAAATTCCTACTTTACCAGGCATCCTTTTGGGTTGGGAGTATAATATATATATTATTATACATATAAAAAGATATATAAAAATATATCCAAGGAATTGAGAATGCCAATCAGCAGTGTTTAAACTCTAATCAAGAAGTGGAAAATTAGGGGTTCTGTTGAAACCAAACCACGGTCAGGTAGACCAACTAAAATTTCGGGCACAACTGCCAGGAAAATTGTTCGGGATGCAAAGAAAAACCCACAAATAACTTCATGTGAAATACGGGACTCTCTGAAAACATGTGGTGTTTTGCACAATGCACAATAAGGAGGAGGCACTTGAAGAAAGATGGGCTGCATGGTTGAGTCGCCAGAAGAAAGCCAATACTATGCAAATGCCATAAAGTATACCGCTTACAATACGCCAAACAGCACAGAGACAAGCCTAAAACCTTCTGGCACAAAGTCATTTGGAGTGACGAATCCAAAATTTAGCTTTTTGGCCACAACCATAAATGCTACATTTGGAGAGGAGTCGTCAAGGCCTATGATGAAAGGTACACCATTCCTGCTGTGAAACACAGAAGTGGATCACTGATGTTTTGGGGATGTGTGAGCTACAAAGGCACAGGAAAATTTGGTCAAAATTGATGGCAAGATGAATACAGTATGTTATCATAAAATACTGGAGGAACATTTGCATTCATCAGCCAGAAAGCTGCGCATGGGACGTACTTGGACATTCCAACATGACAATGATCCAAAACACAAGGCCAAGTTGACCTGTCATTGGCTACAGCAGAATCAATTGAAGGTTCTGGAGTGGCCATCTCAGTCTCCTGACATCAATATTGAGTCACGCAGGGGAGTTCTCAAACATGCTATGCATGCAAGACAGCCCAAAAATTTACAGGAACTGGAGGCTTTTTGCCAAGAGGAATGGAATTGATGTTAAAGGGAGCAATACACGGTATTAAGAACTGGGGTATGTAAACTTTTTATCAGTGTCATTTGGGTAGTTTCTGTTGCCATTATGATTTAAAAAGAGTAAATGGTTGGTTGATAATAAATAGCTTCAGCCAAACACTATGAGTGAAAGAAAAGTTTTTTTGTTATCATTCATATTTTCAGAAAAATGGCCAAGAAATCTAATTCGGCCAGGGTATGTAAATTTATGAGCACAACTGTATAACTGACCTATGCAGTAAGGAGCACATGAAAGGGCAATGCATGCAAAACAAAACCAAGGAAATTCCCAGCTCAACCTATCAACCAGCCTGCTAACCACCCAAATTGTCCTGTCTAACAATATGTGCAAATACATGCGCAAGTTACAGACCCCCATTAAGGCACCCCGGTATCTGTAGTCCTAACTCTAAATTTTGAGAGTCTCCACAGTGGAAGCGCAAACATTATAATGGATAGGCAGAGGGCAGGTGAGCCTGGAGGGAGCCCATCCCTCATTAAAGGCACAGGGTAGCACTGGACTCCCAGCATATAGCACCATGGTCGCAAAGGTGTCCAGTGCGTCCCCTCACCAATATTTCAACAGAACAAACAAATGGCCACTGCCCTCACCTATGACTAACCTTTGCAGCAAGGAGCACATGAAAGGGCAACACATGCAAAACAAAACAATTTCCCAGCTCAACTTGCCAACCAGCCTGCTAACCAACCAAATTGTCTAACAATATGTGTTAAAAAATAGGATTTTTGTACTCACCGTAAAATCCTTATCTCTGTAATTCACTGACCAACACAGCTCCTCTCTGTAACAAAATGGGGTGTTAGCCCTCTCACTGGAGATTACTAGGCAAAGTTGTAATACAACACTTCAGAACTTTTAGTTCCGCCCAGGGGGCGGTCCCTAGGCTACAATCCCCACAGTCTCCCCTAGCAGCCTCAGTACGTCAACAAGCAGTATGACGTAAAAAGAGAAAAAAAGGAGGGGTGGGTGCTGTGTCGGTCGGTGAATTACAGAGAAAAGGATTTTACGGTGAGTACAAAAATCCTATTTTCTCTTATATTCACCGACCGACACAGCTCCTCTCTGTAACAAAATGGGACGTCCCCAAGCAGTGCCAAACGAGGGGTGGGAAAAACAGCATAAAAACTTCATCCACCATGGCAGGTGGGAACTAGTGAAGCTAAACCCACAAAAAAAAAGCAGTGCGTGGAAAAACCACCACAAAACCACGGGGTATCAACAGGAGTGATCCCCAAGACCGCAGCCAACTGCGGAAGTAATGCAACAGTGCATTAACATAACAGTACTGCGTTTTTTCGAAAAACCAGGAAAAAATATCGGTTGCATATTCAATTGCAACTACACGGTCGCCTGTAAAACTTTGCGGCCAAAACAGGCATCAGCCGATGCACTGACGTCTACCTTGTAAAACTTGGTAAACGTATGGACAGATGACCAGGTCGCCGCCTTACACACCTGAGCGGCCGATGCTTGGTGTCGGAAGGCCCAAGACGTTCCGATTGCCCTTGTGGAGTGGGCCGTGACCGGAAAGGGGGGCACTTGACCCTTCAAGGCGTAGGCTTGTACTACAATCTATCTGATCCACCTGGAAATGGTGGCCGACGAGACCGTCGTGCCTTTCTTGGGACCAGCTACTGAAACAAACAGTGAGTCTGATTTCCGAAAGGGAGCTGTGGCAGACAAATACACCTTCAGAGCCCTAACCACGTCCAAAGCGCGAAGGACCACTTCTTTAGGGTGCTTCGGCCGAGGACACAGCGATGGTAATACAATGTCCTCATTGATATGAAAAGCCGAGACTACCTTCGGTAGAAAGGACAGTTGCGGATGCAACCCCACCTTATCCCTGTGGATAACCAGATAGGGCGACTTGCAGGACAAGGCCGCCAATTCCAAAACCCTCCTGGCCGAGGTGATGGCCACTAGAAAGACCACTTTCTGGGAAAGAAGGGGAATCTCCCTGATATTCTCAAACTGTGGTTTTTGAAGCGCCGACAACACCAGGTTCAAATCCCATGGGGGTAACGGTGGACGCACCGGAGGGACTATGTGTCGTACCCCCTGAACGAAGGTACTCACTAAGGAGTGCAATGCCAGGGGTCGTTGGAAAAAAACAGCTAAGGCTGAGATTTGCCCTTTGGTGGTGCTTAATGCCAATCTCTGGTCCACTCCCTGCTGGAGAAAAAGCAGGATCCTGGATATGGAAAAGGATCGCGGATGCCATCCTTTCTCCCTACACATGGAGATGTAGGCCTTCCAGGTACGATGGTATATCTTCCGAGAAGAAGATTTCCTCATCCTCAACATAGTTGGAATCACTGAGTCCGACAGACCCCGGTTCCTCAACACCTGGCTCTCAATAGCCATGCCGTTAAAGCCAGCAATGGTAAAGCAGGATGGAAAATTGGACCTTGAGATAGGAGGTCCTCTCGCAACGGCAGTCGCCAGGGAGCGCCTGCCACTAGATGCACCAGGTCTGTGTACCAAGGACACTGAGGCCAATCTGGGGCAACCAGTATTACTGGGATCCCCTCGGCTTCCACTCTGCGAAGCAGACAAGGCAACAGTTTCAGTGGAGGAAAGGCGTAAATCAGCTGGTACTGCTCCCACGGAGCCACCAGCACGTCTGACGCGTCTGCCCACGGATCTCTTGTCCTGGACACGAATCTTGGCACCTTCCGATTGAGACAGGAAGCCAGTAGATCCACATCTGGTGTTCCCCACTTCAGGCACAGCAGCTTGAACGTCTCGGGAAGCAATGCCCATTCTCCTGGGTCCAGCATCTGTCGAGTCAGATAGTCCGCCTGCCAGTCCTCCACCCCCAGGATGTAAATGGCTGACAGGGCCGGTATGTGTCACTCTGCCCACCGAAGTATGTGAGCAACCTCCCGAGCAGCGGCTGAGCTTCTTGTTCCCCCTTAGTGATTTACGTAGGCCACAGCCGTGGCGTTGTCTGACTGTATCCTGATCGGACGCCCTTGAAGACTCACCGACCATGTATGGAGACACAGCCTGATCGCTCTCAATTCGAGCAGATTGATCGGCAACTCGGATTCTTTCGTCGACCAGATGCGCTGAGCCGACTGAACCCCCATCACTCCACCCCAGTCGGATAGACTGGCATCCATAGTGATCACCGTCCATTTCAGAGGAAGGAACGATTTTTCCGGACTGAATCAACGGGGACCTCAACCACCAGATCAGAGAGTCCCTGACTGGCTGGCTCACCTGGATCTGTCGATCTAGGGACAACTGACATTTGTCCCATTTTAACAAGATCTCCTTCTGCAGCACTCTGGTGTGGAACTGGGCATAGGGTACTGTCTCGAAGGAGGCTACCATGAGTCCCAGTACTCGCATGCAAAACCGGAGCGACGACCACTTGCGGTTCATCAGTAGTTTGAACACGGATCTGAGAGTCTGCAATTTGTCTGAAGGAAGAAAAACTCTCGCTTCCCTGAAGTCCACCAGCAAACCTAGGTACTCCAGACGCTGGGTCGGTACAATCACCGACTTCTTTAGGTTCAACAGCCACCCAAATTCTTGCAGGGTCTGCATGGCGATTGCCACATCCTCCTCTAAGTCTGAGGTGGAAGATGCTCCCAGGAGGAAATCGTCTAGGTAGCCCACAATCGCGATCCCACGTTGTCTCAGCAATGCCAATACTGGAGCCAGAACTTTGGTAAAGACTTGGGGGGCTGATGCCAGACCAAAAGGAAGAGCCACAAATTGGTAACTAGCTTCCCCGACTGCAAAACGCAGAAATTTTTGATGTCGAAGGCATATGGGTATGTGCAGGTACGCATCCTGGATGTCTAAGGATGCCAGGGAGTCCCCTTGATTGAGCGCAGCGACTACTGAGAGAACTGATTCCATTCTGAACCTCTGCACTTTTACAAAGTGATTGAGGGCTTTCAAGTCCAAGATCGGACGTACCTCTTCCTTCTTGGGAACCACAAACAGATTTGAGTAGAATCCCTGGAAGCGATCCGATTCCGGAACTGGTACAATCACCCCGCGATTCAGCAAATCCCTTACCGCCCCCAACAGGGCCTCCCGGCGAACCGGGGATATGGGTATGCTGGAGGGGAAGAATCTGTTTAGTGGCCAAGAGAGAAACGCTATCTTGTAGCCTGTGGAAATCAGATCGCAGACCCATTGATCGGATAACTGGGAGGACCACCGCGCTGCAAACTCCCGAAGATGACCCCCCACCCGAGACATGGGTGGGGGCAAACCTTCATGCTGTAGCACTTTTATTCGCAGGCTTGTTAGGCTTTCGGTTCCAGGGACGTTTTTGACCGCCCGTGGGCGTCCTGTTGGGCTGGGGATGTTTCGTCGAAGCTCTGGGCAGATGAAAAAGCCACTTGTGAGCGGAAAAAGAGGGCCCTTGCCTACAGCGTGGCTCCTTAGCTTTCCTGGCCTGTGGGAGTAGTGTACTCTTACCACCAGTGACATTTTTAATAATGTCATCCAACGAGGCTCCAAAGAGCCAGTCGCCAAGGTAAGGAAGGTCCGTCAGGGCTTTTTTGGATGCCTGCTCAGCAGACCAGCATTTTAGCCAAATCAGGCGCCTCAGCATCACAGCTGACACTGAAGCCCTGGATAACAGAGGGAGAGTATCCAGGACCGCGTCACAGACGTGCTTAAGGCCTTGCACTAGTTGGTCTGCTAGTTCCACACAGACAGGGGAGGCCTGTTGCTCTCCCAATTTGCGGTGCAAAAGTTTTGCCCACTCAGTGTCTGTGACACCAGTGAGGATGCCAGTACAGGTCGCACGGCTGACCCCCACAACCGTAAACAAGGAACGAGCCACCGCCTCGGCCGTCCTGTCCGTGGGATCCTTGAATACAGGAGTCCCCTCAACCGGGATCGTGGTTACTTTATTTAACCTGGATACTGGGGGGTCCACGACCGGAGGAGCCGACCATTTCTTGAGAAGGCTATCCTCAAAGGGGTAACGCACCGCCATGTATTTGGGGACCAAAAAGGTCTGTTGTGGGCGACCCCATTCCTTGTAAATGAACTTGTCAAAATAAGTCAGATATGGGAATACCTTAGGTGAACGTGCTGGCTTGCGGGACCCAAAAGTACATCAGCAGATGGATCCGCTGGCTCCTGAATCTTCAGGGTATCACGCACAGCTGTGATAAGTGCTCCAACAAGCGATTTGTCGTGCACAGACCCGGACTCATCCACACTGTCTGAACGGTCCTGGTCAGCGTCATCTGACAAGACAGAGCAGGGGTCACCGGCCTCAGCAGGAACCTAATCTGCGTCAGAGCTCTCCCAAGAGGACGGGGGGGGGGGGCAGGGGTCGCTTTTTAGCACCTTTCTTCCCACGCACCGCCTCTATCTTGGCAACGAATTAATTGAGGACCGCCGTCAGGGTGTCCATAGGGACCGCGCAGTCCGCAGGTGACCCGGTTGCAATTGCCTGGATTTCAGGGGAAGAAACACCAGTTTCTGAAGCCATGCTGACCCTACCCTGCCTGCCACCCGAAGGGGACTTAGGACAGTGACAGTCCACCCTCCTTGCTGCCGCTGACTAAGGGGTTCTAACCCGTCGGACTCACCGCCCTGAGGAGTTCTGCACTTTTTTTACAACAGTGCCTGTAGATCCCTAGCGCTCCCAGATGCAGAGGGACCAAAGCTGTGTCGGTGGCAGTCCCTCAGCACGATCGGTGAACGATCGCTGAGCGATCTGACACACGTGTCCAAATTACACAGAAAGCCTCCCAGCGCTCTGTAATGACAAAACAGGAAGCTGAGGGCACAGGAGCTGCTGCTAGAGCACAAAAAACGTGGTCCGGCTTCAAGAAAATGGCGGCCAGTGTTCTGAATAGGGAATCACCGGGAAAATGGCCGCCTGAAGCCCAGAAGCATGCTTTCCCTTGCCCACACTGAAAATGCCCACCAGCCAGCGCCATGAGAGGCAGAAAGAAAACATGCGGCAGACACAGCGCTGCACCAACACAGGGGCAAACCTCACAGGCACCCTCTGGGATTAAGGCACACAGGACCAAGGCACCCCAGCACAGCCAGAATCCAGATGAGAGCCCAGGGCACACACACACCGCTCAGTACATGTACAGCACCCCCCCATGAGGGGGGAAAGGAGGCGAGTTAGGGACAGGCGAGAGAAGAGAGGGGGTGAGGGGGGCCCCCAAATCGACCTCCCAGGGAATGCCCAGCTGCTCAACCCTGCCGAGACAGGGAGAGCTGTACTTACCAGTCCTGAAGAGCTGGGAGACATTCCATTGTAGCCAACTCCTGATCAGTACAGGGAAGTCTACTGGCCTGGCATACTATGACACAGACATCAGTAGCCCGGTCATATGTATGCCCCGGAGCATAAAAGCTCACCGACCACCTCTGGAGCAGAGGTATGTTGTGGCCTGCCGAGCCGTAGCTGCGACCTGCACATGCTCGATGGTGTCAGGAACCATGAAACAGACAGAGACAGAAGTACAATCGAATCACACTTGTTTATTAATAAAAATAAAAAGGTAAATAGGAAAAAGCGTAGTCAAGCAAGCCAGATCGGGTAGTCAGCCAGTCCAAAGTTCATAAACCAGATCGGGTAATCAGCCAGTCCAGAAGTCAGGGATCCAGGGAGAGCAACTGCAAGCAGGATGGAAGCCAGGAGGGATGTAGCAAGCCAGTCTTGAAACAACAGCAGGAGATGGTTCCTAGTGATGTGACCAAACGTGAAGGCAAAGGAGAAATGAGCTGGAAGATTTTATATAGGCAGGCCAGACGAGCATCATCGAGAACAGCTGGTAACTGTGGAGAGAGAAGAGAGCTGGCGATTAGCCAACAGCTGAGCGGCCAGCCCAGAGGAGGAAGGGCTAAGCCAGCCCTGACAGTACCCCCCCCCCCCCCCTCAATGACCCCTCTCCCTCGGAGGGCCACCGGGCTTGAGGGGAAACCGTCTATGGAACTCGCGGAGGAGGACAGGGGCATGTGCGTCAGAGGATGAAACCCAGGAGCGTTCCTCCGGACCGTACCCCTTCCAATGCACCAGGTACTGTATGCGCCCACGGAACCTACGGGAGTCAAAAGACCAACGGTTTCAATAAGGAGTCATGAAACACATTTGAGATGCGCATACTAGGAGGAAGTTCCAACGCGTAAGCTACTGGGTTAATCCTGTGGATACGGAAAGGCCCAATAAACCAAGGTGCAAACTTCAGTGAGGGAACACGAAGCCAGAGGTTGCAAGATGACAGCCAGACCCAGTCCCCAACCTGGTAGGAAGGCGCTGGCAGGCACCTGCGGTCAGCATGGAGTCTGTACCTGTCATTAGCATGACGCAAAGCCTCCTGGACTTGTACCCAAGTGGAATGAAGACCACGGAGATGCTCCTCTAATGCAGGAATACTCTGCGGAACAAAAGAGTCAGGCAACATGGAAGGTTGGAAACCATAATTCACCATAAATGGAGACAATCGGGAGGCAGAATTCAAGGCACTGTTGTGAGCAAACTCTGCCCAAGGTAATAGGTCAGACCAGTTGTTATGATGGTCAGAAATATAGCAACGTAGGAATTGCTCCAAGGACTGATTGGCTCGTTCTGCGGCCCCATTAGACTGCGGGTGATACGCAGAAGAGAACGCAAGCTGGATTCCCAACTGTGCACAAAAGGCTCGCCAGAACCGGGAGACAAACTGACTGCCCCTGTCCGAGACAATCACCTTGGGTAGCCCATGTAAGCGAAAGATCTTCCGAGCAAAAATGGAAGCCAGTTCCTTAGAAGTGGGCAACTTCTTAAGTGGAATACAATGACACATCTTTGAGAACCGGTCAACCACCATAAGGATAACAGTGTTGCCTTGGGAGTTGGGCAATTCCACAATGAAATCCATAGACAGGTGAGTCCAGGGCCTCTCTCCATTGGGTATGGGTTGTAGGAGGCCCACTGGAAGGTGTCGTGGAGTCTTACTCTGAGCACACACGGGACAGGCAGCTATGAAAGCGGTAACATCAGCCCGTAGACTAGGCCACCAGAATTGTTGGGAGATGGCCCAAATGAGTTGATTCCTCCCAGGATGGCCAGCTGCCTTGGGAGAATGATAAGTCTGGAGCACTGCAGTACGGAGACTCTCTGGGACAAAGCAGCGGTCACAAGGTTTATCAGGAGGAGCATGGACCTGAGCAGCAAGAATTTTGTCACCCAAAGGAGAAGTAAGACTGGTGCGAACCGTAGCTAAGATACGATCAGGAGGAATCATAGGAACCGGAACCAACTCCGACTTGGAAGTGGAGGAAATAACTTGGAATTGGATTATCTCATGGTGAAGAGCCCCTATGGCCATGGACAATGGAACCGTCTCATGAGTCACATGGGCAGGCTGTAAAGGTCTCCCATCAAGAGCCTCAATGGCAAGTGGAGTGTCACGCAACTGCAGCGGAATCGAGTGCTGCAAAACAAATGCAGCATCAATGAACAGGCCTGCAGCCCCAGAGTCGATTAGAGCCTGTATCTCGATGGACGACTCAGCCCAAGAAAGAGTGACCAAAACCAGGGGCTTATCCTTTTGGATAACTGGCGACGAAAAAACGCCCACCTAAGGTCTGTCCATGACAGGACCTCAAGGTTCGGGCGTTCCCTGGATGGGTAGGACAAGACTTCAAAAAGTGACCTGCCTGGCCACAATAAAGGCACAATCTCTCCCTCCTTCTAAAGGCTCTCTCTTCCACAGAGAGACGCGTGAAGCCCAGGTGCATGGGTTCATCTTCACTGACCAACTCGGTACCAGGAGGCATGGGAGGTGAGGGAGGCATGGGTGGGACTACAAAGCTTGGAGGCAAACGTACAGGAGGCTTCCGCAAGCGCTCCTTAAGAGAAAGTCTTTCTCTGAGTCTGGAGTCAATGAGGATGGCAAACGAGATCAAGCTCTCCAGCTCAGTGGGTATATCTCGGGCTGCTATCTCATCCTTGATGGAATCCGAGAGAACATGAGAAAAAGCCGCCACGAGGGCCTCATTGTTCCAAGCAACCTCTGCTGCCAGAGTACGGAATTCAATGGCGTAGTCGGCAACAGTTCTCGTGCTCTGTTTGATGGACATGAGGCACTTGGCAGCAGAAGCGGAGCATGCGGGAACGTCAAAAACCCTTTTAAAGGAGGTCACAAACTGAGGGTAACTCAGGACAACAGGTTTTTGCGTCTACCATAGAGGGTTAGCCTAGGCCAAGGCTCTCTCAGAAAGCAAAGATATCACGAAAGCTACTTTGCTTCTGTTCGTGAGAAACGCCTGGGGCAGCCTTTCGAAGTATATCTCAACCTGATTGAGAAACCCTCTGCATTGAACTGGATCGCCCCCAAATCGCTGGGGAAGCGAAGCAGAACCAGACATACCACTTATAGAGGTAATATTTAAAGACGTGTGCCTGCACAGAGACTGGCGCAGCAGCAGGGACGGCCTGCAACTCAGGTTGTACCGGAGCAGCCACCGTGGGGGATTCCAGGTGAGCCATGCGATTCAGGAGCGTTTGTAACGCCAAGGCAAACTGATCCATGCGGTGATCTTGCTCATCCAATCTGGAAAAAATATTACCAAGAAGTGGATTGACTGTATCTTCTGAATTCATGGCCTTCACGTACTGTCAGGAACCATGAAACAGATAGAGACAGAAGTACAATCGAATCACACTTGTTTATTAATAAAAATAAAAAGGTAAATAGGAAAAAGCGTAGTCAAGCAAGCCAGAGTCCAATAGCCAGATCGGGTAGTCAGCCAGTCCAAAGTTCATAAACCAGATCGGGTAATCAGCCAGTCCAGAAGTCAGGGATCCAGGGAGAGCAACTGCAAGCAGGATGAAAGCCAGGAGGGATGTAGCAAGCCAGTCTTGAAACAACAGCAGGAGATTGTTCCTAGTGATGTGACCAAACGTGAAGGCAAAGGAGAAATGGGCTGGAAGACTTTATATAGGCAGGCCAGATGAGCATCATTGGGAACAGCTGGTAACTGTGGAGAGAGAAGAGAGCTGGCAATTAGCCGACAGCTGAGCGGCCAGCCCAGAGGAGGAAGGGCTAAGCCAGCCCTGACAGATGGCCGGACTGGGGAGACTACAAGGATAAGTGAACCAGCCTGTCACCCAGCCGGCTGTTGATACAAGATCACAGGATCATACATTTTGTGCAAAAAGCCAAGCTTCTGCATCAAAAAAACATGGACCTATGGGCCCGCAGGGTTCCTAGGTGTATCTCCTTCACTAGGCAAAATAAAACTGAGGCTGCTAGGGCAGACTATGGGGATTGTAGCCTAGGGACCGCCCCCTGGGCGGAACTAAAAGTTGTGAAGTGTTGTATTACAACTTTGCCTAGTAATCTCCAGTGATAGGGCTAACAACCCATTTTGTTACAGAGAGGAGATGTGTCTATGAATATAATAGAAAGAGGGGTTTTGTTTCCACACATTTGCAGATACATGTGCAAGCTACAGAGCCCCGTCAAGGCACCCCGGTATCTCTAGTCCAAGTTCTAAATTTTGAGAGCCTCCAAAGTGGAAGCACATGCATTATAATAGACAGGCAGAAGGTAGGTGAGCCTGGAGGAAGCCCACCCCTCCTTAAAGGCACAGGGGCACACTGGTCACCCAGCATATAGCACCATGGCAGCAAAGGTGTCCAGTGCATCCTCTCACAGTGGAGGCACATGCATTAGCAGGCTGGTCGGTAAATTGAGCCAGGAATTTATTTGGTTTTGTTTTTCTCTCACCTCCTTGGACTCACCACAGTTATACAGCATGAAATAATTATAGAGCCAGGTTTTCATGTAAATGTATAGCCCTATAGAATACACAAGACCAGACAGTAAGCAGTCGCAAATGAAATAAAGAACATGTTAGAGTGATAGAGGAGTCCCACACTAACTGGTCAAGTACAATAATGTTGGTTCCAAAGCCAGACAGAACCATCAGATTTTGAAATGATTTCTGCAAGTTGAATAGTGTGTCCAAATTCGATGCTTACACAATACCACGGGTGTAAGAGCTTGTTGACAGATTGGGAACTGCCTGGTACATAAATACTTTAGATCTGACTAAAGGCTATTGGCAGATACCCTAAAGGAATCTGCAAAAGAAATGACAGCATTCTCTAGCCCTGAGGGGTCATTCCAGTATAAGCGAATGCCTTTTGGTTTGCATGGTGCTCCTGCCTCATTCCAGAGAATGATGGACAGGACATTAAAGGGGTTGTAAAGGTTTGTGTTTTTTCACCTTAATGCATTAAGGTAAAAAAACACCTGGCAGTGACCGGCCCCTTAGCCCGTCCGTTTTACTTACCTGAACCCCTTCTTTCAGTCGGTGGGACACGCTGTTACTCTCTAAATGGGCTCCCGACTCTTAATTGGATAGATTGATAGCAGCGCAGCCATTGGCTCCCGCTGCTTTCGATCAAATACAATGACCCGGGGGGGGGGGGGGGGGGCCCGAGTCATGCATTCTATGGACACCAAATACTGGTGGAGCACCCGCAAGGTAATTCCCAGGGAGAGCGGTTCTCCCAGGGGGATAGCTGATGCAGGGAGGAACCACGAGACCCGCTGGGGGACCCCCGAAGAGCAGGTTTGGGGCCACTTTGTGCAAGACTAACTGCACAGTGGAGTTTAGTATGATATTTTTGTTATTTAAAAAGAAAAAAAAAAAAATACCCTTGCAATCACTTTAAGACCAGATCGCCAATATGCAGTTGCCTATTTGGACAATGTATTCATCCTCAGCCCTAATTGAGAGTCTCATTTGCCATGGGTTCCAGCGGTAGTGGATTCCCTCAGGAAAGTGGGATTTGCTGCCATTCCCAAAACGTATGCCATAAGCTTGAAAGGGTCAAATACCTTGACTCGGTCAAGGGCTGGTTTAAGCCTCATATCAATAAGATTGAGATGATTCAAAAGTGGCCCCAACCTATAAATAAAAAGCAAGTTCGGGCATTTCAAGGAATCACAGGATACTATAGACGTTTCATTTCTAATTGTGCTAACATTGTGGCCTCATTGATAGATATGCCAAAATGCATAGACAGCTCCCTCATAGTGCCCAATTCACAGGCAGTTGTCTCATAATACCCCACTTCAATGTACTCCATACATATCCAGTGCCCCTCTCCTTACTATGTTCCATACACAACCAGTTTCCCTTTAGGGCTTGTTTACATGCAGCCGCTGGTGTGTGGTAGAATGGAAGCCATACTGATACGTCGGCCATATGCTCACAGTATTGCTTCCTTTTTTAAAAACTATCTTTGTTGAAATGTTACACAGTGACATTTCATAACATTCAAATGGCTGCAGTGTGCTATATAGCAGTGGAATGCATCTCACTGCACTGAAAGAAGTGGTGCATGCAGTGCCTTTTGTCAGTAAACACCACTGCGGTAGTCTGAACTGGCAGTAGCAGGGTTGCCAACCTCCTGAAAGTGTAAATTTACAGACACAACACAAAAGATTTATAGCCCAAGCCAATTTTTCTTTCACCCCCTTTTTTTTTATTAAAGTGGATGTAAACACGATTCATTATATCTGCAGTGTTTTTTTTTAATCTCTCTTCAAAGCACTGCGTCCAGCAGCTATGTCCTGCTCCGTTCTACTGTTATCAACCTGATAACTTTTGACACGCTCTCCAAGATGGGAGCCTGAAGTGTGTGTCGGGGGAGGTTATTATAAATAGATTAGCATACAGCTATTCACAGGCAGTCTCTGCGTGTGTGGGGAGGGGGTGGGTCATGTGTGGGCCTTTCCTCCATCCAGCTGTATCTTAAAGCGGGAGTCCACCGGGACTCCGCGTTTTTTTTTTTTTTTTAAAAGCCAGCAGCTACAAATACTGCAGCTGCTGACTTTTAAATAGTGACACTTACCTGTCCAGCGCGCCCGCGATGTCGGCACCCGAAGCCGATCGCTCGCTCGTGCCGCCGCCATCTTGGGTATGGGAATCAGGAAATGGAGCCTTTCGGCTTCATTTCCCGGTTCCCTACTGCGCATGCGCGAGGCGCGCGGCGCAATCCGGACGGTCCCCGCTGCCTCTGGGAGCTGTGTGTTTCCCAGCAGGCAGCGGGGCACTTGCTGAAGGGGGCGGGCGCTTGCGGAAAGGGGCGTAACGTACGCCCCTTTCCGCAGAGAGCTAGCCCGGAAGTGGGTGCAGTTACCTGGATTATCCAGGTAACTGCACCCCCCTCCCCCCTGAAAGGTGCCGATTGTGGCGCCGGAGGGGGGGGGATTCCGATGAGCGGAGGTCCATTTTAGGGTGGACCTCCGCTTTAAGCTGCATTCTCCCAGGGACGTGCAGGCAGGAAAAGCAGGTGAGGCAGAGCCTCATCTGCCATGAACATAAAAAACAAACAAAAAAAAAATGATTGAACTTTGAGGGCCATAGCTTGGCCCCCCGGGGTCACAGCCGAAATCCTACCCCACCACTGGTGAAAATGTGGTGCTCCTATGACCTATAGTTCCGGAGATACGGGGCTCCTTGAGAAGCCTGTCAGAAGCTACATACAGAGCGGCCAGTTTAAATACAAGTTGGCACACTCTGTTTGCAGCAGACTGAAAGGATGAGCTCACAGTGCCTCTCCTCACTTATTGTCAAAGGCACTGAGCTCAATGGATAGCTTGGAGTCTTGGACCAATTGTAAAGTACTATTGCCCCAAGCTGTCCAATAAAAATGTGTCATAAAAGGGGGCATGTGTCTAACACATGCTCTCTTCCAGCTGTCCTAAAAGAGAAGTATGTTTTTAGTTTTTTTCCCAGTTTCATACTTACCTAGGTGGATGCAGCATTGGTCCTATGCTGCATCTGTTCCCCGCTGCCTCTGCACTGAGAACCAAGGGATCGAATACCGCCGATGGCTCGGTTCTCACAGCTCCCGCTCTGCCTCCCCACACTCACTGGTGCGCTGAGCTGTGAAGGAGCGGGGAGAGGCCATCTCAGGCTCTCAGTGGCTCGCTGTGAGGCTGAGACAGGCATTGTGATGATGCAGTGCCTAGACTGATTCCTGTGATGTCAGCAGAGAGCGGACTTCAGATCACTCTCTGCTGAAAACGGGTCGAGGGAGTGCAAAACTAATTGCACTCCTGTGATCCATAGGAGAAGCCCAGCCAAACGAGCTCAGGCTGGACTTCTCCTTTAACTAGAAGGAAAACTAGAAGGAAAAAACATGGGTTTATGGGTATAAGATTTACCCACAATCCCATGTTTTTCTCACACAGTTCAATCTGCGGCTGTTGAAAAGGTACTGTTTTGCTAAATCATATATTATTATTCTATATTAGGGCTGTGGAAATTAAAGATTAATTCCTCGATTAATCGATTCATTTTTTTGATCGATCAATGTACACGTACAGGGGAGGAGCTACGCATGACGTCACCTGCTGCTGCCCTACGCAACTAACACGATTGTCGGCTTTACATGCTGTGTTTTTATCATCTTTATGTGAGTAGTTTGTGTTTGAACACAAAAACGAAATCTTATACTTAAGCGGTGAGCACTTTGATCTTTTCTTTCTACCCATGACCTGGCGTCCTTGCTGAGATCCAAGGAGACATGAGAGAAGTTTATGGTCCGTGTTAACCCTTTTGATACCCGCTTGCATGACCACCTGTTTGCACAGGGGTCCATGCCATAAGGTGAATGGGAATAGGAAGCGCCACGGAATAGGAAGAGGCAGATTAGGAAGACTGCCTAGCAACAGCAGTTTCAGGTAAATTTTGGGTGGCCTAACTAGTGTCGGGTGATTATACAGTGGTGTGAAAAAGTGTTTGCCCCTTTCCTCATTTCCTGTTCCTTTGCATGTTTGTCACACTTAAGTGTTTCGGAACATCAAACCAATTTAAACAATAGTCAAGGACAACACAAGTAAACACAAAAGGCAATTTGTAAATGAAGGTGTTTATTATTAAAGGTGAAAAAAAATCCAAACCATCATGGCCCTGTGTGAAAAAGTGATTGCCCCCCTTGTTAAAACATACTATAACTGTGGTTGTCCACACCTGAGTTCAATTTCTCTAGCCACACCCAGGCCTGATTATTGCCACACCTGTTCACAATCAAGGCATCACTTAAATAGGAGCTGCTTGACACAGTAAGGTCCACCAGAAGATCCTTAAAAGCTACACATCATGCCGAGACCCAAAGAAATTCAGGAACAATTGAGAAAGAAAGTAATTGAGATCTATCAGTCTGGAAAGGGTTATAAAGCCATTTCCAAAGCATTGGGAATCCAGCGAACCACAGTGAGAGCCATTATCCACAAATGGCGAAGACATGGAACAGTGGTGAACCTTCCCAGGAGTGGCCGGCCGCCCAAAATTACCCCAAGAGCGCAGCTCTTAAAAAGGCCGTTCATGCTCGAAAACCCTCTAATGTAACTGAATTAGGACAATTCTGCAAAGATGAGTGGGCCAAAATTCCTCCAGGACGCTGTAAAAGCCTCATTGCACGTTATCGCAAACGCTTGGTTGCAGTTGTTGCTGCTAAGGGTGGCCCAACCAGTTATTAGGTTTAGGGGGCAATCACTTTTTCACACAGGGCCATGATGGTTTGGATTTTTTTTCACCTTTAATAATAAACATATTCATTTACAAATTGCATTTTGTGCTTACTTGTGTTGTCCTTGACTATTGTTTAAATTGGTTTGATGTTCCGAAACACTTAAGTGTGACAAACATGCAAAGGAACAGGAAATGAGGAAGGGGGCAAACACTTTTTCACACCACTGTATATAGTGTATACCACATTTACCACTGAATAATGCAGAGTTGCAATGCAAGGAGATCAGCTAAAAAAGTAGTTGGATCTGTATGTGCGTTATAATCGATAAATGGCAGACAGATGGCAAGCCTGCTCGGGAGGGCAACAGCATCCAAGCTTGGATCTCCTCCTCTAGGAAAGGACTCCCTCTGCTCCAGGTCTCAGAGACATTTATGCTCTTTCCCAGCCAGCATCATGACACCTCTCTCCTGGGATTAGCCAGGGCTGCATAAATATTCAGTTGCTGATTTGACTCTCCCAGTCCACTATCTTATAGAACCTTTCCAGATAGATAGAGGGAAGCAGCCAACCTTGCAGCCAGTGAAACACAGTTTAGGAGGGTGTTACAGAAGGATTTTCCAGAGGTCAGGTCTGGACAGTTGGTGGAATGGTGGCAACCTGATCCACCCAGTTCATTAAGAGGAAGTAAACCCTTCCAAACAACTTGGACCTATAGGTAAGCCTAGATTAAGGCTTACCTGTAGGTCCAAGCAATATCTCCTAAACCTATATGGTTTAGGAGATATTTGCCCGAAAATGGGCACCGCTGTCTACGGCGCATGCGCCGTAGACAGCGGCGCGCAGGCGCACTAAATGCGGCAAATCCAAGAATGGATTTGCCAAATTTGTCGACTCCCGTGCGCATGCGCGGGAGTGACGTCATCGCGGCTTCGCCGTATGACAGCAACGGAGCTGCGAGGCGCGACTCCCGTGCGCATGCGCGGGAGTGACGTCATCGCGGTTGCGCCGCTGTCATTGGTCGGAGCTGCGAGACGCCACCAGCAAGATGGACGCAGGGGACTACAGGGATCAGCGGCGACTTCGCTGGCTCCTGTGTCAGGTAAGTGACACATAATGAGCTACTATGCGATGCATAGTAGTCCATTATGCTTTACCTTTGCAGGGAAAAAAAGAGGAAGTAAACCCATCAGGGTTTACTTCCTCTTTAGTAAGAGGAAATCCAATGTATAGCTTTTCTGGCTTTACAAAGGGGATGGCCCTGAAAAGCATTGCCCAGCAAGTTTCCAAATGAGAAGAATGCAGATCTACAGTGGGCCAACTCCAGAGACCTTTCCTGCTAAGCGGTCATTGTTTCTTGCTTTATTCCTGTTTTATAGACATTACTACAGTTTACCAACATTATGGCCAGTGTTGAGGCTTTGGATGAATCAGCAGGGTTTTCTGTAGGTCATGCCTGGACAGATGGTGGAATGCTGGCAACATGATCCTTTCATTTGTTGTCAAGAGGGGATCCATTGCATAGCTAGTCAGGCCTTACAAAGGGGGAGGCCCCCAAAAAGCATTGCATGGCCACTCGCCAAATAGAAAGAATAGGGATCTTCGGCTGGCCAACTTTTCTGCTGAACGTCCTTTGCTTTGTAATTTGCTCCTGTTGGGCACATGCAATGTTTGTATTTGCTTTTGTCAACCCATCTTAGATGATACCATTTGTCAGTTCACCATGCTATGTTTTTATGTTGTTCCATCTGTTTATGCATGCTGTTAGGGCTGCAAGACCTAGACCAGGTGTCTCAAACTGGTGGCCCTCCAGCTGTTGCAGAACTACAAGTCCCATCATGCCTCTGTCTGAGTGAGTCATGCTTGTAACTGTCAGCCTTACAATGCCTCATGGGACTCGTAGTTTTGCAACAGCTGGGGAGCCGCCAGTTTGAGACCCCTGACCTAGACCATATAATAAACACTATCATGAAATAAAAACAAAGAAAAATAAAGGGACTTTAAATGAGGCTTGTTGCTACAAAAATGAGTGTATGGAGTAAATATATGATAAAACCTTTATTGTATCAAAAGCGATTCCATGGTCTAGAAATGCATGATAATGTTTTCAAAACAAACATAACAAAGGCTGACATTTTGGTAAAAATATACCATAAACACATACACTGTATAAAATCATGATACATAATTATACATATTCATAACTGAGTACATGCTGTATAAAAGCCAAAGTGTCTTGGCATCACATGAATAGAAAAACTCTACGCGTTTCATGAATCATGTTCACTCATCGGGAGTACAGAAAAATCATATATATATATATATATATATATATATATATATATATATATATATATATATATATATACAGTGGTGTGAAAAAGTGTTTGCCCCCTTCCTCATTTCCTGTTCCTTTGCATGTTTGTCACACTTAAGTGTTTCAGAACATCAAACCAATTTAAACAATAGTCAAGGACAACACAAGTAAACACAAAATGCAATTTGTAAATTAAAGTGTTTATTATTAAAAGGTGAAAAAAAATCCAAACCATCATGGCCCTGTGTGAAAAAGTGATTGCCCCCTAAACCTAATAACTGGTTGGGCCACCCTTAGCAGCAACAACTGCAACCAAGCGTTTGCGATAACGTGCAATGAGGTTTTACAGCGTCCTGGAGGAATTTTGGCCCACTCATCTTTGCAGAATTGTCCTAATTCAGTTACATTAGAGGGTTTTCGAGCATGAACGGCCTTTTTAAGGTCATACCACAACATCTCAATAGGATTCAGGTCAGGACTTTGGCTAGGCCACTCCAAAGTCTTCATTTTGTTTTTCTTCAGCCATTCGGTGGTGGACTTGCTGGTGTGTTTAGGATCATTGTCCTGCTGCAGAACCCAAGTTCGTTTCAGCTTGAGTACACGAACAGATGGTCGGACATTCTCCTTCAGGATCTCTTGGTAGACAGCAGAATTCATAGTTCCTTTTATCACGGCAAGTCTTCCAGGTCCTGAAGCAGCAAAACAGCCCCAGACCATCACACTACCACCACCATATTTTACTTTTGGTATAATGTTCTTTTTATGGAATGCAGTGTTCCTTCTACGCCAGATATACTTGGACACACACCTTCCAAAGAGTTCCACTTTTGTCTCATCGGTCCACAGAATGTTGTCCCAAAAGTCTTGGGGATCATCAAGATGTGTTGTGGAGAAATTGAGACGAGCTTTGATGTTCTTTTTGCTCAGCAGTGGTTTTCTCCTTGGAACTCTGCCATGCAGGCCATTTTTGCCCAGTCTTTTCCTGATGGTGGAGGCATGAACGCTGACCTTAACTGAGGCAAGTGAGGCCTGCAGTTCCTTGGACGTTGTTGTGGGGTCTTTTGTGACCTCTTGGATGAGTCGTCGCTGCGCTCTTGGGGTAATTTTGGGCGGCCGGCCACTCCTGGGAAGGTTCACCACTGTTCCATGTCTTCGCCATTTGTGGATAATGGCTCTCACTGTGGTTCGCTGGATTCCCAAAGCTTTGGAAATGGCTTTATAACCCTTTCCAGACTGATTGATCTCAATTACTTTCTTTCTCAATTGTTCCTGAATGTCTTTGGGTCTCGGCATGATGTGTAGCTTTTAAGGATCTTCTGGTGGACCTTACTGTGTCAAGCAGCTCCTATTTAAGTGATGCCTTGATTGTGAACAGGTGTGGCAATAATCAGGCCTGGGTGTGGCTAGAGAAATTGAACTCAGGTGTGGACAACCACAGTTATAGTATGTTTTAACAAGGGGGGCAATCACTTTTTCACACAGGGCCATGATGGTTTGGATTTTTTTTCACCTTTAATAATAAACACCTTCATTTACAAATTGCATTATGTGTTTACTTGTGTTGTCCTTGACTATTGTTTAAATTGGTTTGATGTTCCGAAACACTTAAGTGTGATAAACATGCAAAGGAACAGGAAATGAGGAAGGGGGCAAACACTTTTTCACACCACTGTATATATATCTATATAAAAATATAATAAACCCTTCATAAAAACTAGGGGGGGGAAAACTTTCTGAAAGATACAAAAAAGTTCCCTTAGGGAGTATTTGGATATACTAATGCGTACAGTGACATGGATCCGCACCTGCCCACCCTAAAACGTAAGGTGGATACAAAGCATCCATGCCTCCCAGCGCCACTGGGATGCAGCTGGCAGGGCACTCTGCATGGCGCCGATTCGCAGGAGGACACCCCCGCCACCACCCAAATGGGCAAGAAGGGGAGGCACTGCTGCGCATCGCAGCTCCAGACCAGACAAAAAAAGGGAACACCCCCCCCCAAAAAAAAGCACACACATTCAGGGCAGGCTCAAGACTGGATTAGACTTGGTGATGTAGGCAATTTGTCTGTGTATATGTAGACTAATGCAATATATTAAAAAGGGGATATGGACAGATGGCTTAGAATCTGGATGTGTAATCTCTTATGGTAATACTGACATGGCAGGTCACACAGGAAAAGTGGATGTCTTCCACTCTGTATATAGTAATAAACACTATCATGTATCATGTATGACTACTGTAGTCCCTCCAATTGACTGGAGTTTAGCACAGAAATTTGTATCATAGACAAGGTTTAGAATGACTGTTCTTTGTAAATTGCATAGTTAGCACATATGCCCTACAACTCCAGTGGGATCTTCACTACCTCAGAGCCTCATAGCCTTCTCCTTAAGAATCCTTACAGCCGGCCACTGCATCCCTCACCTATTTGTTCCACAGTGGACCCATCTTAAAATGTTGCAAATAGGAGGCTGTAGGCTCCTAGTTAGGTTAGGCAAATTTAGTTTATGTGCCTCTAGTTAAGCAGCCTGAGATTACTAGGAGCTCAAAGCTATGCTAAGCTGGGGGGCCTGTTCTGTTTAGAGACTCTGAAGCTAAAGAACGGATATTTCACCTAGGAAAAAGGAGAGACTAAATGGAACACTTTTTTTTCATCCATTTGTGTTTCTATTATTTCATTAATTTACTGTCTTTGGTATCTCAATTATTACTATACAGGATTTATATAGCGCCGACAGTTTACGCAGTGCTTTACAACTTGAGGGTAGACAGTACAAATGCAATACACTTTAATACAGTAGGAATCAGAGGGCCCTGCTCATTAGAGCTTACAACCTAAGAGGGAGGGTCAAGAGATACAAGAGGTAGTAACTTTGGGGAATGTGCTAATGGAGAAAATAAATGTACTGTTGTTAGGTGGGGGCCAGATAGGCTTCTCTGTAGAAATAAGTTTCCAGGGATCAACTGAAAGTGGACAAAATAGGAGATAGTCAGATAGATTGGGGTAGAGCATTCCAAAGGATGGGAGAGGCTCTGTGGAGAAGTCCTGAAGACGAGTATGGGATGAGGTAACAAGGGAGCTAGAAAGAGGAGGTCTTGGGAGGAGTGAAAAGAATGATTTGGTTAGTATTTTTGAGACCATGTTAGTGATGTAGCTGGGGGCCAGGTTGTGGATGGCTTTGCAAGTAATGCCGTATACACACGATCAGACATTCCGACAACAAAAGCCTGGGATTTATTTCCGACGAATGTTGGCTCAAGCTTGCCTTGCATACACACAGTCGCACAAATGTCGGAAATTCTGATCATCAAGAACGCGTTGGCGTACAACACGTATGACGGCACTATAAAGAGGAAGTTCAATAGCCAGTGCGCCACCCTTTGGGCTCCTTCTGCTAATCTCGTGTTAGTAGAAGTTTGGTGAGAGACGATTCACGCTTAGCTTATGGGTTCATATCTAGTTTTCAGTGCGTGTAGTCAGTTCGTATCTGGTTTTCATTGCGTATTTTTGGATTACGTATTTGATTTTCAGTGTGTTCTGTTCGTTCATTCGTTCTGACCAGCTGACTGCTTTGAAGCTATGTTGCAGGTATGTACTCATCGTAGAGTTTGTGCTGTGCAGGGGCTTGGTGTTGGGGTTCTTACTTTGACCCAAGCTAAGTTCATGAACAGGACGGGGAGGAGTTCATGGACGAAGAATCGGTTGCTCCAGCATGACTGATTCTCGCACATGCCTTTGTTGCGGAAGATCCATGAGAATAATCTTGATGATTTCAGGAATTAACTCCGGATGATGGACCCTGTTTTTCACCGTCTGTTAGCTTTGCTGTCCCCTTATATTACAAAGCAGGACACCTGCATGCGGCAACCCATCACTCCTGAGCAGAGGCTCATCGCCACCTTGCGGTACTTGGCGATGGGGAGAAGTCTGCAGGACATCAAGTTCTCGACAGGCATCTCCCCCCAGACTCTGGGGATCATTATTCCAGAGACCTGTTCTGCCATCATTCAAGTCCTGCAGAAGGACTATATTAAGGTAAGATTTTTCCTTTAACATCACATTATATGTATTTAAATTAATTTATTTTTTCAAATAAATTTGTATTTTAAACTGAAAAATATTTCCTTTGATTTACTGCTTGTGTTTCTTTTAGTTGTCTCCTAGGTTCTCCAGTGGGCTTTTTTTTTTACCATTTTCTTCAATAGTGCAAACGTAATTTCTTGAATACATGAGGTGACAATCTCTTCTTCAGCTAACTATTATGTTGTGGTTCTGCTACCCACACAACTTGTTTTTTTTGTTCATGTATGAAATGCATTAATGATAAAAATATAATTTTCAGCACCCTGAATTAATTTTTTGGAGTGACGAAAATGGCCTGATTGATGCAAATTATAAAGCACTGTTGGTGTTATTTACTAAAGGAAAATCCACTTTGCACTACAACTGCAATTAAAGTGCACTTGTAGTGCAAAGTGGATTTGCCTTTAGGAAATAACCCCCATTGTCACTGTAAACACCAACTTAAGCAAACAACTGCTATTGAGCATTGAAAGAATAAGCTACACATTGTTGAGTAGACAAATTTTTACTCTGTGCACATTCACATTCACATGTGCGATTAGAAAAGGGTTTTTGAACAATCCAACACATTTTTGGAATAAACTTTGTTTTGGACAGTAGATCTATCCTTTGTGATAAACAGGCATGTTTTTAAAAACATAAAACAATAGACAACTCTGGAACTTACAAAGTTCAACTTTGATAAATTAAAGGCAATATCAGACATCAGTACATCCAAACTGTGTTGATCTTGACTTCATCAGATGGGGTGATGTCCCCCCTGTGAAAGCCAAATTTTGAAGATGCACACAAATTGGGAGTCAAAATGGGAATTTCCCATGATTCCATGCCTAAGGTCAACATATGCTAGCTCCCATCATGGGGAATCAATGGACGTGTTTCGGGGGTGCAACCCCTTCCTCTCAGCTACTTTAGTTACACACTGTGTGCATCTTCAAAATTTGGCTTTTGACATTTTGTAGAAAAGTTATAAAAAAAAAAAAATTCTAAAAGTGTGGTGTGTTTTAGATTCTGCCTAAAACATCAATGATGTTTTTGAGTCTTTTTTCCACATCATTGATGTCTTCTGTAAATCCCTATTGCACACCATGATCTCCCTGATGAGGACATGTGCACTTGCACTTGTGAAATGTGTTTCTTCTTCCACAACATCCACATCACCTAAAATAAAATAAAACACCATGTATTATAACTATGCAGGCATACATCTATTACCTGAAGCAGTGGTCTCAGACACTCACCTGTTGTGGTCACTATTTTGCCCACTTCATAAACCTCTCCTTCCTCCACATTCTGAGGTTGTGGTTTTGGGATTTCCCCTTCTTTAGGAGGTTGTGGGTCCTTGGTGTCCTCTGATGACCCAATTCTTTTCTCCTATATGTGAAAAAAAAGGTATACTTAGCACACAGATATTTGATGGCAGAAATTGTAATATGAAGCATTGCTTAGAAGTGTCGTACAATTGTCTGTTTTGGCAGAGTTCCAAGCTGAAGACATTTTTTTCCCTTTCTTAAAGTGGTGTTGCCACCCAAAAAAAAAACTACCTTAAAATTCATTAAAAAAAATAATTGGAAATTTTTTTTTTTTACTCTCTTTACCTCTAAATGCCTGTTGCTAGGGGGTCCCTTGTAGTCTGCCCCCTTCAGTGCTCGGGCACTGACATTACTTCCCCTCGTGTCCCAGGTGACTGTGCGGCGTATCACGGCACGCGGCGCCGCTCACGCCTGCGCAGTGGGTGCCCGGCTGTGGTTGCCCACAGTAAGAATGCCAGTGCCGCGAGCGGAGCGGGGAACGAGGGGGCTTTGTTCCCCCGCATCACTGGACCCTGGGACAGGTAAGTGTCCGATTATTAAAAGTCAGCAGCTGCAGTATTTGTAGCTCCTGACTTTTACATTTTTTTTTAGGGGCCACCCCACTTTAAAGCTGGAATACTTACCTATTGTGTGCAAGTTTCACACATGTAGAGACCCCTAGTATCCACTGAAGCACCTGTTGTTCTGGTGTCCCACACTAGTGCTCCTGCATCCAGATGTGTAAACAGCTGCTGAGTGTCCTCTCCTTACACTAAATCAAGTTTGCATTTCATTCTAGTTACAAACCCACCTAGACAACAATGTACTAAACGTATTTTAATCCAAATAGGCATGAACAAATGTAGTTAACCTGCATCTACCAAAAACATTGTATTAGTGGGCGAACGAATGATGTTTACTATGACCGATTACTGTGCTCACAAACCTGAAACCTGCCATTTTAAACTGTACAATAGTAAAGAAATGCACATGGAGCAGCACAAATGTAATAATAATAATAGGAACACACGACAAATACTTTTTTGCAGCACTCTCTTGATTCTTCTGTATTGATCATGCTCCCTCAATTTGAGGTCTGACCATCGTTTCCTCAGTTGATTCTTTGATTGCCGTACCCCAAAATTCCTGTGGAGACTTTTCACAACTTTAGTCATGATCTAGGGCAGGGATGCTCATGCACTCTGCAGTGTAGTGGAGCTTCATGGGAAATGTAGTTCCAAAACATCTGGGGTGCCAAGGTTCGCCATCACCGATCTAGGCCTTTCTCACATTTGGGTTTGGGTAAAGTCCATGCTTCCCATCATAGTCTGCGCTTTTCAAGATGCCTACCATCTCTACAAAGGACATATTTGAGGCCTTAAATCTCCTCTGGGATTGGGACGTTCATGGCTCTGGGCTTTAATCGTTGCTGCTGTCTTCATGCACTTCTTCTTTCTCCGCCATGTGCTCCCCCACTACGCCGAAAGAGAAGGGGCGGGGAATATACTATAAAGAAGGTCAGGGCGGGCGGAGTTTCACGCATGCGCAGTGTATATAAAACGTAACATGCGTGCGTCGTACATACGATCTGTGAGCAGAGGACGGAGTAGAGGAAGCACCAATCGTTCTAACGAAGGTACATTTTTAACTTGGAGCATCAGTGGCCTATACTGCTTAGAGATTGAGGCCTGTATTGGTACAAGATTATGTGAGTTTAGCCTGACATTAGAGTTTGTCTTGTGTTGTGTATTGCAGATAAAATGGATCGATTCAACGATCACTACTTCCTCCACCAGTTCATTGATTTGTACAGAGACCTGCCATGTCCCCTTTTATACAAATCGACTAAAGAGGAAGGCAGCACTGGATAAATTTGTGAAGCCGCAGATCCCCACGGCAGACATCAACTATTTGAAGTGCAAAATTGGTGGCCTGAGGAGTACTTATAATAGGGAGTGCAAGAAGGTCCAGGATTCCCAGAGATCAGGAGCAGCAGCAGATCAGATGACATTTATGTACCCAGGCTGTGGTACTATGATAATCTGCGATTTCTGTCAGACCAGACTGAAATCAAGCCATCACTCTTAACCCTTCCTTCCACCCCAGCTGAGGCTTCTGATGTACAACCTGGGCCTTCCACACAGGAAGAAGATGTGGAGGAGACCAGCTTGAGTCAGGTATAGCATTGTTCATCATATTTCTAATAATTGTGTGTGATTGATGAACAATAAACTAAAACTATGTCCCTTTTTTATACACAGGAAATCCTCAGCCAGGAGGAGGCTGTAGAAAGTGGCAGCCAGGAGGTGGCAGGAGAAAGTGGCAGCCAAGAGGTGGCAGGGGAAAGTGGCAGCCAGGAGGTGGTGGGGGCAAATGGCAGCCAGGAGGTGGCGGGGGTAAGTGGCAGCCAGGAGGTGGCGGGGGTAAGTGGCAGCCAGGAGGTGGCCAGGCCCAGTAGCCTGACCGAATCCCAGGTCCCTCTCCTCCGCCTTCAACAAAAAAGGCCCAGGAAGGGGAGTAACATGGAGGAGTCAGCACTTGGGTTAATTCGGCAGGCTTCTGTGGCCCTCAGAACCCCCACCCAGTCTATCCAGCGTTGCCTTCCTATTTATTTTGCTATGACCCCTAATAAATCTTTTTTTATTTTTCTTAAATCAATGGCTATGTGTTAAAATTAAAAAAGGACAGTTTGTGAGTAGCCAGGTGCATTTCAAAAATACAATGTCAAATTAATAAGGGACACCAACCAATCTCTTTGAGGTTAAAAAATACAAGATAATCATGGTGTTGTGGTAACTTCACACACAAAACGAGAAAAAATATTATGGAGATCACTATAAAAAAAAAAAACAGGAGATCTTGATTTAAAAAAAAAAGGAGATCACTATAAACAAAAATTAGAAACATTATTCTGGAGATCTGGTGAAAAAATAAAATAGATTTTCCATGAGCTCACAAGAAATAATAAAGAAATCAGTTTGTCAGAACTCTGTGTGAATATCAGCAGCAAAACAACGTCATAATTCTAGCATTATAAAGAAAAAGAGAGCGTGCTGCATTGAAAGATTTAAAAATCTGCTATCTCCCTTACGAACGCTAGTTTTACGAGACCGAGCGCTTCCGTCTCGTACTTGATTCAGAGCATGCGTGGAATTTTGTGCGTCGGAAATTGTGTACACACACTCGGAATTTACGAGAACGGATTTTGTTGTTGGAAAATTTGAGAAACAGCTCTCAAATTTTTGTTGTCGGAAATTCCAACAAAAAATTTCTGATGGCCCTACACGTGGTCGGAATTTATGACAAGCTCACATCGAACATTTGTTGTCGGAATGTCCAATCGTGTGTACGCAGCATTATTGTTAGTACGTTGAATTGAATTAGTTGGTTGAGTGGCAGCCAATGGAGGGATTGGCAGAGAGGGGTAGCAGATGAAGAGTGGTTTGTAAGGTGGATGAGCATGGCAGCAGCATTCATGATGGACTGAAGGGGGGATAGCCTATTTAGAAGTAAGCCAATGAGGAGGGAGTTGCAATAATCAAGACGGGAGATGACCAGGGAGTGGATTAGAAGTTTTGAGGTGATATTGGTTAGGAAGGGGTGAATCTTGGAGAGGTTGAAGCAGCAAGCTTTGGACAGTGGTTGGATGTTGAGCCAAAAGAATAGTTCATTATTACATTATTACACCTAGGACCTTGCCGTGGGGGGACGGGTTTATAGTTGAGCTGTTAATTATGACACAAAAATCAGGGGAAGTGGCACATGGGGGAGGAAATATCATGAGCTTGGTTTTGGATAGGTTATGTTTGAGGATGTGATGTGACATCCAGGCTATGACTGTTAGTAAGTTGGTGATGTGTGAGGAGACAGATGGAGTGAGCGGAGGGGTGGAGAGGTAGATTTGGGTGTCGTCAGCGTAGAGATGATATTGAAAGCTTTTGTGTATTTAAAATGAATTTGAAGCATACACGTGGACAGGCATGCACAAGACTTCTTTACTTAACCACTTAACGACCGCCGCATGCCATTGTACGTCATCACAATGGCATGTACAGGCACAAGCACGTACATGTACGTGCTTGCCTTCCAGCGGATGCGGCGGTCCATTTCGCTTCAGGAGCGAGACGGGATGAGGGGATGGCCGTTGGTTTCTGGCCATCCCCTCTCGATCGCTCCTGGCGAATGAGAAGCTTCCTCCCACTGTGTATTGTATACACAGGCAGGGAGGAAGTGATGTCATTCTCCTCGGGGCGGTCTTTTTGACCGGACTACGAGGAGAAGACTAAAAGTAAGTGCACCAAACACTACACTGACACTAACATACAGGCACACAAACGATTTAACCCCCTGATTGCCCTTAGAGTTAACCCTTTCACCCCCTTTTGCCAGTGTCACTAAGCGATCATTTTTCTGATCGCTGCATTAGTGTCACTGGTGCCGCTAAGTAGCTAGTTATTTTTTTAGGTTCACCGCCAGGTTTTTATAGCGCTAGGTACCCCGATATACTACCCAATAATGGTTTTAACCCCCTGATTGCCCCTAATTAACCCTTTCACCCCCTTTTGCCAGTGTCACTAAGCGATAATTTTTCTGATCGCTGCATTAGTGTCGCTAGTGTCGCTAGGTAGCTAGTTATTTTTTTAGGTTTACCGCCAGGTTTTTATAGCGCTAGGTACCCCGATATACTACCCAATAATGGTTTTAACCCCCTGATTGCCCCTAGTTAACCCTTTCACCCCCTTTTGCCAGTGTCACTAAGCGATCATTTTTCTGATCGCTGCATTAGTGTCACTAGTGTCGCTAGGTAGCTAGTTATTTTTTTAGGTTCACCGCCAGGTTTTTATAGCGCTAGGTACCCCCATATACTACCCAATAATGGTTTTAACCCCCTGATTGCCCCTAGTTAATCCTTTCACCAGCGATCATCGTATAAGTGTCACTGGTGACGCTGGTTAGCCAGTTAGTTATTTAGGTTCCCCGTCTGGTTTTTATATAGCGCCAGGGACCCCCATATACTACCTAATAAAATTTTAAACCCCCTGATTGCCCCTAATTAACCCTTTCACCAGTGATCACCGTATAAGTGTTACGGGTGACTCTGGTTAGTTAGTTTGCTTTTTATAGCATCAGGGCACCCACCATTTATTACCCAATAAAGGTTTAACCCCCTGATCACCAGGCGGGTGATATCAATTAGGTTTTAGGGTCAGGGTCTGAGTCGCCCCCGGCAGCGCTAGGCTAGTGCCAGTATCGCTAACACCCACGCGCAAAGCATACACCTCCCGTAGTGGTATAGAATCTGAACAGATCAATATCTGATCTGATCAGATCTATACTAGCGTCCCCAGCAGTTTAGGGTTCCAAAAAAACGCATTGTTAGCGGGATCAGCCAAGATACCTGCTAGCACCTGCGTTTTGCCCCTCCGCCCAGCCCACCCAAGTGCAGTATCAATCGATCGCTGTCACTTACAAAACACTAAACACATAACTGCAGCGTTCGCAGAGTCAGGCCTGATCCCTGCGATCGCTAACAGTTTTTTTTGGTAGCGTTTTATATTTAAATCCGGAAGGCAGTGCTTGGTTTTCGGGGTCCCGTACATGGCTAGGCTCCCAAAAAGTCCCCCACATGTGGTATCCTCATACTCGGGAGAAGCAGCAGAATTTATTTTGGGATGTAATTTGACTTATGCCCATAGCATGTGTGAGCAATATATCATTTAGTGACAACTTTGTGCAAAAAAAAAATTTTAATATTCCTGCAACTTGTGGCAAAATATAAAATATTTCATGGACTCAACATGCCTCTCAGTAAATAGCTTGGGATGTCTACTTTCCAAAATGGGGTCATTTGGGGGGGTTTTGTGTTATTTTGGCATTTTATGGCCTTCGAAACTGTGATAGGTAGTGAGGAGTGAAATCAAAAGTTTGCACCCTTAGAAACCCTGAAGGCAGTGATTGGTTTTCAGGGTGACGTACGCAGCTAGACTCCCAAAATGTCCCACATATGTGGTATCCCCGTACTCAGGAGAAGCAGCAGAATATATTTTGGGGTGCAATTCCACATATAACTATGGCATGTGTGAGCAATATATCATTTAGTGACAACTTTTTGTAAACTTTTTTTTTTTGTGTCATTATTCAATCACTTGGGACAAAAATAAAATATTCAGTGAGCTCAACATGCCCCTCAGCAATTTTCTTGGAGTGTCTACTTTCCAAAATGGGGTCATTTGGGGGGGTTTGTACTGTCCTGCCATTTTAGCACCTCAAGAAATGAGATAGGCAGTCATAAATTAAAAGCTGTGTAAATTCCAGAAAATGTACTCTAGTTTGTAGACGCTATTACTTTTGCGCAAACCAATAAATATACGCTTATTGACATTTTTTTTACTAAAGACATGTGGCTAAATAAATTTTGCACTAAATGTATGACTAAATTTGAGTTTATTTGATTTTTCTTATAACAAAAAGTAGAAAATATATTTTTTTCTCAAAATTTTCGGTCTTTTTCCATTCCATCCGCAAAAAATTAAAATCGCAGAGGCAATCAAATACCATCAAAAGATATCTCTATTTGTGGGAAGAAAAGGACGCAAATTTCGTTTGGGTACAACATTGCATGACCGCGCAATTACCAGTTAAAGCAGTGCAGTGCAAAATTGTAAAAAGACCTCTGGTCCTTAGGCTGAAAATTGGTCCGGTGCTAAAGTGGTTAATCACACACAGGGATAACGGAACCATAGATGCTAAAGAAATACATAGCTCTACCAGAAATATACACAAGTGAATATATTTATAATGCTTCCCGCTACTGGATGGAGAGCAGTATAACACACTAATACATAACAAAAGCCATGGGAGGTAATCAACTGACCCAGAGAGGAGGTGTAGATTTAGAAAATGAGAGATCCAAGAACAGAATCTTGGGTGACCACGATGGAGAAAGGAAGAGGAGAGGAGGAAGTAGAGTTGTAAGTGACACTGAAGGAGCGGTGGGATAGGTAAGATGAGAACCAGCAAAGAGTACAGTCACAGAGACCAAAGGAGTGGAGGTTTTTGAGGAGGAGGGGGTGGTCCACTGTGTCAACGGCAGCAGAGAGGTCCAGGAGAAGTAGTTGTCACGGTCCCTACCATGTATTTTGGACAGCCAGGTGTAGTCACGCCTCAAGTGGCTCTGGGTGGTATTGAACTCATGACTGCCAGTAGTTGTTCCCATTACCTTACCTCTGAGCCACACCTCAGTTCTATTCTGCCTGCTTTCCAGCCATGTCTAGTTTTGCATTAGTACTGTGGGCAATTCTGTTTGTACCTTTCACTCTTGGATCAGCTGTGGCAGGTTACCTAATCAGCTAGGGTATAAAACACTGCCTCACTCTGAGGGCTTTGTCAGTTCATTGTCTCTTGTTGCCAAAGGTTCCTGAGTTCCTGTGTTCCTGAGTTCCAAGACTGACCCTGGCTACCGACCCTGGCTTGTATATCGTTTATTCTGTCTTCTGGAATCCCTGACTACGGCTTTACCTGGACAATCCTTTGGCAAATTCCTGTCAAGCCCCCGTGCACAGATTCACAGCCCAGGTAGCTTATCTGTTTGTTACTGTGGGCTGTGTTTATTTGCAAGGGTGAGCCTACATCTCTGCAACATGGACTCCAATCTAGGTAAGCCCTTACATAATGAACTGACCAACAGGGAGTCCGCAGAGATGTACAGGATGCTCACCTCCCTTGCTCTACAAATCTCCAGCTTGGGCCAGACCATTGCTGAGCTGCAGCAAGAAGTCCGTTTGTTTAGAGGCACAGTACACCCAACCCTGGAACCTGCATGTCCAGAACCGTTTGTTTTGATGCCTGAGAAGTTTGATGGTAATCGTGCATCCTTCTTTTGTTTTAAGATGGATTGTGAGCTGTTGTTTGCCCTTAAGCCTAGGACCTATGCCACTGACTTTATTAAGATTCGTGCTTCCATCAACCTGCTCACTGGACAATGCAAAACATGGGCTCATCAGCTTTTACAGGAAAGGAGTCCAGTCTTGGATAGCTGGGAGGCATTCATGTTTGCTCTGGATTCTTACATTCGTGTTTCTAAGACCAGAGTTCCCAAGTCTACTCTTTGCTCACGTGGCCTGCGGGAATCCAAGGACAGAAGTACCCGGTACAGATACGACTCCATGCCATCACAGTATGTTCCAAGTCATGAAGCTGAAGTCCTTACCCCACAAAGCCTAGACGCTCCTAAGGTCACACGCACACCTTCCCTGGGAGACGTAGAACCCATGGAGATAGGGGCCATCCGGCTCAAGCTATCCCAAGGTGAAAGAGAGCGGAGGAGAGACTGTGGTCTTTGTTTTTACTGTGGGGGGAGAGGGCATCTTATATCTCTCTGTCCAATTCGCCCACCTCGGTCTAAGGTTCTCCAAGTGGGTACTTCTAGGATCCTTCCTGCTGTCCCTGAATCTCTGCCTGCTATCCAGCTCGAAGTGTCGGTGCCTGTTTCTCCTGTTGAAGTGCCGGTGTCCCCGCTTGAAGTTCCTGTGCCGGTGTCCCCGCTTGAAGTTCCTGTGCCGGTGTCCCCGCTTGAAGTTCCTGTGCCGGTGTCCCCGCTTGAAGTTCCTGTGCCGGTGTCCCCGCTTGAAGTTCCTGTGCCGGTGTCCCCGCTTGAAGTTCCTGTGCCGGTGACCCCGCTATCTCCTGACTGTACGTATGCCTCAAATGGCACCATAGTCCGTAAGCAGGACCTGAAGACTTTCGAAAGAGCCTTGCGAGCGACGAAAGTCTACCCAACTGGAACTTCTAAAACTAAGAAAGCCCAAAAGAAATAGGATGTTCCATGCTCTGAGGGCATTCCTAAGGGGAGGGAACTGTCACGGTCCCTACCATGTATTTTGGACAGCCAGGTGTAGTCACGCCTCAAGTGGCTCTGGGTGGTATTGAACTCATGACTGCCAGTAGTTGTTCCCATTACCTTACCTCTGAGCCACACCTCAGTTCTATTCTGCCTGCTTTCCAGCCATGTCTAGTTTTGCATTAGTACTGTGGGCAATTCTGTTTGTACCTTTCACTCTTGGATCAGCTGTGGCAGGTTACCTAATCAGCTAGGGTATAAAACACTGCCTCACTCTGAGGGCTTTGTCAGTTCATTGTCTCTTGTTGCCAAAGGTTCCTGAGTTCCTGGGTTCCTGAGTTCCAAGACTGACCCCGGCTACCGACCCTGGCTTGTATATCGTTTATTCTGTCTTCTGGAATCCCTGACTACGGCTTTACCTGGACAATCCTTTGGCAAATTCCTGTCAAGCCCCCGTGCACAGATTCACAGCCCAGGTAGCTTATCTGTTTGTTACTGTGGGCTGTGTTTATTTGCAAGGGTGAGCCTACATCTCTGCAACATGGACTCCAATCTAGGTAAGCCCTTACAGTAGTACAGAATAGTGTCTTTTGGTTTTAGCCGTTAGTAGGTCATTTGTGGGTTTAAAGTACACTTTAAACCCACAAATTTCTTGAAAGAGGAGTCAACAACTGACTGAGCGACCACGTGACTATGAACAAACTTCTTGATCCCCTTCAGTCCAGATTTCGCCCTCAACACTCCACGTAAACTGCTCTCCTTAAAGTGGATGTAAACCCAATGTCATCCTTTCTAAACTACTGCCATAGGGGTTATCTAGAAGGATATACATGCCTCCTGCATGTATCTTTACTTGTCAAATGTCTCCCCTCTGTCTGCTATGAGACCCGAAAAACTGCAGATTCTGTGGGTGGGTCTGTTGTCTGGAGATCGGTGAGTGGAGTCGTGATGTCAGTAGACTCCCCGCCCACCTCTACACTCCCCTTGTCAATATGCATATTGTCCTCTGTGTTTCTTACACTGAACTTCTGCTATGATCTCTAACATCCAGTGAAAAGACAGGAAAGTAACCACATGACTTCAACATGCCCAATCATGATGAGGTGGGGAACATCCAATTCTGGCAGAGCAGCAGAAGAAAGGAGTGGGAGGGAATTAAAAAATAATGCATGTCTCTTAGGCTAGTGCATGAGATATGTAAATCACCTGTCACTCACAGCAAGGGGGAGGAATTGACAAAGTGTTTCTCTGTTTGTCAAGCATTATCTGACTGAACAATAAAAGATGATTGCTCAGAGATGGATTAACTCTTTTTGTGTAAGACTGGGCTCAAATGATAGGAAATCTTATACTCTACATTATGACATCAAAAAAATAAAATAAAACATTTCGGGTTTACACCCATCTCCTTTTTTGACATTTTGCTCATCTTCGGAATTTTTTTGGTGTGTTTTGTGTGTTAACTTACCACAACACATTATTATCTTTTTTATTTTATTTTCTTTTTTAATCTCTAGGAGGTTGTTTGGTGTTGGTGCCCCTTGTTATTAATTTGACTTTGTATTTTTGAAATGTACCTGCCTACTCACAAATAAACTGTCCTTTTTGAAGTAAAACACATAGGCAAGTATTTCTTGAACCAAAAAAAAAAACCTTTATTTAGGTGTCAAGCAAATAAACAGGAAGGCAACACTGGAGAAACTGGTCAATTTGGCGAAGCCTTTGGCCCCCGGGGCAGACATCAATTATTTTTTAAATGCTAAATTGGTGGCCTGAGGAGTACATATCTAAAGGGAGAACAGTCTGGTCCAGAAGTCCAAGAGATCAGGAAGAGCAGATGACATCTATGTCCCCAGGCTGTGGTCCTACAAGAGCCTGCATCTTCTGTCAGACAAGACTGGACCCAGGCCATCACTCTTTGGTCTTCCTTAGGCACTTCCCTCCAGGCTTCCTTCCAGGCTGTGGCTCTGCTCTTGTAGTTGTGACAGGAGGTGGAGGAAGAGGGCGATGGTTGCTCTCCCGGCTGCCACTTGCCACAGCCTCCTCCCGGCTGAGGTCTTCCTGTGTATGAAAATGGGACAGTTTTAGTTTTTTGGTCATCAATCACACAATTTTGTACTGTTGCAAATTGAATGTTACCAAATAGAACAGACTATCATTCTGAGCCCAGCATTTTTCATTCTTGTCCCAATAATTTTTGGTCACTACTGTCTATTGAACTTACTGATCAATAATAACATCTAGTTAACATCATTAAATGTACGACAAGAAATATGTTGAACAATGCTATACCTGCCTCAAGCTGGGCCCCTCCACATGTTGCTGCCTGGAAGGCCCAGGTTGGACATTGGAAGCCTCAGCTGGGGGTTAAGGAAGCCTTGAAGGAAGATGGTAGAGTGGTGGCCTGGGTTCCCTCCGGTCTGCCAGAAAATGCAGCCTCTCGTAGTACAACATCCTGGGGACAACATCATGTCATCTGGATCTCCTGATCTCAGGGAATCCTGGAACTTCTTGCGCTCCCTCAGATATGTACTCCTCAGGGCACCAATTTTGGCCATCACATAGGTCATGTCTGCCGTGGGGAGCATGATCCTCACTAAACCAAACAGTTTCTCCAGCGCTGTCTTCCTGTTTCTTATTAGGTCCTTAGAAAGGGGGTTGTTCATCTGCCACAGGCAGGGCAGCTCCCTGAGCATATCAATAATTAGCTCCAGAAAATGTGGTTCCTTGAAGGGATCCATCTTCTTTGCAAGACACAACACAAGACAAACCCTAATAATGTCAGGCTAAACTCTCCTAATCTTGTCCCAATATAGGCCTCAATCTAGAAGCAGTATAGGCTAGTGATGTACCAAGTTAAAATTGTACCTTCGTTTGAACGATCGGCGCGTCAGCTCCTCACTCTGCTCACGGATCGTACGTACGACACATGCGTGTTGCGTTTTATATACAGTGCACATGCGTGAAACTCCGCCCGCCCCTGACGTTCTTTCTAGTCTATTCCCGCCCCTTCTCTTTTGGCGCAGTGGGGAGAGCACATGGCGGAGACACAGCAGGGGCATGATAATAATTCAACTAACGAGGAGGAGGACGAGGAAAGCCCGGAGCCAGAAATGTCACGATCCCGGAAGAGAAGATTTAAGGCCTCAAATATGTCTTTTGGAGAGATGTTGGACATATTGAAGAGGAACGACTATGATGGGAAGTATGGACCTTACCCAAACCCAAATGTCAGAAAGGCCAAGATCATGACTAAAGTTGTGAAGAGTCTTCAGAAGAATTTTGGAGCATGACGATCCAAGGATCAACTGAGAAAACGCTGGTCAGACCTGAAACTGAGGGAGCACGATCAGTAAAGAAGGATCAAGCGAGTTCTTTAAAAAGTAGTTGTCGTGTGTTCATATTATTATTGTTGCTTGCATACTGCTCCATGTGCTTTGATTTAATGTTGTACAGTTTAAAATGGCCACTTTCATGTTCATGGGTTCAATCATTCGTAATAAACATCGTTCGTTAGCCCACTCCAAAGACGATGTTTTGGCAAATTGCACTTGACTACATTTATTCACACAACAGGTAAGTATTCCAGCTTTAGAAAGTGTCAAAAATAATGTTTTCACCTTTGAACTCTGCCAAAAAACACAATTGTACGACACTTCCAAGCAATGTTTCATATTCTTTTTTTCTGCCCTCAAATATCTGTGTGCTAAGTATTCCTTTTTTACATTCTCATAGGGGAGAGAAGACTTGGGACATCTGAGGACACCAGGGACCCCACACCTCCCAAAGAAGGGAAAATACCAACACCAGAATCAGAGGAGGAAGGAGAGATTGTAGAGATTGGCGAAATTGGCAACAGGTGAGTGTCTGAGACCACAGCTTCAGGTAAGCTAATCAATGTATGCCTGCATATTTATAATACACTGTGTTTTTTATGGTTTATTTTTAGGTGATGTGGATGTTGTGGAAGAAGAATCACATTTTACCAGTGAAAGTGCCCAGATCCTCATTGGGTAGATAATGGGGTGCAATCGTGATTTAGAGAATATCCAGAAAAACATCAATGATGTTCAGAAAAAAATGAAGATCATTGATGTTTTAGGGAGAGTTTGAAATACCCAAAACTAGCTAGCATCCATTTTAATTTTTCAAAAACACTTTTATATTTTTAGAAAAGCCAAATTTGGAAGATGCAAACAGTGTTTCAACATGTACTATCTCCCATCATGGGGGATCAATGTACGCGTTTTGTGGGTGCAACTCCTTCCTTGCTACTAAAGTGGCTGAGATGAAGGGGTTGCACCCCCAAAACATGTACATTGATACCCTATGATGGGAGATAGCACATGTTGACATTAGGCATGGGATCAGGAGGAAACTGGCCACTTTTTGATTCACAATTTGTGTGCATATTTGGCTTTTCCAGGGGTGACACCTCATCTGATGAAGCCAATATCAGCACAGTTTGTACATACTCATGTCTGATATTGTCTTCACTTTGTCTTCAAAAATTACAAGTTAGAAAAATGTTACCAAAAATAATGTTTTATATACACCAAACATGTTGGTTTGTTGTAAAACCCTTTTCTAAACGCACATGTGAATGTGCTTTGAGTAAAAAGTTTAATTATCAACAATGTGTGCGCAAAAGCAGTATTTGTAGTAAAGTTGTTGTTTTCTGTGACAATGGGTGTTATTTACTAAAGGCAAATTCACTGTGCACTCCAAGTGTAGTTTCAGGTGCACTTTTGCAGTGCACTTGTAGTGTATAGTAGATTTGCCTTTAGTAAATAACACCCACGGTGATGTTTAAATTTCCCCAATCACGCCATTTTCATGACCCCACATATTTCTGCCATGGTGCTGAAAATGAGCAATACTTTTGTCCGTAATGCACTACATACATTAACAACAAAAACAAGGTGTGTGTGTGTAGCAGACCCACAACATAATAAAATTATCTGAAGAAGAGACTGTCACCTCATCTTGCTCTGAAATTAGGTTTGCACTGTTTATAAAAAGGCCCCAAAAAAACCCAAATAAAACCTAGGAGACACCTAAAACAAAGCCAAGCAGTAAATGAAAACAAAGATTATTGGAGTTTGAAAAAAAATGTATTAAACAAATGCCTCTCGGACATTGTCTGGCATATCAATGCCCCCCCACTAGAGCTGCAACTAACGATTAATTTGTCTGTCGACTAATCTATCGATTATTTTTTCGATTAGTCCAACGACTATCCAATTATTTTTTTTTATTTTTTTTTAAATGAATCTAGTGGTTTTTGTTTTGATTAGCTAATTAATCCTTTGGATAACCTTACAAAAAATAAGTACATAAGGGGGAGGGTGTGTGGGGACAGTGTCAGTGTGTGTTTTTTTTTTTTTTTTTTTTTTTTTTTATTATTTTATTTTTTTCGATTTATTGCAATTTTTTTATCAGCCCTGTTGGGGGGGGGGGGGGGCTATGGTGAGATATCAGGGGTCTTAACAGACCTCTGACATCTCCCATTTGAGGCAGGGAAAGGGACTGGAGACAGATTCCCCAATCCCTTTCTCTGCAGCCTCTGCTGCACTGATAATGAATGGAGAGAAGACAGTGGCTTCTCTCCATTCATTAACTGAGACATCGTAATCACAGATGGTTACAATGTTTCAGTTATGTGAATGGACAGAGTCAGTGGTTACTGACTCTGTCCATTCTGAAAACGAAGGAGCCGGGTTTACCGACTCCTACCTCTGCTCTCCATCCTGAGATACCGAGAGGGGCGGCAGCACGCAGTGGCGTAACTAGAACCTTCACGGCCCCGATGCAAGAAACCATGAAGGGCCCCCCTGAACCCCAGCCAGGGCCCTTCCCTCCGAGTCCGGCGGTGGAACTCCAGGGTGTGGTCACAGGTATGACCTTTGTGAGCCCTGTAGTTCCACCACTGGTATCAGTAGTTTTTTTTTCATTATTTTTATTTTATTTTTAGGTGGCCTATTGGGGGGCTGTCCCTAGGCAGGATGGGGTCCCCGTCCCCAGAAGAGATGAGGTCCTTTTCTCCAGGGCAGATGACGTTACTGCCCCCAGGTGAGAAGGGGTCCCTGTCCCCACGTGAGAAGGGGTCCTTGTCCCCATGGGGAGATGGAGGGGGTAAGTAATGGTGCGTGGGGGGTGGGGTCCTCTCACTCACCATGACCAAGCTGTAGGCCGTGCACTCATCCATGTTGGCCTGGGCTCCATCCAGTGTGCTGGACGGGTGATCAGCATATCTCCCAGAAAGACCTTTCATCATCTGTGTATGACGGGGGAGGAGGGGGGCTGGCAGACAAGCCTACAGTGTCCTCCGGGGGCCTCTCATAGGGCTGCACTGCATCTGTGTGCTTAAAGTTTGTTTACCCGGGAGAAGTATGCAGTGCAGTGCAGGCCGGACTCAGGGGTCGCGGGACTCTGGCTGGGGAAAACAGACATCGGACTGAGCGGCAATGCATGGAGCAGGAGAGGGGTACTCCGAGGAGCCGCCTGAGGACACAGGTCATGCGGGGAATTCACAACTGAAGAGCAGCCAGTGCGATAGTCGAGCATGGAGCTCTGCTAGTCACCCTCCAGCCACCCGTGTGCATGGTGCACTGGTACCCCTAGCTGCCTATGCTGCTGCCGGCCATATGTAGAGGGGGCTGCATGGGCCCCCTGCATCACAGGGCCCGGTTGCGGTCGCGACTGCTGCACTCCCTATAGTTACGCCCCTGGCAGCACGGAGAGGGGGAGAAGAGGGAGAGGGGGACGGCAGCACAGAGGGGGACACAGAGAAGAGAGAGGGGGGCGGCAGCATGGAGGGGGAGAAGAGAGGGGGACGGCGGCTGGAGGGGAACAGATGCATGGAGGGGGAGAAGAGGGGGGTGGCTAGGGGTGCAACGGATCAAAAAACTCACGGATCGGATCGTTCCTCGGATCAGAGTCACGGATCGGATCATTTTTCAGATCAGCAAATAATAATGTAATTTGCAAAAACCTGTGAAAATTCCACCACCATATAGTCTCCACTGTAATATCCACAATCTCCCCCACTGTAATATTAGCTGAGTATGGCTGGGTACTATTGAGTATGGCTGGGTATGGCTGAGCATGGCTGGGTACGGCAGAGCATGGCTGGGTACGGCAAAGCATGGGCTGGGTACGGCAGAGCATGGGCTGGCAGGGTACGGCGGAGCATGGGCTGGCAGGGTACGGCGGAGCATGGGCTGGCAGGGTACGGCGGAGCATGGGCTGGCAGGGTACGGCGGAGCATGGGCTGGCAGGGTACGGCGGAGCATGGGCTGGCAGGGTACGGCGGAGCATGGGCTGGCAGGGTACGGCGGAGCATGGGCTGGCAGGGTACGGCGGAGCATGGGCTGGCAGGGTACGGCGGAGCATGGGCTGGCAGGGTACGGCGGAGCATGGGCTGGCAGGGTACGGCGGAGCATGGGCTGGCAGGGTACGGCGGAGCATGGGCTGGCAGGGTACGGCGGAGCATGGGCTGGCAGGGTACGGCGGAGCATGGGCTGGCAGGGTACGGCGGAGCATGGGCTGGCAGGGTACGGCGGAGCATGGGCTGGCAGGGTACGGCGGAGCATGGGCTGGCAGGGTACGGCGGAGCATGGGCTGGCAGGGTACGGCGGAGCATGGGCTGGCAGGGTACGGCGGAGCATGGGCTGGCAGGGTACGGCGGAGCATGGGCTGGCAGGGTACGGCAGAGCATGGGCTGGCAGGGTACGGCAGAGCATGGGCTGGCAGGGTACGGCAGAGCATGGGCTGGCAGGGTACGGCAGAGCATGGGCTGGCAGGGTACGGCAGAGCATGGGCTGGCAGGGTACGGCAGAGCATGGGCTGGCAGGGTACGGCAGAGCATGGGCTGGCAGGGTACGGCAGAGCATGGGCTGGCAGGGTACGGCAGAGCATGGGCTGGCAGGGTACGGCAGAGCATGGGCTGGCAGGGTACGGCAGAGCATGGGCTGGCAGGGTACGGCAGAGCATGGGCTGGCAGGGTACGGCAGAGCATGGGCTGGCAGGGTACGGCAGAGCATGGGCTGGCAGGGTACGGCAGAGCATGGGCTGGCAGGGTACGGCAGAGCATGGGCTGGCAGGGTACGGCAGAGCATGGGCTGGCAGGGTACGGCAGAGCATGGGCTGGCAGGGTACGGCAGAGCATGGGCTGGCAGGGTACGGCAGAGCATGGGCTGGCAGGGTACGGCAGAGCATGGGCTGGCAGGGTACGGCAGAGCATGGGCTGGCAGGGTACGGCAGAGCATTGTCAGGCAGGGTACGGCAGAGCATGGGCAGGCAGGGTACGGCAGAGCATTGTCAGGCAGGGTACGGCAGAGCATGGGCTGGCAGGGTACGGCAGAGTATGGGCTGGCAGGGTACGGCAGAGTATGGGCTGGCAGGGTACGGCAGAGTATGGGCTGGCAGGGTACGGCAGAGTATGGGCTGGCAGGGTACGGCAGAGTATGGGCAGGCAGGGTACGGCAGAGTATGGGCAGGCAGGGTATTGCTGGGTACTTCAGGGTATGAAGGGATGTCTGCTTCCATCTGATCTCTCCCTTCCACTGTACAGATTAGTACAGAGAGGGGAGAGAGGAACCGGCATCATGACATGACACCAGTTTGTTTACAAGTGATCGCTCCGTTGGAGTGATCACAGTGTAAACAGCCTGGGTGTAGAAAGATGGCCGCCGCTTCGGAGCTAGGCCGAAGCCGTGGCCTTTCCTAAGGCCGAGACTGCGGAGCGCTCTGCGGATAGCGGCATGTGCCAATCCGAGCGGGGTGACCCGTTCGGATCGCGGATCGGTAACGATCCGTTGCACCCCTAGGAACAGCGACACGGAGGGTGAGAAGAGAGGGGGACGGCGGAACGGAGGGGGAGAGGAGAGGGGGATGGCAGGACGGAGGAGAGCGGGAGATAATGAGAGATACTGACGCATCGACGCCCTGCGCGCATGTCAATGTATTTTTGCAGTCAACGTAATCAATTATGTCGACTCTTTGTGGCAGCTCTACCCCCCACCCACAAAGTACTCCACATATCTTGATCTGACCTCGTGGGCGCTTTGGGGGGCAAGCCAGGACGCCCAGCTTCAAGGGCCATCAGGTTGGCATTTTCCGGTAAGTCTGCATCAGACCCAACTGAGGCCACATAGTTTGCTGAGTGTTTTTTCAAAAATTGTGCAGAATGCAGCACGAAAGCATAATATGATTGAGTTTATATTCCGCCATGTGGATTGGAGTCAAAAATAGGCGGAACCGGCTGGCCATTATCCCGAAAGTGTTCTCCACTACTCTTCTGGCTCTGGCCAGCCGCAAATTAAAGATCCTCTGGTCCAGGGTGTGGGTCCTCATCGGGAAAGGCCACATCAGATGGTTTGCCAGAACAAATGCCTCATCCGCGACGAAAATGAAAGGGAGTCCTTCCGCATTCTCCTGACGACGCAGAGGGTGCTGTGAAACATGTAGAGGCTGTGGGAACGATTTGAGGTGCGATAGAGGTGCCGGAGACAGGTTGGCTTAGGTAAGGGAGAGGAGAACCACTTGTTGAACATCATTGGCTTGCCCGATTTGCACCGTTTACACATGGCTGGATAAGCTTAGTGTCGGCTAGATGACACAAAAATCATGCAATATGTTTTTTTAGATTTTGTTATTAAAGTTTGAAACGTTTTTACGCTATGTTGGTTCCATATATTTTTTTTATGAACATACAATAATCGAGGAATTGCTGGCGGGAAAGTGCGCTAAGGAGTGGTTATCCACTGAATGAACCGAAGGCGCACTGTGGCCTAATGTCTGGTGAGTGGCCATTTTATAAGGTGGTGGTGGCATGAATAGCCAGTGGAAAATAAGGCACATGAACATTGAAGGACTTCTGTTTAGACTTGATAACAAATTGAAGATAGGACTGTACCCACGTGTACAACAAGGGGGGGACCTGGTATATAAATAAGGACCATTGCATTTAAGAACTATTGTGGCATAAGAGTTGTTTATACATTTTCTACACATTTTTCATTTTTTATTTTACTTATTTTTCTATTTTTTATTTGCTGGGTTTGGTGTTCTGCTGGGCACTTGGAGTGGTCCTTGGTCTGTAGGATCACACACGTATGAAATTCGTTTGTAAGGCACTGGATTGATTAGTAAAATATCAGTTTAATAACCCTTTGAGTTACAATTATATTGTATGCACTATAGGTTATAGGAGCTAAGTTTTTTAATAGGGGGCACAATCCACAGACACAGTTTATACATAGTGTTTATTGGGTTTGGCAAAGTCAGCAGCTAGAGGATTGCTATCAGCTGACCTAGCAGTTGGGGGGAGGATGGTTCCTAATGAGTTTGGCCCACCAAAAAAAACCTCTGGCCCTCTGCATGAATTTAAGCACACACATAACATTTGTACACATTTTAGGGGGTGTTTAGGGGAAAGCAATAGTATGGAGCTGACAAAATACATTGCTAAGTGAAGTGACTAGGCTAGAGGTGTTTATGGGCCCAGAAGAGCATACTGGGGAAGTTAGTGAAGGCAAATATGCATGAAGGACAAGAAAAGGAACTTTAAACGCTTCCAGCATGCATGAGGACAAAGGGGCACAGCATATCAATTACAGCATATTGCAAGCATGGTAATTAGGGAATAAGGAAAGAAATACAATACATTATCAAACATTAAATACATAGAATGTGATGTTAAACGAGAAAACTTACCTTAATATAGTCCTTCTGCAGGACCTGTATGATGGCAGAACAGGTCTCTGGAATAATGATTCCCAGAGCCTGGGGGGAGATGCCTGTCGAGAACTTGAGGTCCTGAAGACTTCTCCCTGTCGCCAAGTACCACAACGTGGCGATGAGCCTCTGCTCCGGAGTGATGGCTTGCCGCATGCAGGTATCCTGCCTGCTGATATAAGGGGACAGCAAAGCCAGCAGACGGTGAAAAACGGGGTCCATCATCTGGAGATAATTCCTGAAATCATCAGGATTATTCTGCCGGATCTCACCAAGCAAAGGCATGTGCAAGAACTGGTCACGCTGGAGCAACCAATTCTTGGTCCACAAACTCCTCCTCGCCCTGTTCAAGGACTGGGCTTGTGTCAAAGCTAAAAGCCCAACACCAAGCCCCTGCACAGCACGAACTCTACGACGAGTACGTCCACGAAACATGGCTTGAAAACGGTCGGCTGGTCAGAACAGACTAACAGAAAGCACTGATAAACAGCAAGGCCTGAAAGAACGAACTGAAAACCAGAAACGAGCGGACAATAAGCACTGCAAATCAAAGCGTACTATACCAAGATATAGTCCACAATGACTAACAAATGCGAACTGACTACACGCACTGATAATCAGATACGCACCGACAAGCACAAACTGAAGAGCAGTAACGATCTGAAGCACAAATCTGAAAAGCGTGAATCGTCTCTAACCAAACTTCTACTAACATGCAATAAACACAAGATCAGCAGAAAGCGCCGACAACTTTGTCTGACCGTGTGTATGCAACACCACTTCCGGACTAAATCCGTCTGAATTTATCCGACAGATTTTATGGTCGGAATGTCCGACCGTGTGTACAAGGGCTAACATAGAGCAACCTCTGCTGTAGCCTTTTTATTCTGCTTCGTGGTTTATTCTGCTTATGGTTATATGCAGTCTGATCACTGGGTTAGAGAAAAATGATTAAATGCTTCCTCCTGTGCAGACTGAAGACATCATTTCAATCTACACCAAATCTCTTCACTGGAGCCCAAGGAATGCTTTTTAATCATAAAAGGAAGAGCTTTTTTTGGAAATGATACTTTTGCTGTATACTGTGACATGACAGGAATGTATTCATACAGACTGCCTGGTAGAATTACTGAAAGTCCTCTTCACTCCTAAATTAAATTTTAAAATGTTGTGTGGAAAAGAAGGCTTTTAATGCTCGTCTGCCCCGCTATCTATATAGCCAATCTTTGCTGTCTTGAAGAAATAATAGCGCTGAAGTCTTATGCCACGTACACACGACTGGACTTTCTGGCAGAAAAGGTCAGACGGTCTTCCCGACGGACTTTCGACTGAGTTACTACGGACTTCCGAACGAACGGTCTTGCACACACACGAACGGACTAAAGTCCGTTCGCTTTGAACATGATGACGTACGACGGGACTAGAAAAGTAAGTTCAATAGCCAGTAGCCAATAGCTGCCCTTGCGTCGTATTTGGTCCGTTGGACCAGCATACAGATGAACGGTTTTCCCGACAGGAATTGAGTCCGTCGGACAGAGTTCAAACCAGTTCTATTTCTAGGTCCGTCTGAATTTTTTTGAAGAAAAACGATCGGATTATCTTACGCACAATCGGAATATCTAACGGAATGATTCAGTCGGACCTAATCTGCCGGAAAGTCCAGTCATGTGTACGCGGTATTATTCTAAAGAATGCCCTGTCTCCCTATGTGCTGTATAATTCTATCCACCTGTCCCTACAATACTACAGGACGAAGCGGTAGACCCCTTTCACACTGAGGCGCTTTCACGATCAAAAAAATGCCTGAAGAGCTCACGAAAACCTATTTCCATTAAAATCAATGAACGCTTTCACACTGGGGTAGTGCGCTGGCAGGGCGGTGAAAAAACCCCCCGTTCCATTGAAATGAATGGAAAGCTCTTCAAAAGCACCTAAAAAGCTCTTCAAACAAGCTCAGTGTTTTACTGGCATTTTAGAAGCACCTCAGTGTGAAAGGGGCCTTATGCAGCAGCCAGTGGATGGAAACATATCACACAATGGGGGAGGCAGGCACTCGTCAATCTCAGAACAGTGTACTATATTGTAGTATCTCTTCAAAACAGAAAAGATCAGCAGTGTAAATAGGAAAGTATAAGGCCGCGTACACACGCGCGGACTGTTGGCCCAACTTTGTCCGTCCAACAGTTTGAGCGAACAGTCCGCTCAAACTTAGCATGGACGGACATGGCCACACACGACGAACGAACAGTTTGCTGAAACCGTGCGCGATGACGTGAACGGCACGTACGACGGGACGCAAAATACGACGTCCTATACACTGCATTATAACTTTCGGCTTGAAAATCCTTTCTGAGCATGCGCGGAACTTAGTTTGACGAACAAGCCTACACACGGACGGACTGTTCGTTGAAACAAGGTTTCAGCGGACAGTTTTTCGGAATTTCCGTAAAACCTTGTCCGTCCAACTGTCCGCTGAAACTGTCCGCTGAAAGCCCACACACGAGCGGACTGTCCGCCCAAACACTGTTCAGCGGACAAGGTTGGGCCAACAGTCCGCGCGTGTGTACGCGGCCTTAGGCTACATTCACACTGGGGCGGACGGGCTCCGGCGGTAAAGCACCGCTATTTGGCCGCTAGCAGGGCGGTTCTAACGCCCCACTAGCAGGCAAACAAGGGTTAAAACCCTGCAGCAGCACTATGCCGGAGGTATGGCAGCGATGCCCCACTGTTTTCAATGGGGAGGGGTGCTTTAGGAGCAGTGAATACACCACTCCTACAGAGCTGCAAAGATGCGGCTTGCAAGACTTTTTTGACCGTCCTGCAAGTGCACCGATCCAGTGTGAAAGCCCGGGCTTTCACACTGGAGACACAGGAGAGGCTCTTTACAGGCGCTACATAGTCGTTGTTTTTAGTGTTGTAGCGCCTCTAAAGCGCCACAGTGTGAAAGTAGCCTTTTTGAAAAAAAAATTCAATGCAGCATTTTTTTAGGTTCACAACGCACTGGCTTTGCGATCTACTGCGGGTGCCAATATATTGTTAATGGCACCCCAAATGCAGATTGCAAATGCAGTACTTTTGCGGGCACCTGATCACATGGTACCACAGTACCACGCAATTTGGTTTAGCGCATATTTTCAAAAGTAGTACATGCACCACTTTTTGTGTGATCAAATGCTATTTCAGCCTATTCAAACGAATGAGATGAAAATTGCACTGCAGGTATGATTCTGGCTTTGAACCCGGCCCTCAAGGCTTAGTTCACCTTTATAAAAAAAAATTTGCACCCATTAGTTTACAAATCATGCTGCAGTGTAGAGATATCAAGCCTAGTTTAAAGCCCAACTCTGGGCAAAAAAAAAGTTTTCCTATGCAGTGGGGCTGTGCCTGTACTGCACGGGTTACCTAATCCTCCAATCCTCCCCACACAAGACCAGTCCCTGCAGCTCTTGCTCCCCCCACGGTCTAGCGGTCTTGTGTGATGGACTGTTCCTGACATCATCTAGCTCTACTTTGGATGTGAGGACGTCCAGAACAGTACACCGCTGGATTGTGGGGGAGCGCCAATTTCCGGTGGAGTGGAGGATCGCATGAGTATACAGCTTTCTCCTCTCCACAGGACAAAATGAGCAGTTAATATGGGTAAATTTTTTTTTGCCTGGAGTTGGGCTTTAAATCACATAACTGTAGGCCAAACGCGCTTCCACAAATTGTGGCCAAAAAAGAAGCATTCTGAGTGATTGGTGTCATCCTACTTGGACACATGGTCCATTGAGCATTCCCTCATCCATACAGGAACAAGTGTGCAGTTGCTGTATTGCTTATCCAAAAATGCGCGCATGCACAGTGCACTCACCCTCCACATGTCACAGCAGTACTGAGCTTAGTGGATTTGTGGACGAGGAAGAAGGCACTGTGAATGTGTGGATTTGTGGACAATGGAAAAAACACTGTACAAGTGTAGATTTGTGGACCATGGAGAAAACACTGTGCAAGAACGGATTTGTGGATGAGGAAATGTGCACTATGCATGTGTGGATCTGTGGATGAGGAAGAGCGCACTGTGGACTTGTGGACGAGAGAGAGAGAGTGCACCGTGGATGTGTGGATTTGTGGAAGAGGAAAAGCGCACCATGCATGTGTGAATTTGTGGACGAGGGAGAGCGCACCGTGCACCTGCAGATTTGTGCACTGTACGTGTGCGGATTTGTGGACAAGGGAGAGCGCACTATGCATATGTGGATTTGTAGAAGAGGAAGAGCGCACCATGCATATGTGAATTTGTGGACAAGTGTGAGTGCACTGTGTATCTGCACTGTGCATGTGTGGATTTGTGGACGAGGGAGAGCATACCATGCATGCGTAGATCTGTGGATGCGGGAGCGTGCACTATGCATGTGTGGATCTGTGTATGAGAGGGAGAGCGTGCATTGTGCATGTATGGATTTGTGGACAATGGAAAAAGTACTGTGAAAGTGTAGATTTGTGCACTTGGGAGAACATACAATGCATGTTTGGATTTGTGGACAAGGCAGAGCACACTGTATGCGTGGATTTGTGGATGAGGAAAAGCGCACTGTACATGCATAGATTTGTGGTAGAGGGGGAGCGTACTGTACGAGTGTGGATATGTGGTCGAGGGGGAGCGTTACTGTACATGTGTGGATTTGTGGTCAAGGGGGGGGCGTACTGTATATGTATGGATTTGTAGTTGATGGGGAGTGTACTGTACATGTGTGGATTTGTAGACAAGGGGAAGCGCACTGTACATATGTGGATTTGTAGACGAGAGGAAGCGCACTGTGCATGTATGGACAAAGGGGAGAGTATTGTACCTGTGTGGTCAAGGGGGAGCGTACTGTACATGTGTGGATTTGTGACTGAAGGGAAGCGTACCGTACATGTGTAGATTTGTGACTGAGTGGGGGGGGGGCGTACCATACATGTGTAGATTTGGGGTCAAGTGGGAGTGGTACTGTACATGTGTGGATTTGTGACTGAAGGGGAGTGTACCATACATGTGTGGATTTGTGGTCGAGGGGGAGCATACTGCACATGTGTGGATTTATGGTCGAGGTGGAGTGTACATTTTTGTACATGTCTGTATTTGTAAACAAGAGGAAGCATACTGTGCATGTGTGGACAAGGGAGAGTGCACTAGGCATGTGTGGATTTGTAGACGAGGGGGATTGCACTGTGCATGTGTGGACAAGGGGAGCGTACTGTACATGTGTGGATTTGTGACATAAGGGGAGCGTACATTTTTGTACATGTCTGTATTTGTAAACGAGAGGAAGCGTACTGTGCATGTGTGGACAAGGGAGAGTGCACTAGGCATGTGTGGATTTGTAGACGAGGGGGATTGCACTGTGCATGTGTGGTCAAGGGGGAGTATACTGTACATGTGTGGATTCGTGGTCGAGGGGGAGTGTACTGTACATGTGGATTTGTGGGCGAGAGGGAGCATACTGTACATGTGTGAATTTGTGGATGAAGAGGAACGCACTGTGCATGTGTGGACAAAGGAGAGTGCACTGTGCATGTGTGGATTTGTGTACGGGGGGGGGGGAGCGCACTGTGCATGTGTGGACAAGGGGGATTTTACTGTACATGTGTGGATTTGTGACTGAAGGGGAGCTTACTGTACATGTGTAGATTTGTGGTCGAGGGGGAGCATACTGTACATGTGTGGATTTGTGGGCGAGGGGGCGCATACTGTAGATGTGTGGATTTGTGTATGAAGGGGAGCGCAATGTACATGTGTGGATTTGTGGATGAAGGGGAGCGCACTGTGCATGTTTTTGTATTTGTGGACGATATAGAGAGTGCACTTTACATAAGTGAATATGTTAGTGAGAGAAACCACACTGAGCACATGTGGATTTATGGACATTGGAGAGGGCACTGTGCTAGTGTGGATGATGGAGAGAGCTTGCTCCTGTAATGATGGGTACGCACTCATAGTACCCTCTACTGCCCTAGTTTATATGCAATGACTGTGCAGAACTTTTCTGAGCAGACTTTGTGGAAGCTGTGGTTTGCCTAGAGGTATGCAGGGCTGGACTGGAACAGGAATTTGGCCCTGGACTTCATCCAGACCAGCCCACTTACATTTTGAGTGTCCCATCAGCACCCCCTTACATCAGAGTGTCCCATCAGCACCCTTCTTACATCAGAGTGTCCCATCAGCACCCTTCTTACATCAGAGTGTCCCATCAGCACCCCCTTACATCAGAGTGTCCCATCAGCACCCCCTTACATCAGAGGGTCCCATCAGCACCCCCTTACATCAGAGGGTCCCATCAGCACCCCCTTACATCAGAGGGTCCCATCAGCACCCCCTTACATCAGAGGGTCCCATCAGCACCCCCTTACATCAGAGGGTCCCATCAGCACCCCCTTACATCAGAGGGTCCCATCAGCACCCCCTTACATCAGAGGGTCCCATCAGCACCCCCTTACATCAGAGGGTCCCATCACCAGCCCCCTTACATCAGAGGGTCCCATCACCAGCCCCCTTACATCAGAGTGTCCCATCACCAGCCCCCTTACATCAGAGTGTCCCATCAGCAGCCCCCTTACACCAGAGTGTCCCATCAGCAGCCCCCTTACACCAGAGTGTCCCATCAGCAGCCCCCTTACATCAGAGTGTCCCATCAGCACCCCCTTACATCAGAGTGTCCCATCACCAGCCCCCTTACATCAGAGTGTCCCATCACCAGCCCCCTTACATCAGAGTGTCCCATCACCAGCCCCCTTACATCAGAGTGTCCCATCACCAGCCCCCTTACATCAGAGTGTCCCATCACCAGCCCCCTTACATCAGAGTGTCCCATCACCAGCCCCCTTACATCAGAGTGTCCCATCACCAGCCCCCTTACATCAGAGTGTCCCATGAGCACCCCCTAACATCAGAGTGTCCCATCACAGCCCCCTTACATCAGAGTGGCCCACTGAGCCATCGGCCCACCGGGAAACTCCCAGTAGTCCCGATGGCCAGTACATGCCTGGAGGTATGTCATTTAAAGACAGAGTTTGGAAAGTCATGGGACCCCTTGACTGCACTGCCAACGTTGGCGGCCCCCGGAATGTGTGCATAAACATGCATCATGCTTGCAGTGCCCAAAACGTGGGTAGCAGTCACACATCTTGTTGTGTAAAAAACACATCTTTCAAAAAGGTGCGAAACTCTCTACATTAAAAAAAAATAAGCCAGCAGGAGATACTTTGGTGCGTTTTCCACACATGGGTTATCTAGGGTTGCCACTTTTTCTTCAAGCCACTATAGGATTGTAACAGACCTGGGAAACCTTTGGGCACTCCAAAGATAATAGTAATGTGGTGCACATAGTGCCTCCTCAACTTCCTCTCAAGCCCTGTTCTGAGCCACATTCCTATCTGAATAATGTGTCTGGATTTCAGGTGGACTGAAACCCGGACACATGATTCAAAACCCGAACTGTCCGGGTGAATCCTGGACAGGTGGTAACCCTAGCGTTAGCCCATGAAAGTGAATGGGCTGCCTTATGCTATCGTGCAACAAATGTGCAAAAAAAATAAAAAATGAAAAAAAGCATCAAGCAGAAGTATATGGGGCGCAAAGGTGAACTAAGTTGGCACATTTTTTTATTTATTTAGGTGGCAACAGAATAAATGTAAAACCACAGAGGAGTTTTTCTCACATGTATAAAAAAAGTAAACAAAAACCTCCAAAACAGAACTTGCTCTCCTGTGTACACCCTTCACTGAGCAGACAAGTGTGAATGGCACAATATGACGTCACCCTGTCTGCCTGGTCATCCCGGAGCCACACAGAGAAGACATTGATTCCCTCTCTCCAGTCCGTTGGAAGTGACAGTTTCAGTTTGAAATGCATCGTTCTACCTGCAATCACTTCACCTTTCACCACACCACACTACAACTCCCGGCGCGCCCTGCGAAGGGGGCGGGTGTTATACATTCGATCCGTCCAGTCACGACACACCTGGGCGGTGCGAACAGCACAACGGCCTCTTGTGGTTGGCTGGTTTATCAGTGGGAGGGGAAAGGGGGCGTACACGGGGCGGGCAAAGTAGTGATTTGAAGTTGCCGTGTGCCGGAGAGAACAGATGTAGATCGGTGGGAAGTGGAGAAGTGTGTAGAAGAAGTGAAGTGATTATAAGAAGAGAGACATGTCTGAGGAGCGCTTCACCGCCATGGACGAGGGATCACTGCGCAAGCTGGTAAGTTCATGCTGCCTACTCATTTCTACAGCATGTGTTGCTTCATGTACAGCTCCTGATTGGAGGGCTGTACTCATTGTCTGCTGTGCGGCGGCTCCAGACTTGGCTCCCACTTTATCACGCCTTTACTAATCCGTCTGCTTTGTTCTGATAGGGATCAGGAGGGCTTCTAGTGGGAGCTGCTGGTGATCTGCAGCCATTCATTATGGAGGGAGTTGGTGGGAGCTTCTTTCTTCATTTGTAGCCTGTAATAAAGAGATCGCAGTGTTATCTGTGAAGGATCAGCCTTGTGGGAGCTGATGACAGGCTGTCTTCCTCTAGATGTCTGAGGATCATAGCCTGGGGGGTGCTGTGTAGTCCTGGGGTGACAGGTTATCAGGAAATGAGTACACTCCTGACATAGCTCATCCAAGCATTCCTCACCCAGCATGACACATACCTCTCTGCCCCTGTTGTGGCTGCTCTCCTCCTTTACCTGACTGATACTTGGAATTGGTCTTCCCTGGGTTTTTTCCTGCCCATCACTGTTTTAAAGTGTAGGATAAGAGTTTGTTGTCCTTATCTGTATTATCTAGGGCTGCAACTAACGATTATTTTCATAATCGATTAGATGGCCAATTATTGTTTCGATCAGTTAATAACCTTAAAAAAAAAAAAAAAAAAAAGTGGTGTATAATTTAGATATGTAAAGTTTAAAAAAAAGGCAATTTATTCTTAAATATCTCTATTCAGTGGTAAATTATAAATAACCAATTATATGGTTAGGGAGCAAAATATCTAATCCACTCTGAGAATAACAGACAGATATAGTGTGTGTGTGTGTGTGTGTGTGTGTGTGTGTGTGTGTATATATATATATATATATATATATATATATATATATATATAATTTTAGAGGAGAGACACTGTATATATCGGTACTATTAGAAGAGATATACTGTGTATATACTATTTGAGGAGAGAGATGTAGTGTATATACAATTTAGAGGAGATATACTGTATATACTTTTAAGGAGAGATTGACCCTCTAATAGTATATCTAGTAAATATCAGACTCATTAACTTTAACCCCATTTTGTTACTGGCCGATTAATCGATTATGAAAATAGTAATCAATTAATTTCATAATCGATTAGTTGTTTCAGCACTAATGTTATCATACTAAACAGAAAATATTGTCGCTATAGAAACCATGAGAATTACTTTTTGTATATGTGTGTGTGTATGTATATATTATTATTAATAATAATAATAATATTATTCAGGCTTTATATAGCACCACCGGTTTGTGTAGTGTGTCACAAAAAAAACCCCCTATGAAATATGGTTACAATACAAGAGGATTAGGAGAGTTCTGCTCGTGAGCACCTACGAGTGATAATAAATGGGGCTGAGCTAAAGTAGAAGTTCTTGGGAGGTTGGCTAGGCTTGCTTTTAGAAACCCGTATTTAGGGGTTCCCTAAATGTAGAGTGAGTAGGAGACATCTGGACAGGGAGTTCCATAGGATGGGAGAGACTCAAGACAAGTCCTGGACGTGATTATGTTGAGAGGCAACCAGGGATCTAGAGAGCAGGGAGTCTTCCGATTGTACCCCTTCCTTCTTTTTTTTTGGTGGTATATTGCATCTTGGCTACATGTACACTAGCCTACCCTGACCACAACTGCGGGAAAACAATTAGCGATTTGACCGTGGCTGGCAGTAAAAATGTTCCTATCCTGAAAGCGATTCTTCTGCGTTCGAGAGGGAGGTTTAGGCTGCTTTAACACTGAGGACGTTAAAAAAAAAAAAAAAAAAAAAAAAACTCCTGCAAGCAGCATCTTTTGAAGCGGTGTATACTCCGCTCCTGCCCATTGAAATGAATGGGCAGTGCGGCTATACCACCGGCATATTACTGCTGCATCAGTGCTTTGTGGTGGTTTTAACCCTTTCTTGAACACTAGTGGGGGGTAAAAGCACCCTGCTAGCGGCTGAATAGTTTCCTGAAATTTAGCACCGCTAAAAATAGCGGAGCTTTACCGCAAACGCACCCACTGCCCCAGTGAGGGGGCCTAAAGGCGAATCCACTCTGCACTAAAAGTGCAGTCACTGTAGATCTGAGGGGGACATGCAAGGAAAATAAAAAAACAGCATTTTTGCTTGTACATGATTGGATGATAAAATCAGCAGAGCTTCCCCAATATTTACATCTTCCCTTCAGATATACAGCAACTACACTTCCAAGTGCACTTGTAGTGCACAGTGGATTTGCCTTTAGTAAACATTTAATAAAAAATGTATTAAAAAAACAAAAACTCAAGTTTAGGAGCTGCTAGTGTACATGAAGCCTTTTAGTGGCCACAATCAATTTTTATTTTCGGATTGTGTGCTTCAAAGAAAATGATCAAATGGGAATGACTTCCCTTTCGATCCAATTTGATCGGATGGAGTTGATCAGCCAGGTCGTTGCATCGATCGCCAGCACTGAGATGCTTTGATCGTATTTCTGTCAGTCAGATTGTGAGATTTGCATAGTATCAAACAGATGCGATCAGTAACTTGGTTGTATCTTGTGACTATTGATTCCACTTCCCTGTATGTGTGAAATCGCTCAAATGGGCTGTCAGCTGTAGTTCAATAATTCCTATAGGGAGGGATCGATTAGAGAAAAGAAATCGGTCATTTTATTGAGCCGTGTATGGCCATCATCAGGCTGATGGGAGATTGCCAAATACCAAGCAGCAGGCACTGAAATCATTTTGAATCGGTCAGGATAGGAATAGGGGAGCTGAATCACTTTTCTGGTCTGTCATACTTTTTCTTGCTTCATTTATTGTCTCAAAGGAAAGTGCCTGTACAAACCACAAGAACTTGCTTCTTCCATGAGAATGACTCTCCAAGTAGAGAACCAAGGATAGGGTTGACAGTCCTGGCACTTTCTTCTTAAAATTTGGCAGCTCTTTTTTTTTTTTTCTCTCCTGACATCTTTAAGATATCACTGCTGGTGACCAGTGTTCCTTGGGGGACACAAGAAGTCCTCTGTGGCTGGGTATAGCTATTGCCTCTAGGGCAGAGATTCTCAACCAGGGTTCCTCCAGGGGTTGCTTGGGGTTCCTTCAGCATTGGGTAATTTCTGCCTCTCAGATAAGTTCCCACTGACACCATTGATCTTTTTAGCTATCTGTAAGGAGGTAATTCCTTCCCAATGATCACAAGTGTAAGGACCATTCTTCCCACTAACCATCACACTAATGTATCATGAGTTGTAGATTTCTAATTTTTAGCTGGGGTTCCTCGAGACCGGAGAACTATTTCAAGGGTTCCTCTGTGTTGAAAAGGTTGAGACAGGCTGCTCTAGGGCATCCTTTTTCAACCTTTTCATGACAAAGGAACCCCCTGAAAATAGGTTCTGGGTCTCCGTGATCCTTTGTTGCAGATGATTAGGTCTACAACTTGTGGTGCATTAGTCACAGCGCAGTGGTGGTCAATATAAAACATGACCTATAATTATACAGTATATAGCGCCAACAGTTTGTGCAATACTTTACTACATAATGGCAAACATTACAATTACAATACAAGAGGAATGCCCTGCTCATTCAGAGCTTGCAATCTAAGAGGGAGGGTCAAGAGATACAAAAGGTAATAACTGTGATGGATGGGCTGTAGACAATAAATGTACAGTTAGGTGGGGCAGGATAGGCCTCCTCAGAAGAGATGAGTTTTCATGTATTGTCTAAAGCCTCGTACACTACGATTTTTTTCTTTTTTTTTCTTTTTTTGGGGTTGAACAAAAAAAACCTGATGGCTCAGGTCGGTGCTGCTGTACTAACAATCCAATGTTAGTACAATGATCTCCCCTGCTTTGCTGTTCTGACAGGTGAGGCCCCCTGTCAAGCGCCAGCTGCTCTACCTAGCTGTAGAAGCCTCAATGGTGGAGATCTACTAAAACTGGAGTAGACAGCATCTGGAACAGCTGTGGATAGTAAGCAATCGGCTTCTATCTTTAGCTTGTTCAGTTAAACTTTGTAAATGAAAGCTAGAAACTGGTTGCCATTCACTGCTACTCCAGTCTTGGTAAATTCCCTTCAATTCTGTTGATCCACATGGTTACAACAACTTTTTTATGGTGCCCTGCATTGTGGGACCCCCTGTAACGTTTCTGTAACCTAGAGGTTCCTTTCTGTAGGTATTTTTGAGGATACCCTGCAACAATGGATTTTGTGTTCCATTCTAACATAGCCTAGCATTTCCTTTTCAATCAAAATGTTCTTTATTCTGGACCCCCCAGAGCTCTAGCTATATTTTGCAGATATGCACAGCATATTTGCAAATTATCTGAACCTTGCCTTTTGGTGTGTGATCCTCCAGGCCTATAAAGACCCCCAACCACCCCTTGGCACTCAGTTGCCAACACTGCCAACTTATCTTGGTTCTGTTCTGCATCTAGAGTTCATGGTCTTCTTTGCTGGCCAGTCACATGTGACCTGAATGCTTGCAATGACCTACTAAGATGGTCATTGTACAATTAGAAAACTACTGCTAGCAGGATTGAAGGAGCTTTTATGCCAGAAACCTCTCTGCCATAAAAAGTCAAATGTAATTTTAGTTTACTTTAAGGGATGTTCAGGTAATTAAACCTAAATTGCCTTAAAGTGGACCTCGCAGCACCCAACCCTGTAATAAAAAAAAAAAAAAAAAAAAAAAAAAAGTGTAAGCAATAAAAGTAAAGCATTGAAATGTAAAAGTGTGTGTGTTTTTTTTTTTTTTTTTTTTTTTCTTTTTTTCTTTTTTAATTTCTCCAAGTTTTTGGTGCACTTGCCTAGGCACGAGTGACATTGCTAATACTTTAAGGCTGGGTTCACATTGCAGCGGTGACGAGAACCAGATGTGATTCGCACCGCAGTGCAAATCACATCCGATCTCTGTGCGATGCGAGTTCAGCCATACAGATAGTATGGCTGAATTCGCATCGCACCCGGCCCAAACTCGCACAGGACCCTTTTTTTGGTCCGCAGCAGAATCGGATCGCATGGGTGTTCACACCATGCGATCCAATTCCTGTCCGAGTTTGCAGATCGAACTGCGATATGCGAACTGATCTGGGGGTGTCATTAACGTTTCACTGACACTCCCAGCAGTTCGCATAGGGCAGTGTGAACTGCCGCCGGGAGGTATGTGATGCGGTAACCCGCAGCGGATTCGCGGCGTTCCTGCATCGCTGCAATGTGAACCCAGCCTTAAACTGGTTTCTAGCAAAGCTGAGGATCCCAAATCTAGGTACATGATGCTGGAGCATCTTCTTGCGGGGTACTCCAGCAAGATCCTCAGCTTTCCCAGGCTCCCTCTTTTTGGACAAGTAACTTGTATATTCAAGTTTATTAAAGCGGAGGTCCACCCTAAAGTGGACCTTCCGCTCATCGGAACCCTCCCCCCTCCGGCGCCACAATTGGCACCTTTCAGGGGGGAGGGGGGTGCAGGTACCTGTACAGTACAGGTATCTGCACCCACTTCCGGGATAGCTCTCTGCGGAAAGGGGCGTAGATTACACCCCTTTCCGAAAGTCCCCCGTTGCCTGCTGGGAAACACACAGATCCCAGAGGCAGCGGGTCCATCCTTATTGCGCAGCGCGACTCGCGCATGCGCAGTAGGGAACCAGGAAATGAAGCCGAAAGGCTCCACTTCCTGATTCCCATGGCCAAGATGGCGGTGGCAGCACCGGAGAGATGATCGAGAGATCGGCTTCGGGTGCCGACATCGCGGGCGCGCTGGACAGGTAAGTGTCACTATTTTAAAAGTCAGCAGCTGCAGTATTTGTAGCTGCTGGCTTTAAAAAAAAAAAAAAAAACACGGAGTCCCGGCGGACTCCCGCTTTAAGTTCAGCAGTCTTTTGGATATTCTTAGATGCTGAAGGAATCTTCTTTTCTCTTATTGTCTTCCAGGACAGCCTCTGAGATATAGGGCTCCTCCATTCACCCAAATGGTTAAAAGGAGGTCCTCCAGGCCTTCCCCTACAGTTTTTGTTTCCTGCTGGATGGGAAGGAAGCATGTGAGGAACCTAGGGAGCTCTATGTGCCAGGACTGTCCTGGATGAGCCTCTGGCATACCTACTCCTCTGCCCAAGTGCCCCTCTGTCTGGCAGGGAAGAGAGGGCTGCTTGCCCACTGCTGCCTTAAAACTTGGGGAGAGTTGGACGCCTGTAGATTACAGCAGGACCCTGCCTCCATTTCGCCCCACACAAGTTACCTACCCTCTGTCCTCCCATGGCTCTGTTCCATGGGCAGATGGCATCCATCGCCGGGGTGCATATTACCTAGCTCTTCTGGGTGTAGGGGAGGATGTGCTTGCGTCAGAGGGGTTTCTGCACTCCGAGCGGAAGAGACGCGGCTTCTTGTGGAGCCGTATCATCGGGGGGCACTGAGACAAGGTTCTGGTCTCTGGGTGCGGTGGGGGCTTTTTGGGCATTCGGAGCCAGTGTAGATCCAGTAGAGGCTGTGACAAACAGAGGAGCCATGGAGGGTACTGCAGCATCCCAGGCGGTCGACTCCGTGTCTTCTGGCACCGCCACCTCTCGGGTAAGCATGGTGAGGGCAGACCATGGCTTACTCTGGGAGGGGGTAGGGTCCTTGTGACCAAAGTCCTTCCCTGGGTGGGGAACCACAGGTGAAGGGCTGGGCACTTTTCTCCCTCTGATCTAAGTACAGTGGTGGTGAGGGTCGGGGCAGGCACTCATGGGTGTTTCTGACTTTTTCTTATTTGCTTTCAGGGTATGGCAGCCAGCAGGGTTTGGGTCAGCCTATGCCTACATCGACTAAAGGACACTATGGTGGTGGCGAGCCAATCACAATCTGGATAGGGGTTTGTTGTGGTTCAGACCAACAACTCTGGTGGTAACAGACGTCAGCTCTTTTGGCTGGAGTGGGGTTCGGCATGTAGTCCCTCCGGTTCGACCACACATACCTCCATGGGATCTGAACCTGGTGCTATCGGCGCTTCAGAAACCACCGTTTGAGAACATCAGGGAAATTCCCTTGTTGACGCCTTTCTCAGAAAGTAGCCTTTCTAGTGGCTATTACATCTGCCAGGAGGGTTTCTGAGTTGGCAGCCTCGTCACCCTATCTGGTCTTCCACAAGGATAAGGTGGTGTTGGGTCCGCAAGCTTCCTTTTCTTCCGAAGGTCGTTTCAGCTTTCTATCTCAATGAGAACATTGTGTTTACCATCCCTGTGTCCTAAGCTGACACATCCTAATGAGGTGGTCCGGCCCTAAGGTTATGTCTGTCTGCCACGGCTCCCTTCTGGAAGTCAGAAACTGTTCGTTTTGGTGACTGGTCCAAAAAAAGGGCTTGCGGTCTCGTTGATTACCATTTCACGGTGGATCAGACAGATTGTGGTCCAGGCTTACGCCTTGAAGGGGCAGGTGCCCCCCTTGCCTGTCACGGCCCATTCCACCAGGGCAATTGGGACCTCCTGGGCTTTCGGACGTCAAGCGTCTGTCTACCACGTGTGTAAGGTGGCGACTTGGTCACCCGTTCACAAAGTTCTACAAAGTTGATGTGAGTGCATCTTGCTTTGGCCGCAAAGTTTTGCAGGCGGCCGTGTAATCGTTGCAATTTACACTATTTTTATTTTAGCGTGTGTGGGGGGGGTTAATTTTTTTTTTTTTTTTCCGTTGTAAACGCATTCTGATGCATACGTTAGCTGCA